>NC_138755.1:22391817-23591817 GCF_965113315.1 Podarcis vaucheri | reverse complement strand
TACGAGGAGGAATGGCTGATTTTCTTTTGTTTTCAGGAGGGAACGTTTTATCACATGAGGCCCTGCCTAGAGTCTGGAGTGGTACAGACAAGATGAGGGATATAATAAGGCATCGTTTTCTGTTGTGCTTCCATCACATTCAGCACTGTTTCTGTTCTGCTGCAGTTCATCTTTCTCCAAAGACTACGTTGTTTATCTCACAGTCCAGTGTGGCAAAATTACCATAGCCTGTAATTAACACAATTTGAGTAAATCACATTATTCCGCTTTGTGCATTTTAATGCAAAGGAAACTCAATGCAGGTGTGTGTGTATGAGGGAGAGGGGGGGGGAGGGGGAGAGAGGGAGAAATTATGTAGCATTACTGCAGTAATCCAGTTAATTTGCTGGATTGGCTTGACTGCTGTTCCAGACATGGGATTGGACACTGTCAATTTCTCTTCCTTTTTCCATTGGAATTACCCAACATTCCTAGCCAAGACACAGGTTTCCTGCTGCAGTGAGAATGAGGCCAATGATGGACTGTTCCAAATTTATCACAAGACATGCCCACACAAACAGTGATGTTCCATCGCGAGATGCCAGAATGTTTATTTTTACTTTGCATTCAGTGCACATTTTTAAAAAGTCACTTATTTTCATGCCGAAGATAGTACATTATTATGATTCTCTGCATCTCTCCCTCTGCCCCCACCCTGTAGGTAGCAACCATAATTCCATAGCCAAGATTAAAAACAGACATTCCTGTCTAGGCATAGAACTAGATTTACTCCCCTTATTTTTTAAAAAAATACAAACAGTGCAACGGTACTGTGGAAGAAAACTGGGGAGGGGTGTGGTGGAGAGAAGCAACACCTATCTGCCCAATCTTTGTTTTCATTCCATTTTTAGAATGTCTGCATTTGTTTCTGAGACTAAATTATTTTTCTGTGCAAGCAGCAGTCTGTATGCTTATTTTAAGCATAATCTCTCTGTTTGTTCCTTCATCAACTGGGAATATGGACAGTGCTGGATCTATGGTTCAAGTCCACACATTATGTTCTCCAGTCCCACTGCTGGATAGGGCAGATATTTTTCTTTGCAATTTAGTCATTTGGTCAGGTGATTTCATCATGACTCTGGCCTGACAGTAGGCCAGTTTGGACATAATAGGAAACCATGTTTTTTCCTGCAGTGTGCATGAGAGTCAGAAAATCTCTGGCTCACATGCTTGCCCCTACCCTCCGTTTCTTTTCCACGAACAAGAGAAAGTTAAAAGCTTCTGCTTTTGATTTTAAACTAACCCCAGTTTCCTGTTATATACAAATTCAGAGAACACTGCTTAGTTTAAACTCCAGCCATTTAAAAACAAACCAGAATTAAACTGTGTTTTATTATCTTGGCTTCTTCACTTATGTAACTAGAACTCTCTGAGTTCAGACGTTGCGTGTTGAGTCCCACAATGCCACCCACCAAATAATTCACACATCACTCCAATAATTTTGTTTAAGGTTTTTGGCATAAATTTTGGCCACAACTTTATTTGAATACAAAATGTGAGTGGTTGCTTAGGCACTGGTTATGACTATCTGCCCTTGCCCTCAAGGACAGTGCTGGCCCTTCCGTACACCAACGGAAGCCAGCGTGGGAAACAAGTATTGGGTGAGAAAGGAAGCTGGGAATCAGTCCCTCCCTTCTCACCCTCATGTTCCGGCGGGGCTTGCACGGCCGCAGGTCCGACTCCGGGGACAAGGACAAATTGTATGGCAAGCCCCTGGATTCCTTTAACGGAATTCCCTTTCGCATCATTTGGAGGGGTAGGCACTTACCCCTCCAAGCACCAATTTAACCAGTGCCTAACCGCCAACCTTACAAGTTGTGACGATTTGCTACGTAGTAGGCAAAAACCAAATGGCACCAGCCAATCAGCCAAATGGCAAAATTCCTACTAGGCCCCCGCACTAAGGCGGACGACCCCATGACAGGCAATAGCAAGGTCAAGCGAACAAAACAAAAAACCACCCTATAAAAGGGCGGGAGGGCGGGTGATCCGATGCAAACAGCCAAGAGAACGTTCTAGCCTCTGGCCCCTATATTTAAAACCTCTGACCCCTCCTCCAAAATTGGTAACAATCAAATTCCCCAGTAACCCGATTAACCCTTAAGGGCTCGGGTCCTTTGCCAAATCTGCCTAGTCACTTCCTGGTGGCCTGTTTCCCCAACCGCAACACGTGCTCTCTGTTTAATGGAGAACACGCTTTGCGTGTTGAGTCCCACAATGCCACCCACCAAATAATTCACACATCACTCCAATAATTTTGTTTAAGGTTTTTGGCATAAATTTTGGCCACAACTTTATTTGAATACAAAATGTGAGTGGTTGCTTAGGCACTGGTTATGACTATCTGCCCTTGCCCTCAAGGACAGTGCTGGCCCTTCCGTACACCAACGGAAGCCAGCGTGGGAAACAAGTATTGGGTGAGAAAGGAAGCTGGGAATCAGTCCCTCCCTTCTCACCCTCATGTTCCGGCGGGGCTTGCACGGCCGCAGGTCCGACTCCGGGGACAAGGACAAATTGTATGGCAAGCCCCTGGATTCCTTTAACGGAATTCCCTTTCGCATCATTTGGAGGGGTAGGCACTTACCCCTCCAAGCACCAATTTAACCAGTGCCTAACCGCCATGGAGCCCTCAGCTCACCGCCAAACCACTCACAGCCCCAGCCAAGCCCTCAGCTTGGCGGCCACCGCACCTAACCAAGCCTCATTCCCTGAAGCAGAAAGGTGCACTCCATCATCCCTGAAAAAAGATGGTGTCTGGAAAAGAATCGTGGGGTGGGAAATCACGTCTCCCCCCAGGTCAAAAATCTTCTTAGCCACAGCAGCATTGATGCGCTTTCTGGCCCTTTCAGTGGCCACTGGGCAACGACTGCCCCTCCAAATGCGTCGCTGCAACAGCTTTGACCAGAAGATTTTTGCTGTTGGCACCATTGCCTGCAGCGTCTCCAGGTCTCCCAAGATTGCAGCACGCAGCGTAAAACAGCCCATGTCCACCAAATCGTTCTCGCCCAACTGTACCACAATAGCCGCTGGCGGCCCTTCCAGTAGCAACTGCTTCCGGATTTTCGGCAGGAACTCTGGCCAACGCATTCCCCGTCTGGACAGCCAGGACACACGTATATGAGGAGGAAGGCCGAGATCTGGACCAGTTCCAGATTGCCGAGCAGCGACGCCAGCCCAATGGATGATGCTGTGCCCCACCATCCAAATGCGGACCATTGATACGCCTAAATAAAATAAACAAAACAGTGTAAGAGACCCAAAATCAGCGAACGTAACCTCTGAAAGCATTTGACTTCCAACGGCCCAAATCCCTTATCCTGGCGGCTGACAATCCCCAGTGGGCCGCTGTCGTGGCAGCCCCTATCCGAAATGAATGGGGGGCGAACTCACGGGCCGTGTCACCACAAGCCAAGATTGCCTTACGCATAACCTTCGCAAACTGGTGTCTCGATAGGGGGGACCCATTCTCATGCCGAAGCAGAGGCCCGTCCCCATGGGCGCGCACAGCCAGATACTTGCTGACATCCTTTACCGGGCAGGGGCCCACTTCCCCCGTGGCCGGAAGACGAACCAAGGCACCCCTGCCCCTCTGATCCGTCTTAGAATGTCTAATTGTGATTCTCAACTCTGCAGGGAGTAACTGGATATCATGGAGCAAGAGGCCCCTGGAACGACCATCCCCAAGATCCTCCACTACAAGCTCCCCTACTCTCAGTGCTCCGAAAAAGGCAATGGAGAAGGCCGCCGAAAAGAGGCGAGCCTCATATCTTGACCAACACACCACCCGTAACTTACTTCGCATCCTGCACAACAATTCAAATGAAATGGGGCGCCGGTTTACCGGCTGTGAAGGGCAAAGTCTACCCCAACCTTCCAGGGCCTTGCGAACAATAAACTTCGCACATGGATCTACATCAAAGAAAGTCTTACAGAAGAATGCTATGGCTGCCGCCTGCATTCTAATTGTTTTAGCTGCTCGCCCCAATTGAAATAAGTGTGCCAGATATTTTAAAACCTGCGAAGGAGTGGGAGGGTCCCTTTTTATCTCACAGGCTGCCTGGCGCATAAATGCCAGGAAATCGTCCCAGGCTTTCGTATAGGATCGCAGGGTGGAAGGGGAAACCGAAGCCGCTACTCCCTGAAAAACTAATTGCTGCCAAGGTTCCAGAGATGATCCGGGAAATACTCCGGACGTATCCGCGCCTCTGGAACCAGTAGTCTGAACCGCTCCATCTGAAAACGGGACAGAGCATCAGCAATTTCGTTAGACACCCCAGGAATAAAGCGTGCTGAGAAAACTATATTACAGCGCAAACAATGCAACACGAAGTCCCGCAACAGGGCAGACACCCTGGGGGAGCGTGATGATAGTTTGGCCAGCACATTCACCACCGCTTGATTATCAGTCCAGAAGCAGACACGCCGATTCCTGAACTCCTCGACCCACAAATGCACTGCCACTGCAATTGGAAAAAACTCGAGAAAAGTTAGGTCCCGCGTAATCTCTCCTCCCTGCCATTTTGCTGGCCAACGTTGGGCACACCACCGGCCTCTCCAATAGAGACCAAACCCCATAGAACCAGCCGCATCTGAATGTACCTGGAAGTCATTATGCAGGTTCAGTGTGTCCTGCCATAATGAAACCCCATTAAATCCATCCAGGAATTCCAACCACATGCCCAGATCGGCCTTCACCTCATTAGGAAGGCGCACCCGATGATGCGGGGCCTTCAACCCTGCCGTGAGTCTAGCCAAGCGTGAACAGAAGGGGCGCCCGGGGGCTACCACTCTGCACGCGAAATTCAGGTGTCCCAACAGCGACTGAAGTTGCCTGAGGGACACTTTCTTCAGAGGAAGCATTTCCTCTATTACCTTCCTTAACGCTACCAGCTTGTCCCTAGGCAAGCTAGAGGTTTGGGAAACTGTATCCAAGAGGATACCCAGGTAGGTGAGACAGGTCGAAGGACCTTCTGTCTTGTCAGCAGCGAGCGGAACCCCTAATTCCTGCGTAAGGTCGGCAAATGCCTGCAGCAGCACCGAGCAATCGCCGGTATCGCAGGCCGAGGCCAATAAAAAATCATCCAAATAATGCGTGACTCCGCCCATTCCTGTTTTAAACTTGAGGGCCCACTCCAAAAAAGTGCTAAATGATTCAAAAGCGGCACACGCTATTGAACAGCCCATAGGCATCGCTTTGTCAAAGTAATAACTGCCCTCAAATTGAAAACCTAGGAGCCAAAAATCCTCTGGGTGAATTGGCAGAAGGCGAAAAGCCGATTCAATGTCGCATTTTGCCAATAACGCAGCATGGCCAAATCTTCTAATCATCTTGATCGCTTGATCAAGAGAAGCATACTTCACGGAGCAAAGCTCCGGAGGTATAACGTCATTGACCGACGTTCCCCTGGGATGTGACAGATTATGAATTAAACGGAATTCACCCGGGGCCTTTTTTGGCACTATACCCAATGGGGATATGTGCAAATTATGGAAGGGGGGGTCGCCAAAGGGACCAGCCATACGTTGCATAGCCACTTCCTTTGCAATCTTTTTACAAGCAACCTGTGGCAGCTCTCGCACTGATTTTTGGTTAAAAGGATTCCGTGCCACGGGAGGCATGGCTACCGGAATCCGAAATCCAACAGTGAAACCATCTCTCAAATAACCTGCCGCCTCCCTATTAGGGTAAAGCTGCAACCAATTGTGCAGGGCTGCCAGGCGAACAGGAGTAAAAGCCAGGGAGGTCAGCACGCTACTTTCCCGCTCCTGAAGTCGAGGGGAGGGGGGCTGGCTTGGGGGGTTGCTGAGCACCCCCCCTTCCCCCACGAAAGGGCCGCCGACTTCCAAAACAAGAAGAAGCGGGGTGCGAACCATTGCACTTTTCGCATGAATGAGCGTACTTACACCCCTGACGCTGACAGGAACCCCTGTTAAAGTCCCAGCACAACAAGCGACGACCAGGTCTAAATGCGGCGGTCTTTAGTTTAGGCTGATCTGGCCCCTTTTTATCGATGAGTGGGGCGACATGGGTGGTCCACACATCGAGATCCTTACGATCCCAGCGGGCCGAGGGGATCCTGGCTGCACGGCGCCTGAAGTTCTCATCATATTTGATCGCAGCTTTTTCACCAGCATTGGTGAAAGCAGAGCGAACAATAGATAGATAAACTATCAAATGAAGAGATCTCCGAGGGTAAGCCGCCGTAACTACGCCAGCGAAGACCTGGAAGCAGTCAAGCCAGTGTTCAAACGTCTTGTCTATAGTGGAGGCACCAGGGCGCTTTTTGGAAGGATTCCCTTTCTCCTGATCCTCCGAGGGTGGGGCCAACTTAAACATGTCCACATAACGGCCGTTTAATATCCTAGCCCGAAGTTTTGAAGCCAAATGCGAACCTGGAATAATGTCTCTGGCAGAGTTGGTAGAGACCTTAACGTCCGGAACCAACGCGCCATCCAAACACTCTTGAACGGCCCCATACCTTGCCCGATGCGAGTTGGCCCTCCGCTCCCAAGCCCACCGTGGGAGCCCCGTCATTTCACCAAAACCCCAATAAAGTTCCCTAGAGGTGCCAGCCTCCTCATCAGAAGACGAAGATGACGTACCAGAATAAGAGGAAGACGTGTCACCCCTCCTCCGCTTAGCGCGCTTCCGCGAAGACCTCCTGTGGCGACGCTTTCCGCCTGAAGACCTCCTGGCAGGAACCGGTAAACTATCTTCAATAGAAGACTCAGTATCAAGGTTTGGTTGTTCTACACCTGAAACTGCTGGAGAAGAGACAATACGTGAGAGGCCAGAACCTGACGCCACCACAGCAGGAGGCCGTGCTGCCCTGCCCCGGATGCTAACAGATGCAGAAGGGTTTCTCCTCCCAGAGGCCCTCCCAGTAGAATGCTGTGGCCTCCGCGAACGTCCATGAGCCACAGGTAAGTGAAGGAGTTGGTCTGGCTGGGAAATTGCTCTAACGCCCTCAGCCGATAACCCTGCTCCCCCATCTTCTCTGTCTGCCGATGAAACCGGTGACGACGCCCTCACTGGAAGAGGCGGCCTTGCAGACGTGGAGGGTTGACTGGAGCGTTGTTGAAGAAAACCGTCCAAATCCCTCGCAAATCGGGACAATGCTTCTGTGTCACCAGCCATGCTTGCCACCAAAGACTGGACCCGCCCTACTGGCTGACCTGGCGCCGCCGAGCGCAATGCCTGGGATGGGCCTCTAATAGGCCGTTTTGCGGTGACAGATGTGCCAGTGCGGGTTGCAGCTTTCTTTGGAGCCATACCTGCCAGTGTAGAGACAAATAAAAAACAAAACAAGAAAGTGCCTTAAAAAAACCAGAAAGACTATCAAGTTGAAGAGACGTAAAGGGAAAAACTACTAAATTAATTCACGGAACAATCCTATGCAATTCCTTTTCTCAGAAAGATGAGTTAGAATACCAGGATAAACCAGTACCAAATTGCTAACTGCAATGCATAGGACAACCAGCAGGTGGCTCTCGATTGCCTATTCCATTAACAGCACAGCTGCAATGCAGCCCTGGGCCACTGGGGGAGCTCGCGAGCAGGCAGCCGCAATAGCTCCGAATGGCCACAAGAGGGCCAACAGGGAGTCAAGCGGCAAACGCCCGCGAACTAATTGGAGGCCTCCTGAGTCAGGCAGGCCCTCCCAGGATGGATTACAGGCCGCGCCAAGGCCTCGGGCCTGCACGAGCCTCACGAGCGCTGGCTGGTTAGTGGGCAGCCCGGCCTGGCCGCCGGCGCTCCCCAGGGCCGAGCGAGAGCGGGTGCGCCGCCGCGCTGCAGATTAGGCCCACAGCCTCCTTTTATTTTTTTCTTTTTAGGAGCCAGGAGGTGGGGCGCCGCAGCCGCGCCGACGACGCCGGGGCCGGGACCGCTCGCCGTCCACCCACCCAGGTAAGCCGCTAAAGCGCAGGCGGGGGTGGGGGAAGGGGAAGTCCGGTCGCGCTCCGCTTGCGGAGCCCCGATCCCGGCCCAGGAAGGAGAGGCGCGGCGCGCTCGCTCCGAAAAAAGGAGGAGGGCAACGGCCCCGAAGCTCTCCCCCAAGGAACGACCGAGGCCTCCAGAAGAAACTGGGCCCTCGGCTGTCGGCACAGGCAGGAACCGAGAGGTGAGGGGGGGGAGGGAGGCCAACGACCACGATCCTCGGCTGCGGATCCGCCGCGAAACCGGGGGGAATGGGGGGGAGGCGGCGCTACCGGAGCACTGGCAAGCAGCCGCGACTCTCCCGTAAGGCCTCCCCAGGCCGGGGGGGGGTCCCCACCCTCAGCCTTTGGACCACACCAATCCCACTCAACTTCAGCTAACCAACCAACACTAGAAGAAAATAAGAAGGAAGGAGGGCGAAGGGAAAGAGAGGAATGAAGGGGTAAGAAAGTGAGGAGGCAAAGAAGGAGAGGGGTTAAGCAGTAGGGGGTTAGGATTTTTATCCAGGCTCAAATACAACCGTCTCAGGCAGCTCCTCAGCTCCTTGATCCGATGCAAACAGCCAAGAGAACGTTCTAGCCTCTGGCCCCTATATTTAAAACCTCTGACCCCTCCTCCAAAATTGGTAACAATCAAATTCCCCAGTAACCCGATTAACCCTTAAGGGCTCGGGTCCTTTGCCAAATCTGCCTAGTCACTTCCTGGTGGCCTGTTTCCCCAACCGCAACACGTGCTCTCTGTTTAATGGAGAACACGCTTTACAGGGAACTGTGGTTATTTTAAAAGGAAGGTCTCCAATCTCTTTCTTTCTTTCTTTCTTTCTTTCTTTCTTTCTTTCTTTCTTTGTTTTAATGTATTTTTAATCTTTTGTTGGAAGCCGCCCAGAGTGGCTGGGGAAACCCAGGCAGATGGGCGGGGTATAAACTACTACTATTATTATTATTATTATTATTATTATTATTATTATTCTATATTCAATGGCTATACCTACTAAAGCAGAGTTGGCTTTCTTACCTTCACTCACCAATATGGGGAAAACATGTTTTTCCCTCCCCCATGAGTGATTCTGTGAGTGATCATAGATCTAATCTAGCCTCACCCAGCTCTGGATCCTGGGTGCCGCAGAATGTGCATTTTTAGTTCTCAAAGCACCCTTTAGTCATGTCTCTTTTACATGGTGTCTCCATTTGGGAATGGATTTGGGCAGTGCAAACTCACCATTTCAAAGATGGAAACAGGGACCTGCTTACAACACCACTGTTCTCCTGCTTTCTCCTCACATTACACATTGCTGAAATAGCTATGGGTTTGTAATCCTTTATTTTATGGGTGCATTCAGATGCAGTGTTTACTACACTCCTTTTCCTATGATAGAATGCTAGTGCTTCTGTCCCAGATTCTAATGTTCCTTTCACACCACATCACCTGTAGCATTGTGAAACTGTGACTTTTTGACTAATATGCTGCCATGTCACATTCCATTTTAATTGGTGGGAAAGAATTGTATGCCAGAATTCCACCCCAAACTCATCACATGAATTCACAGTGCAAAGTCCTGTGTTTTCCACATTAACATGTTTTTTTCTTCCCCTGGAAATAAAATAATATAGAAATAAGAACTAAACTTCCACTAGCTTCGACTTGTTTCCCAGAAGTGGCTTCTATGTTGAGTGAAAGATCACATAAAATGTGGAAATTATCAAGTAAGGAAATGTCAGGAAAATGACATTCTGCCTGACTGCAAACTACACTGGGCCCTTCACTCATTTAAAAGTGGGGTTGTTTGTTTTTTAAGTTAAAGATATTTTAGAAAAACCATTAAGAGGCTGTGCCAGTAGGTGATTCAGTTTAAAATGTATCTCAGGCTGTGCTCAGCTTGGTGCCATGGTGTTAATGTGTGTGCACATTTATATGCAGGGGCTTCTAGAGGCAGAATGAACGTCTTACTTGAGATTTCCTTTCTAGAGACTGTGGTGACTGAGCTCAACCCTGAAGAATTAGACACTAAACAAAATTTTTGCAAGATAATCTCAAAAGGTTTTAAAAAAACAGAGACAAGATCAGAGCATAAGGAAAGTTGGCAAGTATGGAATTGTAGCTCCAGACCCTTCAAGTGTCCCTGTTTTCCAGGGAATGCCTCTGATTTAGAGAAGCCTGATGACCTCCCAAAGTTCTTAACCTAGCTCAAGGTGGTCAACTGAACTAGGCAGATATTTAACTGATAATCAATCACAGTCAGTCAATCGTTTGAAAAATATTATTTTAGAGCCATCTTACCTCAAAATGGCAACTAGATATTCTGTGTGGGCAACTGTAACCTTAGTTTAAGGAGTCATTTGGCATCTAGCTTATCTATCTGAGATTCTAACACTGCTGCTATGGCAGCTTTCAGAACTGGGTATTAGCAAAAGCTTCGTGTTTTCTTTTAGGCAGGAAACCAGAAGCGAAGATAGGATAGGTCGAAAACAGCTCCTGCTCAGGATGCACGGAAAAAGCATTTGGGCTCGTGAAATTCATTCAGATTGTGGAGATAAAATATAATTGAAAGAATTCTATAGGAAAAGCCATGTGTGTATGAAAACAGTCAAGATCCAAGGATCCCCAGGCATGCAACATTCTGGCACCCTGGCATCTTCACTTGGTCGCCAGTGGTTGAAAGCCAGATGCAAAATGCACTTGGCGCCTGGCTAATTTTGAACACTGCACAGCAGCCTCAATGCCTTAGAAGTGGATCATTTGCCATGATCATAAATAAGGACTTGTAAAAGCATTTCCTACTATATTTAGTAGAGCTTATAGCTTGCCAATGAGGACGCGGGTGGCGCTGTGGGTTAAACCACAGAGCCTTGGACTTGCTGATCAGAAGGTCAGCGGTTCGAATCCCCATGATGGGGTGAGCTCCCGTTGCTCGGTTCCTGCTCCTGCCCACCTAGTAGTTCGAAAGCACATCAAAGTGCAAGTAGATAAATAGGTACCGCTCTGGTGGGAAGGTAAACGGCATTTCCGTGCGCTTCTCTGGTTCGCCAGAAGCGGCTTAGTCATGCTGGCCACATGACCCGGAAGCTGTCTGCAGACAAACGCCGGCTCTCTCGGCCAATAAAGCAAGATGAGTGTGCAACCCCAGAGTCGTCCACGACTGGACCTAATGGTCAGGGGTCCCTTTACCTTTACCTTATAGCTTGCCAATATTACCTAAAGTCTTATAATGAATACAAGTTTTAGGAAGGATAAAAGTATTTGAGCATAGCACCTCCACCAACCACAGATTGCCCAGGTTTACAGATGGGATTCTCTGTCTGGGCCTTGCAGTGTTGTTGTCTCTCTCTGGAAATAGAAAGTTACCTGTGCAAAATGCAAATAATTTCTCTAATGAGAAGCCCTTTCAAAAATAGCCTCGCCACTGGTGTGCTTTTGAGGAAGCACAGCAGGCTTGCAAGATTGGTTCAGCATTCTTGTTTAACCAACCATTGACCTTTCCTTTAAGCATACTCAGCTGCAAGGAGACAGAAAGCTGCTCATCAGAATAGCTCTTTGTTTTTCAATGTATGCAAAGGGATAGCAATTTGCAGGGAGGGATGCAAAATTAATCCTGTGCATAATCAATCTCAACCAACTTAAGCACCCCAAAAGACAGGAGATGTAATAAATGGCGCCCGGCACAATTTTCTATCTTCTAGTCTAGCTACAATAATTTAGAAGCATTTGCAGTTCATGCTTTGCTTATGATGAAGCTAGAGCAATTATCATGACAAGAAGATAGATTCCATAAAAACAACAATAGCAGACAAATGGGTAGACTTTTCCTGTAACCCATTAGGTCTAACTGCTGAGCAAACTATAGATTTAGCATACAACCAACTTGAGGAAATAATTAATTTAGAACATAGCCTTGCAGTCCTTTGTTTTTAACCATAAATAACTATGCTGTTATATAGAGGTACACCCTTTAAGGGCAGTACACAATCATTTTCCTTTAGCCTCATCTAGTAAAATAATCCTTCCCCTCCAAAGTATCATCTGTAGGTATAAGAAGCAACTTTCTTGCTGCTTCCTGCATCCTGCCAAGTCACTGTTGTCTGAAACACTCACATGCCCTCCAACATTTATCCAATGAAAATAGGGACATCCCATTTAATAATAATAATAATAATAATAATACCCTACCCATCTGACTGGGTTGCCCCAGCCACCCTGGGCGGCATCCTGCATATGTAAAAACATAATAAAACATTAAACATTAAAAAAACTTCCCTATACAGGGCTGCCTTCAGATGTCTTCCAAAGGTTGTATAGTTACTTATCTCCTTGGCTTGAGGTCCGCATAACTCCATACCCTCTAACATTCCTCCAATGAATATAGAGACGTCCTAAGGAAAAGTGGACATTCCAGGATCAAATCAGAAACCGGGGCGACTTCTGCCGATCCAGGACTGTCCCTGAGAAATAGGGACACTGGGAGGGTCTGTAATCCAGACAGCACAAATTGCCTCTAGTGTAAAAGGAAAGTACAGTCATACCTTGGTTGCAAATGGCTTAGTTGTCGAACAAATTGTCTCCCGAACATTGTAAACCCAGAAGCAAGTGTTCCGGTTTGCAAACGTTTTTCAGAAGCCAAACGTCCAACGTGGCTTCCGCTTCAGAGCAGGAAGCTCCTGCAGCCAATCGGTAGCCGCGCTTTGGTTTTGGAAGTCAAACGGACTTTCAGAATGGATTGAGTTCTAGAACCAAGGTACCACTGTAGCAGAATCCCTCCCAAAACAGAAACAAACATAAGGCATTATTCAGCAAAAGGAGAAAAGGTGTGTGCTCCAGGTTTCTTCCTTAGCCATGAAAGCACTTTCTAGTTTGATCGCCTTAAGTTATGTCTTACTTAAGTAAGCTTAAGTAATCCAAACTCTTCTTCCAGTGAGTAAGCTGCTTTTGTTGAGAGTGTAGGGTTTGACAGGGAATCATTCCAGGCTTGAAGAATACATGGTGGACTCCATTTCTAGCCAGGCCTATTTGTCCTTCTTGTGAACATGTGGCTATCTCCGCCCGAATTTAATTATCATTCACTTGAGGCCATTTGGTGAGATTAGAGGAAATACTATAATAAGAATAAAACAGATCGGGGGAGGGCGGAAACCTGGCAGATAAATGACAGTTTCTGATCATGCTCCAGCAACCCTAGAGGGACTTGTTCACTTGAGCTCCCTGTTTGGAGAAGCAGAATGTTCCCGCTCCATCATTTCAGAGACCTTTTATACATCACATTGTGCATCCAACAAAATACGTAAGAGCCGATACTCTTAGGCACCATCTTGCCAATTGTTTCATCATATTTGGAAGGGGGTGGGGAGCAACAACACTCCCTCTACATCTGTTTCCCAGTCTGTGTCCACAATTAATTCTACAACCAGCTCTTTCATTATGTTAATCTTTTCTTGGTCATGTGTATGCACTTTGGCAAGTTATGTCAATAGTTGTTGTTTTTCTCTCTCTCCCTGCCTCTCTCACTTGCATGGAATCTTTTCTCATCGGAAATGTAAATCATTGCAAGTTGAATGTCTGAGTGGCTCAGTCTGGTTTATGAAAAATCTTCAGGAAAACTAAGCTCATTAACTGCAAGAGAACTGAATCAGCTCTACCACGCTTTTGATGTTGCACCTGTTCACGTTTAATTGAATTGAATTTAATAGAAATGATCCAATCATTTCCCCACCTCCTGTTCACATTTTGTTTGTTTGTTTGTTTCCAGGCAGACCACAGCTCAGAGGAAATCTATGTCATCATGCATTTCAATTAAAAGAGCCATGGCTCGAGAAAAAATGGCTTGAGACTTGTCATTTGGATAGCCAGCTCCTCTGCTTTGAACCAAGAACATTTGAACATGGTTGAGAGTTCGCTAGCTTGTAAATTTGCTAGCTTTAATGAGATGACTGCAGAGGTGGAGATTTGCCAGGATTTTTTTGATGGGGAGGTGGCACGTGAAAATGTTTATAATAAAAGCAGCAAAGGATTTGAGTCAAGAAAGATCTCAGAAGCAGAGTTATTAATTCAAATAATAGGAAGCATTTTATTATTGAACTATCCCTCAGTCTCCATAAGTACTGAAAACCAGACCATGGAGAGAAAATGGAACATAGCCCTGTTGGACTATGGGCTATTATTAAAATGAGGCTGCATTTTAAATTGTATTTTTAACCTGTATTTTAAATTGTTGGTCTTTTCCTCCCCTATTATGTTTTTATTGTAATTTTACTGGTGTTAGCCGCCCTGAGCCCAGCTGTGTCTGGGAAGGGTGGGGTATATATTTTTTTTATTATTATTATTAATTATTATTATTTATTGGGATGCTCATAGAGAAGAGCAGAAAGACCAGTTAGAAGAATCACCAGAATCCCTTAGTTTTCCTCATGCTTACTGGTGTCATTGTGTTGACCCTCGACCCCAGAAAGGTGATCAATTGCTTATCAGCTCAGACAGAAGTTCACAGTTTATGTTTATTCCATTTTTATGTATTTATTATTATTTCTACCCCCTTTCACCTCGGGATAACAGGGTGGTTAACAATGTAAAAACACAAAAAGCACAACATAGTAGCAAATGAAAACTATAACACACACACGCGCACGCACACACACACACACACAGAGAGTTTAAAGGGCACAGATTAGCTGAAGGTCTGGGAGACGAAGTTTTTTGCCTGGTGTTTGAAGATATGTAATGAATGAGCCACCGTAGAAAAGGCCCGTTCTCATGTTGCCACCCTCTGGACCTCTCACGGAGTAGGCACATGAAGAAAGGTCTTCGATTGCAAGGTCTGGGTCAGTTCATATGGGGAGAGTCCTTGAGGTATTGCAGTCCTTGAGATATTGCAGTTAAAATCTTAGCTTTGCCAATAAACTTACAAGGTGGACTTACTAATCTTCCATTTTGCCAACCTCTTCCGGTGCTGGTGGTGGACTATTTATTTATTATTTATTATTTATTTTTACTTCATTTCAATCCCATGGCAGTTTACAACAATGCAATATAATTCCGATTATAAGAATTGTAAACAGTTTTTGCTCCCTTCTTCCGTGTAGGCCTAAGGGGGGGGCAGGGGGGAATAAATAAATGTAATTTTAATAATGATAATAATTTTCGTTTCCTGGGCGAGGTAGTGCTGTTGAGTGGCTAGAGCGGGGTTTGAGGAGGACGCTGGAGTAGCCAGAAGCCTTTAAATCACTTTAAATCACTTCCGGTTCCGGACGCGAGCAGTGAGGAAGCACAGAAAGCCAGCTCTCGGCTTTCTGGGCGCTGTGGGGAGCGTGGGGAAGACGCAAGGGCGCAGCGTACCCCGAAATTTAAAACTGAGTTTTAAATTTCTGTAACTCAACCTTTGGATCTTATGGTGAAGATTTGATAAGAAATAATATTAATAATGATAATGATAGCAATCCATGCAGGATCCAACGCCTCAGAGAGACTACACAGTGGAGTGATCACACTGATGATGATGATGATGATGATGATGATGATAATAATAATAATAATAATTCCCTGCTCATCTGACTCTTACTGCATCTTGCCATTCCATAGGAAGACTAGGGCCTTGGCAGCATCATAATGGAAAATCCCCAATCTCTCATTCAGCAATCTCTCAAAGTCCATAGGTACAGAAGTATCTGAGGGTGGAACATCTTAATGGGTCCCCAACCGCAGCTGCTTGGGGACTGTAAGAAAACACCTCACCAGGAAAGGATCTGACCATGACAAAGGGGTTATTGCAAAGCCCTCTCTAATCCTCACATGCTCTGGGAGGACCTCAACATCAACCATGACAGAGATAATTTCATGTCTGAGGGGTTTTCCTCCATCCCCCCCCATAAAATATTTGAGGGGGCATTGCAAACAGTGTGTGTGTGCCATGTCATGTGATCTATTATGTGGGACATGATACTTACTTGCCCCACCACAATATTATATTCAAGTTGGCACCATGTAAAAAGCGATGGCAATTGACCATCATGTGCATATAACAGTGTGATTATGTTAAGTTTATCTTAGGTTTAGTTTATTTATTAGGACAGCATGAGTGGGTTCCCCCCCCCTCACATGGTGGTGGTAGTGACTAAGTTTATTTCACCATGTGATGAATTTTGAATTAGGTATATATGGGGGCACCAAAAAAAATTAAGTGGTTATAGCCCCTAAAGGTCTTAATTTTGCCCTGAGCTCAGTTGTGGCTCACTGAAGACACCTTCCAAAGGTTGGTCTGCTCAAATCTTGAGACATAGTGGTAGCTGTCCACCCCCTCAGCACTCACAGCTAGACTTCAGACTTGGTATTTTGTGGAAGCCACCACACATAGGGGTCATGAGACTAGGCTACAGTGAAGCAAAAAAGAACATATTCAATTATAATATGGGTATTATACCAAGTTATGGAATAGAGTTTCTTTAGCACCCTTTACATACAGAACCTCTGATCTTCTGCTGTTCATTTTTGTTAATATTTGAAATATGAAATTGCTGGTGGCTTTGTTTTTTTGTTTTAATCTACAGGGCTTGGCTTGATCCCTCAGTGGGCTAGGAAGGTTAAGAAAGGGAATATACCAATTGAATTTTCCCTTTTGAGCCTAATAAGTGCCCCCATTTTGTGGTTTCTTACATTTGTCACCACAGCTCTTCTGTTGCAAGATTAATCCTCACAGCATCATGCACATATAAGAAAGCCCTAATAAGTTTAAACCTTGTGCCAGGCCATCTCTAATTGAACTCGTTCGTTGGGAGAAAGCTTTTTCTTAATGATGCCTTCAAGCAGCTTAATAGTTTTGAGAAAAATCCACCTCATCCGAGCTTTCAAGTATGAGTGCATGAGGCAGGTTTAATGAGCCAATTTCCACCATGTTTCATTTCTAACTCTGTCACAGGTTTAGCACACCTCTGAAGTGAACAAGGTGTTGGACAATGGACAACCTACTGCTTTGTTTAGCATCCTAAGTTTTTATATGTAATTGATCATCAGGCTCAATTATTCTCATACAGAAAACAGAGTATTTTGTGGCCTGCTGACCACTTGCTACTCTCTCATCTGTAGAGGTGTGCAGTTTTTGATGGATGTTAAATTCATTGACTTATGAAAACTTTCAGCTGAAGGTTAGAAATAATGTGTTGGATAAAGCACAAATTGATATTTTTGAAAGATGCAGAAGGGTAATAATTGGAGAATTATATTCAGTTTGCCTTTAAAGGTGAGCCCACCTAATTTCATAGAATCATAGTATTGTAGAGTTGGAAGGGAGAACAAGGGTCATCTAATCCAACTGTCTGCAATGACCGCTGCCCACATTAAATGGGGGGCGCCTTTTGCGTGGTCGTGCGCAGCCCCTGGACCCTATGTGGCAGCATGTGGCACCTGTGATCCTTGGATGAAAGGCAATATATAAATTTAATAAATAATAATGCTAATAATAATGACTCCACATTTTTTTTTAATTCTATGGGGTTCCCAAGCTTGGGTCCTGCACTTCATTCACTGTATTATTATTATTATTATTATTATTATTATTATTATTATTATTATTATTATTAATTTGCCATCATTATCATTTCAAATTATATATCATCCTTTATCAGAAGATTCCAGGGTGGTGTGCAATGTTAAAAACACGTTATAGAGCATCAATGATAAAAAAAACATCATAAAGACATCATAAAAACAGCTCCAGCACTGATAAACTCTTCCACTATTGGTGCATTTGGGAGTTAGAGCTAAGATATATCATGCTTACTCAAATGATCCCTCCACACTGAGGTTTTTTGACCAAGACCCATATGGAATAAATTTGCGCTTAGATAATCCTTATCATTCTAGGAAACAAAGATTTTGGTTTTTTATAAATTCCACTTTGAGTGAGGATTAACATGTTTGTTGCCTTCTTTCCCTGGAAGTTGTGCTGTGTCCAAAGCAAAACAGAATGAATGTTTGTGCATACCCACAACCTGCCTATGGCACACATTACAAACTGAATAATATCTCTTCAGAAGCATGTTAAATTTCCAAGCATCAAGAGTGAGATGATTAAAGCTGTGCATCTACGTCTTTCCTAATGAGATACTATTTAATGAGCTTTTCTTGTTTTTCCAAGACATCAGAGTCACACAGGAACCAGTTCCCACCCCGCCGCTTGCTTGAGTTGGGCCAAGTGTACTTTTCAAGAGTTCCAGGGGCTAAAATATCCAACAAGGAGCAACTTCCTTCTTTCTTTAAGTCAGCAGTGCACTTTCCCAATCTGTGCACGTCTCGGCATTGAGCAGAGAATAATCAGTTTGTCTACAGATTTATCAGGAGGTCAGTAATGCCGCACGTGGATTCTTTGGTCTGCGAAGCTATCTTAATCTAAAGGAAAAATGGCAGAAAATAGGCACAGCTACACAGGTGGAAAGATTTCTGTTCTTAAAATAAATACATTTCCTCCTTTTATTTGTTTTTAATTTTAACTTATTTTAAAGTAAAGGAATTTCTTCAGACTCACGAACGGGACAATAATGTCCAAATGGAAGGAGGGGACAAGAATGTGCTCAAGGGACCATTTTTAAAACAAAGTCACGAGGGTGGGTTTTTTTGTACCTTCTCTCCTCAAACTTCCTCTTGGCAGAATGTCAACTCAGCTTGCTTCATCTCTTGTTGCTTTACTCCCTACCTAATGAAATAACCAGACAAGACAGCAGCATACGGTTTTGGGGTTCAAAAAGTCCTCAAGCTTATTGGATACAGATGTGAAAGGTTCGGCCTAGGTACTGGGTAAAGCCATTTAATTAACTCCAGCCCATCTGCTGGGAGTACATCTGCTGGGACTGCAACTTGAAGGGGGGGCTATGACCTACATCAAATAGGGGGGGGTCCCCCCAAGGGTTCCCACTGGAGTTGTTCTATGGCCTTAGGCCACATCTGGGTGTCAGACAGAAGCAACTCCTCACGGATCCCTTTAGGATACCCTGAACCAAGGAGGGGCAGGCAGAAGCTGCAACCTTCCCTCCAACCATGACTAAGACTTACCCAATGCCTAACCTCAGAAAGTTATGACGATTGCAATGAGGCAGGCAAAAACCAAATGGTCGGTGCCAATTTGCCAAGTGGAAAAATCCCTAGGAAGCCACCAAGTTGTGAAGTCTGAGTCACACATACCATTCAGAAGTAGTGTATGTATATTCTGCACTCCAAATCTGAAATAGTATGTGCATTTTAAACAGCCAGGTTTCCTGGCATGAAACATGGAAGCAACTGCTTCATACTCTTCTGATTACTGTGTTTGTTTGTTTGTTAATTCCATGGAAACGTGTTCATGTAAATGCATCCAGCTATTCAAAACACTGCTGACCTAGATGGACCAGGGGTCTGACTCAGGCATGAATTGGCCTTCTGTGTTTCTTTGAGATCCTCAACACCAGGCATGGCCAAACTTGGCCCTCCAGCTGTTTTGGGACTACAACTCCCATCACCCCTAGCTAACAGGACCTACATCAAGCAGGCTCTGATGAGGCAAGGATGCAATAGGTGTAAGGAAACAGCAGAGTGCTCAATCAAAGGTGCTCAATCAAAGTCCATGGTGAGATCAAGAGAGGACCCAACAAGTAAAGATGTGAGGCTGTAGGTGGCCTATACCTGAGAAGCTGGAAAGGACAAGCAACCTGAAGAAATTGGGGAAATGAAAGGTGCAGAGGATGAAAGAGAAGCAAGAAGACTCTTTCAATAGCCTTCCATACTCTGGTGCCGGATTACCAAATAGGCAAAGTACGCCTCATATCTTTTAGGGCCCCCACAGCAATGGACCAAAATAATATTGATTTGATCTTCAAAGAAGATTGCAATCAAGCTCTCTTAGTTCAATGTTATCCCACTACAGTATGCCCACGAAGGGTTCCCCCTGAAAATTTGACTGCCTAGGGACCTCCACGGGGTTTAATCTGGCACTGTTCACAGAATACCTTCCAGACTTTGAGCAGATGTGTGACGCTATACTGAGGTGCAAAGATCATTTGGGCCGATAACCAGAGAAGTCCTGAACCTCTGCCTGTTCCTGATTGTGATGCCGTGCTTCCTTACCCACTATCCCAAAGAGCCTTGTTGACTCTCACTTCCATGAAAACAAATGGATAACAAATAAAGTGATGAAAAGTTGTACAGTATTCTTGAAAGAATTCTTTTTGAAGGAAGCAAAAGGATGGACTTTTAGTGTTTTGTCACACCATCATTCCATTCACAGCTGAATGTAGGCTATGATTAGAAGACAGTGATTTAATTATAACTTATCTATCAAGAGCAATTCTTAAATTTAGAAGAAATATACATGTCTCCTTATGTTTTATCTCTTATATAAAGATAATAATTGAGTAAGTAGTTGTAAGCCTCCTTTTAATCTCCAGAAACAATTATCTATTATACCACTTTTATGGGACCATTGAGTTATTATTTTCGCATGAAGTAAGTCTTAGAAACTGTCTAAAAGGATGGTGATTTCTACGGAAAATGGCTTTCTTTCATTTGAAACCCCTTCTCTGTATACCTGTTAGCTGAACAGCTTTGATAACAGAGTTGGTAAGAGTTGGTCTTAGATAAAATCTTCTCCTTTCAAAATCTTGAGAGATAAACTTTGTAGCAGGAAATGTTTAAGAACTATTACTGCTTACTTTAGACTGTTTTATATTTTGATAGAAGTTTCTTAGTAAAGTGGAAAATGGATTCAAAGGTTCCTCCCTTATTGAATCCTTGTTAGTACAAAATCAAAACTGAACTCATCAAAACAATTTTATAGAAATGGTCATCTAGGGCTTCCTATATGCTGGAACTACATTTTGATACCATACCCACCAATATTTCTCCGATGAAAATATGAACAGCCTATTCCATACCCTCCAACATTTCTCCAATGAAAATAGGAATGTCATAAGGAAAAGTGGGACATTCTTGGATCAAATCAGAAACCAGGGTGGCTTCTGTGAATCTGGGACTGTACCTGGAAAATAGGGACACTTGCAGGGTTTGTAACCAGCACTAACAAAGTCCAGATCCATAACAAATTAGTAAATGTATCATTACTCATCATACATTTCATATTCAAATGCAATTGCTTTTCCATGTTCTTCTGTACCATGGTAGAGTTGAACATTGTTGCCATGATGGGAGGTAATGGGCACCAAAGGTGGATGCTCAAAGATACGTGATGATAACTCCTTGGAAATCTACAGATATTGCTGCTGCTGTTTTCCACCAATGCACTTCTGCATGAAAGATTCATTGGCATATGAAGCTTCACAAGAACTATTGCATGCTGTAAACTACATGAAACAGGCCTACTGTAGGCCTACAGAAAAGTCATCCTTTGCCCACATAATCAGTACGGGGTAGATTGCTTTTACTGAAAACTGAGGTAGGTATATGCAGCCAAAAAGTTTGGGACCTCATATTTCCAAATATGTATATTTTTAATAGCTCTCAATTAAAACAGTGATCCAGGGAGTATTATACTACTACAGAAATGCCTCCCCGCTTGCGAAATGACAATCCCTGATAAAATTCACAGCAGCGGAGCCTGATTCACGCTAATGAGGCTCCTCGGGTGTAAATGTTCAGCGAAGAGTGTGTTTAGGAGGATGAATTGCCTTTTCCAGCACAGCTGCTCCTGCCCTGCCACTTCCAAACTCTCTGTGTTGTTCAGCATGTCAGATTCAATTCTGCTCAGCTACTGTACTGCTAAGGTTGTCATAAGGAAGCTAACCCAGCATATGCAGGTGACAGAAGCTGTGACCCACATACTAGTTAAGTCAGAGTACACGGATTTTACTTCTCCTTAAATAAAAATCAATGGGACTTAAATCGGCTTAAAATCCGTGTTTTCCGGAGTTGCCTGGAACATGCATCGGACTGATCATTACCCAGCTGAGTGTCATTCGTGACCATAATATCCTTAAGTGTAGTCCATTATGGAACCGTGCAGGCTGGATCCGAAGCTATTAATAATATGCCGCGCCAAGGCTTAAGACAGGGCACCAAGCTTCTTCAGGCAACATTTCTCCACAATAACTTCTCATTATAATGGCCAATAGCCCCATGGCTATTTTTATATTTCCTTGTAACAGAGTTAAGTGTGGTTATTTAGGGAAGTGTTCATTTTGCAAACTTCAGAAAATATGAACAGGGTGTGAAATCAACTCTGCGGGCTTCACTGAAACTTGGAAGATTTGGTGGTTTCATATCAAGAATGCAGATTGTTAAGCACTCCCCAATTCTCCAGGTAGAGGGACATTTTGTGGGTAGTGCTACCAGCTTTTAGTTTCCTTTGCAGGCAAGAAAGCACTGGGGACGGTGATGTCTTTCTTTATAAAAATCTTGCATATAGAGGTGAAACTGAGCATTGGCTTTAGGAAATCACATTAGGAACTGCGTAACAAATCAAACTGGAATGTCCTCTTACATCTGTCTGCAAAACAATTCAAGATTAATCACAATTGCCATGCCCAGCTGATTCTCTTTTCAGGCCTACAATGGCCACCATAGATACTAATGGGTTATTCTTTTCGGTGTTTCTATTTGCTATGTACAGTACCTAAAAGCAGCTAGTTCTGTGCTGTAAAAGGCGGCTGCAGGCCCCTTTAGTTAAGCTAGGCCACAGACTGAAAAGAAAATGGAATAATCAAAATGATACAGTTTTATGAAAATATCATTTTCCCCAATGATCACAGTTCAAGGACACATGCCAGGGAAAGGCTGTGTGGATGGTTAAGAGTGTAGCTTGAGGAGGGAACTCTGGCCCACAAGAGAGATCTGAGGACTGAACTGAGAGGGCTGGGAGGCCACATTCACCTCCCCAAAGATCCTTACCCCTGCCTAATGTGACTGTGGTTCATGTAAGGAACCCGTGGCTTTGGAATGCAATAAGAGAAGCAGTTCTTGGTTTTGCATATCTTTGATAAGAGAGCTCTGCTCTGTACTGAATATATTTGTTCTTATTTTATCCTGTTTAAATCTCCGCTGGTGAACAAGGAATGACACAGACTTAATTACCGTGTAGATGATAAAGCCAATTATGCAAGGATCCTGGTCCCACATTCGCACCACCAGCTACTACTATTATTAGATTGGTTTAGAACTAATGAGGCAAATTAATCAGTTTATTAATCATGCCCTCTTATATTTAAAAGCAGGAAGCAGTCACCCCCTTGTTTAAAATTATTATACTGACAGGTCTTTCTCTTCCTATATTTAGCTTCTCCAGACCCACTCCATTTACATAAATGCTGTGCCTGAATATTTCTCATGTAAAGATTCAACAATGTATGACTTAAAAGATACAAAACAGCATGTAATGAAGATAATATTTCAAATCCCTTTAATGTTTAAGTCATGGGTGTGCATACATTAGCATGGGTTAATTTGAAGTCATTTACTTAAGCAAAGCATAGCCTGTATGAGAGAGAGAAATCAGCTTGTAAAGGTTAAATAAGGAATCTCTGAAATATGTGAAGGTGCTTTTCCATTAAGTTTGACTGATTAATGCTCAAGACCGAAACAATTCTTTGTATAGTGTAATTGACTGACACCATATGTATTTATTTCCCTATTTATATCCTGCATTTTCCCATCATGAACCCAAGCAGGAGTATATGTGGTTTCTAGGTAATCAATATACAGGTACTAACCAGTTCTAAACCTGCTTCACTTCAGAAGCTAGTGGGCTAATGTGCCTTTAAACATATTTGTCTGTGTTTGTGTGCTTATTTTGTTGATTTACTCTGCATGGTTGTGAGTTTTCAAAGCTTGGAAAAAATGAATATAAACATTAAATGCAAAAACACACACACACAGAACCCCACGAAAAACTTGTTTTCAGGATAAATTGGGTTGGATCCAAACTAAGATAGTCAAACTTCAGACTCAATGTCTTAAGAGTCATGGGTTTCAATCAGACCAAAATATGACACCATTTTTTGTTTATAGCAAATCAAACTTCAAGGGCAGCCTGCATCAATATTCCTGGATTTATTTGCTTCTTCAAGGGCTGCCATACCTGCAGATTTCATCCACTTCTATGAACAGGGGGGAAAGTATTGTTATCTTATCTTGTGGGTTGACACACTGACGCACAGACCTTGCAAGACACCCCCGCTTGGGGATGGCGCCAGGAGTGCTCTTAGAGTTGGTGACCAACTCTACGCCAAGATAAGGAATACAGGAACAAGAACATCCTTTTATGGTCAAGAGTACAGGAACAGGAACATCTGTTTATGGTCATGGATGTCAACTTACGTGTATAAGCTGACGTGGCTGGATTCCTGGGGAGGGGGCAAGGGGACCAGAAAGGGTATATAAGCTGTGTGTAACTACTCTTTAAGTGCTTGCTGTGAACCTATCACGCAGTGCCTTCTGCTATCTGGAGAGCAGAATAAATTCTTTCTCTGAACCAACCTCGGTGTCATTTGACTCCTTCCTCCCTGCTCTGGGAGCAACACTCACCCTACCAATCGGTAAAGTCTAAGAAGGCTACAATGGTTGATGGTATCAAAAGCCACTGAGAAATCCAGCAGAACTAGGAAACAGCTTTCCTGTAAAACATACAGAGCACCATACCCATACCCTCTGGAAGGATATCTTATTTCATATTCCATACTAAAAACATCACACATTTTTAATGAAATGCTTTCACCATGTAATATGATGCTAGTTTAATGCATAAAATGTACTCTCTTAAATGGCAAAATCTGTCAATTAGGATGTTCAGAAAAGCAGCTCCCCTAGGGCTACCAATAACTTCATTTTAAATAGAGTGTGACAAACATCCTCTAATGTGCAGCACCGAAGTCCCTCCACAATAATGGTTCATTTAGTGATTAATAGTTTGATAGAAGGAATGCTGCATTTTAAGCCGAGACCTCATCTTGCACCGGGAGCTTAGCTAGTAAAGAAAAATAAAAAAAAAAGATTTAAGTTGGGCACTTGGATCACCCTGTTATCTGTTCAATTATTTGTTTAGTATTGTTGTAAGTCCTATTAATCAGAACCAATTTTATCAGACTGTAGCTGTGAAGAGCACCGTTTTTCGCAGGGTTCATATCCAATGTATGAGAAGAATTGTTTTATTTGGAAAAGCTGCAGACCTTATCTATAAATGGAACAAAAAAAAAAAATTGTGGCTGGGGCAACCCAGTCAGATGAGTGGCATATAAATAATAAAATGGTTGTTATTGTTGTTGTTGACAAGTGTAAGCACCCTTTTCCTGGGCTATTAGAACAAGATCACCAGTTTCATTTTTTGATAGTGGAAATGGCATTTCTAAGCCTTGCATAGTATTTGTCTTTTCCCATGCTTGAATTGCTTATCCCCAAAGTGCTCAATGTGATTTAAAACACTATTATGCTACCGCTACAACTGCTAAGACATACATACTAAAATCAGCACACAATTAAAAACCTATTGGCGGTCACAATCTTTTGTCCCAAACAATTCCTCAGAACAACACTGCATGCAGTGCATTTTTTAGGAAAGAACACTATGGTAGGGCCGCCCAAAGGGAAGTGTTGCTGTTCCTGTCAAATGAAGCAGTGACAAAATTCACGTTTTGGAAATAGATGTATAAAGAAGTTACCATGGCCACTGCTGAAGGGAAAGCAGTGACATTTTCTACCCCTCACTGAAAACCAATGGCCCTCAGCAACAGAGAAGGGAGCCATGAAATTCTGTGACCCTTGGGGTTTGGGTATAAGATGGCAGAATTTTCTCTTCCTGCTAGTATTCATCACACGAAGCACTGTTTCTGTTCCGCTGAAGTTCAGCTTCCACCAAATACGTTAATCATCTTACTGTCCACTCTGGTGAAAGTATGTAACTTATGCAATTTCCATAACTGATTACCTAAATTTCATTTTCAGTACGTTATTCCACCCCATTTATTTCAATGCTAAGGAAACACAATGCAAATTGTGTGTGTGTGTGTGTGTGTGTGGGTGGGTGTGGGTGTGTGATATCAATGTAATACCATATTTGGACTGAACACAACAACAAGGAATACCATAGGAGCCAACTGTTGGGATACTGCCAGGGAGACAAAGTCCATCATGGCCCCAAGCTGTCTGCCGGACGATCCATCGATCTCCCGTAGGCACGCAGTATCAGCAATTAGTGACATGAGTTTCCTGAAATATCTTGCCACATTCCAGAGCTCATGCACACTCTATCAGCAGATAATGCGCAGCAAAAGTCGCACTCAGGAGAGCATTATTTACAAGTTTTATTCAGCGTTGATCAGAACAAAGAAAGACATGACTGCCTGCATCAGTGTCTCCGACACAGAGAGAAACGAAAGCAAAGACACAACAGAAACATCCTGTGAAAACAGGAAATACGCAGGCTGTGACACAAACATCCTGCTCCCTTTTAAGGTAGGTGGAACGGAAATATCCTAACACCAACTCCTAAGGGCTGTGGGGGCTTTGGCCCCCACAATAAAATATTTGAGCGGGCTGGGCCCCCACAAAAATAATGGGCATTCCCATTCAAATGGTGTGTGTGCACTATGTCATTTGATTGATTGTGTGGGGTGGGGTTTACCTGGGCCCCCAAAGTATTTTATTTAAGTTGGCACCCCTGAGGAATACTGATTATGTTTGCTTGTCTGGTCTCCGTTCTGGACAAATAAATAAGTTTTTGCTGCTGTTTTTGTTTTCATTAGAATCCTCCAATATCCCTAGTTCAGTCATAGGTGAAAGACGATGGGATGCCAGGAGATCAATAACTGGAGCTCCTAGTTTGTTTTTGGTCCCCCCCCCCTTTTAAAGTGAGTTAAAAGCAGCTATGGATGTGGGGTAGCAGTGTAAATCAGATCATGGGCATACAAACAAGGGAATCTCTTTCTTTTTCACTATCCTCCCGATTTAAGTCACCCCCACCCCTGAAACCATTATTTGCCCTATGGAGGTAAACATACAAATATCTCTATTGCACTTGCAGATCCAACCCCTTGGGCAAATAATGTTTGGAGATTTTTTTAATTAGAAAAATGATGCAGACGTAATAGTTAATCTCAGTCTCCCAGTGTCATGACGCTAATCGAATTCAGAGCCCTTGTGACCGTATTTATCTTAAAAATAATATTTTTTAAAAAAAAAATCAGGAGAGCTGATCATGGATCTTCCAGTGTCATGTTTAGTTTGGCCCTTAGCTAGCTACTGTATAAAAGGATTTAACGATACAGTATGTGAAGTTTGTTGCATTTTAAGAAGGAATCATTAACTGAACTTCCATAGTTTTTCATACCTTTTACCTCTTATGTGATGCATCTAAATCACTGATCTAAAGCTGCTAGATCATTTAAATCACATCATAAAAGCTGGGAACTGATGGGAATGATTGAATGTTAAATATCTATCTATCTATCTTGACTTCTTACCGAGAAAGGGGGGAAAAGTCAGTTCTGAAGATTTGGTGGAGAAGAATTCTAAAGGGAAAAAGATTTGCTGAAACACACAACTGCTCCTCTATGGATAACCTGTAGGCAAGAAGCCTTTACAAACTTTGAGATACACTTGGGATGCTCCTGTAACCCAAGAAGTAGGCCATCAAGCTTGTATCCCCCCAAAAAAATATCTTTTTTAAACACACACACATTCTGTATGCATCCTTGTATACACATAAATATTCTGGGCACTCTTGCCATCAAAAGATTGCAAACAACTTTCCAAAATCACATCTTAGTGGCTTCGCTTCCCACACCCCATAAACTGGTGTGGTTCCGCTTTTCCACACTGTGACCGTAACACGTATGTCACCATTGGGTGGCTACAAAGAGAAGCTTCTGCACTCAGGTTTGCAAGGAGAAACTGCACAAGAGATTAATCCTCTTGCTCTTCTCGGTGTGACGCCCTCTCACTTTGCAAGTTGTGCTGTGACTAATTCTTTCAGACTGCTGGCTGCATAACATCAAGATAATTACACCACTGACTGAAACTTCAGATCATTCTGACAGTTTTACATTTTAAAATCACTGTCACATGTTATCAACTTGGAGACCTTGTGGTTTTGTAGTTGCTTCCACTAGAATCAGGCTTTAGAATCTACAGAAGTTCTGTAAAACTTGGTATTAAGAGTGCTTGCATGCCCTCCAACATTTCTCCAATGAAAGTAGGGATGTCCTATTCCACAGTAATAACAATGATAATTTTATTATTTACACCCCACCCATCTGACTGGGTTGCCCCAACCACTCAGGGTAGCTTCCAACACATATAAAAACATAACAAAACATTAAACATTAAAAAGACTTCCCCATACAGGGCTGCCTTCATATGTCTTCGAAAGGTTGTGTAGTTGCTTATCTCCTTGGCTCAGGGGTTGTATAACTCCATAGCCTCCATCAGATCTCTGATGAAAATAGGGACATCTTAAGGAAAAGGGGGACATTCTGGGAACAATCAGAAACTGGGATGGCTTCTGTAAATCCAGGACTGTCCCTGGAAAATAGGGAGACTTGGAGGTAGTCTTTGTTAGGATATTTCCATTCCACCTTAAAAGGGAGCAGGCTTTGTCAGTCACAGAGTCTGCGTTCACAGGATGTTTATGTTTCCTATTGCTTTCGTTTTCTCTCTGTGTCTGGAGACACTGATGCAGGCAGTCATGTTTTTCTTTGTTCTGATCAACGCTGAATAAAACTTGTAAATAATGCTCTCCTGTGTGCAACTTCTGCTGTGAACTATTCTGCTGATAGAGTGTGCATGAGCTCTGGAATGTGGCAAGCTATTTTCTAGAAACTCGTGTCGCTAATTGCTCATACTGTATCTACGGGAGCGGGAGATCGATGGATCGTCCGGCAGCCGGCTTGGGGGCCAAGATGGACTTTGTCTCCCTGGCAGTATCCCAACAGTCTTCAGGCTAAATCAGCTTTTGGACTACAGTGGTACCTCGGGTTAAGTACTTAATTCGTTCCGGAGGTCTGTTCTTAACTTGAAACTGTTCTTAACCTGAAGCACCACTTTAGCTAATGGGGCCTCCTGCTGCCGCTGCGCCGCTGCTGCACAATTTCTGTTCTCATCCTGAAGCAAAGTTCTTAACCTGAAGCACTATTTCTGGGTTAGTGGAGTCTGTAACCTGAAGCGTATGTAACCCGAGGTACCACTGTATTTGGATGGAGTTCTCTCTCTCTCTCTGTGTGTGTATACATGCTTCTGAAATGGGCATTTTGAGGCAAAATACATTTGAAATGCATATGGGAACACCAGGAAACCAGGCAAATCAGGATGATCCAGTAATATCATGTTTCTGATAATGGGTTGTCTTGAAGTAGACTGGAGCTCTTTAAGCTTCTGGGTCTCTCTGTGGCCTTGGGTTTTCCGAAACGTTAAACACATGACCATTCCCTCCCCGTTTCTGAGAAAAGAAACCAACCTGATTAAGGGAACATCCAGCACTTGAGAGAAGAGGGGGGAAAGGATCGACTTTAAAAGAGGAATAGCCAAAAGAATGGAGGCTGAGGTTGTCAATGCCCACTAAGGCATGAAGGCCTCCCCCCGAAACTGGGAAATTTCGGAGCATGATCCATAAAGAAATAAAGAAAATACTAAGAATATCATATAGTAAAAGGCCAGAGGCATTCCTTTTAGGAATTTTAAATGATGATATTCCAAAAGACAAAGCGTGTTCTCCTTAACAGAGAGCATGTGTTGCGGTGGGGGCCTGCAGACCACACCACTGTTGTATGGTAGATACTGGCCACGAGTTGTGATTGGGCAAAAGTGTGTTGCTGGGGAGTTTGCTATGTTGTGAATTGGTGGGAGGGGTCAGAGGGCTAAAATACAAGGCACACAGCCTGGAGCGTTCTCTTGGGCTGCGTGCACCGGATCACCCGCCCACCCTCCCTGTAAAGGGGGGGTTTCATTGTCCTCTGACCTTGCTATGCCTGTCATGGGGTCGCCTGCTCTTGAGGCAGGGGACTGGTAGGAATTTTGTCCATTTGGCTGATTGGCTGTTGCCATTTGGTTTTTTTGCCTACTGTGTAGCAAATCGTCACAACTTGTAAGGTTGTTGGTTAGGCATTGGTTAAAATTGGTTGGTGGAGGGGTACGTGCCTACCCTTCCAATGGTGGTGCTGCAGAGGGAATTCTGTTAAAGGAATCCAGGGGTGTGCCATCCTTTCGTCCTAGTCCCTGGCATTGGACTTGGGCCAAGCAAGCCCCTGGGGGCATGAGGGTGAGAGATGAGGGTCTGATGCCCAGCTTTATTTCTCCCCAATATTGTTTTGCCTGACTGGCTTCTGCTAGAATCCAGAAGTCAGTTCTGTCCCTGGGGCAAGGACAGATAGTCATAACCAATGCCTAAACAACCACTCACGTGTGTGTATTTAAATAAAGTTGTGGCCAAATTCATGCCAGAAACCTTAAACAAAAATTGACATAAGTGGTGTGAGTTATTGGGGTGGCTTGGGGACCTCGACGCACAAAACTAAATTTTACTTATACATGACGTCTGCAGCAAGAAACCTGGTGGATAAGTATTGGAAAGGGAATCAGTTACCCACTAGGGGAGAGTTGTTATGTAAGCTTTCAGAATACTTGGAATTAGCCAAACTGAAAGACATAATAAGACAGAAACCAAAAAGTGAAGTAAAAAAAAAAAGAATGGGAGTGCCTAAATGAATACCTTAAGAGTCAGGGTTTGAGGACAGAAATCTGGCTGAGTGGAATAACCTTGTGAAGTGAAAGGATAAGAAAGAGGGATTTATATCTAGATGTTAGGGTAGAAATGATCAGGAAAACAGGAAAACAGGAAGACACAATGAAAGATAAAGGAGGTGCTATGGGATTGGTGGAAGTCAATGTTTGTTTTTCTTTTTAGTGTTTATATTATTAACTTGTAAGATGTGGATTTGTGTGGTTTTTTTGAATGTTGGTTTTTGTGTTTTGTGCATTCTTATTTTTCGATATTTTTTGTGTTGTTGTTGTGTGGAAAATACTAATAAAATTTATATTACAGTGGTACCTCGGGTTACATATGCTTCAGGTTACATACGCTTCAGGTTACAGACTCTGCTAACCCAGAAATAGTGCTTCAGGTTAAGAACTTTGCTTCAGGATGAGAACAGAAATTGTGCTCTGGCGGTGTGGCGGCAGCAGGAGGCCCCATTAGCTAAAGTGGTGCTTCAGGTTAAGAACAGTTTCAGGTTAAGAACGGACCTCCGGAATGAATTAAGTACTTAACCCGAGGTACCACTGTATTTGAAGATAAAAAAAAGGCATGAAGGCCCCCACAGTCAGAGGCAGTAATGTTTGTGAATACCAGTTGCTAGAAACTGCAGGAGGCGACAGGTCTCTTGTGCTTAGGCCTGGCTTGTGGGTTTTCACAGGCATCTGATTGGCCACCGTGGGAACAAGAGGCGGAACTGGATGGGCGATTGGCCCCTGATCTAGCAGGCTCTTCTTATGTTCTTATAAGATGAGAGGGAAGGTGATGGAGAGATCTTTCTTTTAGATGGACAGACAGTGAATTATTTTCTGAAGCCACTCCAATCAGTGATTTGAGGGAGGGGTGCAGGAGTAAATAAACAAAGTTGTTTTCTTGTGGGGCGTCATTCCCCCCTGAGTTTGGCTATGGAAACAGAACATAATTTAGACTATCGGGAAGACCTGCTTATCTCTCAGTCATTCTTTTTCCTAACAAACTATTAAAAACCATAGTCTCTCACTCTCTTCTTTACAGGAGGGAAACCCTGAATGTAGAAGAAACAGAGCTTTGTTTTCAACAGCTCCAATTCGACTCTGAATAGGTTATCAAATTGGAAAGACACAAAGCAAACCTCTAATATTTATGTTTAAAGGAATTATTCAAGTAGATTTTAAAAATAAATAAACCACAGATTAACGTGGAAATGAGATGAAATGGATTTATGGGTGCACATGTACAAAACTGAGGCAGACTGGAAATATACCCATATCTGGAATATGGATACACAGAAAGACCAAATTTCCTTCTCCAGTCATTTAGCTGTGCCTCAACACAGCATAGCATCAGGTGTAAAACTGTTCAGAATGGACCCATGTACACATCGTGCTTCACCCTGATGTCCTCAATTCCTCTTCATCCAGTTTGTCAATCCGTTCAGGATTTTACATTCTTTGGGCACGTCCATGGCGTGTGAGCTTGGCATTATTTTAGTCACGTTTTCCTAAAGCCCTTTCCCATGCTCCTTACTTTCAGGTAATTGGGGTCTGCATCAGCGGTGGCCAATCTTATTGGCTAATTCTGCTACAAGTCAAGCCCAAATTAAGAAATAATGCCTCTTTAATGCAAACAACTGCATAAGCACAACCTCATGTTTCTGGGGTCGTTTTGCCCCTAATCTACTGAGTCAGGGAATAGGCATAGTAGAAAGCAGCTGTGTTGGCCCATATCCATGTTACAGTCAGACAAAGGAGCCCTATTACTCCTGATTGTGTGTTTCAATCACCTGTTATTTGTTCTGCTTGTTAGTAACACCTGTGGCATAGTTTAGGTAGTCATTCTTGTATACCCTCCATCATTTCTCCAATGAAAATAGGGATGTCCAATTTAATAGTGATGATGATGATGATGATGATTTTATTATGTATACCCCACCCATCTGACTGAGTTGCCTGAACCATTCTGGGCAGGTTCCAACATATATAAAATCATAATCAAGCATTAAACATTTTTTAAAAAACCTTCCCCACACAGGGATGCCTTCAGATGTCTTCTAAAGGTTGTATAGTTACATATCTTGGCTCGGGGATCACATAATCCATACCCTCCAGCATTTCTCCAATGAAAATAGGGGTGTCCTGGTGTGCAATTTAGAAGTCAATTTAGTTTGCATCTAAAGGCAATCCTACCTAATTTGCACTTTCTAGAACAATATGCAGAATGAAACACAATAGGTCTGTGGGGATTAAAGGACTAAGTACATTAACTTTGATGAGTCTACTCTGAGTTATGACTAATGTTAGATACCACCCTTTGAGTTTTCTTTGGCTGGAGTCCAAATAAATTCGAAATTTATAGATCCTTTTGCTCAACTTGCCTTTGCAGCTTCTGAGTTTTATTATCTTTTGCGCATTATCTCCTGGTGCTGCTAATGAGTTTAAATTATGAGTGTCGTCTTACACCTGTTTCCCTCTTCCTAGACAAACTAATCAGTGTCCTTGATCTTTCACAGTTTCTCATCTATTACATATCAGAGCGAGCATACCATGTTCCCATTCTTTCTGTTTTTAACTTACAATGTGATATATCATCCTTGTCTTGCGAATTAATTTTTTGGGGATGATTTTTTATCAGGCAAAATGCAGCATTCGATGAAAGCACTCACTGCAGTTGTATGGGTATTAACCATTTCAAGCGTAAGCTCCCTTAATATATCAGTGGATTTTACTATTTAAGGATTTCATAAAATGACTTACCCCTTGCTTAAGAAAAAGCATTAAATTAAGATCAGGGATGGCACTATCATAAGAACTAAGTAGACATGCCCAGGAGAACAAAAGTCTAGGAGAGCTGACCTACCTCTGCTATGCACATGTGTTGTTGAGAGAGAGGGTAACAGACAGACAGACAGAGAGAGACTTCCTGACCTTTTGGTGAGATGAGCTCCCATTGCTCAGTCCCTGCTCCTGCCAACCTAGCAATTCGAAAGCACGCCAAAGTGCAAGTAGATAAATAGGACCCATTCCAGTGGGAAGGTAAACGGCATTTTCATGCACTGCTCTGGTTCACCAGAAGCGGCTTAGTCATGCTGGCCACATGACCGGAAGCTGTATGCCGGCTCCCTCAGCCAATAAAGCGAGATGAGCGCCGCAACCCCAGAGTCGGCCACGACTGGACCTAATGGTCAGGGGTCCCTTTACCTTTACCAAGTTGGCTTAGCACCTCATCCACTGTGTGATATCAAGGGGACATGAGTCCTATTCAGAAGTTACCCCTATGCATAGGGATAACATGTGTAGGGGACCTCAGCCCCCAATATCCCTCTTCCTGCCACCTACTGCTGGCTCTCTCTGAGGGCATAGACACAGCTGGTGTCAGGCGTCAGGGAATCTGATCCCGCCACAGCAGGCTGCCGGAAATAGACAGACAAGGAAAGCTCTTACCAATGTCTTTTATTCAATAGTCACAGAGAGAGGCTTAGAAATGCAGCCTCTTGGAGTAATGGTGTTGCTCTAAGTAACCTTCTCAATCGTCAGCTGCAGCACCCACCTTACGGTGGCAGCTTAGGGCCATTTTCCTCTGAGCTCTTTGCTCTCCTACTTTCAATGCTCGCCAGGTTCTGGGAGAAGGGGGGGTCTGGAATGCTTTCTACTGATAACGTGTTAGCCAGCTTCTCCGGCTCTGCTTCCCCCTCCTGCTCTCCCATTATCTCCCAACTTTGCCCCTCATCTTCCTCTGAGCCGTGACCTCCCACGAACCACTGCTGTAAATCTATACTGGCTTCCTCTTCTCTGGAAGGTTCGGGGGGGCGGTCTCCACCATTCCTCCTCTGCCCAGTCCCTGACAGCTGGGAAGAAAAGAAATACGACAGTGGCAGACATTTTTTAAAAAAATGAAAAGGAGGAAATGTTATCTCAGTTGCTTCTTGGTCACCCCATGTGCTTCAGTTATGTCACTCTGCATACAGAAATAGAGAGGGAAACGAGATAGCAGTAAGCACCTTAATTTTTCTAGTCCAGCAAAAGGGATAGGGTTGGTCTTTTTAATAAATAAATAAATAAATAAATAAATAACAATATCGCTTCCACATTTCAGGTGACCTCACTCATATCAAGAGCTAATCAGCATGCATATTACTTAGAAGTTCCTATCATGCCATACCAAATCAATGAGATAATCCACTTAGCTCTGCCTCGAGGATCGAAAGCCATATCAGTAACTCAGCTCTGCCTTGAAGAACAATTAAGATGCACCCTATCTTTTATCAACCCTGATCTCTGAAACATTTCTATGAGAGCGACTGTTCCCTTTGTCTTTTTATTATTTTATTATTTTACACTGCTCTCAGTCTCATCTCAGAACCTTCCAGCTCACTAATACTTGCAACTGCTTTATCTTGCAAGTTACGCAGCTTTCTTCCCTTCTGTTTGATTGAAAATCTATATTTATAGCTTATCTAACCTTAGTAAGCACCAGATAATTACCAAGAGCTGAAGAAGAAGAAAAACAAGCAGCAAGCCCTAAGTGCAGCAAATTGCTTGCATTCAGACTTCAGTAGGATGTATCATACAAAACACCGCCGACAATCAAGCAAAATGCTGTCGACAATCAGAGGTTAAGGGAACACAAACCCAGAGAAAAGAGATTAGGCAAGCATTATGGATAGCTGCTAATTTTTCCTTATCTCCCATTTGTGTGTGCACTCATCATTTACTTGGCAATCCTCAAGCGTTATTAAGAAATGGTCCATCTGACTTTTTGAACTAATTACAAAGCTTATCTGAAGATGTGCATAAATGAGGAATGAGCTGGTTACTCGATTCTGACAGCGGGTTCTGTATCATTTCCATATTGCACCATGTTCAGTGTACTGAAGAGGCCTTTCATGTGCTCTTGTGTGTGCTGTCTTTGCACTTGCTTTATAAGCAAAGGCTATGCTCAAAGATGAAGTGGCTTTTGACACGTAACCTGAAATTCTCTCTCTCCCTCCCCCTCCCCCTCAGCATGGACACATATAGTCTTCCAGCAATTTCCTTAGAGAAACATGGCACCTCCTCAACACACCTCATCATGCTCCTTAAGTAAATGTAGAGAATGTTTATGAGGTAGGGAAAGAGATACTAAATGAGACACAGGGTGGACTCAAACATAGTGTTCAATCTCTCATTCCATCTCTGCAAGGATTTCTTCTTGCACATCAAAACATTACAGTGGTACCTCGGGTTACATATGCTTCAGGTTATATACGCTTCAGGTTACAGACTAACCTAGAAATAGTGCTTCAGGTTAAGAACTTTGCTTCAGGATAAGAACAGAAATCATGCTCCAGCGGCGCGACGGCAGCAGGAGGCCCCATTAGCTAAAGTGGTGCTTCAGGTTAAGAACAGTTTCAGGTTAAGAACGGACCTCCGGAACGAATTAAGTAGGTACTTAACCTGAGGTACCACTGTATTCCCCTCTGCTTCCCCTGTGTGCCCCCTAAATGTGTCTAGGTGTTTCCCAAACCTTCTGGAGAAGAGTGGAAAGAAAAGGAAGTCATGTTGCACAAGTGGAAATATTTGTGTTGATAGGACATGGTTGTTGAAAATCACCCTTAGCATTCAACATTCTATAGCAAAATCATTTAGCATAAGAGGAAAGGAAAATGCAAAATTGGTGAATTTCTGAGGAATTGTTTTAGGAAGTATTAAGCTGCTTATTCTTATTCCCTACCCCCCCACACACACCCCACACCCCGATTCCCCTGGTGAAATGAATATCAGTCAGTTCTGGCAATCTGCTAGCCTGGAAATAATTGATCACACAAGCATTCTGTTCTTAGGGACAGTGTAACATGGAAATAACTAATGCATGGGAGAGCAGCCCTTTTCCTCTGTGAATGGGAAGATTACAAGCTGTAATTTTTCAAGTTCCATGTTATGCTGCTCACACCGTAGACTGCTAATGTAAGAGGTTTTGGGTTGGCTGATGATTGAAACCTACCCTATTGGTTATACCCAGGTATGTTCTACCCAGAATACACCCATTAAAATAGTCATATCCATTAATTCCAAGTTGTGGAATCTATCCCTTACTTACACAACAAATGACAACTCATGCAAATATAATTTATAAACTGGGAACCATCTGGAGTAAATTGGTACCTGTGGGGCTGCAGGAAGGATAAGAGGAAAGGGAATTCCATAAGAATTCTAGTGTTTTAGATCTACTGGCCACAACACCGAATCTTACTCATGTGAGATCTCTGAATTTTGCACCATAGTTTTTCAACAAAGCAACGTGTGCAAAAATGTATTACTATGCAAAGCATGCATCAGCAAGCACATGCTAGTGAAAAATATATTAAATGCATTGCACTAGAGGAAATTGGTTACAAAAAATGTATATACTATGAAAAATTGACACTAAAATGCTGGTGCATGGAGACTTAAAAAAAGAAAAGAAAAAGAAAACTGATGTGGAAATGTACAGAACTTAAAACAGTAAAAATAAGAAGCTGAAAGAAACCAAACCTGATAGATCTGTCTATCTCTGGAACTCACCAAACCATAAATTGCCCATCTATCCTATGAATTAACCTTATTATAAAAATTGTGCCTGGATGCTGTTAGATGCCGTCAGCTATATTAGTTAAGGCCAACTTTTGCCACCTGTTTACAGGCCTTGCACATATGGAGATAGTGCAGATATACTGTATATTAGAATGGCTAGCTCTGCTCGGGTTGTATACCCAAGCTGTCAAAATTGCTCCGTCACAGTCGGATCTTCCCTTCATCCTCACTCAGTGTTTTATTGCATTTTCCCAGAGTTATTGGGCATTTCTGTAAAGCAATAGCAATTCCTTAAGCCCTTGGCTGCTTTATATAAGGCTTCTGGCTTTCACTGCAACTCACTTTCCAAAACCGTGAGTTTTCAGGGATGCCAGCTTTAAGCGTGAAAAATCCTGAGGCAAGTCTCCAAATCATAAGGGTTCCCCCACCTCTTTAAACGACATGCTACCTTTTGATTCAGGAGGTACCAGTTTTTCCTTTTATTTATTTCTTTTGCTTCTTTCTTTAATCAGCATCCAGGCTAAAAAAAAACCATGACCCCTACAAACTCAAATGGAGAAGACCCAGTTTGAGGTGTGCACAGGCACAGCCAACTGTTAGTAGGCCTGATTCACATTGGAGCTCACACAGAGCCTACAACTCCATCCTCCGCCAGTGTGGTGTAGTGGTTAAGAGCGGTAGTCACGTAATCTGGGAAACCGGGTTCGTGTCTCCGCTCCTCCACTTGCAGCTGCTGGGTGACCTTGGGCCAGTCGCACTTCTGTGAAGTCTCTCAGCCCCACTCACCTCACAGAGTGTTTGTTGTGGGGGAGGAAGGGAAAGGAGAATGTTAGCCGCTTTGAGACTCCTTAAAGGGAGTGAAAGGCGGGATATCAAATCCAAACTCTTCTTCTTCTTCTCTCTGCCAAGGGGAAAAGCCGTACCATGAGTAAGCAGAGGAAGCGGTGGCAGGCGATGGAAAGACACCGGGTCATAGAGGATCTCTCCTTGCTGATCTGTGTATTATTATTATTAATGCTATTTTTTTTTCTAGAAAAAGAGGTGCCAGTATTCTAAGGTTACCAGACATCCCCATTTCCCAGGGACAGTCCCCAGATTTATAAATCAGTCCCCATACAAAATCCATTGAAGTTGAAAAGTGTCCCCGGATTCATGGAAAAAAATCTGGTAACCTAACAGTATTCACCCCATGTTCTCTTATAATGGTAATGATGCCCACCTGAGAGGTGCCGGAACTCAGTTCTGGCAGAAAACAAGCCATTATTATTATTATTATTATTATTATTATTATTATTATTATTATTATTATTATTTTCTTTTTGGGAAGAAATACCAAGGCGGTTCGCAAACAAGTAAAAGTTAACAGCAATATAACAAGTGTAAAACTGATTGGTGACATCTGCTTTTTTCTACCCTCTCCTCCTTCACAAGAGGCAATTGTTTTTCACTCCTGGGGAAGAGAAGAGGGCCAGGACGGGCAGAATGGCAACTTTAGCATAGTTTTCAAGTGAGAAGACTTACCAGGAGTTCAGCTGTAATACAAAAATAGCCCTGTTCATTCTCAGGACAAGCTAGAGTGAGTAGATAGGGATGTGGGTGGAGCTATGGTCTAAACCACTGTGTCTCTTTGGCTTGTTGATCATAAAATCAGCAGTTTGAATCCCCGCAATGGTGGTGATCTCCCGTTGCTCTGTCCCAGCTTCTGCCAACCAGGCAGTTTGAAAGCGCATCAGTGGGAGTAGCTAAATAGGTCCCGCTGTGGCGGGAAGGTAAATGGTGTTTCCGTGTGCTCAGGTTTCCGTCATGGTGTCCCAGAAGTGGTTTAGTCATGCTGGCCACATGGCCCAGAAAGGTGTCTGCGGACAAACACCAGCTCCCTCGGCCTGAAGTGAGATGAGCGGCGCACCCCATAGTCACCTTTGATTGGACTTAACCATCTAGGAGTCCTTTACCGTTACCTTTTAGCATGGTAGGGATCCTATCCCTATTAAAAAATTACTTATAGAGGGAGGAGAGCTGAAATTTTTCAGTAGCTTATTATAATAAACCTTTTAATATGGGTTGGTGTCATTCCAGTCAAGTTTGTTCTGTATGTTTGATGCGGAAACTTCTACCGATGCTGAGAGCATTTCTTTTTTTCTTTTTCATAAATGGCCTTTTCAATATCCGTTGTTGGATAAACTACAGGTCAAATCCTTAAGTTAAAAAGACAAATACAATCTACCAACATTGGCAGCCTTGTGGCCAAGCATCTGCACTCATTGTCTTGCCCTCCATAGCCAAGGGCTGTTTCTTTGCATTTGCCTTTATATATATATATTGAGAATACGTGGATACAATCCTGCAAAGTCAAAGCCGTGGTTCCCCACTGGTGTGAAGTTGTCGGCTGGATGCTTCAGAAGCAGAGGGGCAATTATTTTGTTTTCTTTGTGCTGGTGCTGCCGGCGAAAGGAGAGGCCCAGCAGCACAGAGGTTCATCTGAACAGGTGTGAGCTGCGGTGAATGCAGCCTTCCCTTGCTTGGCATTGACAATCCCAATAGGGGGCTTTCCTGCAGAGAGGGGGAGATTGCTTCAAGGGCTTCGCAAAAGGAAGGGGATACAAAGCAACTAAGAGCGAAAAATGTTGTAGCAGAAAAGGTTAGATTTGAAAGGGGTACGGTTCTTTTGGATGACCACGCCACTGAAATGAAGTGTGAAGGAAGGGGGAATGAGCTTACTTTTGTTTTTTGTTGAACAAGAAAAGGCATTAGGGTAACCTTTCTACTTTATTGTTTTCCAGGGCTCAAGTGAGGTATGAAGAAGGAAGCAAAGCACACATTTATACTCCCTAGCAAATCCACTTCATCTCCTCCTGATTTCTAATGTAATTCATTATCTTGCCTCCATCGGCTCCTTATAACCCTAGCGGGCTAGTTTCCAATACCCTTTGACACTTTTTTGTTTTTTTTTTAAAAAATCATTTATTGGGGGATAAATGCTCCAGCATGCACACCAGTGGAAATTAATTTCATCTAAATGCTCTTAGGTGCATGATTTGGAAAGGCAAATATGCATATTGCGGTTCTGGGGAGGGGGCGTTTCTTTGTTTCCAGATGCCTTTTTATTATTAACTGTAGTTCCATTTGGGTTGTGACAGAGGAATCATACTCTAACAAAAAGGAAAGGGGGAAAAAATCAGTGATCCAGTTTCTCCACCCCCACCCCTTCATTTCTATCAAATTATCTTTGACTAGCAACCACATCAATGCATTAGCTGGTAAACTTATCTACTTTTCATAAAGCATTCCCCGCCAAAGCTCTAAAGCTAATGGCAAGAAATGGAAAGATGATAGTGTTTGATGAGAAAGATAAAGCCTCGGAATACAGTCTATGAATGACGATGAACAATGGGGGAACACACGAACAGTTCTCAACTGTAGATGAAACAAGGTAGCCAAATCTGTAAGCAGTATGCGGCTTGCTATGTAATTCAGGGCTTGTCTACTATGGGGAATACCATGTTTGCAGCTGTTTACATTCCCATTTAACATGTGTAGTCCACATTATGTTACCCTCAGACAACACCAATCTTGACGTTTCTCCTTGTAAATGTTGGTTTACCTTATATGGAGATAATCTCACAGATTATTTGGATTGGTGTTTGGATGTGTGTGGATCAAGTGCCACTTTCTGCTCCTACTCTTTCCATGCCTCCTACTTCCTCAGTGCTGTCATTTCATTTTCTGGCTGTACTTGTAACTACTTCAGGTATGCTTCCAAACATAGTAATTTTCTTTTTCATTTTGATCCCTCAGATTTGCACAAAACAGGAAAATGGTAAAAACAAACCACATTCAAATTCTCCATACCAGAGATATTAGGCAGTGATCTGAAAAGTGTATGCTGAAAATTTATCATTGCTTCCATTTCTTTCCCAGCAATCCAGTTAAGGTGATCAGATGCTTAGACGTTTATATATTCATTTTCCTCTTGATCCCTCAGATTTGCACAAAACCAGAAAACTGTACTAGCAAATTTACAGTTGTCAGACAGTGTGCTTTTGCACAATTATTGGGTGTGGATTAGGAAAAGAAAAGTGTGCACACAGCTATCTGCGCACATGCCCTGTTGGTATTTTATTGGCATAACAGAATTAACACAAAGGAGAATGCCTACTAAAATGAACTGAAAAGACTGAATTTGCTCTTCGTATGTACATTCAAATATGTGTAAAGTAAAGGTAAAGGTACCCCTGCCCGAACGGGCCAGTCTTGACAGACTCTGGGGTTTGTGCGCCCATCTCACATCTATAGGCCGGGGGCCAGCGCTGTCCGCAGACACTTCCGGGTCACGTGGCCAGCGTGACAAAGCTGCATCTGGCGAGCCAGCGCAGCACACGGAACGCCGTTTACCTTCCCGCTGGTAAGCGGTACCTATTTATCTACTTGCACCCGGGGGTGCTTTCGAACTGCTAGGTTGGCAGGCGCTGGGACCGAGCAGCGGGAGCGCACCCCGCCGCGGGGATTCGAACCGCCGACCTTTCGATCGGCAAGCCCTAGGCGCTGAGGCTTTTACCCACAGCGCCACCCGCGTCCCTGTTCAAATATGTGTAGGTGTGACCTATTCCAGTCTAATTCAAATGGGGAAGCTGTGGGATGACAGCTAAATAAGGCTCATATGTGGACAATCTCTAAATTTATTAATCCAATTCTGAATTAGCATGGAATCCAAAGCATATGCAGGGTAACAATTTTGTTCAGGCTTTAAAAAGTTTAAAGTAAGAGATCAGCACTTAAAAACAATTCACATTAAAGAATGCACCGTTGAATTAAATTCAGGTAGTACAGGCCATTACTCTCTCTCAGGCAGAGCAAAACTTAATTTTATGATACTAATAACATCAGCATCATTTATATCACATTAAATAACGATGGTGCATGCCTGTGATAGTACAGAATGAGAAACTGTCTGTCTTAAACTAGTCATTTAAGTCTTAGAAGTCTTAAACTAGTCATTTAAATAGTATATGCCTTTCTGAGTAAATTGCATTTAGTGGACTCTAGAAACATTTAGGGGAAAGTACTGTATTTTGGCAGCAAGGAAGTGCAATTGCTGTGCATTTTTTGTGGGGGGGGGGACAGAAACTGCTTTCTTCTGCAATCCAAAAGTATATTCAAGTCACTGACAAGTTCAATCATTTTGCAAGAAAGCATTCTTAAACCTTTATTATTAACCTTCCCAGGTATGGGAGAGATTTGTTTTTTTTTTTTTTTGCTTTGTTTTTATGACAGGAAGAATAACCTTAGTGCAGCCAAACTAAGAGCAGCACTAAGAAGCAGAGTAGTGACTTGGTGCATGTCACAAACTGCACAGGAAGTAAAGGAAAATCAGAACCTGTTGAATTTCTGTTGATGTGCAGCTGTTAGTGCGACAAAGCTTCTAACTGGAGGAGAAAAACAGCAGCAGTAGCTTGGCTGCAAGGGGGAATGGATAGAGTTTTTGTGACTGGCAAACCGGGCTACCTACGAAAATAAGAGCAAATATCTTGTATGACAACAAAAGAAAGAGGAGTTAATTAAAAAACAACAGCTACTTATTTTCCTTTTGGAAACCTTGACTCGCTGCACTATCATCAATATGAGCAGAGCAGGGGAGCAGAAAGGCACAGTGGTGTTTAAGTGACTCATTCCTAACACCCTCGCAAGAACTTGACTGTAGATAGCTGAGAAGTAACATGTCCTGAGGCAACTTTTCTTTCAAGCTCCCATTTGTAAGAGCTTGCCTTGTGCCCCAAAGCCCATTCTGCCTCTGGCATTTGAACTGCATCTCTTAAAGTTGTTTATCAGGCTGTGTATCCGGCCACATTTATTTCTACTAAACCCCCATCCCAGTCCAACTCACTCCCTGCAGTTTTCCAAGACAGAGTAGAAGTTTAAATGGAAGATATGTCTGTACAATCACGCCTGGTTAAAAAGAAAAAATCAGTTTCCAAGTTGCCCTTTTGGGGTTTTCTCTTTGGTTTCTGCTCCATCCCTGTCTTTAGCCAGGCTTATATTAGAATGAATGTTTGTCAAGCTAAGATTGTTCTGTCATTGGGAAAGGGATGGTGCCTTGTGATGTCATTCCCTGTTTTACAAGATTTCCCTTTGAAGAAAAGAATTTCCAGCAGGATTATCCGTATAGGACTTTTGTAGCTGCGGTTTTACACAATGTACCTAGTTTGCATACAAGGCTGACTGCTTCTGAAATAGTCTTCTTATCCTTTCACATGCCTTTCCTAGACAATTCTGACATCAGCACAGCTGGAAGTCTGGAAGGCAGACTGCTTTGTGTTTGATTGACAGCACACTCTGGATAAGAAGGTATGCGAAATAAAAGACAAGTAACACATTGATCTGGTTTGAGATTGTAGGATTTTGTATTCCATTTTGTATGAACTGCCAGTGTGGAATAGTGGTTAGAGCAGACCCTCCAAGTGTCCCTATTTCCCAGGGATGGTCCTGAATTTACAGAAGCCATCCTGGTTTCTGATTGGACCCCCGCCTTTCCTTAGGACATCCCTATGTTCATTGAAGAAATGTTGGGAGGGTCTGGAGTTATGTGACCTGAGCCAAGGAGGTAAGTAACTATACAACCTTTAGAAGACATCTGAAGACAGCCCTGTATAGGGAACACTGATCTGCAGTGTTGCTATACTACTTAATCTCTACTTTGGGAACAAGAGGGGAGTGCAGCAGCAGTAACAGTGCGTAATGCATTCCTTGGAGGGTGAATCTGCTGCCCTTGTGTATCCTGCCACCTGAGGTGGCTGCCACACCTTGTCTCCAGGGTGGGCTGGCCCTGGGCAAAGGCTCAAAACTCCCCTAATCTCCACTCCAAGGTTCTGATTGGCACCTTCATGCCTGTGGTTTCACTTTCAAATTCCATTCACAAACTTTCTAACTTCATCGCTGATACCTCATCTAGTTTTGCTTCAAACTACCCCACATTTAAAAGAAAACCACTGCATAAAAGATACATATAGGACTCAGCTATATTAGTGTTGTTGTTGTTTTTTTAAAAAATAGCATTTTAAATGTGTTAGAACACTGTGACACCAGATGGTGCTGTGGAGTTCAATCCTTCGGCAACATGTTTTCCCATTATGCACTTTACAATGTGTTTTCCTGAAACTTTTTTTTTTTAATGTGTATAGATCCAGCCCCAGTCTCAGTCAATAACTATTCAATAAGTGTACCATGGAAGTTTATGAAGAAAACCTATTGATTTGAATAAAATTACACTATCTGAACATATTTGTGTTTGTTTAAATGTTACTAAATTATAAAACTTTGACTAAAAATGATAGCCCCAAAGGGAAAACTGTTCATTACAATGAGAAAGGTTTGTACCTTGCATCATGTCTATCCCACCTTTGCTACCAAAATGATACTTGTGATGTTTTTGAACTCATCTTGGATTTTGCTCTTTATTTTGCAGAGATGAGATCAAGTCATATAATATTTATTTTGCCCCACAGCAAAAGTTACAAAAAGTCTGTTTGTAGAATGTAGCGAGATGGAGAAGACAAAGCCAACTGCAGTCATCATCAAATTAATTCCCAAACTCTTCCCTTAAATAGTGGTTATCCTTAACCTCAATGAGGCTATGTTGCAATGGAATTAGTAAGTGCACTTCTATTTTCCCACATTTAAGACATACCAAAAATACCATGTTCCTGGAATACTTGGGTGGGCTGGAATTCCTACCTCCTCATTTTATGAGATCTCTTACTCCTGGCTGTGGACTATCATGTGACTCCCCACACCAACTATGCAGCAAGAAAAGGCACACACAGCTCGCAGGCACCATTTTAAAGGAATCTTTAGGATAAAATGAACGCATATCGCTACCACGATCACAGCTATGCCAAATTACCCAAGCAATTGCCTATCACTAGTTTCTGTATTTGTATTAAAAAGTATATACTTTTTTATTAGATTAGATTAGATATGCTCTTCTTTGCGTTCCTTCTGTTAGCAGGTGAAGACTTTTCTATTCCAACAGGATCTGGAGAACTGACTGCTTTTAATAATGGAGTTGGTGCCAAACTGTTTTTATTGTAATTATCTGCATGTTTTTAATAGTTTTAATTATATTAATGTTTCATTGTTTTTAATGATTTCCCCCCCTTTTGAGTCTCTGTCAGGGGAAATGGCAGGATACTACTTCTAATAGTAATACTACTTCTAATAGTAATACAGTAATACAGTGGCACCTCCAGTTGCGGACGGGATCCGTTCCGGAGCTCAGGTCGGATCCCAAGATTTCCGCAACCAGAGGGACCGCTTCTGTGCATGCGCACGGTGCGGTAGAGCGCTTCTGCGCATGCACACATGGCGAAACACTTCCAGGTTTGCTGCTTTCGCAAAGCCTCTCCTCCTCCAAGAGGGGAGGTGTGGTGGGCGGGACGCGATTTCTGCATCACGCAGGGGGCATTACGCCGCCTGCCCCACTCACCTGGCTGGCGCACCACACCCACAGGTAAGCGCCCAACCGGGCAGCTTGGAGGGGGTGTGATTTGCAGTTTAACTTACTGCTGCACCAGCCAGAAATTTACGTTACCTGAGGGTGACGTAAGCTGAAGTGCTACTGTAATAGTAGTAGTAGTTACAGTATAATAATGCAGCTGGGGCTGCCATCGTTTGGTAAATTTTTGTACCTGGATTATGAAGCAGAGCCTAGAACTGGTTGGGGAAATGGGATCTAACTTGCTCTGTCCCCAGCACAAGTCCTCCCCACCCCCCTAGTGCAAGCAAAGAACCAACAGTGGAGGAGAGATTTTTGGCAGTTTCCACAGGCACAGTGCAAAGGCCTCCAAAATGGATCTTACTCTGTGAGCACAGACCTCTCTGTCCGCCCAGAATGAACGCAACAGTATTAACAGGCACTTTCATGATTCACACCTAACAGATTCATGTAAGGATCAGAACTTAACTATCCACTGAAATTCACACTCCTCCAAATGTTGCAACACAGTCCTTGGCAGTCAAAGCATACCCAAATGCATTTTAAAATAGACTAATTTGCCCATCCCTATCAAGAAACCTGGCATCTTCCTCCCTCTTAAGAAGCCAAACGAATCACGTAGATCTTTATCTTGCCAATGCTTTCCAGAACCTATTTTTAAATTTAAAACTGCGTGCTATATATTTTAAAAAATCCAAGTTTCTATTAAATAATGCTGGATTGCTTTTCAGATAGCCACCTCCTTTTTCTCATTCTCTTTTGATCAAAGATGCTCTGAATCCATTTTAAATGGCTTTTTAAATGTTGATAGATGGCTCAATGAAGGTACGTACTGTCATATTGTAATTGGAGAACAAAGCCTCTACTGCATTTTACATTAAGATGAGCTTATTAGACAGTGCATTACAGTTAAAAGCTATGATTTCTCCTCCACTGTTAGGAAATAATGTCTAAATAAAAATGGCTTGGGTTATGCCTCCTATTTAATATTCCACAAGATTGCACTGAAACGAGAGCTGACGGTTCTCTGACTATAACTTATTTTGCTTTAATATTGAAGGTGTCAGAATCCATTGCTTTGTTTTTCTACAAAATGCGCTTTGATTTTTCCAGTGCTTATGTAGCTGCAAGGTTTATTTTCTGGACCCTCAGCAGTAATTTGTTTGAACCACATCAAATGACATTGTCTAAGTACCTCATCATACAAAATGTCTGTATAATTCCACCAAGTTAGTGGGGAAATCTTGTCCAAAGTGCTACATCGGTTATGATTATCTAAAATATTAAAAATAAATTTCTCCTGTCAGTGACCCATTATTCCATTATCTTTGGTTGCAAATCCTGCACACATGTAGGTAGCTCAAATCCCATTGAAGCGGTGTTTAGGATTGCAGCCTTTGTCTGTTTGTTTTTTTAAAATTAAAAATCCAATCGTAAAAAAAGAGAACCAAGGATAAACAGACTGGAATCAAAGGCAAGAATGCAAGAATGTCATTGGGAATCACGATCCCTTCTTAATAACATGAAAACAATTATTGACATAGTTAACCATTGTATCCCATTGCTATTTACATAGCATGAACATTGGCCTGGGCCTAAGATTTAGGGAAGGTTGCATCACTCATACATGTGTCTTAAATCAGAAATAGGTTGAAGAAGGTTGGTCAGGATCTGTTGAGGGATTTTTCCATGATTTGCAGTGGACTGGCAAGAAGAGTTATTGACTCCCAATTGTTTTAACAGTAGCACAGTGCAGTACAGCACAGTTCTGTTCTGAAAGTCCGTTCGACTTCCAAACTGTTGGGAAACCAATCGGAAGCCACGGAAGCCGCATCAGACGTTGTTCAGCTTCCAAAAATAGTTCGCAAACCGGAATACCGGTTTGCGGTGTTCGGGAGCCAAAACATTTGAGAACTAAGCTGTACGAAAATCAAGGTACGACTGTAGTAGGCTTTTTCATACTAAATCAGGGTGCTGAAACTGAAATGTTTGGGCAGAAAGCTGGAATGGATTTTTCTGTGAAAGGACTGTGGGCACAGTTCTACAACTGAAAACAATGTCTGGATGGAGCATGTGTTCGAAGAGACCCTATTCCTTAATTCTAAGGAGATGCCTACCTTTCTCCCTTGGGAGGCTTATGTGCCTGGTTCTAGTGTTTATAGTTATTATTGATTTAATTTATGAAATGCATTCCAAGAGGCACCCCAGAGCAATAAAACATACACCAAACAATTACATATGTAAAAACAGCTGAAGTATTTGCATATATAAAAACAATTCAAAATTGCAGCACACATATACTGTATATAATCAATTCCGAACCAATACAGATACCAGATGGGGCAAAAGTCCACAGTTACAAGGCTTGTCGAAAGAGGAATGTCTTTCAAAAGTGCCAATAGGACAATGAAGAAGACAGGAAGGTGCTCCAAAGATTGGTGCTGCCACACAAAAAGTCCAATTCTGACCTGTGGAACAGACATTCAGATAGAATGAAATCTCAGATATGCCTTCTGCTGAAGAACACAGTGATCAGGTGGGCATATAGGACATAATATCATATTTTAAGTGTCAAGTTCATGGATCTCACCCAGCCTTTAATAACAACAACAACAACAACAACAATAATAATAACTTATATCCCAACAGAATATTAAAAACACGATAAAACATAAAATATTAAAAACTTCCCTAAACAGGGCTGCCTTCAGATGTCTTCTAAAAGTCAGGTAGTTGTTTATTTCCTTGACATCTGATGGGAGGGTTTTCCACAGGGCAGGCACCACTATGGAGAAGGCCCTCTGCCTGGTTCCCTGTAACTTCACTTCTTGCAGTGAGGGAACCTCCAGAAGGCCCTCGGAGCTGGACTTCAGTGTCCAGGCTGAACGATGGGGGTGGAGACGCTCCTTCAGGTATAGTGGGCTGAGGCCATTGAGGGCTTTAAAGGTCAGCACCAACACTTTGAATTGTGCTCAGAAACATACTGGGAGCCAATGTAGGTCTTTCAGGACCGGAGCTACAGTATATGGTCTTGGCGGCTGTTCCCAGTCACGAGTCTAGCTGCCGCATTCTGGATTATTTGTAGTTTCCAGGTCACCTTCAAAGGTAGCCCCACATAGAGCACATTGCAGTAGTCCAAGTGGCAGAACCAGACCAGAGAAATGGATCAATGGAAGGAGGGTGAAAAAACACCAGAGGCTACGAGAGGATCTCAAACTGCTCAAGATGTCTGCACCAACAAAGCATCATTCCAAATCCCCATGGCATCTAGACTATAAGACAGTGAGGGTTAATTCTGCACACATTCATTTCAGTTAGTATTTATTTAAGATTCGTACCCTGCATTTCCTATCCACAAAAGAATTGCTCAAAGTGGCTTGCAGCTAAACACACATGAAAACAGCAGCCACCCAATCATTGGAACACAAATTTTAAAAACTAAGAACAGCAGGGATCTTTGAATTTCTCCATATGTTTTAGATTTTTTTTATCTACGCCACTTAGAAATGCCAGTGATTAAGCCGTATATAAATAGATCAAATAAATAAGATGTGACTTCTCCTTAGTATTTACCTGTCTTGTTTTTGTGGTATCTGAGAATCTGATCATCCCCAGCTGTGATGGTGGAACAGAGCAGCCAATAGAATCAGATGTAGATGACAGGCAAAGAAGTCTCAGGTTGAAGAGGAGATTCCAAAAGTGAAGCAGTCAAAAAATGGTGACAGGAGAACACAGCCTTAGATTGTTCTAAAATATGAATCTTAAATGTACTACTATTACTACTAATAATATACAGTGGTACCTCAGGTTAAGTACTTAATTCGTTCTGAAGGTCGAAACTGTACTTAACCTGAAGCAGCACTTTAGCTAATGGGGCCTCCTGCTGCTGCCACGCCGCTGGGCACGATTTATGTTCTCATCCTGAAGCAAAGTTCTTAACCCGAGGTACTATTTCTGGGTTAGCAGAGTCTGTAACCTGAAGCGTATGTAACCTGAATCATATGTAACCCGAGGTACCACAGTATTGATATGCTGCATATCTGACTGGATTGTCCCAGACACTCTGGGTGACTTCCAACACATTAAAACATTAAGCACAGGTAAACATTGTTCATTTTGAACTGGAATGCCAGATGAGTTTAGTGCAAGGTGGGGATGGTACAGCAGCAGCACTGATATTACTTTATTCCTTTAAAAATTGTATTCATTCATTCTATTTATATCTTGCTCTTCCCCCTGAAGTAGCCCATGGTGGCATGGGAAATAATTGTGGAGTGGGGTAGGTTTTTTACCTGCCTTTTAAATCCTTTTCACTGGGCAGTTAGTGATTCACATTCTTGAGAAGACATTGACTTCAAAAGGTGAATTCCCTGTTTCCATGAGTCACACATGCGTCTGTCACATTCAGCTGGTGAGCTACCTTTGACGGCTTTTCTAGTTATGTGTGTGTCAGATTTATGTATGGGTGTTCTGGTATTTCAAAACAACAGCAAGATATACAGCTGGGCATTTTTCTTTCTTTCACTGTATAAGGTAAAAGGTAAAGGACCCCTGGATGGTTAAGTCCACTCAAAGGTAACTATGGGGTTGTAGTGCTCATCTCGCTTTCAGGCCAAGGGTGCCGGCGTTTGTCCACAGACAGCTTTCCGGGTCACGGTGCACGGAAACACTGTTTACCTTCCTGCCACAGCGGTGCCTATTTACCTACTCGCACTGGTGTGCTTTCAAACTGCTAGGTTGGCAGGAGCTGGGACAGAGCAATCACCGTGTTGTGGGGATTCAAACCACCAACCTTCTGATCAGCAAGCCCAAGAGGCTCGCATCTCCGCTCCTCCACATGCAGCTGCTGGGTGACCTTGGGCCAGTCACACTTCTCTGAAGTCTCTCAGCCCCACTCACCTCACAGAGTGTTTGTTGTGGGGGAGGAAGGGAAAGGAGAATGTTAGCCGCTTTGAGACTCCTTAGGGTAGTGATAAAGCGGGATATCAAACCCAAACTCCTCCTCCTCCTCCTCCTCCTCCTCTTCTTCTTCTTCTTCTTCTTCTTCTTCTTCTTCTTCTCCTCCTCCTCCTCCTCCTCCTCCTCCTCCTCCTCCTCCTCCTCAGTGGTTTAGACCACAGCACCATACTAATTGCCAGCTATGCAGCTGAATAGTTCAAAGAAGAAGAAGGAGGAGGCAGAGGAGGAGGAGGAGGCGGCAACTATTCAAAAGTGGCCTAGACCACTAGTCATCATGATGCCTTTATGTATACCACCTCAAAGATGTGATGCAGGACTACCAGTTGCTGGAGAACATGAGCAGGGGAGGGCTATTGCATTGTGGTCTTCTCAGTGATCACTATGGGAACAGAATGTTGGACTGGATGGGCCTCTGCTCTGATCTAAGCAGATCTCTTCTTATTTACTTAATCTCAAAGGCCAGGAAGGAAATGCAACAACACAAAGATCATTCTCTTATGTCCTGGCCCACCCGGCTAAGGAAGACACATGGCTGATGGCTAAGTCTTTATTGACAAAAGAAGCACTTACAGCAACTCCTGCAGTGTTCCAGATGGGCTCACACACAAACATGCACACAAACACACACTTCTAGCAACTAGCCAGCTGTCCCTCCAACCTGTGGCCTGTGGAGCAGCTTCAACAACGAGACTCTGCCCCTCTCCCAGCTTCTCTTGATGAGTTTTACACCTGCAATCTGAGACTTCTCCTGCACAGAATTCATCGCTGCTCTTCCCACTTCAAGCCCCTCGTGGTTCTAGGAGACAGTGAGGTGGGGAAAAGTTTAGAGTCTACTGACCCATTTTTCACCAGAACAACCGCATCCTGCACAACTTCCTCCTTCTCGGACTGCTCTGACTCTTACCCCTGCCCTGGCTCCCAACTTGAGGATGGCATTGTACACCATACATCACTGGTCCCCTCTTCTTGGTCGCTCCCCTGGTCCCCTACCTCCACCACACATTCTTCAGAGCCCAGCCAGTCCCTGTCATCTGTTGCAATGACGTGGTTGTTCTTCTGCAACATCAGTTCATCACATGGTAAGCTACATTCCCATTGGATAACCTTTTCTAAGGTGACCCATCAAAGGCTTACACAAGATATGTTTTATGCAATGTTACCAGCACTGTCTTGAGGTCCACAATGAACTAAAAACTGTCTGGACCTACACCATCCATGCCAATTTACATGAACTAGGAGTCCCTGGTATCGTTGATCATCTTGCTCCATCATTCCGGTCACCAATGAAGCACAGAGTAATGTGTATGTAATGATAAGGGATGGGGAGAAATTCACTGTTTGCTGTCACAGAGGATTTTCCACTAGCAGCATTAGCCATATAATATAGTGGCTGTGGAAGGCAACGAATGTGGGGAGAAGTGTGGGCAATCAGCAAGCTTTCATTCAGTGAGATGGAGGAGCCTGTCAAAGACACAAACAACTAATCAGCTGCCGACGCTGATTGATGTCCCTACCCGCATTCAAATCTATCACAGTGACCAAGTAATGTCTACCGTTTACCCAGTGGATGTATAAACTGGAGGTAATATATGGCATCTAAGCAAATAGATCATTAATTCTCCTTAATATGTGGGGGGCTAGCGTTTAAATCTCCCTCCCCCTCCCTCTAAAACAGCAATATCTCCTTCAGGCAAAAGTGGGGGAGAGAAAAGTCCACTGTGGTTGAGTAGGCAATAATGATTTCTTTTAAACAAGTTACAAATTTGCTGTCTTTGATTTTATTTCAGCCTCCACCTCGCACTTGTCACTTGCCATTAAATCTATCAGGAAATTTATTAACATGTTAATTAAAATGGCTGAAGAAGATCAGAAGTGATGGACTAGCCAAAGCAGTGGATTGCATTTTAGCATCCCTAGATGCTTCTAAACCCTGTTCAGCTAACTGCCGTTCCCTTCCTGTTGTCTGACAAATGCACCTTCCGATATTACCACACCCCTCAACTTTTGCCCTTTTCTTTATATATGCCGTCGAGAGGCAGGTTTTTAAAGAAAGGCATAGAGTTAATTGCATTTCATTATCACTCGGCTTTTCATTAATTGTGCCACGTCCCACAGAAAGGCTTTGAGGTCCACTTTTTCTCGCCATCAAATGCATTTGTCAAGTGATAATTTGGATTATAATTAAAGGAAAAATTGAGGTCTCCACTGAAACAAATTGGAATTGACTCAGGATCGGGCAAGGGGAAGTGAGCGGTTGACTGGCCTTCCGCCGTAGCACAAGAATTCACTTCCTTTCATTGTCAGTTTTGGAGACAAGGGAACAGGAGTGTTAAAGAGGCCCTATAGTGCTTCTGTCCCCTGTATTTTCTGACGTGAGTGGGGTGGGTGATCCAGAATTAAGGCAGGGGTCACGGAATGAGTACAAAGAGACAACCTCAGTAATCAGCTTTCTTATGGCTTTCCCTCAATGCATTTGCATACAGTGTAATTTTGTTCCTGACATTACCTTTGATCTCTCATCAGCTCTATACAGTTAATGCAAATGTAATGGAGCAATCTGAAGCATGTTGTCTCTAAAAAGTTATTTGTTGGATGACTACAATTCATATAAATATTTACACATGCTGTTCTGCCATATATCTTAAGACACTTCTTGGAGCCCCAGCTCCTATTAATATATGACACTGAAGCACAACCTTAAAAGAGTGGTATATACAGTTGATTCTGGAGCGTATCACTGTTGTTGATCTTTTATTTAGCTTATTTTTCAAAGGATATTGTCAGGGACCGTGCTGAGGAGGGCTGCACTGAGGAGGAATGTTGGGAGCCACCCCGTCCCCCTGATCCTGATCCTGAATATTCCCAGGAGCAGGAAGACAGTATAGATTTCAAACAGTGGTTTGCAGAGGGGCATCGTTCGGAAGGCAGAAGCTGGGAAATACTGGATGGTGAACAGCTAAAAGAAGAAGAATCACTGGGAGAGAGAGGGTTGACAGATTCACAGTCGTCGGACAGCATTCCTTCACTGCCCTCTCCAAGGTCGAGAAGAGCTCAGAAAGTCTCAGAACAGAAAGAGGAGAGGGTGCAAGCTTGGATTACAAGACATAGGAGTGGCATAGCTCAATAGGGATGGAGGGGCAGTGTCCCTTAACTGGGAGCACCGCCATTTCTAGGAGAGGTGTTCTTTTGTCCATCACTGTGATTATTAAAGCATCTAACTAGTAAGACGATCCTTTCTTTTGATCTTCTTATTGACTCCCATGGGGAAGGAAGCCAATCCTCCAAAGCCTGGCAGATATGTCATTGGATTCCATGAAATATCTTCAAACCATCAATAGAAAACCCAGGAGTAAAGATAGTTTCCATACGTGGGACAGCCCCATGGTTTTCATGCCTGAAGTGAAAATGGAGAAGCCTCCCCTTAATCATTGAAAATATAATATTTAATAAAATAACCATCCATTTGTTGCCCTTGGTTCTTGAAAACCGCTGGCTAAGGCTAAGGAGTGAGTTTTTAAACATTGTGGTGACATGTGCATAATGTTAAGGGTGGGGATTCAATTTTGTTTCCATTTTAATACAAAACTACCTAATTCATGCTTTTCAAATCAATATGCAATGCAACACAGTGTTATCCTTCAAAATTTGCACTTGCAATGAATTTTGAATTTTGCAATGCAGTTCTCCAAACAGTACCACACACAATGTACACAATTTCAACAGTGCACACAAATTCATAGAATCAGTGAAATTGCTTAATATATGTTAATAAAATGAATATTTTAATGTAAATAGCATGCATAAAAGAACTACATTAGTGGAAAGTGCTTGCAGAAATGTGTATGTTTGTCAAAACGGCTTATAAAAATCTGTTTCTTCAGAGAAATTGGCACAAAAATGCTGATAAATTTCCATGATGATTTTTTTCCCCTTTCCCTTTTTAAATACAAATGAATGTGCAATGTGGAGAAATGAGTCTGAGGTTTGAAAAATGAGTAACTGAAATTGACAAAATTGTCCATCCCAATGTGTGTATGAACCTATGCTCAATTTTAATTGATTTTAACTGGCAAGACAGGTTGCATATGATATCCAATCAGCCAAGAAAAGAAACAAAAACAAAACCCTCTCTGGATGAGCAACAGAGGACAGATTCTAGTCTTGCCATATGTTGAACTAATAAAACCAGATGAAATTGAAATTCTCAGGGTTTCCTGGGAAGAAGAAATGACTAAACCAATTTAATTCTATGGTATAGATATCTCCTAACACCATCCATTATAATAGATAGCTCTGAATAATCTCCCCCCCCCCATCCTCACTTCTTTCCCAGCGATGCTAGCATTATAGAAGCTCAATTAATCCCAAGCATTTGGGTTTTGATCAGAGGCCGATGAGAAAATCTGAATACATTTGCATACTATTCATCCTACGTTTCCACTCTATGGGCACCTTTAATATATGGATATTACAGCCTTAGGATGCCTCCAGTTTACCAAATGGTGTTTTATTCATAATGTATGTTGCAAAGAATTGCTCAGGGAGCTCACCTGGAAGTCCATTTGGCTTCCATAATTACTTCTTTTCAAATCTGAAAAAGTTGAGCAGACACAGAAGCTTCCTTAAATAAAGTAATTAAAAAATAGCCAGTATTTAAGTGTCAGTAGCAAAGGGGGTTATTAAAATAGAGTCCTATTAGATTTAGGTCCACACAGTCTATTTTAGTTTTAGCATTTTCACATTCCAGGCCAATGCTGGAGGTCTGGCATAAACGGGGCACTGCCGGTGGCGTAAGAAGGGGGGGTGCAGTGGGTGTGGCCCACCCTGGGTGTCATCACTGAGGGGGTGGGGTGGCAAAAATATGTGTTTTTAAATTTAAAAAGGGGGGTCATGACACTTTGTTTGAAAAAATAACATTATTTAAAATGAGTTGAATAACTTCGTCTGACAAGTAATTAGCCTCAACAAGTCAACATAATATGTATTGAAACTTTTTAGTTCAGTCAACAAACCCGATGAAACATGGCTGAACCCGGCACTGTGTAGTGGAGAGAGTATGGATAAGGAAGGGGAAGTCTGTGTCTGCAGTTTGTACTTGAGCAAGATGTAAATAACTGGTGACTCATCATCACACAACCCACAACCAATCCTATCCACTGCCGTTGGAGGGGGGGGGTGACAAGAAATTTTTCGCACTAGGTACCACCTGACTTTGCTACACCACTGCCTTCCTTCTTATAACCAGGCCAAGGAGTGGAACTGCTGTCAGCTGCCTACTGGTTCCAATAAGTGCCGCCCAACCACTGGAGCACCAACCATGATCCTAGCAACAGAAACTAGTGGATGAAACTTTCTGAAGCAGAGAACTATCCCACTTTCAATTCAAAGCTGGGAGGATGGACTGAGATACAGAGATTTGCCCAAAGTGACCCACGAACAGCAGCAGAAGAAAGAGGTCACTTGCCAGGAAAACCAAGGGCAGCTGCTGTAGTTCACCAGAAGTGAAAGAGAAATTTCTGCCCTTAACTTTCAGTGCCTGGAGGCAGAGGCAGAGGTGTGAGGTGCTGCAACAGCGCCATGAATGTGTAAGGTTGCTGAATAGTCTTCCTTTTTAATGGGCCCATGTGGGGACAACTGTCCACTCAGCAACCAGGTATTTGCCTGGTGTTGGCTGCAGATCTTTTCACCTCCGCTGCCACCTCATGATGTCAAATATAAGAACAGGTATTACCCCCAACTTGAAGCCATGCAAAAGCTGCTACTGGTGGCAGTTTTCAAATCACCTCGGCCACAGATATTTTGAACTTAGATCTCCCCGACCCAAGTACAGCATTTATCATTGGTCCACACTCAGCTTTCACTGACAGCATGCAGTCTGCTCAAAAACATGCTAAGGAAAGCTACAACTATATTTTGAGCTCAGGATGGCCCTGCTTTTCACACCAAGTGTGAGTACAAGAGTACATCATCATCATCATCACCATCATTTATTTATACCCCACCCATCTGGCTGGGTTTCCCCAGCCACTCTGGGTGGCTTCCAACAAAAGATTAAAAATACAAAAACACAGACATTTAAAACTTCCCTAAACAGGGCTGCCTTCAGATGTCTTCTAAAAGTGGTACCTCCAGTTGTGAACAAGATCTGTTCCGGAGGTCCAGCTGCATCCCAAGGAATTCACAACATGCACACGGTGCGGTTTAGCATTTCTGCGCATGCGCATGGCACATAGAGCACTTCTGCACATGCACGTGTGGTGAAACCCAGAAAAATACTTCCAGGTTTGCTGTGTTCGCATCCTGAAAGTTATGCAACCAGAGGTGTGTGTCTCTAGAGGTACCACTGTAGTTGTTTATTTCCTTGACATCTGATGGTGGGGGGTGTGTGCATTCCACAGGGCAGGTGCCACTACTGAGAAGGCCCTCTGCCTGGTTCCCTGTAACCTCACTTCTTGCAATGAGGGAACCACCAGAAAGCCCTCAGAGCTGGACCTCAGTGTCTGGGCTGAACGATGGGGGTGGAGACGCTCTTTCAGGTATACTGGAACCTGTGATCTGCACACTGCCTTGTCATGGAGCAGAGGGGGGGGGGAGAGTGAGGACAAAAATTGACATAAACCCCCAGCCCTCTCTCTGCCTTCCCCAAACTGGCAACCTCTGCCTAAACTCAATGAATATTTCCATAGACATGACATGTATGCAGTGCAGTACCATAACTGATATTTCAGAAAACAGGATCACAGCCTATCTCTAAATAAAGTGGTTTCCATTGTTTTGTTTTTGTTAACTGGTAGAAGTTTCTCTTTCTCATCTGCTGCACAACTCTGATCTGCTTGTGTCTTGGAATGCACCCATTTTTGTTCCTCTCCTTGAATTTAAGTGACTAAATATTTTGCCATATGCAAAAAAGGAAAAGGAAAACCTCTTTGGGATGCAGATTCCCATCCAGTTCAACCCCTCTCATTATCCACTAAGTTGCTTAATTCTTCCTTTTAAAGATGAGCTGTTATGCTCCCCTACAGAAATGTGAGCCATTGAAAGTGTCATTGGCTTGCAAGATGTAGCATTCATAGCACAATTGCCATAATTAAGGATATTTAGACTTCACAGTGGTTCACGGCGATTAACCTAAGAAAATCCATTTCATATGTTTTTACAGCCTCTATGAAAGGCTTTTAAGTTAATTACTTGGCAGTTGACATGGTTTATAACATAAGCATTCTGAGCTATTATTTAGTAGTTCCATGTTGTTATTTAAATTTCCCGAAGCTCGATCTAGCAATTCTAAGTTACTACAGTGAGGTTAACGAAAGTTAGAGCCCTTTATTTTGTGATGGTGTGTTCTGTTGGATCCCACTATGAGGCTTTCGGAAAGCCAGTGATAATGACAATAAAAGCAGTAGCATTAAGGAATGCATTAATTCTTCAATAGTCACTCATTGGAGTGCCTCACACTTCTCTTAGACGTGGAAAGGGCTTAGACCACAGTCATACCATTCTTTTAAAGGACTATGGTATGGCGCCTCCCAAAGAATTCTGGGAGGTGTAGTTGGTTAAGAGCATCTTTATTCCCCTCCCAGAGCTACAATTATCATATTGGTTTAACCAATGGCCAGCGAGGAGGCCAGGGGAGAATTAGCTGTGGGGTTTCAGAGCAGGTGATCTTCATAAAAGGGAAGGGGGAGGGAAGAGAAGGGAAATAAATGATCAGGCTGAATTCAAATTAAAGGCCAGGCGGAATAGCTCTGTTTTACAGGCCCTGTGGAAGGAGGTTAAATCCTGAAGGGCCCTAGTCTCATGGGACAGAGCATTCCACCAGGTTGGAGCCATCACTGAAAAGGCCCTGGCCCTGGTGGAGGATAGTCTGACTTCCTTAGGGCCCGGGACCTCTAAACTATGGTTATTAATGGACCTTAAGGTCCTCTGCGGAGCATACCAGGAAAGGCGGTCCCATCGATAACAACTCTTAGCACCTTTAATTATTTGGGGGAAACCACAACTCTCTAAATGTAGTCTTAGTGTGTTGTGCAAACCATCTCAGTGTGTCCCCAGCTAGAAAATGTGGCGGTCCCATGGTCTTTGGCATGTACGCCACAGGTAATCTCTCAGCATGACATGTTGCAGCCACATAGCCTTTATAATAAGAGAACTGTTTTTCAAGTTATATTTTTCTTAGAGAAATCTGGCTAAAGGTAATCCCCTTCTGAAAGGAAAGACTTTTCAGCTGTGTGATCCCACTGAATAAAAGGTCTGTAACATTTTGACAGTATTTAGGCAATCTAATGGTTTATAATACGCGTAACTTGGCTTGCTAAGCCTCTCTCTTTTATCGCCTAGAAGTCATTTAATGCACCCCGGTTGAAAGACGGCAAGAGGCAGACAAAAGAGAGTAGATAGACAACACAAGCTGCCTGCTGATCCCTTAGAGGCACTTTTAATTATTCCATAAGCCCTACTGCTGAAGTAAGCATCCCTTCTCTTGAAGGATTTGACAAAGATGGTTAACCTTTTCTTCCTACCCATTAAACTCTTCTGCAGCTGACCAGTTAAGGGCCCCGGTGGCACAATGCATTTTGAAGCAAGCAAGTGATTTTTGCTGTCCCTCTGGCCTGGTGATACAGACGTGGAAATAGCGATCGCACGATGGCTTTTTTAAGCTGCAATGTGGCTCAACACAGATTGCTTGGGTGAAGGCGATATCAGCTGCTGCTTGTATTCAAATCTCTCTCTCTGTCTCTCTGTACCCATAACAACAACAAAAATAATCTCATCAGAATCTAAACACTTAATTATTCTCAATAATAATATTACTTTGACTGCCTTGGACAAATTATGACATTTTGTCAAAGAATGCACACTGACTCATTTCTCTCAACTTGCTGCCCTGATTTTGCTGAACAGTAAAAAATCTCTGTTTCACTACTTTTATTTGGAGATCCCTAGCAATAATTTCCTTTAACATGCAGGCAGGGGGGGAATCTCTCTTTCATTTTGATTGCCGTGACAAACTTAGCTCTTCCAGTGGGCGGAAAACTCAATTTACTACTGACTTCATGGTTAAGGCTAATTTAACATGGCTTCATTACACGTGTGCGGTGCGTGGGAGTCTGTAGTAGGGGTGCGATGCATTTAAAATGTCTTTAAAGACTAAAATGCCATTCATAAAATGATCCATCCCTTCGTGGATCTTATGTCCATAGCACATAACCAGACGGGCAGAAGTGGGAGTGAATTGGAGAGGGCTCAACCCCTGTGCATCTTAAAGGGGTGTCCAGGGCTTATTTGAATCTGAAACTGACAAAGTGAAAGCATTGCCAAATTTTCTTCATGCCAATGGCTTTGAATTATGAGAACGGGGGTGGGGGTGGGGAGATATACAAAGCTCTTTGCACATTCAGTTGTGAAGCTACCTGCTCTGACACTGGGAACGGCGTACATCCAGGAGCGTGGCTGGCATGCATCCCAGGAGGCATGGTGTGTGTCCAGGATTGCAGTCATGGGATTGTTGTCGTTCACATGACGGTGTATGTTTTGACTCCACAAAGTGGGAAGTGACGGAGACAGGATATTTGTGTTACTGTGTTCCATGAAGTGGGACTATTGTCCTTTGGCTTTTTTCTCTTTGCTGTCTGATGCTAGAGAGAGAGGGAGCCATGTTGTAGTGCTCCGTGTGTGTTTATACATAAATAAAGTAGATTAGCCAAAATGCTGAGTTCTGTTAAGCGAACTGCGCAGACTCTGTGGGTCCCTAAGTGTGCTGATGTCTGTTGGCATCAGTCGCTGTGATGATCGGGCAGAAGAAAGCTTTAGAAGCTCCCAAACGATCGACCGGGAGGGAACATGCCAGTCGGGCATGTGTCTCCGCCAGGGTCCTACTCGAGAGTACGATGAGCTCCTAACATGGCACGCCAGCTGTGTGGGGGGGTGCGCATCAGGAGGTGCGAGGTGAGTGGCACGTGTCCCGGGGCGTGCATACCAAGTGCCTAGCACCCCGGGGTGTGCGGCAAGCATCCTGGGTGGCGGGGGAGACCATAATGTCACCCCCCGGGATGGTGAGCCCAGGGCAGACCGCTCCCCCCACCCCCACTTTCGTCCGCCAGTGTGTACATTGTGCCGACAGCACAGCTCTCCCACGGCTAGCAGAGAGCTGCGCGAAGCCGGAAGCCTGGGGCGTGCTGAGCTCAGCGCACCCTAAGCTTCTGGGTGCAGGCAAGCTCTCCACTAGCCATGGGAGAGCTGCGCAAATTCGCACAGCTCTCCCACAGCTTGCGGGTAGCTTCCTGAAGCCTGGAGAGTGAGAGGGGTCGGTGCGCACCGACACCTCTCGCTCTCCAATCTTCAGCGAAAGCCTGCATTCACCCCATAGGACGCACACACATTTCCCCTTCATTTTTGGAGGGGAAAAGTGCATCCCATAGGGCAAAAAATACAGTATTTAAAAGATCACTGTAAACCATTAAAAACATTGGCAGTATTCTAAAAAACCACTTCCAATGTAGTGAGAACTATGGTGAAAATTGAGTATGAAGAAAATATGGGGAACAATATACAGTAAAATGCAGTTGGAAAAGAATAATGATGGAAACCGTGGAGGGGTGGAGGGAAGTCTGGGGATTCACAGAATCCTATGTGTATATGATTAGGATATATTTGTGATGATAATTGTTAAAGGCAAAAATGAATATAGATAGATGATAAATAGATAGATAGATCAGATGACCTCCAAGATCCCCTCTCAAAATGCTATGATTCTGTGGTTGGAACTGACAAAGGTAGATTGCCCAGAAAGGGAGGGAGATCATGAGCATAGCTGGCGCATGCATATAGTTTGGGCAAATGGATAGTAGGCATGAACTTAGTCTCCCTTTATGCATTTAGCTGACATGATTTCTGAATGTGGGAGAGGTAATTCTTTAAGAAGTCACAAGCTATCAGGTGAGGATGGTGTTCTTCTGGGTGGGTTCAGCTGTTATTTTCAAAACAGGCCTACTGGTGCAAGTCTCATTATATGTTAGTTGGTTGATAGGGACGAAATATTCAGAAGACCAGCTTTTTTATATCTATCAGCACATTGGTGGCCCCATTGATAGTCTATCCCAATTGCCTGTGGGAATGTGTGGAGCTGCTGGAACCACCAGTACAGTATGCTAGAATCGTACAAAGCCATCCATTTTATAAGCCTGTACCTCCGTATGGTGCCAGCACCTTGAGGGCATATTTGAGGTGGTCATGATGCAAATAACTGAGCTCCACGCCACCTGGTCTGCATCACAAGCCTGCTGGTGGCCGTATGTACTCTTGTGAATAACGACATGGGGCCCACTGGGTGTCTGAATCAAGCTCAATACAGGTTTTAAACTGACCACATCAGGGGTCTGCAACCCGCGGCTCCGGAGCCGCATGTGGCTCTTTTACATCTTTGCTGTGGCTCCGGGGCGGATACTAGCGAGGGGAGGAGGCGCATTGTGCGCCCCAACACTCCTCACTGCGGCGGGCGTTTTACTGGCTGTGACGTCCCATGGGGGCGGTGCGTGCGTTAGTCACGCACCGTCCCGACGTCACCTTCCCGCCCGCTGTCAGATCGTGGCTCCGGAGATATATTTGTTTTAAATGTCGCAATGGTTTTGCGGCTCCCAGTTGTTGTTTTTTCTTCGGAAACGGGTCCAAGTGGCTCTTTTTGTCTTAAAGGTTGCAGACCCCTGGACCACATCAAGTGACTAGTGTCCAATACAACTTGTTTGACTTTTACAGCTATTGTTAGTAACATTTTAGGAAGCTGGCCACAGAAACAGCAACTTGTAAATAATCAAGAAGAAGAAGAAGAAGAAGAAGGTTTTTCAGATCAAGGGGGTGTAATTCTTCTCTAGACACCATCTGAAGAAGAAGAAGAAGAGTTTGGATTTGATATCCCACCTTTCACCCCCCTTCAGGAGTCTCAAAGCGGCTAACATTCTCCTTTCCCTTCCTCCCCCACAACAAACACTCTGTGAGGTGAGTGGGGCTGAGAGACTTCAAAGAAGTGTGACTGGCCCAAGGTCACCCAGCAGCTGCATGTGGAGGAGCGGAGATGCGAACCCGGTTCCCCAGATTACGAGACTACCACTACACCACACTGGCTCCATTCTCAATTTTCTCCATTCCCAAGTGTTGAATTAAAAATCTAGTGGGGTGCTTCAAATGCTGGTATAACGTGGACTAATTACCAAACTGAACTTTCCATCTGATTGTATCCAGTTGTTCCAGGAACCATAAAGAACTAAAGAAGATATGAATGTACAAAGGAATATCATTGTGTTATTTGTTCATTCATACCAGCCATAGCTAAGTCGTTGGGCTATAGCTCCCATTATCCAGGACCACTGACCATGCTAACTGGGAGTGATGAAAGCTGGAATCCAAAAAAAAGAACAAAAATATGGATAGCAACATGTTGGCTACTTCTTATTTATACATATGTACAAACCCTGTCCCTTGTAAGTAATATCAGGGCAGTTTACGGCAATTTTGTCATATCTGTGTTTTTCTTCCAGTGAGCTCACAGTTTAAATGTATGTCCCTTAATTTTTGCAGTTTCAGTAAGAATCCAGATGCACAGCTATTTCTTGAACATTAGACAGAGAACAGGCTAAACCCATCTTAGCAGTACAAAATATTAGTTTAACCCTCCCTCCCACTTCCAAATAGAATAACTGTGTGCTTTAGGGGAAATGATATCAAAACATGGCAAAGTAATACAGCTAATAGACTAAAAATTAAATTAAAAGGAATTGGGAATATTAACTACAGAGAATTGTTTATTACTTCAATCATGCCAAGGGAAAGAATTTAGACTTCTTAACATAAAACAACAACAGAGCAGCAATTTTAGTCAGTGACTATTTGGCTATGTAGTTGGCAAATGAGAAATTAATGACTACATAAAATTAACCATCTGATATATTTCACATAAACTATTTTGTAGTCTGGAGCTCCCTTTTGTAAATGGCAAGGGAATCTGCATGGGTGGACAAGGCATATTTGAGCATTTTAAATGTGTAGGTACGTGCACTAATATTTTACACATTATGTTGATATTTTATTGTTACCAGCTCTGAACGACAGCAAGCTGGCAGGTCATCAATCTAGGAGCCAAATCTAATCTGTCACGTGGAAAACATTTCATCCCTTGGGATACTATGTTTTATTGCTGTATGGTACACTATAGGGGTTTCTTATTTTCTCTCCTGCACCTACACACATCTTCCAGGGTAAAGGGAGCATGTCAGAAAGAGAGAGGACTGTGAAACATTTAAAAAATCATTAATGTATGCAGTGTACTACTGTGATAGCGCCAGTAGACATTATAAAAATGTACTATTTTTATGCATTTATTTACATTAAATTAATTAATTTATTATTTAGTGAATTTATATCCTGCACTAGCTCTATCTCTACATAATTAGGGGCAGAACGACTCCCAGTTTTCTAATATGTTGCCCATCTAGAACTTTTGTGAAATGGTCTGCTTGCATTTAATTGGAAGCAAGGAGGACATTTTCCCTTCCTCCTCTAGCACAGAGAGTTAGCCAAAATGGTGGATGCTGGATTCCAGCTCTCATTAGCCCTAGCCAGCATAGCAAGTGTTTGGGGATGATAGGGGTTGTAATCCAATAGAATCCAGGGGGCACCAGGTTGGCAACCCCTGCTCTAGAACCTTTTGGACTGAGAGTACAATTTGTTGGAGGGCGGGGCATTCACCTGAAGGTCCATATGGAAAATGGTTTTGTATTTGGGAAACTGAAGGAGTCCTTTTTTACTTTAGTGTATACATACACACATTAGGACTAAAGTTTCAGTATGCCCCTCAAGTTCCTATGAGTTAAATATTCAGGAAGGAAGACTGCACCCTAACATACAAAAATTGGTGAAATTAAGATTTTCAAAATAGTAGCTGTAACATAATGAAGCCCTTGGCAAAATCTGCCTATGTCTGAAAATTAAAGCAGCGCATTTTAATGAACTTTAAGGAATGTTTTAATTCATAAGAGTGTCATAAAAGACACTAGCCCCATGTACTGATTGCCTATAAAAGAGGTGTTATGAAAACTAGACGAGAGTCAAACCGGTATGTTCAGCCAATCGTTTATAAAAAGGTCTGTTCATATTTTGTTTAGTGACTCATTGTGCTCTAATTGTTGCCTAATGACATAAATGTCACTGTTTGATGTTGGGCCTAGTTATTATGAATGATGCTGCTAATTATATTAATATTATAAACAATACAAACAGGAATATTGATGCCTTCAGCTGTCAGTGTTGATAGTTGACTGCCTAAATTATAACACATTTTTTGAAAAAGAACTGGGAAGGAAAAGCGGGGGAGTGCTTTGTTAATTTGAGGGGTAAGGCAGCCTCATTCAGAAAGAATTACAATTTCTGACAATCCCCTCTCACCTTCACTCCCTCATCTTCTGGTTACAAATCAGATTTTATCCCTTTACATATATATATCTAATTCAAAATATGACTTCCTTTCCATTTTTTGTCTCAATAATCTATATTCTCACACGTGGTGAAAAGGAATGTGACTTCTTCATTTATGCTGACATGTCACAGTGCAAGAGAGTGAATAAGGTAAAGGTAAAGGGCTCCTGGATGGTTAAGTCCAGTCAAAGGTGATTATGGGGTGCAGCGCTCATCTCACTTTCAGGCCGAGGGAGCAGGCGATTGTCCACAGACAGCTTTCCGGGTCATGTGGCCAGCATGATTAAACCGCTTCTGGCACAACGGGACACTGTGACGGAAAGCAGAGCGCATGGAAACGCTGTTTACCTTCCCACCACAGTGGTACTTATTTATCTACTTGCACTGGCGTGCTTTCAAACTGCTAAGTAGGCAAGAGCTGGGACAGGGCGACAGGAGCTCACTCCGTGGATTTGAACTGCCAACCTTCTGATTGGCAAGCCCAAGAGGCTCAGTGGTTTAGACCACAGCGCCACCCGCATCCCTTTTTGCAAGAGAGTGAATCACCAGCTCCATGAACTGCCATCCATGAAATGGAAGGCTTCTAAAGATGATTTTTAACTCCTGAATAAACTCCTGACTTCTTTTTATCACTACTAAATCCACCATGCCATGCTTCTAAACTTCCCCACCATTCAATTCAATGTTGCCATGTAATACCAAATGATGGAAAGAAGGACTTTGCTGTATTTTAGACAGGCAAAGCAAATCCTGCAATTCTGAAGGCAAATCAGCTTGTTTGTAATTTCTTGTTTTAAATATTTCCCACGCCACACTTTACCAGGTTCTTTTGCGTACATGTGGAAGTGAGGGGTGCAGAATATCTAAATTGTTATGAGTTGGGAAGGGGGTCAGTCTGGATGATATTTTTCTGTGCAGATGTTTTAGGGTTTTCCTTGAATTATCCTTAAAAATATATGCACAGGAACTGGGCAGAATAGTGCATCCCCATGTAGATATGGGGTGAGGTGAAATGGGGCAGATTTGTCCATTTCTTGATCCAGCATGATTTTGAATTATGTTTCATAGGGTTCATGGTCCTCTTGAAAGCAGGTGCAGGAGTCAAGCTTTATTATCAATATGGAATATAGAATTGTGAACCGGAAGTGTTTCTACTCGGTATAATAGGTCCAGACATACCGAGGGAATTGAGGAAGGTTTTCATGTACGCAACTACTGCTGCCAGAATGTTGATAGCCCAATATTGGAAAAGAGATAAAATTCCAAAAATAAAAAAATGGAATGGAATGGCAGACAAAACTATTTGATTATGCTGAGTTGGCACAATTGACAGGAAAAATCAGGAATCAAGTAGATCAAAAATCTATTAGAGAATGGGAGCATTGTAAGCATGTGAAATCTTTGGTATGTTTTGATTGACTTCTGCTATGTAATATAGATTATTGAGACTTTGGATAACACTAAGTTAGTAGTTATATAATATGCAAAGAAATTTGACACCCAGGTTGGGGAGGATGGAAGTACAATTTTGTAGAAGAGTTTTACTTTATTACTAATATTTTATTTATTAGAGCATCTCCACCCCCATTGTTCTGCCTGGACACTGAGGTCCAGCGCTGAGGGTCTTCAGGCAGTTCTCTCACTACGAGAAGCGAAGTTACAGGGAACCAGGCAGAGGGCCTTCTCGGTAGTGGTGCCCGCTCTCTGGAACGCCCTCCCATCAGATGTCAAAGAAATAAACAACTATCTGAGTTTTAGAAGACATCTGAAGGCAGCCCTGTTTAGGGAAGCTTTTAGTATTTGATTAATTATTGTATTTTAATATTTTGTTGGAAGCAAGGTATAAATATATTATTATTGTTGATGTTGTTGATGTTATATTTTCTCCATTGTTTCTTTATACTTTTTCACACTTTTGGTTGAAAATATTATCAGTAATGTAATACATAAAATCAATAAAGATGATTTTTTTAAAAAAGGAATACAGAATTGTGTTCTGAATGTGCACCAGTGGCATAGCGTGGGTTGTCAGCACCCGGGGCAAGGCATGTAATTTGCACCCCCTAACCCATGGATTTGCGCCCCCTAACCCTAACCCCCAGATGTTGCGCCCGGTGCGGCCGGCCCCCCCTGCACCCCCCACGCTACGCCACTGATGTGCACACCAAGTTTGATTCTCATAGCTCTGTCTCCATGGCAGCTACTGCTGTCATTCAGTCAGTCGGCAAACTTCCCCAAAAACCCAAACAGAAAGTGTAGTACAGACAGTCCAATGGATACATTCCATGTGAGATGCTAAACCCACAGTAGAGGAAGGTGAAGTTTGGATGCAGCCTTGCAGGTGGGGGAATAGGCAGTTTCTGGTATGTGCAGGAAATTAAAGAATTATTCTATTTTAAGCCACATTTTGCCAAAGGGCCAATGTTCTCTGTGATTCGGGGGCAATAAGCGCACTTCGGGGGTGGGGTGGGGAGACTAAACATATGTAGCTAGCCTGCTTCTGAGCCTAAAGCACAGAATTTGCCTGCATACAGCATATTAAAGCATAAATTGCACAGTAAGACTACATGAAGTCTAATTACCTTAGCCTGGTTGTCGATTGCAGATATGCAGATATTAGTACAGCAAGCAACACAAAGCCTAATGCTAAGTACTTGTCAGGTTAGTTCAGATAAGAAGACAGGTTGTAATGGTTTCTTAATAGAGGAACACCTTTGTTGTAGGAGGAACAGTTTGGAACAGTATTATTATTATTATTATTATTATTATTATTATTATTATTATTATTATTATTATACCGCCCTATACCCAGGGGTCTCAGGGCAGTTCACAGAACGAAATCAAGATATAAAACCACAAAATACATAATAAAAATCAAAACAACCCAATAGCTCCCCTCGCAAAAACCCCCCCCAATTTTAAAAGGGCATAGGATGTAAATCAGATCAACCAATGGCCTGGTTAAAAAGGAATGTTTTTGCCTGACACAAAAAGGTGTATAATGAAAGCTCCAGGTGAACTTCCCTGGGGAGAGCATTCCACAGACAGGGAGCCACTGCAGAGAAGGCTGGCACATTAAGAGGAGGCGGCACATGAAGGAGGGCCTCAGAAGATGATTTCAGGGTAGGTTCATATGGAAAGAGGCAGTCCTTGAAGTATTGCGGTCTTGAGCCATTTAAGGCTTTATAGATCAAAACCAGCACTTTGAACTGGGCCCGGAAACTAATCAGTAGCCAGTGCAGTTGTACCAGGATCGCTGTTATACGCTCAAAACGTCTTGCTCCAGTGAGCAACTTGGCCACTTGATTCTACACTAGCTGAAGTTTCTGAAACGTCTTCAGAGGCAGCATGGCTCACTGCCTCATTTAGTCACAGTGCCACCTATAGTTGGAATAGGAGTTTAATAGTTAACTATACACCACAGTACTGTGCATAGTCACTGAGTCCTAGGAGCCGAGGCAGTTCCCCTGGAAGATATTATTTGAGGGGGCTTGGCCCCCTCAATTTTCAGAAGGCATTCGGCTCCTCCCCCTGGATCCTTGTGATGTCGTGTGTGCAATGTCAGGGTGTCACACAACATCAGAACATTGTGCATGTGGTGTCAGGACATCGCACAACCCCATCACCTCTGGTACTGCGGCTGGAGTACCTTGATCTCATCAGTTTCCAATCCCAACTCATGGAATGGCAGGCCATGTGAGCCTATAGGAAGCCAGTTATTAGACCTGGCTTAAGGCATGAAGCTGCTCACCAAGCCTAATTTAGCATAAGGGTAAGACCCTACTGCTTAGGTCCCTTCAGTCGTTCAGACAGCAGCAGACATGGTCCTTTACAGCCAGTGTTCAGCATGTCTGTTATCTCTGGGTCCAGGGCTGCCAACTTGAATAAAATATTGGGGGCCCCAGGAAAGCACCACCCCACATAATCAATCACAAGAAGCAGCACATGTTCATCATTTGAATGGCAATGCCCATCCATTTTGGGGGGCCCTTGCCCCCTCAAATATTTTAGGGGGAGCTGTGAAGGGACCTTGGTCCCTAGGAGCTGGCTCCAATGTCTGAGTCTCTCAGTTCTTCATCAAGGTTTCAGGGCTTGAGCTGGGTGGAAGTGTTATTCAACATGTCTGGCTCCCTGACTCCCTCTTAAACTGCATAATGTTGCACTATACTGACAAAGCTGATTGGTATATTACTCACATCCACCTGGGCTATATCTATCATTGGTTGCAACATTCTTGAGGGGAAGAGAGGTCTACTATATATATTCTCAAGGCTTTGAACTAAAAGCAATAGTGTGAACCAAACTCTCGGCTCATCAATGGAAGATAACCAGTTGGCTAGTTTCGGTCTTCGGTCTTCCCAATTAGTGTATTGTTTCTCATACTTGACCAGCTATGCGGCATTCTACTATTTCCCACTGAATAAATCCTGAACGTACAGATTCATATGAACTCCTACAAGCAGTGGTTACAAATAGCAAACAATACTAAACCCGGGCCTGTTCAGTCCTTATCCTGAGGCATCAAGGGAAATACTGACGATATCACACTATCAGCTTGCGATACAAAGCTCTTCTGCAATGTGTCCCTATAGATCAAACTAATAGTCAACTACTCTGAGGTTACTGTACTTGTGAGCTGGTTCCTGTTTTTATAATACTCTTTTTGCAGGACATATGCTCTATCTTTGCTTATCCACATTAGAGCAAAATGTGAATGTACCCCTTCCTGTCTCCTCATTAATGTTGAGGTGTACATATGACACTCTCCCAAAACTCTTTGATGCCCCCAACCTTTCCCTCCCTTTAAATGTGCTTCTTCTTTTCCAAGTCTTGGACATTCTTGACTTTCCAGTGATCAGAAAACCCCTCATTTAAAGGGGGTGAAGTTCTGGGACAACACTGGGATGAAAAGGATGTTGCGTGGATGCTCCTATATTAATAGGGAGAAGGGCCAGCACAAATCCACATTTTGCTTCAGTGTGGATGAGCCCTCTGTTTTGATGATACTGCCCTTATTGCTTTTATGGCATATTTTTGTATGCTGCTTGGAGATTTAAAAATCTTAAGTAGTTTAGAAACGTACTTGAATAATAAATAAAATAATGGGAAGAATTAGTAGCAGTGTTCATAAAGTGTTGCCATAAATCCATTAAGGATAGCTATTTTTTAGTTTCACGGCAAATTTGGCATAGATGCTTTCACCTGAGCAACAAAGCTTACCTGAATCTGAATATTGAACCTGCACTGCAGGAAGAATGATGGGTTTCTTCACCAGCCCTTACAACCCAGAAAGTGAGAACTGGAAGTTCTTTGAATTTGAACATTGAGTTAATTTCAGTTGGGAAGTTGCTGGCAGCTTGGTGCTGAAAATAAACCAAGAGGTGCATTTCTGATTATTTCCCTTCTTTCTTTTTAATAAAAAAATCCTTTAACATTACAAAGGCTGCATGCTAAGAAAGCCACAATGCATTCCATTTTTTAAAAAATAAAACAACAATTGCACAACTTTGTAGAGAAACCCAGTAACATTTGATGCCATTCTAAACAAACTCCAGCTAAAAATATCTCTAAACCAGGCAAATAAGAAGAGATGCTGCTAAGCCTGGGAAGGGGAAATGGTTGAAAATGCACCCTCCTGTGATCCTCTTCTTGAGTATCTGTACTTTTTTTATAAGCTCCATAGCAGAACGGAATATAGAAAACTCTGTATAGTTCTGACCCTTCCATTGTCAAACAAGATTCTTGCAGAACTGAAAAGGGATCAAGGAGCACCTTTCCTTTACTGAAGCTTATAAAAAATGGCTTTATATTATTCCCCCATTGCATCTTATAATAATAGGTCTCAGATCACCCAGCACAGCTGATTTACAGGAGGCTCGGAACATACTTTTTCAAAAGAATAAAAAATGCCTAAGCCACATGCAAAATTTGCTGCTCAGTCAATCGGTCAGATATTTATTGTTTTCAACCAACAGCTGTTATAATGCAATTAACAAAATAATAATATAGATTTAAAAAGTAATATTGGCAGGCAAAGCTGTTTAAGATAAAAATGCACATTTAAAACTACCCTACAGGTAATATCCCCTTTCATGGATCACTGCCTTGTCGTGGCGAAGGGGCTTGAATAACTCCAAGAAGCTATGAGCTATGCCGTGCAGGGCCACCCAAGACAGACAGGTCATAGGGAAGAGTTTAGACTAAATGTGATCCACCTGGAGAAGGAACTGGCAAACCACTCCAGCATTTTGCCAGGAAAACTCCATGGACATAAGAAAGGAGAAGATCTGAGAAGAAAGTGAGAGTTTCCAAGGCATGCTCTGGTTCATGGGGTCATGGAGAGTACAACACGACTAAGACGACTAACAACAACTAGGTAATATACTTGTATACATTGGCCAGCAATCAACTAATTTTGAGTTGTATAAGGGCCAACATGGGACATGGTGTGAAATGTCCTTGATCTGAGCCACATACAGTAAGATGTTCCATGGGCCTAGTTTTAAATCTAAGCTAACAGTGTATGTATATGAAGTGAGCTCGAGCAGATAAACAACTCTTTTATTGTTGGGTTAATTTTAATATACTGAATTAAGAGGTTACAGTTCTTCATACTGTCAAAGACCACCTTGGCATCTCCTGCAAAAGTTTACACTATACATCTTTGTGGTCAGAAATGTCCTGAGTTGATTTCTTCCTCTTTCCACAGGTGTTAATAAACAAAGTTTTGTTAAATGTTGGGCTGGCATTAGCAAAAGTTTCCAAAATATAGGACCAATTATGTGAGCCCAAGAGTTCATCTGAACTCCTTTTTATCCTGGTGAGCTATGGACCAATAAACTTGGCTTTAGCACTGACTCAGCAAGGAGCTATTGCTAGTTCTGGCTACCTGTCACATTCGCATGATATGTTTTTCACGAAAACTATGGTGTGAAAAGATCTTATGTACTTCACCTCTATTCGTCTTCAGTATGATATCTGTTTCTTCAGTTGCCTTATCATAACAGTTGCTTTCACTGTCTGTTCACAAGCTATATGAGGCAGTCCCAATAAACAAGTCTTCACTGTGCTGTTTTCATCTTCAGACAAACTATGATTTGTAAATGTGCAGGAGTGACTCTTTATAGCTTTGCTTTTTAAAAAAATGAGAATGTCCTCTGGGATGGTGCAATCATTTATTTCTTCTTATTTCCTTTCAAATGGAGATGGGATAGAGACATTGAATATTTTTTCTGCCTCTCATGGACAGGTTAAGCCAAAGCACATGTGTATGATTTCAGACATCACTATATTTACATATATGCCTCTCAGATTTTCTGACAAAATGTAATTTGACTGACACATGCAAAGCTAATACCTCTGTTTGACAGCTTCGGCTCTTCTAGTAGAATATATATCACCTTTGGAAATCATCCAAAGATCTTTTCTATCAACCTGTTTTCAAATCAGTTTCTGATGAATTGCCTGTTATGAAAACTATTGCACTTCACTTTTGACTGTTAGATTATTACCCAGCAGTGCAGTCCTATACAGGTCTCCTCAAAAGGAAGCCACATTAAGATCCTCATCAAGATCCCATTACTTATATTCTGATTCCAACTCTATAGAGTCAAGGGGTTGGACATGACTTTAGAGGTCATCTGGACCTGACTCAACCCACTGTTCAGTGCAGGATCTGCACTGCACGTTGTGACTACACTACTCCCTTCAGTGCTGTCCACCAAATCTTGAACAAAGGAAAGTTAACCACCTCCTGAGGCAGTCTGATCTATTGTTGAATAACTCTTCCCACTAGGAAGTTTCTCCTTATATTTAGCTGATACCTGCTTCCCTGCGGTTCCTGCTCCCTAGCATAACATAGAACAAATTTCCTTTATTTTCTGTGTGACAGAAGATTGCTATTATATGATCTGTTTTGGAGCCTCTGGTTAAGATTTCTGCATTGCAGGGGTTTGGACTAGGTGGCCTTCCAGGTCCCTTCCAGCTCTCCAATTCTATGATTCTATGTGTCCTCTTTATCTTCTTTGGACTAAACAGAGCCAGATCTTCTAAACATTTGTCACAGGGTTTGCTTTCTAGATCCCAAACCATTGGCTATTCTTCAAAGGCAATACCCAGAACTTGGCACAGTACTCTGGGTGTGACGTAACCAGCCAAGAATACAGTTTACCTGTTCTTAAGGTGATCTTGACATTATGCTTCAAGGAATTAGGACTAGCATACAAGACCTTAAATAGTTTGGGACCATAGCACCTAAAAGAGCATCTTCCTCAATATCAACCCTCTGGTTGTGGGTGACCCATGGCCATCTTACATGGCTGAATCTTATAATAATAGAATAATAGAACTGTAGAGTTGGAAGGGACCACAAGGGTCATTTAGTACAACCTCCTGCAATTCAAGAATCTCAGCCAAAGCATCCATGATAGATGGCCATCTTGATGTCATAAACATTCAACTTTAGAAATGCTGACTATTATGATTGGTTAAACAAATGGATCTTGTTAATCTGAACTTTGCAATTCATCTGTTAGATACTTTTAAATCCCGTGGTATATCAGCTCTCAGATACAGTCAAAAGTTTATTATTACTGCAAAATCATTGGAAATCAAATGCATATGTTGAACATACCAAATATCGTCCCAGATACAGTTTCCGGGTGCATTGGAGAATATCTACCAATGAAATTCAAAGAGGCATTTCTGAGATGGGAACAGCAAATTCATTTCAGCTCTGCTCAATTGCTTTTCGGTGATACAGTGTCAATAAAGGGATGGTGAAGAGAAATGATGGCTCTTTAATGCTGCCGTAGGTCAACGGTTGCCTGTAAGTAATGACGGGTCAGATCATGATGCAAATTACATGAAGAGTGCAACTCAGTTTTATTAGTCAACAAGTTCCTATACTTGGCACCTTGGTAGCTATCTATTCTTTCTGAGTTCCTCTTTCTCACATAGCCTTCTAACAGTCTTGTACTTGCATTTAGCACAGATCTTCCTTTCCCTGTGCATATCTCCCCTCCTTTAAAAATACAGCACATCAGGAGGTTTGGTGTTATCATCTGTGTCTTAGATGTGGGCAGATGCTTGATTTTTTTTTAAATCACACTTACATGTCATCACATTATTAACAACTGTTAATAATGTGATGATCATTGTCTATATGTCCTACATTCCTTTTTCTTATGATGTCACCATATGTTTCTCTCCTCCCCTCGCCTGCCACACACCAGTCATTTCTATATGTACCAGCAACTAGGTAAAGAGAGGATGGAGGATGGGAGGGATTCAATTCAGTTTCCATTTGAATCCCAATGTATCAAATCTGTACTTTCCCAAACAATATGAGAATTGAAACACAGCAATCCTTTGAAACTTCTCTTATCCAGATTTCATGATGCAGTTCTCCAACTGAACAATGCTTTAGGAGTAAATGTGCATAAAAACAAATATATTAGGAGAAAGTGCTTCCAAAAAGGTGTACAGGCAACTCCCCATTTATAAACGGGTTACGTTCTGAGGCACCATGCATTTAAGTGAAATTGTGTATATTTGAAACACTATTGGAAAAGCCTGCAAACACACCATTCTGCTTCCACCCCATCCAGTTCCACTCCTTTTTGTGATGTTTTTGTGACATTTTTGGATCACTTCTGGGCTTGGCGCAGTGTGTGCGTGTGCAGCCGTGCACATATTGGATGCTCTTAAAATGATTGCTGCTTCTACATTAGCCAGAACTGTGTACAAAAATGTGTTTAACAGGAAGAATTCACATGAAAATGCTGAAGAATTTTCAGAAGGATTTTGTGGTTTTTGTGTTTTTAAATTATTATTTTGCAAATTTCTACAGAAATGTGGCGACTGGGGTAAATTGTGTTAGCTGAGCCCGTATTTTATACAGTCTGTATAGGATGTTTGTTTGTTAATGTGTGGTGTGCTATGCCTAATAAAGGATTTTGAATTGAATTGAGAAACTGAGAGAGTGAAAATGGCTGCTTACCTGGTCACAGGGTAGGAGACTGTTGTGGCCCATTGTGCCAAACTCCTACCCACTGGGAACAACACTGGGATCAGAGCTAGGCAGGCAGCCATTGGGAAATTCCTGGGCTGGCATCTCCGGATTGGTGGGCTTTCCCCACCATCTGTTTATTATAATCCTGCTGGGCCACATGGGAAGGGCTTGGGACCCGATAAAGGCTGCCTGCGCCCGACACCAGAGACCAGAGTTGGCCAAAGAACAACCCTCCCTCCACCACCACCCATTCACTGATGCTGTGGGTTTATGTGTGCTAACCTTTTCTGTCTAGGGAACTGCATTCATTGGCTTTGTTATGGTTTAATAATGGTTGCTGTTTCCGGAGCCGGGAAGGAATTTCCCATCAAAAAGATTGGCCCCATTGGGAAAATTTGTTTTCTGCATAGAAATATCACAACTTTGGCAGATAAGGCATCAGGTGGAAGCCTTGTAGTCTAACAACTTGCAGGGAGGTACATCACCCCCAGCTCAGAATTGTGTGATAACAGCATATCCCGTTAGAGGGGTCTCGTCCAAAAGCCAAGGCATGCGGCAGATGGGCCATAGAGCTTCCTTCAGTGGCTTGGGAGGGCCATACATATAGACCCGTGGCTTGTGGATGACCCATTAATCCTGGGCTTGACCCTTTCATGTGGCAACCCTCCACCAAGGGGGCTGTGAGGGATATACACCCAATGCCTAAGACCAGTGCTATTTTTTCTGGGAAAAGAGGTGCTAGACCTCACCATGAATGCCTCCCTTTGTTTTCTGATAATGGTAAAGGCACCCTCCCTGAGAATTGCTGGAACTGAATTCTGGCAAGTTCTGCCTGGAAAAAAAATCCCTGTCTAAGCCACATCCAACTTACATCTGAAATCAATTAAGTTGTAGCCAATTTTTAAATCCCAGAATGTTGTCCTGTCCAGCTTGTTCACCTTTGGGGTCAGGCTTTCTTCCCGGTGTGTGTGTGTGTGTGTGTGTGTGTGTGTGTGTGTTTGTGTGTGTGTGTGTGTGCATGTCACTGCAAGTGGGTCTGCAGTGGACTGATCCTTCTATTGCTACATGCAACTCAGGATAACACTCCATGCACCTGATGAAGTGGACTCTAATCAATGAAAGCATATGCCCTAATAAATTCATTAGTGTGTGTTTTTTTATGTTGCAGGCCTTTTTGTTCTTTCTGGCACCCTTCAATCTTTTTAAGCAATCTTATAAGCTGATGCTAATGGAAATAGAAACTATTCCTTAAAAAAAAAGAAATTATATTGGCTGATATCTTAAACTATTTAAGATGATAAATACAAAATAAGAGCAGTGATTATGTGCACATCTATAAGTGTATTTATATAATTTTATAAAGAAAAGCATAAAAAAGAAAACCGGTGCTGACCTTCTGTTCTGAATAGTCCATCAGCTCTTTGGATTATGAAAAGTTCGTCTGGCTATATCCTGGAGATGGTTTCCTGCATTTTACTCTTGGCTTGCTATTTCTTCCCAGTGCATGACCTTGCATTTGGCTGTGTTGAAATACGTAATGTTGGGACTGGGCCCAGCCTACCAAAGGGATCCAGATGGCTCTGGAAATGCCCTGTCCTCATCATTATTTAAGAAGGCTCTTCTGTTTGTCTTAAGGGGTTGCAATGTTTGTGAAACCAGGCACCCTGACAGATTAATTAAAAAAAGAAATCTGCTCAGTTATACCTCACAGTTTCGTCTCGTCAATGTGCATTATTCATGGGTAATAAGGGAAAACAAACTACTTGATCTTCTTACGCCAAACACTTTATGGAGCTTGGCCTTTTGGAAAAGTGTAAATGCAACAGAGGTATAAGCAGCTTGCTGAGATGCTGTGGCAGAAGAAATGGAGAAGGAGCCAAGGCAAGGCACCTAAAGAAGCCTGAAAACAACAACCTGGGGCACATGGAAGTTAGAAAAATAATTCTATAAGACCCAGGAAGGAATATGAGAAAGAGGCATTATTTTTATTATTTCTTGTATTTCTAATAAACACACACACACACACACACACACACACACACACGTATGACCTAAGTTTGTGCACCAGCAGAAGAAAAGTTTGGATTTGATATCCCGCTTTATTACTACCCGAAGGAGTCTCAAAGCGGCTAACAATCTCCTTTCCCTTCCTCCCCCACAACAAACACTCAGTGAGGTGAGTGGGGCTGAGAGACTTCAAAGAAGTGTGACTAGCCCAAGGTCACCCAGCAGCAGGATGTGGAAAAGTGGAGACGCGAACCCGGTTCCCCAGATTACGAATCTACTGCTCTGAACCACTACACCACACTGGCTCTCAGTATGCACAAACTAGAGGTTCCTTGAGAAATGTAGAATCTCATGAGAAAGTAGCAGATCTGGAGAGGAAGAACTCATCTTCAACACACCCACTTCCATTTTCCTCTCTGTGTTATAAGCCAACACCAGCCTTGCACTTCCCAGCTCCTCTCAGTGAGGTAGGTGTTGAGCTGATGGCAAGTTAAGGCAACCTTTCCCACTGCTGGAGTCTTAAACAAATATAAGGTCCTGGGACACAAACAGCTACATGAGTTGCTGGTTTTCAACTATAACCCAACATACATCACCAGGTGTGGTGGAGCCGCTGCATTCACTTGCAGGCAGGTGGGTCACTGTGGCTTGTCAAGTGGGAGAGAGGGGTGAATGAGGCAGCGGGGAAGTCAGTGCTGTGCAAATGCAGCAGCAAGAGCAGCAGGTCAGATCCAGCAGTGCATTTGCACCACACAAACCTCTCCCCTCCCTCTCGCTCCTAAAAAGCAAAGGCAAACCACTGTAAGGGAGCTGGCAGAGAGAGAGAGAGAGAGAGAGAGAGAGAGAGAGGGAGGGAGAGGGAGAGGGAGAGGGAGGGGTTGGCTAACTAGTAGTCAGTTTCTTTACCAACGAAAACATAGAAAACACAAAGATTTCAAACCTGTCTAAATGCAGCAGTTGCCCAAACTTTTTTGTAACCCCTCCCTTACTCCCTAGCCCTTTGTGTCTAACTCCTCCCTCTTTGCTCTTCTGCTCAAAGAGACTACTTCTGTGTATTCCTGGCTTGCTGCTTGGCAAACATGCAATAAACACCTTGTTCTAGGAGGAGGATGGTGGCAAGCTGTCAGCACAGAAGCTATTGAGTGGCTCTGAGAGAGAACTGCGGGGTCTACCTCTGCCACCGCTGTCAGTGCCTGCATCCAGACTGGAAACCTCCTCACCCTGTCCTGTCTCCTTGCTATCCCTCAAATGCCCTGCTTCTAGCAGTTCCCAGCTCATCCTCTCCTCATCCTCTCAGGTAGGGCCAGAGTTCCACCACCAGTCCCCAGGCTCAAAGACCTCTTCTTCAGCACTTTCTCTGGGGAACTCTTGGGTCAAGCAGCTTCCACTACTTTTCCTCATCCAGCCAGTCCCTGACACCTACCTGCCCAGCAACTCCTGAAGCACCCCCTCCACACTCAGTGAGTCACTTCTGATAATTCTGCTGATCATTATCAATCTTCACCTGGCAAGTTACTTTCAGCAATCCACTTCTGGCTATCACCAATCTTCTTACTGCAAATTCTAGACTCATGCAATTTATAATACATGAAAGTGAACTCAACTCTGGGCATCTCTGATTAATTCAAATGTATGTGTTCAGCCTCAACCATGTATTTGGGTTTCTGAATGTTATCTTCCCACCACCACCAGGTACAAATTGTTTGCATGTAGCAAAGGTAGCTTTCTGATATTAATAAAAGGATGGCATTATGGGATAGAAGAAGGCTCAGGAGCCATCGATTTTGCAGAGTCAAATTGACGGCTGCTTAAACAGCCCAGCAAAATCTCCTGCAGCCATAACTTTTCCTGGAGTTCATGAGCATCACAACTTTTCTCTCTCTCTCCCTCAAGAAGAAAAGTAACAAAAGACATGGAGGTGATTCAGAAGACGTACTGCCAAAGGCACTTGCAGGCAAAGGAATATTGAAAAAGCTTTTTGTGCACAAAACTCTCTAACAGTAATACACGTATCAGAAGGAAAACAAGACAGAAAACATAAGGCCCTAAAAGGGGAGGGGAAATAAGACAATTCCTTTGGAGGCTAGAATTCAGTGAAACAAGACTAAGGAATAGACCTTGTCCATGAGATAAGATGATTTCAAGTCAGAGGCAGTATTCAATAATTCTAGCAGCCTGATCCAATTAGCTATACCAATGCAAACACAAGTTGCATCATTCTTTCCTGTACTTGACCCATTCCGATGATCTCTTCTTCATAGATTTAGGCAAACACCATGGAAAACAAGTATATACAGTGGTACCTCTGGTTGCAAACGGGCTCCATTCCGGAGGCCCGTTTGCAACATGAAAAGAATGCAACCCACGTCTGTGCATCTGCGCACATGTGAGTTGTGATTCGCCACTTCTGCACATGCGTGTGATGTCATTTTGTGCATATGCGCATGCACAAGTGGCAAAACCCAGAAGTAACCCTTTCCGGTACTTCTGGGTCGCCGTGGGGTGTATCCTGAAAGAACATAACATGAAGCGGACGTAACATGAGGTATGACTGTACTGGAACGTGCAAAGATTGAATGAATTGGGGGGGGGGACTGGGCAGTGACCAACAAAGCAGTTACATTAGCACAAGGATTTCTGGCTGTACAAGGTCATTTCCCTTCCCTCTGTTCTCCTCACACCTTCCACAAGTGACCCCTGAAAGGTTGGGGGCAGGATGAGAGGTGTGCAGGGAGAGGAGAGGGAGAGGACATTCTGTGCTAACCATAAGCCCTCATGCTAACTGAACTACTTTACTGAATACCTCCCAGTGCCCGCAAAATGAATAGCGGAGAACCACATTCATCATCGACCATGGCTCCCCTATTGAGTAAAAACCTCTGTTGGGTGAAAATCTGAGTTTGCTACACATAGTACGGGAATTAAATCCTAGAAATGTTGTAAACACTAAGTGCTGCTGTGTTTTGGCTTTGGGTGATCAGCCACAATCAGTGCCGGATTTACGTATAAGCTAAACAAGCTATAGCTTAGGGCCCCACTCTCTTGTGGGCCCCCCAAAAAATTAAAGGAAAAAAATGTTTGCATTATTAAGTTTGTTATGAATAAAAAATCATTTTAAGTTAGAGCTTAATTATTATTTCACTATTAATATACTTCTTCTTAATTGTATTTCACTATTGATATACTTCTTAATTGTATTTTAGTTCAACAAAATACATATTTTGTTATGTGCAAATGGCTTTAGATACCGATTAGGGCCATAAATTACATATATATAGCATATATTCAACACAAAAAAACCAGTGACAATTTGTTGATGACAAAGGATAGCTGGACATATAAAGGCCCCCATTACCTTCAGTAGCTTAGGGCCTCAACAAACCTAAATCTGGCTCTGGCCACAATGATTTTAGACAGAGTTGTCTGTACTCCTCTGTCCTTACCCTGTATCAATCTGCCTGAAAGTGTAATACTTTATGGGATTTGCCCAGGGAAAGCAACATTGGAGGGCAGAACTAGAATATGTAATATTAAAAATGTTTAGAACTTTATGGTATAATAGTACTGTTTATTCTCTGGTAACGTGGGGTGGTGGAAGAAAGAAATCCCTTAACTAAGAAGTTCTATCATATTTCTTTTTCGTTTGTAAAGCAGAATTTTTCTCCAACAACAACAAAATATCATTGTCTTGCTCTCATTATTGTCCTAAGATATCTCGGCCATCTGTAACGCAGCAATGGACTACAATACATCTAACATTGTTACCTGACACGATATGAAGATAATCTAAATTTGAATCAGGATTATTTACTGAACTCTGCCAAAGAAAGAAACTGTGCATTTCTGAGAAATGACTTTATGTCCCCATCTACTGGTCAGAGTCTTGTGTAAGTTTCTATTGATTGTGGACAGTTGGAAAAATTAACAGGAGAAGAAAGAGAAAAGAGATGCATCTTGTAAACAAAAAAAGAAAACCAGGTCAATTACTATATATATATATATATATATATATGCAGGTTTTGGTGTCTTCGGGTGTCTTCCCGTGTAAGAGTCGGGGTGTCTGTGCGACGTTTCGACGAGGTCTCACTCGTCATCTTCAGGCTGGTGCTTTCGGCTTCTTGTTACTGGAACAGAGCAGAATCTGGTGTTTGAGTTCCTATAAATACTGTTGAGGGGTGTGGTGTATAGCCTCCAACGTTCTGGGCAGAGAGGAAGTTCCTAGATTAGGAACTCAAACACCAGATTCTGCTCTGTTCCAGTAACAAGAAGCCGAAAGCACCAGCCTGAAGATGACGAGTGAGACCTCGTCGAAACGTCGCACAGACACCCCGACTCTTACACGGGAAGACACCCGAAGACACCAAAACCTGCATTCCTGTACCCGTGAAAATCTACGAAAGCAAATATATATATATATATATATATATATATATATATATATATATATATATATGCAGGTTTTGGTGTCTTCGGGTGTCTTCCCGTGTAAGAGTCGGGGTGTCTGTGCGACGTTTCGACGAGGTCTCACTCGTCATCTTCAGGCTGGTGCTTTCGGCTTCTTGTTACTGGAACAGAGCAGAGTCTGGTGTTTGAGTTCTTATAAATACTGTTGAGGGGTGTGGTGTATAGCCTCCAACGTTCTGGGCAGAGAGGAAGTTCCTAGATTAGTGTGCCTTTTCTTCTTTTGTTCCTTAATTACTTGAGGGATATCTTGGGTGATTTCATGAGTGATATTCTGAATATCACTGGGTGGGTCATTAAATGTAGATTAGTTGCTAAAGCTTTCGTGTCTTGACCTATTGAGCTTGTGAAGAGTTTTTCTGAGAAGATGGCTGTGCTGCATTTAGTTGTGCTCTGGCTTGGCTTCGTGTATAGGGGCGAGCTATGGAATAAATTGCCCTGATACCCTACATGAAAGGTATCAGGGCAATTTATTCAGAGCAGCAGGCCAGGCTGATTATAAACGATAACTTGACAAAACCCTTTAAGATCAGGAAAGGTACAAGGCAGGGTTGTCCTTTGTCCCCCTTGTTATTTATAATGATATTGGAAGTAATTGCAAATAGAATAAGAGAGACGGCAAATGTAAGGGGGATAAAAATTGGAAAGAAAGAATTTAAGCTTAAAGCCTATGCCGATGACCTGGTCCTGACCGTGGAGAACCCAGTGGATAGTACAAGTAGGATAATAGAACTTCTAGAGGAATTTGGTAGACTGTCGGGCTTTAGACTAAACAGGAAAAAAACAAAGATTTTGATAAAGAATATGACTGAACAGGATAAAACCCAACTAGAAGAAAAAAGTGGTATTAAAATTATGAATAAAGTCAAATATCTGGGAATTTGGCTCTCACCAAAAAATATAAATTTGGTTGAGGACAATTATAGTAAGGCCTGGCAGGATATCAAAAAAGATATGGACACCTGGCACAGACTGAAATTATCATGGACAGGGAGAATGTCTGCCATTAAGATGTGTATCCTCCCGAGGCTATTATTTTTGTTTCAAAATATTCCGATTATTAAAGGTACCTCCCTCCTTAAAAATTGGCAAAAAACCCTGACTAAGTACATCTGGCAGGGTAAGAGAGCCAGAATAAAGTTTAAATATTTGACAGATGCAAGAGAGAGGTGTGGTTTTGCAGCCCCGAATATTAGGCTCTATTATGAAGCAGCCTGTCTATGTTGGATAAAGGAGTGGGCCACCCTTCAAAATACAGACTTATTAGACTTGGAGGGTTTTAACATCAGATTCGGGTGGCACGCCTACCTTTGGCAAGAGAAAGGGGACGCCCATAGAGGCTTCTCCAACCATATAATTAGAGGTCCTTTACTAGAGGTGTGGAAGAGGTATAAAAAATTGATTGAAAAAGACATCCCAGGGTGGTTGTCCCCAACTGATATTATTAAAAGCAAGAAAATAAATATGGAGGAAGAGAAATGTACTTACGAGGACCTCTTAGTGAAGACAGAAGCAGGATGGAAGGTGAAGCCTTATGAGCAGTTGAAAGACAGAATAAAAGAGTGGCTGCTCTTTCACCAGATTAATGCTCTATGGGGCGAGCACAAGAGAGTGGGTTTTAGTGGAAAGAAATCAAGGTTTCAGGCAGAAATTTTGGAGAGTAATGAAAAACTTCTCTCCAAAATGTATAAACAATTATTGGAATGGGACACGAAGGAGGATCTGGTGAAGGGAGCGATGGTAAAATGGGAAAAAGACCTTGGTCACAACATAGAGTATAAAAACTGGCAGATATTGTGGACAAAAGGTGTAAAATTCACAGCATGCGTAGCCCTTCGTGAAAACCTAGAGAAAATGATATACCGCTGGTATTTGACCCCAGCAAAGCTAGGAAAGATGTATAAAAATGTTGATAACACCTGTTGGAGATGTAGGGACAAGGTCGGGACCTTTTTGCATATTTGGTGGACCTGTGATGTGGTGAAGGAATTCTGGACGCAAATACATGACGAGTTGAAAAAAATCTTGAGATATAATTTCCTCAAAACTCCTGAGTTGTTCCTTTTAGGAATGATTGATAAAGAAGAAATAAAGAAAATAGATCAAACCTTCGTTCAATATGCTATGGCCGCGGCGAGAATTCAAATTGCACAAAAATGGAAAACCGCTGACTTACCAACGGTTAGAGAATGGCAACTGAGGTTATACCAATATATTGAACTTGCGAGATTAACCCAAAAAATAAGACAAAACAATACAGTTAAGATTAAAGACGAATGGAATAAATTTTTAATTTATTTTGAAAGCATTCAGGGAATAAATAATTTATCAATCGACGATAACTGAAAGCATTGACGTATTACTCTTTAATAATACTGCAAATTAATGTAAGATTATGTAATTCCAAAACCGAGCTGGACGGAAGTACTTGTATGTGTATTATTGCATGTGATGTTTCTCTGCTCTTCTTTCTTTTGTTACTCTTCACTTTTTTTTTCTTTTTTTTTTCTTTTTCCTTTCTTTTTTCTTTCCTCTTTTACTTTTTTGCAAGATGGCAACTTTTATGAGGGTACATATTTGTATAATGATGTAGTGACTGTATTTTCCTAAATAAATAAATAAATAAAATAAAATAAAAAAACACATGCAAAATTGACACAGGCTAAAAATAGATGCATCCACCCTTTTCTTTGAGGTGAGCAATGTGAGTTCCTAAAATTTGTAAACAAATTTTCACCAGTTTGTCAACTTTTGACAGGCAGAGGGCCTTCTCGGTAGTGGTGCCTGCCCTGTGGAATGGCCTCCCATTGGATGTCAAGGAAATAAGCAACTATCTGACTTTTAGAAGACATCTGAAGGCAGCCCTGTTTAGGGTAGGATGAAAATGAGCCCCAGGGTAGGATGAAAATGAGCCATAAAAGCCCATTGCATGCCTGGAACTCCATTCATGGTCCTCTGGATCCAACCAATTCCCTTGTTTGTTATTATTTCCTTTTCAAGAAATTATTATTCAAGGAAATAATAGTGAAGCTAAGTGGGAACATCCACCTTCCTTTTCTGGCCAATGTAGTGAATTATTTGAAAAACCTTCCCTTTCTTATAATGCCACACTTTCGCTTTTCCTGTTTTCTGAATTGCTACCACTTTGTATCGTTCTGATGGAGCTAAACAAATAAGGCAGACCTCGTGTTTTCTGATTTCTCATGTATCATCTTCATTTAAAAAAGTGAGACAGAAAGGAAAGGCCCATCTAGCAAAAATGAATTTCAGATGTTGATAGTTAACCATAATGCTTTTTTTCTCTGCCCTCATAGATCTATGTTCTTCATAATTTAAATCTGGGGTGTCAAAAAAGCATCCATTTTGGAATTTCTTGAGCTCTCAAAACCATAAAACTACACTAAGATGCTGAAATTGTTTATTCCATTGGCCTCTAGGTATTTCCTAACAGCTTTAAGGAAGGCTTGGTTGTGGTGGTGGGTACCTGGAATATGGCATAGTAATAACCTTCAGTAAAATGCCTGCAGAGCTTAAATTTATAACTTCTAATAAATGGAGGCAGTGACTGTCCCTCTTAGCTGTTCTGTAATCTTCCTTCATAAATCCAGACCTTTCTGCCCCACTTAACGTTGGCCAAAGCAACAAATGTGAAAATAACTTCTTCTTCTTTTGTGCTGCAGCATTTGCCGTTTTAAGAATTATTAGCTATATTATGATGGCGCCTGGAGGTCTTCATGAGGATGAACACTGCAGTATTTTAGGGTATGCAGAAATGGGAAGCACGCTGCTTTGAAGGATTTGGGATGAAACTTAATAAATTGCTAAAAATGAAACATGATTCCAACCCCTATTCTCAACTAAAGAATTAGAAAGGAGCACATCCCATATTATATACCAAACCTAATGCAATATTTTTGCACAAAATTCACTGATTTTTAGCAGTTTTCCTGGACAATTCACGCCAGGCCCCATAACTCATGTGTGAGCAATAAGTTCCATGAAGTTCCCTAGTTACATACAGGCTTCAGCCATTGAGAAAACAGGTCCCCCCCCCCACTGGTGTAACATTGATGCATCTGAAAGCTAACATTTCAGATATGACGCTTCAAAATCTGACAAACATCCCGCAGAGAATCACTACGCTGAAGTGGATATGACTGTCAAAAATCCCTTTTGAGCCATGAAACTCTCTCACAGAGTTACATTGGGCAAGTTATTGCTCAGTCTATCCTACCTAACTAGGTAGTACTCAAATCCAGCAGTGGACAGCATGGTGAAGTACAGGCACTGACCTGACCTCCTTGCAGGTGAGTCACTGCTGCCTATTGTGGGAATGTTCAGGGTGGCAGGAGAGGATATATTGTTTATTAATATCATTCCTAACTTGCACTAGCAAGTTTATTTATATAGCAGAGTTACATTCCCCTTTCTTACATGCACAGCAGATAGCTAATTGCAGGCTTGCGTAAGCCTCTCACGATTATACAATTCAGTCTGTGAAAGATTGAATTGTGCGTTCCTCGTAATTTCCCTTTAACCCCTCTTAAAAAAATAAAGACCCGACAATCTTATTTAAAGTTGATGAAAGAATTTTACTCACATCAGTTCACAGTTGCATTCCTGAAGGCAGACTTAGTTACAAATATGTATATGTGGATATACCCCATATGGGGAAATAGAAGCTAGCAGAGCATTCCTAGCTAAAAAGCTGGTTCAACGAAGAAGGAAGTGAAAAAGAGGGGGAGAGTGCTGTGTGACTCATTCTTTTGTTACCTGGACAGGTAAGGTCACGCCCACCTCTAGTCACATGCAGGGGAAGGATGCTCCAGCCCAGGAGGAACAGGAAGTTTTGACTGGCTGGACCAACATCCCCTTGCATGTCCATTCTAGGAAAATAAGGAATGTTGTACGGTACTACCTCAGGTTAAGAACTTAATTCGTTCTGGAGGTCTGTTCTTAACCTGAAACTGTTCTTAACCTGAAGCACCACTTTAGCTAATGGGGCCTCCTGCTGCCGCTGCGCAGCCGCTGCATGATTTCTGTTCTCATCCTGAAGCAAAGTTCTTAACCCAAGATAATATTTCTGGGTTAGCGGAGTCTGTAACCTGAAGAAGAAGAAGAAGAGAAGAGTTTGGATTTGATATCCCGCCTTTCACTCCCTTTAAGGAGTCTCAAACTGACTAACATTCTCCTTTCCCTTCCTCCCCCACAACGAACACTCTGTGAGGTGAGTGGGCTGAGAGACTTCAAAGAAGTGTGACTGGCCCAAGGTCACCCAGCAGCTGCATGTGGAGGAGCGGAGATGCGAACCCGGTTCCCCAGATTACGAGACTCCTGCTCTTAACCACTACACCACACTGGCTCTCAAAGTGTATGTAACCCGAGGTATCACTGTATTTGACTGCTCCCAGTGGTTTACATCCCACACTTATCAGAAGGGAGAAGGCAAGGGCAAGGGGGCATGGAAGGTGGCATGGTGGAAATGCACCAGCAGGAGCACTAGTGCCAATGCACTCAGCCAGTGCATTTCCAATCTCGCCTGGGCCTATCACCTCCTCTCCACACTCCCAGTAGGCAGCAGCAGCAGCCCGCCATCTGCTGCTTACTGGAAGCAGCCATCTGTTCCTTCTTGAGTTTCCAGAGAGGCCCAGGTTGCTGAAACCCTTCCATTTTTTCCTGTGACTATTTGAACGTTACGTTGGTTTGATCTGTATTTTATAAACTTCCTGTAAACAAAAAGCAAGAAGGGAGAAGGTTGCCTATGCTCAAAGATCGTGGGCTCATTTTCCTGTTGATTGTTATGAGGTAGATTAAATGGGTGGCATTACTAGAGTAGTTTGGGAAGATTCCCGGGAGAGGAGAAGAGTGAGATTGATTTTCTTTCCCCATTTCTTTTAAAATAAGCATTACTAAAGGAAGAATGCAAACTTAGGGCATTCAGCACACCACCTGATCATATTTATCTCCCTCCTTCTTGGCAGAACTACTGCATTAGTGTTATTTGCTAATGTAATGTGTTTGGCTATTGGACTATATATACAGTATTGCCTCTTCTCTTTCCACAAACAATTTCACCCCTTCCTCCTTTCCTCATGTGGTTTTCTTTGGTTAATAACACCCTCTAAGTAGTTAATGCAGTATTATGATTTGTTGCAGGGTGGAAGTCTGAACAATACTTGACCTCCCACAGATCACCAATGATTTAAAGTGGCAGTCTAAATTGTATGCATTAGCCGGGGCTACAACGTTTAATACACCCATAAAACAGAGTTACTTCAAAGCAGAACCAGCCTCAGAAGCAACCTTCTGAATACAAATGGAAACGTGCCACAAGGAGGGGGGAAACCATCATTGGCTAACAAATATGTTGCAACCCTAAATTGTTAGATACTAAGCATTTTGATCTTATTTTATTTTTCAATCGGAGGAGAAAGAAAAAATCACTTGCTTGTCATCTATAAAAGAGCATTATGAGTATAAAGAGTGTGCAGTGAATATTAAGAGCTTTATTTTCTTTATGCAAACAGTGCAATATTCTATAGCCAACCAAAAGCAGTTTGAAAGACTAACCCAACATGTTGAGAAAAATTAATAACAAATGCATCATCAGATCAAGGAAAATAAGTGTATTACTCAATTCTGTGTTGGTCAGACCACATCTGGAACACTGTGTCCAGTTCTGGGAGCCTCAATTTCAGAAAAATGTTGAAAAGCTGGAACCTGTGCAGAGGAGGACAACTAAGATGATCAAGAGTCTGGAAACCAAGCCTTATGAGGAATGGTTGAAGGAGCTGGGTATGTTTAGCCTGGAAGAAAGGAGACTGCGAGGAGATATGATAGGCATCTTCAGATATCTCAAGGGCTGTCACATGGAAGATGGAGCAAGTTTGTTTTCTCCTGCTCTGGAGAGTAGGACTCAAACCAATGGCTTCAAGTTACAAGAAAGGAGATTCCGACTAAATATCAGGAAGGACTTTCTGACAAAATAAAAAAATTCCTTCCAGTAGCACCTTAGAGACCAACTAAGTTAGTTATTGGTATGAGCTTTCGTGTGCATGCACACTTCTTCAGATAGGCCCACAGATGTCGTTTGACTGGCCCACGAGCCGCCCCCAAACTGAGCTGCCCGCTTCCATGCTTCACTAAACCGACACAACGCCGCATGGGGACTCGCTTCTGTTGCGCCAAAAATCACATCTGCACAGATGCAGACACCAAAAATCTCTGGCCCATGTGTGGGACCAATCCAGCCCAGGCAAGATAAACCTTGCTGACCCCTACTATAGCTTGTTTAGCTTATATGTAAATCCAGCACTGGTTGTTGTTGCTGCTGCAAGTTATTTAACTCCCATTGACATTGCTGCAGTTGTCAGATAGCACAACCTGCAATATCATGGGGAGCCTTTGCCCATACAGCTAGCGCAACGGGGAAACTTTTGATCCTACAATATTCCACGGACTGCGAGCATCCTTTTCTTCAACTAGACAGGAAAAATATCAAGGGTTTTCTGGTACTGATTGACTGAGTAGTCTCAAAGCTATTTGCTGACAGGGACATCCTTTCTTAGATGCTTATATAGTAGATTACTCCAGCAAGTGTCAGATGTCAGGCAGAATGATGGGTAGAATAAAGTGAGTTAGAAAACAAAATGCCATTGTTTAAAATTAATGCATTCTGCCAAAAAAACATATTTAGGGGGTTTCTTCCCCCTCCTAAATCTAAAATTATCTCTCCCCACCCCAATTATAAAATTAACAGTTTGCAGGGCTTTATTTCAAGTCACAAATATTTTAACCAGAGCTCCCTTGGAGAGAGAAACAGCTTTTGCAACCAGCTGGTGCGAAGCTATATTTGGCTTTGACAGCCTGGCTGCAGTTATCAGCTTAGCAACTCATAAATACCACTAAAAAAACAATGCTGTGTATGGCATGCATGACAAGGGAACCCCAAAAAGGGACCTTACTACCAAGGCCTGGTCTAATATTTTCCTGACTTGTTCCATGCTGATACTTGTATGGCACTAGCCTCGGACTAAGGCGCACATCACAGTGACAGTGGCCTTTAAAGACACTTTGCGTTATACAAGTCCCCATCTCTAAATAATCTAACATGGAACACTTCTTGCTATCTGAATCCTGTGATAATTCAGGAATTCCCTTTGCATGTCTTAAAATGCTAAAACCAAAGGATTTCATTCTTACATGGATGCCAACAGCAGCTATTCTGAATTGATTTGGAATTTCATGGCTTCTGTGACCTCTATTTTCTTGCCCCACGGTCACTAACGTTACTGTAAGAACTACAGCAGCAGCAGCAGCAGCAATTTCCATATGCTTACCATAAAATCCATTAGACTCATAGAAGTGTAGAGTTGGAAGGGACCCTGAGGGTAATCTAGTCCAACCCCCTTAAATTCAAGAATCTCTACCCATGGTCCCCTCATCCAGTTTGAAACCACATCAGACCCTTCTTAGCTTTGCAAATGTTCTAGCTGCTGTATTGCTGCACTGACAGAGAATGGTGTACCTTTTTACATACTTTCATTAAATGAGGAGGGGGAGAAAGGGAACAACAACAACAAAAATCCAATCTGGAAGGCCTTTTCAGTTAAACACCAGGGTTTCTGTTTTTTTTTTTTTTTATAACTAGCTTTAAAATTGGCAGAGAGGTTGCACAGTGAAATAATGCAATATATTACATAAGGTTTGATGTAAAATAGCTTTTGAAAGTTCTCATAAATCTATGCTGGGTAAGTGTGTCTGAATTATCATATACAGTGTAAAGAACTTCATTTATCTGCCACTGCATGTAAAATTGGTTTCCTGGGGAAATGAAGGTGGTTACTGTAGTAACACAGTGCTTGTAACAGAATATAACATGACATTTTTTAATACCGTATGAGCACAGGTAGGTTGGACAAGTACATTTGAAAAGAATGGTCCCAATCCACTTGTGAGTTTGTGCACTTGCCTGGGCTATGTGTGTGGCCCAGTTCGAAAAGCAGGAATTGAACTAATCAGCTGTTCTTTAAGACATTGGAGAATTACATTACATTACATTACATTACATCAATACCTATTCCAAATAGCCTTTGGCATCAAATATTCCTTTATTAAGAGAGCAAGGTGCATGAAGTTCTGGCAGTTGAATCAGAGGGAGGAAGCATTCAACCTGTACCTTATTTGCACATGAGTTACCTTATCCAGATGTTGATCTGTGCATGGAAGGCAGACAGCTTTTGAAGTAAAAACAAAAAACAAAAAAAAACCCACCAGCAGATTTCATGGTGGCACATTTGTTAGCAAATCCTAAATTCTCAGCTTCCTGCTTTCTGAAATGCACTTGATGGAATATGTGGTCAGCTGTAGAATATCCTATAGAATATTCCCTCAAGAGTCAGGGAAGCTCTGAAGAGAGAACCTAATTTACAGTGCAATCCCAACCATGTTTATTCAGAAGTAGGACCAGCGAACATCAAAGCCTCAGGAGGACTACATGGGGAATGGCATTATTCCAGATATCCACATCTGAATATGACTGCACCGAGATTATTTTTCTGTAGTGTTCTTACTCATGCAGAAAAACACCTCACAAAAAGAGTATTTATCTAGCTGTATCTACAGTCATGCTGGGGTTTCTTTTGTCAACAGACAATGTCAACAGACATTGGAATAACACAAATAAATACATTATTTCATCAGGGTAGTGTTTTATCAATGAACATGTACACATCAGCAACGTTTACAAGGAAACCACTTGAAAGAAATGAAAGTACTGAAAACCATACATGCTTTCATCACTCTGTACAAAAATGGGAAATGCAATGGATTCATAATGCGATGGTCCCATTCAGGAAATGCAGTAATTCAGACCTCCAAAATTCCAGGGGAAATTTAGATGAGAATTTCAGAAGCATCCCTAATCCCTACATGAGGTAATAAATAAGAGAAAAATCAGACTGGGCAAAATAATGGTAACACCCAGGAGCCAGCTGGAATGATCTCACTCTTTGGAATACAATGGTGGATTTGATTCTTTGAAACTTAAAACAGTTTGAAACAGTTAAGTCCAGTTGCGGACAACTCTGGGGTTGCGGCACTCATCTTGCTTTACTTGCCAAGGGAGTTGACGTTTGTCCACAGACAGTTATTCTGGGTCATGTGGCCAGCAAGACTAAGCCGCTTCTGGCGAAACCAGAGCAGTGCATGGAAAACCTGTTTACCTTCCTGCTGGAGCGGTATCTATTTATCTACTTGCACTGATGTGCTTTTGAACTGCTAGGTTGGCAGGAGCTGGGACTGAGCAATGGGAGCTCGCCCCGTCATGGGGATTCGAACTGCCGACCTTCCAATTGGCAAGCCCTAGGCTCAGTGGTTTAGACCACAGTGCCACCTGGGATCGTGGATCTCACTGATGAAAATACTTCTTCTTTAGAGGTCTTTTGACACTGTTGAAATGGATATGCCTATTAATCAGCAGTGGCAGCTAGTTGGGAGTGGTTCACACCCACACTTGGTTGCATCTTGGATTATATCAATTTGATTGGATTCTTCTCGATGAATTTATCGAACATTATCTGCCTACCTTGCTAGATGACCATTTCATTCCTCTAACAAAATGGGCTCTCTGGCTCATGTACATTTAAAGGTAAAGGTAAAGGGACCGCTGACCATTAGGTCCAGTCTTGACTGACTCTGGGGTTGCGGTGCTCATCTCACTTTATTGGTCGAGGGAGCTGGTGTACAGCTTCCGGGTCATGTGGCCAGCATAACTAAGCCACTTCTGGTGAACCAGAGCAGTGCACAGAAATGCCGTTTACCTACCTGCCAGAGTGGTACCTATTTATCCACTTGCATTTTGATGTGCTTTCGAACTGCTAGGTTGGCAGGAGCAGGGACCGAACAATGGGGATTCGAACCGCCGACCTTCTGATCAGCAAGTCCTAGGCTCTGTGGTTTAACCCACAGCACCACCCGTGTCGCTATTCCACCCATGTCCCTATTCCACCCATGTATAGCACATTAAATCTCTTCTCCTTTAAGAAACCGAAATGGTCTTTTGTTTTACATAAATAACTTGTTTAGATCAACAGCACCCATTCTTTTACTTTCTCCGTCATTTGGTGGAAACAGTCAATGGGTTTTTTTGAATGAATGAATGAAACTTTATTTGTGTCAGCCATTGGCCATAGTAACAAAAAACATTGCAATATACACAAAATAAAATAAAAAGTTAATTATATAAAACACAGTTTAGGGTCCTGAATCAGCAGTCAAATAGTGGACCTTATTCTGATTGCCCCAGCTAGAAACCTTTCAACCTTTGCAGTCTTCTCCTCTTGATCTGCCAGGAGAAACGACACTGTGGCAGTGATTGGGCGACCTAGAATGGTCAATAAAAGGCGTGATAATCTCATTCCTAAAATCTTTGTAAAGTGTGCAAGCCAGGAGGGCATGTACCACTGATTTGGTGCTGCCATCTCCGCATGAACATAAGCACTTTTTGTATGAAATCTGTTGGAATCGTCCCTCAAGTACAGCCGAGGGCATTCAGGTACATTCAGTCTTGCAAGGGTGAAGGCATGTCTATATTTTGGAATTGCCAGATTATACAGATAGGGTGCCAGGGAGTCAAAATGGGAAGATGGAAAATGGTCATACCATGGGCAAAATTTCCTTAATGTGGCCAAGTTGTTCTGATGCTTGATACCATTTAAGCATTGGCAAATTAGACTGTTTGCTTTGCTATAATCCTCGGTGAGTAGCTGTTGTGGGGATAAACCACAAGAGTGCAGTTTTTGATTGACATTTTAGACCAGGCACGCAATGGGCTGTTGCCTATGATCCAAGAGCTCATTTTTGCATCTGTTCTCAAGCGTATGCCTTCAGATATACCAATTCAGTGGACTCACCTTTCCATCTCTGTATGACTTACAGTATCTTTATTAAGGACTATTTATTGCATGCTACTGATGTCTTCTCTAGCCATAACAATATACAGTGGTACCTCGGGTTGCAAACACTTAGGGTTACAGACTCCGCTAACCCGGAAATAGTACCTTGGGTTAAGAACTTTACCTGAGGATGAGAACAGAAGCCATGCACCGGCGGCACGGCGGCAGTGGGAGGCCCCATTAGCTAAAATGGTACCTTAGGTTAAGAACGGTTTCAGGTTAAGAATGGACCTCCAGAACGAATTAAGTTCATACCCCGAGGTACCACTGTATAGCATAAGATTACCTGTGAACGATCTGAAGGATATATGGACCACTCTACATGTCACAAAAACACAAGGATATTTGGGATGGATGGCACTTGATATGATCAGGAAATAAAAAACTGTATATAAGAAGTTCCAATAACTTTTTAAGCTTAATGTTTTTCATGGGAGAAAAGATTTTTATTTCGGAAACAGAGGTATATCTCACACAAACCAATTAAATGCCCCAAATAATGTTTGTGACTTATTTAAACATGATTTCACATCTCAGCTAGAATAGTTCTTTTGGATCATGACTGCTTTTCTCTTGAAATGCCTCATTTAGCTACCCAAACACAGAACACTCTGTAATAAACATGATTTTTGTCTAATTTTATCACCACTTTCTTCACACTTTCTTCTAAAGTTCATTTTACCACCTGAGAATTTTTTTGCAAGAAGCTCACATTTAAATCACATAGTGTAATAAATACACATTTGCTTTTTTCACTGCATAGATACATTCAGCATGGACACATGTTAGGAAGCTATGGGTAGTCATAGAGGCATACGGCAAACGTTGACATGTGATTCAAATGCATTGGATGAAATCCATCTGTGGCATTCTGCTGGCACAATGGGCTTCACTTGTAAAAACAGAACTTTCTCCTTTCTCCTCAACCTTCCACAGCCCTTGGATAACCTCTGCTCTTGGAAGATCATCTGGACCAGAATAGGTTTGTGGGTTGCTTCAGGTGGGAGGAGATGAATAGGAATTCCATTGTGTTTGCTGGCATGACACTGGAACTCACCAATCTACATGTGCAGGTTTATGGGAAATTCCTGTAAGAAACTGTCTTCCATGCAGGAATATGGTCCTAAGACCTACACTTTTCTCCTCCTGCCACTCCCATGCATCACAAACCAGTTGGGATCTATAGAGGACCAATTTAACTTTTCTAGAGTTCACCACCACAAGTTTCCATTTACATGCACATGAGAGAATGAGATGTTACCTTGCAAATGAAAGTAGTTTACACCCCTACTTTATTTAATTTTAAAATAATGACATCATTTCCAGGATTGAACTGAAAGTTGTAAGCAACAGTCTTATTTAGAAAACAATCACTACTATTTTTGAAATCCTGAACATGGACATTTCTTCCTCCTTTAACCACCTCAGCCAGTCAATGCATGGAAGCTACTCTATCCTTCCTAGTTTGCCTCCCCAATTCTAGTCAATCATACCATTTTATGTTCACCCTAAACCAATCTGTGAGAATCTTTAAACCCCCTACCTCCTAGTGTCCCAATCAATCAGATAACTTTTTAGCAGGTAGCTTGCTTGACCCTCAATTGCTGCATCTCATACAAGCCCATCTCCATAATAACTCACCACTAGATGCGGGTGGCGCTGTGGGTAAAACCTCAGTGCCTAGGACTTGCCGATCGTATGGTCGGCGGTTCGAATCCCCGCGGCGGAGTGAGCTCCCATCTTTCAGGCCCCAGCTCCTGCCCACCTAGCAGTTCGAAAGCACCCCTAAGTGCAAGTAGATAAATAGGTACCGCTTTATAGCGGGAAGGTAAACGGCGTTTCCGTGTGCTGCGCTGGTGCTGGCTCGCCAGAGCAGCTTCATCACGCTGGCCATGTGACCCAGAAGTGTCTGCGGACAGCGCTGGCTCCCGGCCTCTTAAGTGAGATGAGCGCACAACCCTAGAGTTGGACACGACTGGCCCATACGGGCAGGGGTACCTTTACCTTTAGATTGTGTTGGTCCAATAAGCAGGCTTCTTATAGAGTTCACTAATAAGACCAAAACAGCCTTCTATCCTGTTATAAGAAATTGCTGCTGTAGTTCTTGAATTTCTCTGTTTACTCCTCAACTGAGAACAACTTTAAAATTTTTAATTAAGGTATATCAAGAAAAATACAAAAACTTAATATCTCTTCGCTCCCCCCCCCTTTTTTCAGCAAATCGAGACTTTTTATCCAAAAACAATAAAAACACAAACGGGGGCGGGGTGGGGAATAGAGAAGGGAAAAGAAATAAAAGAGATTAGGAAAGAGGTTAAAAGAGAAAGATAAAAAAATAAGATTCAGAAAGTAAAGAACTTCCAATTCTTCATCTGTCTGATATCTGAAAATAATATTCACTTCATCCACTCCAATATAACACCCAACAAAACATAAACAAACATCATATTCAATTCTCAAATCCAGATATCATTATGGTTTAATTAGTGGGAAATATGTGCAAAAAGGACAAGAGGCTTCACAATAATGAGCAATGTTAAAAACAAAACACTCAAACATCAATATCAGTAGCTCTCTTTCCACAGCTTTCATCTGCTATCACTGTCTTCTTAACACTGGTGTGCTGTTTTCCTCCATTCAAGGGCAAGATGTGAAATATAAACCGTGAACTCCGACTCATGAAGCCCATTTCTTGCCACATTTAATATAGTTTGATATCTCTGGTCCCATGGAATGCTTAGTGACTTGACAGAACTTGAAAATCATCCAGAAGAATAATTTGTAAGCACATACAGAAGCTTTTCAAAGTCTCCCAAAGGGAGATCAAAGAATTGTAAAAAAAAACAACAACACATATTGACAGGTATCTTTCTCTTTCATCTAAAAGACTGTTGTTAAACTCAAGTTCTAACATAAATGGTTACTCCTTAGAATAGATGGTAGAATGTTAATTAGAAAGAAAAGTGAATATAGTTGTGCATTTCACAAAGCCATGAAAAAGCACATGTACTTTTAACAGTTCAATTAGCACCAGTAGTTATCATAGTTCAGTGGTGTATTTTGAAAGAATATGCCATAGAATGATAAATATATGTGTTCATTAAACCTTTTTTTAAGTAAAATAATACATGTTCAGTCGTATCACCTCAAGCAACCCCTACCAACATTTCATTCAGCAAACCAGCTACAAACTGCATGGCGCAATGCATAGTACTAACCATTTTAAGCTGTTGTACAAGTTCATCCAATACATTGTGTAAAACAGGTAGAAGTAGAGACTAAGATCAGAACCCCAATCAGATACTGGCTTGGATCTTGACTTCGGTGGAAATCTTCTCAAGGTATGCTCCCACCAGCAGGAGGAGGAAGTAACCTTCCATCTACTCCCCTTTCCACAAAAAAAAACCTGTTCTGGAAAGATGGATAACTCTCCAAAAGAGTAGGAAGCCCAGGAGGGAGAGAGGGGATTGATGCAAATTTCATCTCCCTTCTGCTAGAGGGATCGTAAGCTGTCTAAAAAGCCTTCTGTGGACAGAAGGAACCTTTCTTATCTTGGCGGGATAGCTCAGTTGGTAGAGTATCAGACTCTTAATCTCAGAGACATGGGTCTGGGCCCCACATTGGGCAAAAGATTCCTGCATTGCAAGGATTTGTGTTAAATGACCCTTGTGGTCCATTCCAACTCTATGATTCTATTTGTGAAAGGCCAAACTTGACTCTAAGCCATCATAGGTAGACTGGCTGATTCCCTGGTCTGTATTCATTCGCTCGTTATTTTATTTAAGATTCTTGTTTAAGGAGAATCCATCATAAGTAGTCACGAATGTATAGACAACGCTTTGTGTACAGCTATACCAGACCTTCCAAGTGTCCCTATTTTCCAGGGATAGCACCGGTTTTGCAGAAGTCGTCCCTGTTTTTTATTTGATCCTGGAATGTCCTGCTTTTCCTTAGGTGCCCCTATTTTCATTGGAGAAATGTTGGAGGGTGTTATGGAGTTATGTGACCCCCGATCCAAAGAGATACAGTGGTACCTCGGGTTACAAATGCTTCAGGTTATGTGTTTTTAGGTTGCGGACCACGGGAAACCCGGACGTACCAGAAAGGGTTACTTCTGGGTTTCACCACTCACGCATGCACAGAAGCGCTAAATCATGCTTTGCGCATGCTCAGAAGCACCAAATTGCATCACGCACATGCGCAGGCGCGGCTCTGCAGGTTACGAACGCCGCAGGTTGTGGACGTGCCTCCGTCGTGGATTATGTCCGCAACCCAGAGTTCCACTGTAAGTAACTATACAACTTTTAGAAGACGTCTGAAGGCAGCCCTTTATAGGGAAGTTGCTTAATGTTTAATGTTTTATTATGCTTTTATATATGTTGGAAGCCACCCAGAATGGCTGGAGCAACCCAGCCAATGGGTTGGGTATAAATAAGAAGAATAAGAATAAGAATGAAATAGGACATCCATATTTTCATCAGAGAAATGTTGGAGGGCTTGGTGTCCTCCTATAGCTGAGTACAGCTTTTCTCACAGATGGCAGTGCATGGCACTCTGAAAGCATTCATCGGGATGAAACTGAATGATAAAGTCAGCATATGTTTCAGAACTTTGCACCATGAATACAAACAGCAGTGATAGCTTGTGAACCCAAGTATGCCGTCAAGTTTCTCTGTGAAGAGCTGGCTTTGTAGGGTGAGAAGGATGGATTCTCCTTCCTTTTCCCAATGTGGGGTGCATTGCTGGCTAGAGTCAGTGGGCAAAGCCTGTCAGCAGCTTGTCTGTGGCTTCAAGAGAGAAAATCCAGTACTGACATGACTTTGTTTCCCGTCTTGTCACAGTAAGTCTTCATTAAATCCTGCTGCACCACCAGTTCCTGCTGTGAAGGCCCATTAGCAGCAGTGGCTGCAGTGTTAACATGGGGCTGAAATTAACCCACGTCACCCCTGCGAGCCTTCTGAAACATGCACCATGCAGGCACACGCCAGGATTTTGCAAACCTGCTGATTGTCTAGGAGATAATGAAAGCACTCCTGTGTAAAGGAGAAACTGCTGGAAATGGGTCAGCGCTACATGCAAAGCAGCAGCTCAAAAAAAAATATGCTTCTGGCAGCACAAAATATCTACAAAGAAATCTTGTTCTTCTTCAGAGCGTGGCAAATCTTCAAGGGAAAAGCATGTGTGCATCATATATCCATTGAGCTGGACAAAAATAAAGAAAAGGCTAAATAATGTTTTAAAGTATCTATAAAACAAGCAATTGCACTCGTTATGCATTTGAACACACCATTCTTTTTAATGGAAACTGGTGTAATTGGGGACATAGTACTTAGCTGCCCCTCTTCCACACCACCTGTCACTGTCTTGTCAATGGCCGCACTTTGTTGGATGTAATTCCTAGTACAGTGGTACCCGGGTTAAGTACTTAATTCGTTCTGGAGGTCCGTTCTTTACCTGAAACTGTTCTTAACCTGAAGCACCACTTTAGCTAATGGTACCTCCCGCTGCTGCCACGCCCCAGAGCACAATTTCTGTTCTCATCCTGAAGCAAAGTTCTTAACCTGAAGCACTATTTCTGGGTTAGCGGAGTCTGTAACCTGAAGCGTATGTAACCTGAGGTACCACTGTACTCAGAAATGATGGCAGCTGCAGCCAGGTGCATTGCAGGTCATGCTCTTAGTTACAAAGAAAATTTCATTTAATCTTTTTGCAAAATATATTTTCATTGAGTTTAGTGCAAAACAGGAATAAACAGAAACTCCCTCTCCCTCCCACCAGAGATGCATTTAGGGGTGTGTGACCAGTTTGGTGGCACTGGGGGAGCCGCAGGAGACACTGCAATTAAGATTTAGAATGGATCGTGAGAGGGGTGCCAAATTTTGGTGTCACACACAACGCCGTTGAAATCTGAGACCCCAAGTTCTCCCCCTGCCCCCCACCATTGCAGATCATCATTCTTGTAGGGAAACCACCAACCAGAGATGTGCACACATAGCCGGTAGAAGCCAGTTTTCTGCATTATCAATAGAAGAGGCTTTAAATGCATAACATATTTCAGTAAAATTGTCCAGATCCTGGGTGTTGTTTCAAGGCAGTGTGGTGTAGTGCTTAAGAGCGGTAGACTTGTAATCTGGTGAACTGGGTTCAATTCCCCGCTCCTCCACATGCAGTTGCTGGGTGACCTTGGGCTAGTCACACTTCTCTGAAGTCTCTCAGCCCCACTCACCTCACAGAGTGTTTGTTGTGGGGGAGGAAGGGAAAGGAGATTGTTAGCCGCTTTGAGACTCCTTTGGGTAGTGATAAAGCGGGATATCAAATCCAAACTCCTCCTCCTCTTCAGTCAGTTTCTCCATCAGTGCTGTTTTCCAGACCTTTTGTCTCCACTGTGTGACGTTGAAATGTTCCAAACACTTTCAGAAACTTCCGTAAAGCCAGTTGTGGAGAACTTTTTTTATTGCCTATTGCATAATGGGACTAATTTCTTTAAATATTGTAGTCCAAAATATCTGTATTCTGTCACAAGTCTGTCACATATGATACATAGCACCTTGTTGTTGTTGTTGTTTAGTCGTTTAGTCGTGTCCGACTCTTCGTGACCCCATGGACCAGAGCACGCCAGGCACTCCTGTCCTCCACTGCCTCCCGCAGTTTGATCAAACTCATGCTGGTAGCTTCAAGAACACCATCCAACCATCTCATTCTCTGTCGTCCCCTTCTCCTTGTGCCCTCCATCTTTCCCAACATCAGGGTCTTTTCCAGGGAGTCTTCTCTTCTCATGAGGTGGCCAAAGTATTGGAGCCTCAGCTTCACGATCTGTCTTCCATCTCATCTTCCAGCGTCATAACTTTTATATGCCTGTTGTCTTTGTCCATGGAGTTTTCTTGGCAGAGATACTGGAGTGGCTTGCCGGTTCCTACTCCAGGTGGATCACGTTTGGTCAAAACTCTCTACTATGACCTGTTCATCTTGGGTGCCCTGCTCGGCATAGTTCATAGCTTCTCTGAGTTCTTCAAGCCCCTTCGCCACGGCAAGGCAGTGATCCATGAAGGGGATAGCACCTTACATTGGTGCAACAAAGAGGAGAGGAGGATGAGCTAATACAATTACATTGCAGAAGCATAAGGTATCACCTGTCTAACAACTTGAAAGTCCTGAAAGTGAGTGTTCATTGTCTAGGGTTGCCATATTTCATTTTAGCCACTTTTAAAAAATTGCACCCAGAATGAGAAAAATTATGGAAAATGGAACTAAAATGTATAGCATGTGTGGCAATTAAGGAAAATTATATGAAAATGATGAATAGATGGTATTTCACTCCAGAAAAATTTAAAAAAATGTACAAAAATAAAGAAAGTAGATGCTGGAAATGTAAATCAGCAGAAGGGACATTTTTCATATGTGGTGGGATTGTAAAATTGTAAAGAAATATTGGGAAATGATTTATAATGAAATGAAGATGTTTAGAATTACCTTTATTAAAAAGCCAGAAGCCTTCCAACTAGGTATTATTGGAGGGGATGTACCAGGAGCAAAAATTGGTTTTATTTAAATATTCAATGACAGCAGCATGAATATTATTAGGTCAGTACTGGAAAGAAGGTGCCCCAGCGAAAGAAGATTGGCAAATCAGATTAATGGAATATGCTGAAATGGCTAAACTGACATTAAAACAAAGAAGAAGAGACAACAATTTAAAGAAGAATGGAAGGATTTTATTGCATATATACAAAAGCATTGTACACAGGTCAATACATTGGCAGGATTTTGAAGTACTTGTGATTATGAATAAGATAATAAGTAAAAATAATGACTTTCAGACTACAGAGGACATGCGGTGTGAAGAAACACAATGTAACCAAGGAAACGGTTAGGGGGAAGTCAATTCTTTAAGTATTTGGACATGAATATACATTTTTACTGTATAAGTTTGTAATTTTTGGGAAATTAATAAAATATTATAAAAAAGGAAAAGAAAATTCCACCCGGATGCCATTTTCGACGGTCGAATCCCAGTTACGTCTGGGAAATTCCGGACATATGGCAGCGCTATCATTGTTATTTAACCTCCCCACAAACAAATCAGAACAATAGTTCAATAATGACCAGATGTTGTCTGGTGGCCTCATAAGCTTTGGTACAAGCAAATTGCAATGAACACTCAATAAATACATTGTCTGGAGGGCTCTCACTGTTCTCAGTTGGGCTTACTCCCAGGGAATGTGTATAGGATTGCAGCCTAAGTGAAGAATGTGTGTGTTCATGTTAATGCATATGCATTATAAGGCCCTTTTGTTATTGGCATCCCTCTGTCTCGGGAGTCAGCGGAGGAGTGTGCCTTTGGGGGTGAAGTCATGCAGCGCAGAAATTGACATTTCATACACTGCTGAGGTATAATTTGAACTGAGAATAATAACTATTCTGGGACACCATTTGAAAGAAGGTGGCAGGATGGATACTGATCTTTGTCATGTGTCGAGGTCCCCCAAGCCACCCCCCAAAATAAATCACAATTCACAGATAATTTTTGTTTGAGGTTTTTGGCATAATTTTGGCCACAACTTTCTTAAAATACATAAATGTGATTGTTTGCTTAGGCATTGGTTACAACTATCTTTCCCCTCCCAGGGACAGAACTGACTTCCGCAACCCTGCGAAAGCCAGTATGGGAAAACATTTGGGGGAGAAAATGGAGCTGGGCACCAGACCCTCACCTCTCCCCACATTCTCCCAGGGGCTCTTGCACAGCCCAAGTCCCTTACCAGGGATTCAGACAAAACATGGCAAGCCCCTGGATTCCTTTAATGGAATACCCTTGCTGCAGCAGCATTGGAGGGGCAGGCACAGCCAATCCTTACTCCTCCTCCAACCAATTGATAACCAATGCCTAACCACAACCTTACAAGTTGTGACGATTTGCTACGCAGTAGGCAAAAACCGAATGGCACCGGCCAATTAGCCAAATCGACAAAATTCCTACCAGGCCCCTGCCCCAAAAGCAGACGACCCCATGACAGGCATGGCAAGGTCAGACACACAAGCCCTAATTTAGGGAGGGTGGGCGCACACAGCGAAAGAGAATGCTCAATGCTACGTGCTAAGTATATAAAACCTTGGCCCATCCCACAAATTGGTAACATCAAAATTTCCCCAGCAACCCAAAACAGCCCAATCACTGCTGTGGGCATCTATACGATCCCGCCCAGCAACAGAGGGGTGGCCTGTCAGACCCCACCGCAACACGTGCTCTCCATGAAGGAGAACATGCTTTATGAGAACCGGGGTATTATAAGAATGTTCTTTTCTTTCTTTCTTTCTTTCTTTCTTTCTTTCTTTCTTTCTTTGGCTTTCATTTTCCTGTGAGAACATTGGAAGCCATGGGAGCATGAGGTGGAGGATGTGTCTGAAATGCACAGAGGAGCAAAAAGTAGGTTGCCATGAGGTAAGTGCAGCCATAGTCATTGGGTTTATGGGACAGGCAGCCTTATCATTTATTTAGCCTGTAATAATTTATTTAGAAGAGCATTCACGCATCAAAGGCTCCATGTAGACCAGCTGGAAAATAGATGGAGCAGCAGATCTGATGGCACTCGAGAAACAAGCCCATTCAGGAACCCTAATCATAGCAGAGGCAGCCCAATTTCAAACTGTGAAGGAAGGTGAATTGGCTTCAGAGCAACATGAGGAAAATTATGTGTATACTCACACACAGATGCAAAAAAAATATATTGGGAGAGTTGATTGCTGTTCCTGAGCTGACCCTCTCCGATAGTTTACTCCATCTCTATCACCAGTTGTTAGTGGTGAGCTCTCCTGGGAACAAAAGCAGATAGGTAATGTATCAGCATTTTGCTGAACTGTATATAACATTGTCACCTTCTCCTGACACAAGACGCTGTATGTTGTGCCAGCCATAAATTCAGAAGGTGCCTGCTTTGTCTGTCTGTTAAGGTCTCTCAGCTTACAGAAGAAAGAGGGTGACTTAATGTAAGAACATGTCAGTTGGAATATGTGGCTAGATTACAACACCAGTCACATACCACACCCCCAGCTTGTACTTCTGGCCACTTGAAGGATGCTCAGGGAACAAGGGCACTTCTAAGGCTTGGCTGGAGAGATGTAGCCTTCAGCTCTGCACCTACTCAGATCGGATGTATGATTCCATACCCTCCAACATTTCTCTGATGAAAATAGGGACGTCCTATTCCATAATGGTAATTTTACTGTATGTACCCCATACATCTTACTGGGTTGCCCCAGCCACTCTGGGCAGCTTCCAACATATATAAGAAATGTAACAAAACATTAAACATTAGGATATTAATATTAAACATATAGGATAGTCTTCAGACGGCTCAGGGGTCAGGCAACTCCATACCCTCCAACATTTCTCCAATGAAAATAGGGACATCCTACGGAAAAGTGGGACACTCCGGGATCAAATCAGAATCCGGAACGGCTTCTCTAAATCAGGGATTTCCCTGGAACATAGGGACACTTGGAGGTTTGTGATTCTGATATATGTGAAGGTCTACATCACATAGCACATAGGGCTGTTTTTAAAGCAGTCCTGACTCATTCAGTGTCTGCTATGTGCTGAACAGGCCTCATAACAAGAGATGTAGTACGAATATTTCATGGAGCTGGATTTCAAGCAGTCCAATTGGTCACATGGTTTTTCTGCTTAGAAACACATGGGAGAGACGCTTTACTAAACATTGGATCAGGATCGGTTGAGGAGTGCAGAGAGCTAACTGGCCAGAGAATAGGAGATTTAAATGTTTGCAGAGCTTCCCTGAGTTCAGATGGAAGTATCAAATGTATGTAGGAGAGGAAAGTGTGTGTGGCTTTGAGACTCCCCCCCTCCCTTTGGTAATTTTTATTGATGTGGCTTTGAAAATTTGAGGAGGAAATTTTAGAAATTGCTTTGCATCCTCACTTGGAGACCTGTGTCCCAGTAGATCTGGTGTACCATTTGTTTTCATGCAGTGTTGTTTACTTTCAACTGTAGTTTACTATTGTGATGCAAGACATTTCAGATAACATTAAATTGATCAGACAATAGAGCAGCATGGATGTATTTGTTATTTATTGTGCAGTGTTTTGCAAATGCTGTAAAAACTGTTTTCATATATATGTGACTTGATTTTTTTAATAGACAGTTTTGAGTTTGATTAATTTTATGTATTCTCATCTGTATTGTGTGTACATTCTGTTTTGTGTATTCCACCCCCCCCATAACAAGGAAGCAGAAAGCTCACATTTTGTACCTGGTATTAACTACCAGTGTTTTGGTCTCATCACATATGTCAGAACAGTCCTCCTGAGAGCTCTCTTTCCCATCTCACCATTCCCATTCTGTTCTGTTCTAACAGATCAACTCTTATGCTTATCTGTTGGCAACAGATGAAGGGGACAGATATCCTTTGAATTAGAGAAAAAGAATGACTTTTCTTTGCCCTTCTGTGTCCAAGTTTATTTTTTTGTAGCTGTGTGTGTGTGTGTGTGTGTGTAAACAACGTCAACTCCAAACATTTGCTATTGAAATCTAAAGCTCTATATAGGGCTGTTATCCTATGCATGCACACCCAGAAGTAAGTCTCACTGAAATGAGTGGAGTTTACTTTCGAGTAAACATGCATAGGATCAGGCTGTATGTTACAAATCCTGTTATTGTATCTGCTTGGCCATTCACAATCGTTAATCTGTTCACCACCACCAAATTGGAAAGCAGCTCTTTAAAACAAACAAACAAACAAACAAGCAACCCATTTTATAAATGAAGAAGTAATAGGGTGTGTGAGGATACCATGAGATAGGCAGAGCTTATAGATGCTGATGGAATGGGCCCATATTATTTTCTCTTAATATGCTGTTCACCACTTAGAACACACACACACACACACACACACAGAGAGAGAGAGAGAGAGAGAGAGAGAGAGAGATTTAGTAGGATCGCTATGTGAAGTAAAATTATATTGTGAGCTGAATTCACAATCTGGTCCTCCAGTTGATTGTATCTCAGTGAAGGAAAGGAACAATCTTCTTCTTCCTCCTCCTCCTCTGTGCTTCAGGCCTTTAGTCATCATGGCTTTTATTTACTTGATATGCGCATTGGATAAGCCAAAGGCAGCATTTTCACACTCTCTCACATTTTCCATCTTGCTATTACTGCCAATAATTTGTACTCCAGTGCCAATTTGTCTCCAACGTGGACTTCAGTAAATACATTTCTGTGAAATAATTGCTAAATAAGTGCTGATCCATTACAAAATATCCAATTAATTCATGTTATAATCCTTTCATTTTGTTTTTCCTCCAATCTTTTTTCCCCTTTTCTTATTTAAAGATGGCAACAGGTTGGTGATGACTAACTGCAACTAATTATTTCTTAGAAGGAACTGAAGAGGGAAAATATTTTAGAAATTGTAGAGTTACTGAGTAGGCTTGCTGTGGCCAAGCAAGTGTGTTTCTAAGTTGGCTGAATACTTATGGTGAACATAAGCACTCTAAATGAAGACTCTTGCATTCTGAGTGCCAATCTGAGTGATTTCAAATTAATTTTTGCTGTGGGAAGATTTCCAAGTACCTTTAGCTAGAGCTGAGAATGACATCCATCTGAAATCATGGTACTCTACTGCTAGTCATTGTATACAATAATGAACTAGCTGGATAAATGGTCTGACTCAATCGGAGGCATATTCTGATATTCCAATAGTTATTAATATGATAAATAACAATTTATTGTTTATTTCTGATTCTGTGTGTAGTACTGTTAGTTGTTTCTCTTCTGCTGTAAACTACGGTTAACACATTAATGACCGTGTGGCTTACTATGTCCCAAATAAATTCTTTCTCTGTGTTCCACTGGGTGCCATATTTTTCTGTAAGCTGACCAGCAGTAAACAAGTCTTGCTGGGAAGTGACATCAGAGTTATAACTTGTCTGTGTCTATGAAAAATGTCCCCCAGAGTATGTTTAAAATAACTGAAAGAAATGAAGAAACAAATCACGGAATTCAGAGAGTGGAGTTAGGAGTTGAATGCAAATTCTTATCTTCAGCCTTGAACAATCTGCTAGGCTTTCGACAAAGCCCTGGACTTCAGAAAAGGTGGCAACCTTCTTCTGGAATGTGGCTGTGTTACTGGGCCTTCGGTTGAGAACATTTTGTATATGATGCCTCCCTCACTGTGATTCAGACTTCGATTAAAGATAGCCAATGAGGCCATGTATCTTTTAGTATGGAAAAAGAAATATTTTGTAGCTGAAGAGCCAAAGATCCTGGAGTGAAGTTAGTTACAGATGCTAACTCTCTAGACAAATCACATCAGATATTATTCTGCAAGGGGTTTTCAACTGATGTTGATTTTATCCCCCAATGGTCTGGCCCAACATCAAGAGCACTGGTGGGCAGAAGGGAGGTGAAGATCTATTATTTGATCTTATGGTGATTTTAGTAGGTTGCTGAGGGTCCCAGGTGCTTAACAACTACAGTGGTACCTCGGGTTAAGTACTTACCAGTAATTCATTCCAGAGGTCTGTTCTTAACATGAAACTGTTCTTAACCTGAAGCACCACTTTAGCTAATGGGGCCTCCTGCTGCCACTGCGCCGCCGGAGCACAATTTCTGTTCTCATCCTGAAGCAAAGTTCTTAACCCTATTTCTGGGTTAGCGGAGTCTGTAACCTGAAGCGTCTGTAACCTGAAGCGTATGTAACCACTGTACTAAGCAATGACTTATTAAGCAGCTGAAATGATGGAACCTAACCAGGAATAGACTTTTGTGTGAGAGGACTGTAAGCCCAGTTCAGTTCTGACATTGAGAATAAACTTCTTGGCCCATATTGTGCCCAGAGGTGACCTGCTCAAGCATATCTGATAAACTGATGCCTGACCATCCTGATCTATGTGCACTGGCAGTTATGTAATGTTCAATCCCTTAACAAAGAGATAGAAGGTGTCGGGGAGACAAAGAATGTAGGATTCAAGGTTATCGATATTTTTCCTGCCTTGTTTACTCAGTGGTGAAAGGCAGGCATTCTTCAAATGCCCAAATTAGAGATGGAGCAGACCATTTCCACTGTGTATCAATTTTGCATGTATTTATTACAAAGTCCATGCTGTGCCATTTCTGTTTTTTTAAAATAAAAAACCCAAACCCTATAAAATTGCATTTAAATGTATTTCATCCCAAAATATGTATTTAAATGTATATTTCATCCAAACACATTTTATACAAAAATATACAATTCAATGCATTTGGGTTAGGGTGTCCACTCATCATAAATTCAGTTTAGATCCCAATGTGGTGATTCGAAAAGTGGCTGCATTTGATTCAGGCCACTTTGGAGAATGCTCACTAAGCTTTGGTTCTGAATCAGAACCTTGAACCTGAATCAGAAAAGGAGCTTTGTGTCTCCTTTTCACTGTTAAAAGGTAAAGGGACCCCTGACCATTAGGTCCAGTCGTGGCCGACTCTGGGGTTGCGGCGCTCATCTCACTTTATTGGCCGAGGGAGCTTCCTCCCATGTGGCCAGCATGACTAAGCCGCTTCTGGCGAACCAGAGCAGTGCACGAAAACGCTGTTTACCTTCCCGCTGGAGCGGTACCTATTTATCTGCTTGCACTTTGACGTGCTTTCTAACTGCTAGGTTGGCAGGAGCAGGGACCGAGCAACGGTAGCTCACCCCTATCATGGGGATTTGAACCGTGACCTTCTGATCGGCAAGTCCTAGGCTCTGTGGTTTAACCCACAGCTCCACCCGCATCCCCTTTTCACTGTTATGGAGAAGTAAAAACAACAGCTATAGCACCACTACCATTGGGCAGAATTTGATGAAACTTGGTGAAATCTACAGGCACCTCAGAATCAGCAGGCACTTTCATAATCAGCTCAATTCAGCGTGGGATTCAGGGTTCATCCAAAGCAAATGCCCACCCCTAGTTGGGCACATTTTTGACCCCAAAATGGTATTGAAAAATTCAGAGATCTGCAAAACCCAAAGGATAATCTTGTTCCAATCCATAACTTAGTCTGGAAGACATGGATCAGGTTGGTTCACATTAGAATTCACAGAAATTAAGTTCCCATTTCACAATATTTATTCAGCATCACTTTGTGTGTTGCAGGCGTAAGACCTGCCTCATATTGCTTGTTGGATCGATTCAAAATACCACACTAGGTTATGCATATCTGACATGAACAGGCTGAAAAAGCCCAGTTTACCTTTAGAGGGAAGAGTCAATGGGATGAAGAAAGTTCTTTGAACCAGTTCTTGCTTTCTCTATGTAATACTGGTGATTAATTATTTGTGGCTCATGATCCATGATATTGCTGCTTAATTATTTTGTGCATTTCCACAGCTGGTTATTGGAATTCTACTTTTTCCCTTTGGGCCTAAAATTAAAGGACAAAGCTATTACTGGATCTGCATGACATTTGGGGGGATGTTTCTCTACAAGTAGCTGAGACACAGAGAAGGTGATTACACACTTCATAGACTCCCTATTAAAGCACCTTTAGCCTGTCTCGATCTCCAACCAGCGCTCCTCTGGGACTCCGAGAGGCAGTTATAATTCTTCTCTTGACTTAATTCCTCACATCCCAATTACTTGCACACCCAAGTGGTTAGCTCGAGATCAAGATGTCTGAATTTTTAGTTTAACCTCAAATTGGAATTACATTTTTATGATACTTCTCAGTGACAAATTAATTTGAATCCCAAGAATTTTCTGCCTTGGCAATTTTTTCATAAAACTTTTTAGGACAAGTGGATCCAGGCACTAACATTATGTAAAGGTAAAGGTAAAGGTACCCCTGCCCGAACGGGCCAGTCTTGACAGACTGTGGGGTTTGTGCGCCCATCTCACATTTATTGGCCGGGGGCCAGCGCTGTCCGGGGACACTTCCGGGTCACGTGGCCAGCGTGACATCGCTGCTCTGGCGAGCCAGAGCCGCACACGGAACGCCGTTTACCTTCCCGCTGGTAAGCGGTACCTATTTATCTACTTGCACCCGGGGGTGCTTTCGAACTGCTAGGTGGGCAGGCGCTGGGACCGAACAGCGGGAGCGCACCCCGCCGCGGGGATTCGAACCGCCGACCTTTCGATCGGCAAGCCCTAGGCGTTGAGGCTTTAGCCCACAGCGCCACCCGCGTCCCACACTAACATTATAAATATTCATAATAACCCACTTACATACCAGTTTTGGCTATTTATCTGTGGCACATCAACATCTTGAACATTAAAAGAGAGAGAGAGAGAGAGAGAGAGAGAGACTAGAAGTGATAAAAGCTTAGAATCATAGGATTGTACAGTTTGCAAGGGACCCCAAGGGTGATCTATTCCAAACTGATGCAATGTAGGAATCTCAGCTAAAGCATCCATGGCAGATGACCATCCAACCTCTGCTCAAAAACCTCCAAGGAAGGAGAGTCCATCACCTTCCAAAGGAGTCCATTTGACTGTCATACAGTTCTTACCATCAGAAAGTTATGCCTGATGCTTAGTCAGAATCTCTTTCTTGTAACTTGAAGCCATTGTTTTGGGTCCTACAGTCTAGAGCAGGAGAAAACAAGCAGCCCTTGGATATTTGAAAATGGTTACCATATCTCTTCTCAGTCTCCTCTTTTTCCAGGCTAAACATGTCACAGAATCATAGGATTGAAGGAACCCTGAAGATCAGCTAATCAGTATGCAACTGGGATAGAACCTGCAACCGTGGCATTATCAATGCCATGCTCAAACCAACTGAGCTATCCAGCTGATTGATATGATTGATATGACAAAGTCAAAGTTGCCTTGAATTCTTTGAATAGGCTAAATATGTGTGATACACTGGGGAAGTCCCTAAAGATAGAGATTTTCCTCGAAGACCATAATCATTTATTTGATTTTATGGACATGTAGGACATTGAAAGGATGCCCAGTTGCATTCTCCCCCCATTTTTTGATACAGCAAAATCCTTGTCTTTCACCACTCCTATTGCTAACCCCCACCTTGAAGTACTATGGACCAATTCCAAACATTCCCTTAGCTATGTGCTTCACTGAACTGCAGGCCTGGTATTTTTTTACCTTGACAGTTACCATATTTTGTAGATGTGGATAAAATCCCCCACACTAAAGAAGCCTATCTTATTACCTGCCTTAAAAAGGATCAAGTGGCCCATAAAGCCTTCCAGGAGCCCTGTGCATTTGGTTGAATTTCCCCCCTTTAAACTTTTATAGGGTTGCCATTTCAGCATTATATATACGCAGTTAAATCAAATCTCTCTGTTCACTGTGAATTTGGGAAATGCAATCATCTTTGAATTCTGAGCTTCATCATATCCTTTAGAAGATAACTGAAGCTTAGTTATGTGTTACGGATACCACAAAGTTGATATCCTTCCCCCTCTGGACCCCTTATCCTTATTACTTGCCTATATATACAGTCATCCTAATGGCAGTCAAGGCATAAAGGCAGTTCAGCTAACAATCCCATGAACAGCAACCCTTCAGAATCATATTGGTAATTCAGAAGAACATCAGAGAACACACTCTCTGTGTGAGTCATTCCTGCACATTATAGCCATGCATATCTAATCATGGGAATCGCTCCCAGGGGAGGTCTTGTGTCTGGCACTCACAATGTGTGAATCAGTTGTAAGTATGCCTGTGTGTCCTATGATTTGCTTTCTTCCATGCTTAATATGCGTCTTCGTTCCTTGCAGGATGTACTAAACATTCTGGCTCAGCTTTAATGCCCTTCCCAAGCTAGGTTTTTGTTTACGGATCTTCAGAAATTAATCACTGTCATTGAATTGTTAAGGAGAGAAAATAATGAGACGTTGATGAAGTGCCTATAATTTATGCACAGTGTATAAAAATCAGATTATGCAGAAGTGAATTGAGAACATAAAAGATATTAGTGCAGTGAAATCACTCCTCAAGTCACATTGTAAAGTGTGATCTTCAAGAATGGTGTGAAACAACTCACGATAATACAAAAGAGTGGGAATTATCTGAGAGAATTAGAACATAAGAAGAGCTCTGCTGGATCAGACCAAAGACCCATCTAGTACAGCATCCTGTTCTTACAATGAGGAAGCCCAAGGCAGGATCAGAATGCGACACTGCACCTGTCACGTGTGATCCCCCAACAACTGGTATTCAGAGACATACGGTCTCCAACAGTGACAGCAGAACTATAGCTACCAAGACTAGCAACGATTCAGGAATTTGTCTAATGGCAATCCAAGTTGGCTGTCTTCACCTTATCTTGTGTGAGTGAATTCCATAAGTCAACTATACTGTGTAAAAAAGTATTCTTTTGTCTGTCCAGAACATTCAGCTTCATTGAATGGCCAGGGCATTATGAGAGATAGAGAGAAACTTCTCTGTATGTTCTTTCTCTAGACCAGGCATAATATTTTTACACTTCTATCACTTCCTATTTCATCATTTTGATTAATGCAAATACGAGGGATAGATTGCCCAAGGTGGAGTAGCATCAGTGTTGTGGGCATGCCTTCCCACAGTCAAGACAGGCAGGATGAGTGGGGGGCAGTCAGTCAGAAGAGGAAGAAAGAGACTTGCCTTTTTCTCAGCCAGCCAAAGGAGGAGAGACTGAACCATATCAGTACACTGAGAGCAGGCTGGACGGACGCCAAGTCTCTGAAGAACAGCCGTTAGTCACCTCACAGGGGAGGGGAGGGCCAGATTTCGGTTTGAGGAGGTCCTAAGTGACTGAAGGTAATGGGGCCCTTTAAATGTCCAGCTGTCCTTTGTCAACAACAAATTGTCGCTGTTTTTTTGTGTTGAATATATGCTATATGGTAATTTATGGACCTAATATGTATCTAAAGCCATTTGCAAATAACAAAAATATGTATTTTATCAAAGTAATTGTTGAACTTACCTTATATTTTGGAAATGTACATCCAGGGTTTTTTCCTTTAATTTTTTGGGGGGCCTCCAAGAGGCCCTAAGCTATAGATCGTTTAGCTTATACATAAATCCCGCACTGGGGGAGGGGAAACTCTTCATCAGAGGAAGGGGTGGGAGATGATCCCGAGAGTCCAAGGGCTCACAGATGAACAAAGGATAAGGAAAGGTGTCAATCAAAGAAGAAGAGGTGGGGGCGTTTTCGTGTTTCCTGTTTGTGACATAATATGAGCTCAGATGCCTCAACTTCCTCGTGATATACAGTCACTAGTGAAAGTGGCTCTAAGGTTAATTACTGTGTATAATAAATCTTCTCGAAAATACAACTACTGCTTGCTGATTACCTAAGAGGGCAGCCTGCCAGTTCCTGACAAGCAGTGACCCTTGGAATACAGCCATGTGGAGGAAGTAACTTTGAACCTTGCAGAGCCTTGGGCAAGGATGCTCATTTCTGGCAGAAATTCACAACATAGATTTGGATTTTCAGTCATTGTGCTTGTATGCATCTCTCATAGAGAACATTATCTGTAATATCGGATAAGCCATTGCCTCTTGTGCATGGCTGAATATCCTGTGATAGTTGGGCTTCTCCATCTTGAGTTTTTGCCCTGCTCCTGTCCATTTCAAAGGGCCTGCTTTAGGTAAGCATCCTGCAAAATGTGCCCATGAAGTACTCTAGAGTCTCTTTCAAGTCAATGGCTTTGTGCTCTCTGTGAGTGTGGGTGTGTGTAAATGTTATTAGGCAACTGTCATTGAAAATCCCAATGGGATTTTGAAATGCTGTCAAATATCTAGAGATTGTTGAGAAATTTCAAATTCCAATATAAAGCGATCTTATCTGCAGTGCAACTGTGTGGCTCTGAAAAGTTATCCAATTAATTTTGCATTTCTTGAATATTCAAACACAGTCCTCTGGTGAAGAATATATCTCCCAAAATACACTTTGAAATAGGCATTTTTATTTTTATTTTTTGCAATAATTAATCATGATTTAAAATAAGTATTTAACTGCAGATTTTAAAATGTACGAACACAGGATGTACTAGACCCATGACTAAGAACGTACAAAGGTGACATGGACTGGCAATAGATCAGTTTGTCCCTCCTGAAAGAGATTCCTCAAACAACTTCTTTTCCTTATTGTAGAAACTCGAGTTTCAGTGACAACAGAAGCTGATAAGATCACACAGCTAGTCTGAGGTGCCCCTAGAAAGCACTAAATAGAAAACCCAATGTTTTGATCAAGGTTAGGATATGGAGGGAAATCAATTATTGGTTCACAGACCCACCTGAAGAAATGAAGCAGTCACTGGTGGAGCCCAGGAATACCATGGGAAGTTGAGGCAGAGTTAGAGTGCTGAGGTCATATTGTTAATCTTCCATCTTTCTAGAGGCAGGTGAGAGAAGAATTTCCAGAGGAGAAGAAAATATTTTCTCTTTGAATCTGCATCTAGGGAACAGTTTGGAGGTTATGGATCATACACACAGGCTGCTGAAATGCCTTTGCTCATGGTGAGTTTGGAAATGGAAGCCAGAACAGTCAAACACTCAGGCTGCATGCATTGTCCAGTCACATAGAAGCAGTTGTGAGTATCTGTGCTGTCTGTCTGTGGTATAAAAGAAGCTACCGGAGTGTTAGCCATGTAACAAAATTTGAAACCCCAAAGAATATGGATCACTGGTAAAGACATCCATGTCAACAAAGCATGGACTGATGATGGGGGGTGCCCCCTTGTCATGGTTGAAATATTATGTAGTTAAGTTTGGACTGGCAGTGGCAATATTCCTTGTAATGGTGGGTGGTCTTCCCTCAGAGACTGATGGAAACTGATGTGAACACTCTGGGGAATTTTCCACCAGAGAAAGCTGGCAATCCTGATTCAACCCAGGTCTCGCTATGGAGCAGAAAGATGAAATGGGTGGTTTACACAATCACTCCTATGGCCCCTCTCTCATGCTGTGAAGCCCACGTGGCACTTTGGTATTCTGGGAAGCTGTAGGCCACAAAACCAGCTGGACACATGTTTTTAAATAGTTGTGTTTTTACTGATAATTTTTGTTGTTTTATTCTTTCCATAACCCCCTTTGTTATACCCCTGTGCAAATTAATTGGAACAAACAATGTGGTTTATTGTACAAAACTCACATATACATGTACAAAACTCACCTATACGTACATTAGTAATGGATATGACCTCCGCTATTTTTAAGCAGCATTTGAACATGGTTTGGCATGGAGTCTACTAGTTTCAAATTGTCACTGTTGGTTTTCGGATTCCTGTACCACACTTGAATCAGGGCCTGAATGAGCTTCTCCATAGTCGTACAGTCTACAGCACGGAGGTGACTTTTGCATATAGTCCACAAATCCTCAATGGGATTTACATACGGGGAATTCCTTGGCCAATCAAGTGCCTGTATTTGCTGCTCTGTCATGAATTTCTTCACCACTTCCGACGTGTGACAGGGGGCTAGGTCCTGCTGCAATCTCCCAGTACTGCCAGGATACCTCTTTTCCAGCTCTGGAATAACTCTTTCATAGAACCTCTATACATTGTGGTGAGTGCATCATTCCTTCTATTAGTTGCAGGCTTCGGACACCATAATGATCAACTGACTTTTCATGTTTGTTTTGAGTACAGGATTACAGGTAAGATAGAAAACATGCTTTGTTTCAATTAATTTGCACAAGGGCGTACAATCAAGTGGGGTATAAATATTGTGAAATAAATAAAGCAAACTTCCTCCAAATGAAGGGTGAATTCTAATTCCTTAAGGAAAAGTTCACAATTAGATTTCAGCATGAATAATGAAGAGTCTTTTGCATTTATCTAGACTCGTGGTTCCCAACATGCGGCACATAACCCACAGGGTGGCAATTTGATTTTTTTTTGGGGGGGGGAATTTGAGAATGAGTTAGACCAAGTTAATGGCCTTTTTGGCTTCCTCCACATGAATAGGAATTCACCTTTTTGAATAATATGAATTATATGTCACAGGGAGAGGCATCAGGATTTTAGAAAGCAAGGCCAAAAAAAATAAATAAAGTTGAGAACCACTGGTCTAGACCCAGTGCCTAAACCAACTATCCAGGAAGGGAATTTGAAGAATGCAAGAGGCATGATCTCAGTTTTACAAATTACCTTTAAAAATAAAGAAAAGAAAAAGAAATCAAAGGAGAAATTGCTGACCTTCTAACAAGAATATGGAATTTGTCCCTAAAATCAGTTGCCATACCTGAGGATTAGAAAGTTCATCAATGTAATAACATTTTAAAAAAAGTGATCTGGAGAAGATCCAGGAAATCACAGGTTGGCTAGCTTCACATCTGTTCCAGGAAAGCTAGTGGAAAGCATGATTAAAAATAGCATTACCAAGCATCCAGAAGAACATGGTGTGGAGAGAATCTGAATCTGTTTGCAGCCAAAAAATGTGTTAGCAATTCACACACCAAAGACAACTTTCAACACCTTAATTCCTTGTGTATTTTGGCCTTAGAATATATCACCTAACAATGAACTGTGACAGCCATTTCGGGACTTTGAAAAGAGTAAAACACTAATGGCATACAGGCAGAGAGGTGAGTGCAGTCATGGACAACATTTTTCAGACTGAGAGCCATATCAACCCAGATTCAACCCTCCGACTTCTTCATGTCATAGTGGGTGTACCTAATTTTATTTTTTTGAAAGAGAGAGATTTTGGGGATAGTTGAGGTTGGTGGAGTCACAATGCCTTTTGGTGTCATACAATCACAGCAGTAATGGGTCAGTAATGTGGAAAAGTTAAGGATAGTACTAAAGGATATATTGAATAAGTATTATCGTTCCTTCACTCATGCTAATAAGTGATATAGCAGAGCAGATTCCCCTCAATATCGCTGGAAGCCAGTTTGCAAATTCATTTGACTCTCTTAGTTAAGATTATTTCCTGGTGTACCCTTTGATCCCTCTTAAAAGAATACACAAGAGTCTTTCTGACTAAAGTAACAAAAAGTTTACTTGCATTTCAGTTCACGATATGATCCCTGAAGGTCAGGCTTTACTTGATAGTGACACAAAGGAACTGTGAGTTCATCTCCTAGGAGACTGAACACATGTGCTGCTGGCTTAGAACCAGCAGACAGCAAAATTACATTTAGATAACAAAATGGCTGCAAGGGAGCAGCATGGCAGCAAAAGAACAGCAACGAGAGAGAGAGAGAGAGAATAAGACGACTGAGAAAATGGCTGCATGACTTGGCTCTTTTATGGAGTCAGCCACAGCCACGCCCATCTCCCAGGTCACATGCAGGGGGAGGATGCTCCAGACCAGTGGAAGAGGAAGTTACACTGACTGGATGTCCCCCTGCTTGTGCCCACTCTAGGGAAATAAGGAATGTTGCATTTGACTGTACCAATGGATCACATCCCACAAGTAAATTGTTGATGTTGTTAGTGGACAATTTGGGAGAGAGGCTTGAGGGGGTCAAGAAGCTTTTCAGCATCATAATATCACAGTGGGTTATCTATGGGAGCATCCAGTAACTTAAAAATAAAAAGTTTTATTTTTGAAATATTAAAATTGGGGAGCCTGAGAGGCAAAGGGAAAAAAACACCTGTCGAAATCCTGGCATCACAGTGGGGAACCCAAGGGAGAAGTCATTTAAAAATGATTAAAGGAGTTTTAGCGGGGGTTACAAAAATCCTCTTAGTTGGCCAAATGTGGCCCATGGGCCATTGGTTTGAGGCAAGGAAATGAAAGATGAGGCCTCTATATCTGGTATCTGAAATGACTGTTTCAACTGATTTATGGTAAGGCTCGGCCTGCAATTTTTTGTATGCAAAGTATTAAATGGCATAACCCCTTGTTTCACATAAAAGAAGAAGAAGAAGAAGAAGAAGAAGAAGAAGAAGAAGAAGAAGAAGAATTTACACCTCACCCCAGCCACATTCAATTAATTGTTTAGAAAAACACAAGCCAATCTGATCCAGACAGAGGAAGGAAACAGCTGAATGTAACAATTCTGTCCTGAAAACTGCTTTCTTCCTCTTCTTGCTTTTGACTGGTTCCCCTATTCCACCCATATAGACTGCTTCTTGTATAAACTGCAAGATTAGCTTAGGCTGCAAACATTTCTTCGTGAATTTTCTTGCCTGCTAAGAAAAGATCACATTCTGCAATATATATATATATATAAATAATACCTCGTTTTATATATATATATATATATATATATATATATATATATATATATATCTCAAACGAGGTATTATTTAAAAAGTACAAGATAAGCAATTTTGATAACAAGCAGACGTGTAAATGTTTAATGCTTTGCACTGTTGCCGGCTGCAGGAGAAACCTAGCCCACAGAGTCTTTCATGGCAGTGCCCTAGATTCGCTTCCCTTTGTTCTAGCCATACATCTTTCAGAGCTCTCGTGGGTGCTGCTTTAATTCGGGAGAGAAGGGGGTGGGAATTCTACAATGCATTTCCATAGAAGAGTGGGATAATAACTCCATGCACCATGTGGTGCGCATCACCTTTTTATGATAAACGCACAGTGTGACACGTGTGCAAAGCTATATATACAAAATCCTAGCACAAAAGCATTTCTTAAAAAACAAAAACAGAAGCAAAAAAATTGTTGACTGTGAGCTTCTTTGAAGAAAAATCAAAATATCCTCTCTTTTTTTGTGGGTGGGGGGAAGGTACACACAACCATCAACATTTTTTCAAAGTTCTCTCTTTCGTCCTCTTTTTTTATTTTTTTGGAGACAATTTTCTCAGAGGCATTCCTTCCCTGCACCATCTGACATACAGCTAGGAGGCTCACTTTTCTTTCGGAAATAGGTTCAGTAGCGTCCATAATTTGTTTATCTCTTTGCTGTACATCTCAAACACTTATCTTGCATAACTGCTTTGCAGACAGGATGCCTAGGAGACTGCAATTCTGTAGCATACTTAATATGATGTTGGCTCGAAGAAAGGTGTTTTCTTGAACGAAACAGAGTAACTCAGATCCCTACAGACTTGCTGGTGCAAGGTATTAATTATTAAGCGTTAATTAATGCAATAACACCTTTGAACATAGTAGTAGCTATCCACGAATTAATTCTTTGGATATATTATTAAACCCGTCTGTTGATTTTAACTGGAGGCACCCAGGAATTCAGTTCCCAGTAAATGCAAATTAATTTTGGAGTCTGATCATCCGACTCCACTTACACAACTGCCCACCTGAAGGCAAGGGTCCTTCCAAGATATTAAATCTATAACGAACCGTTCTATATACTGTGCTACAAGACGACACAGTGGGAACCAATCCTAGTATAATTGGCAGTACATTCCTGTGGGAAACTGTCCACTTAAAAAAAGAGAAATAAATACCAAAATCAAATCCAGAACTGTGCCTCTTCTCTTGAAGAACAAAAAGGTGTTATGTCTTAGGGGACTAATTAGGTGCATACTGCAACGTTAAAAGGCAGAGGGCACTCCTGTTGCATAAAATCATCAAGGAAGATGCTATAATAGCTTGCAAGATTATATGGAAACTGACAATATTCAAAGGGAAATGTCACGCAAGAGGATGTCTCCTTGCTTCTCTTTGGTGATCTCCCTCCCTCCCCTTTGGTCACTTGTTATCTTCTCCCTGGTTCTTTAATGTAATGGGGTGGGAGGAGAATCAATAAGCTGGTGCTTCCAACTTCAACAAATTATCATACTTTGCTTGGGAAGCGTTTGTGCTCTAAAAGGCAGTGCATGGCCATCAGCTGAAGTGGGAATCGCTGTTCTTGAGTGTTAAAGGCAGAGGGCAGCTGTTAACGTTCTCTCTCCCTCTCTCTCTTTCTAACAAAAGGATTAGAAGTTACTAGGACAAAACCAGCACGGTGTGTACAAAATCAATTCCACCCTTTGAATACATCGTAAGACATCCATATTTAGAGAGATAATAAGATGTTACTTTGAAGAGAGACATTTCCCCCCTCCCAAAGCTCACTCCTTTGTGTCTGTGAGCATCCTTCATGTAGTTCTAATTCTAATATATTGCTGGGAAAATAGTCTAGGCAACCCACGGCAGCCAAAATATTGAAAGTGGCTTCCACTGTTTCACTATGGCATGAGCATCTATAGGCAACAGCAGCTTTCTTCAGATGTATGAAGACAGGAGCAGGCTGTTGCCTATGAATGCTCAGGCCCACGTGACACATTGTGCAGAATGAGATGTTGGAATGAGGTGTAAATGAGGAGGGCACAGGCTCGAAAGTGACCCATGTTAAACAAATGACATTCTCTCCTTGCACAGAGTAAATCAGTATGCATTATAGAGGGTTCTGATAAACCTTTTTTTTTTTTTACTTATGTGCTATTTTCTACATGTGGTGATCATACACACACACACACACACACACACACACACATATACCGGTATATATAAAATCCCCCCCAATGCACTTCTGGTACAATCCTGCCTCCAGAATTCTATGTCCTTCATCTTCAGAGTTCTACATAGTTCATTTGCTTAATGTGTAGAAGCACTCTTGGTTTACAATACAGTGGTACCTCTGGACCTCTGGTTAAGAACTTAATTCGTTCTGGAGGTCCGTTCTTAACCTGAAACAGTTCTTAGCCTGAGGTACCACTTTAGCTAATGGGCCTCCCGCTGCCTCTGCATAATTTCTGTTCTCATCCTGAAGCAAAGTTCTTAACCCGGGGTACTATTTCTGGGTTAGCGGAGTCTGTAACCTGAAGCATCTGTAACCTGAAGTGTCTGTAACCTGAGGTAGCACTGTACCAGAATGAGGTGGATCTTTTAAAGTTTATTGCCTTTCTATTTATTTATTTTTATAGTTGTGTTCTCACCTGGTTTAGGAAGGATTTTATAAAGGCAGCCAAGAAACTGTTTGTAGTCCCATGATGTCTCTTTTAACTCACATCACCAGAGGAGTCATTGATATATTGCTGCAACTCTGTGGGTCCCTCTGTAGTGTAGAATTCCTACAGATTTCTAGAAACATACCACCACGACCACTATGACGGCTTACCCACAGTTTGGTATGGAACTATCACCATATTGATTCCTTAAAGGCAAAGCTGCAGCACGGAATAACCCTCTGCTAGCACAGTACTTTCAGCTCAGTTCAATGTATGCCTGTTCAGCAAATAGCCGTGCTCAATCCAAAGGCTTAATCCCCAATAAGGATCACGTTGCATCCTTAACGCTGTGTTCAATGGAAGGTGATGACCGCTCACCCTTTCTCAGGTAGGCGGCAATTGCGGACCTTGCCTCCATCCACCATCTTCAGCAGCTAGGGCCCACGTGCTATGCCAGTTGTTCAGGGAACTCCCTGGCCAGCAGAATCAAGGGGCAGGAATCCCTTGCCAAAATGCCAGCTCCAAATGGGCCATCAGTGGCCATGCCAATTTGTCAGAGCCTTGCTGGCTGGCCAGACATTGCAGGCCATGTCCGGTCAGCCAGCAACACATAAAAGTAGGCTGTGTCTGCTCCACACAGCACAGTAGTGGTTGGGTGGCAAGGCATCTTAAAAGCCACTTTGTGTGGTGGTTAAGACATTAGGTGGAATCCTAATAATAATAATAATAATAATAATAATAATAATAATAATAATAATTTTATTTATACCCTGCCCTCCCCAGCCAAGACTGGGCTCAGGGCGGCTAACAACCAATAATAAAAACAAGTTGATTAAAATGCAATTTAAAAAAAGATTAAAATACAACATTAAAACATTAAGATGCAGCCTCTTCACAGGAGGAGAAAGGAAAAAGAAAGTGGGGGAGGGAATCAAACGGATTCTAAGCCAAAGGCCAGGTGGAACAACTCGGTCCTACAGGCCCTCCGGAAAGAAATCAGATCCTGCAGGGCCCTGGTCTCATGAGACAGAGTGTTCCACCAGGCCGGAGCCAGTGTTGAGAAGGCCCTGGCTCTGGTTAAGGCTAATCTAACTTCCTTAGGGCCCGGAACCTCTATTTATGGACCTTAAGGGCCTCCGTGGGGCATACCAGGAGAGGCGGCCCCATAGGTACGAGGGTCCTAGGCCGTGAAGGGCTTTAAAGATCAAAACCAGCACCTTAAATCTGACCCTGTACTCCACTGGGAGCCAGTGCAGCTGGAAAAGCACTGGGTGAATATGCTCCCATGGTAGAGACCCTGTGAGGAGCCTCGCTGCAGCATTCTGCACCCACTGGAGTTTCTGGGACAGCTTCAAGGGCAGCCCCACGTAGAGCAAATTACAGTAGTCAAGCCTGGAGGTGACCGTCGCATGGATCACTATAGCCAGGTCAGGGCGGGAAAGGTAAGGGACCAACTGCTTGATGTGGTGAAGGTGGAAAATGTTGCCTTGGCTGTTGCTGTAACCTGCGCCTCCGTGGAAAGGAAGCCGTCAAGGATCCTAGTCTTCAAGCTTTGGGGTGAACTGGTGCATCATCCTGTCCTGAATGAGCAATGTAATCAGGTACCCTGTTATAGGGGTCTCGGTGGAAATCTCTGTCCAGAAGCCAAGTGTGGGGCACACAGGCCATATAGCAGGCATAGGAAAACTTGGCCCTCCAGGTGTTTTGGGACTACGACTCCCATCATCCCTAGCTAACAGGACCAGTGGTCAGGGATGATGGGAATTGTAGTCTCAAAACATCTGGAGGGCTGAGTTTGCCTATGCCTGCCATATAGCTTCCAGTGGCAGCCTTAGGGTGGCCACTCGGCAGGTCGGTGTCTTGGGGGAGGCCCAAATTCCTTGGCACAACCCTATGTTGTTTCAGCCCTCCAGCAGGAGACTGAAATTGATATACATCTAATGCCTGAGCCGAAGTTCCACCTACACCTGTAATCAGTTGTGCCAATCTTTTAATCCAAATCATTGTCTGCTTGAGTTCATTCTACCACACCTGAGAAAATGAGCGGCCCAAGGTCACCCTGAGAACATCATGGCTGAGTGGAGAACATGGATCTCATCAATCTAAACAGGATATTCTATACATTAAAACACATTCTGTCAGGAGTAAGCATGGACCAATGGTACCAAATAGTATGAGAAACAGCCCTACTAGAAAAATTAACTAATAAACTACCAAACTCTACATACATTAAGCATAATAGAAACATTGCCACCCAACCCCAACCCCATTCATCTTTCCTCCCTCCACCCCCCTTTCTTTTTCCTTTCTTTCTTTTTTTCTTCTTCTCCCCCTAATGCCTCAACAAATGAAATGGATTTGTAAAAATGTTACATGGAAAAAAAACCACAAGGCATTACACTTACTTCTGTAAAACAAGAAAATCATTAATAAAATATTAAAAAAAAATAAAATAAAAACTAAAACACATCTCCAGTGCCTGACCTGCCTGATTTGGGCAGACCTTGGACAGCAACACTGCAGAGAAAGTAATTTTAGGTTAGTAATCACAGTTGAGGGCGTATAAGTGATTATTTGCCCAAAAATTGTGATAATTTTCACTTGTTTCCCTGTTTATATACTCATATTTTCTAGTGTCCTGCCCTGGATCTGTTAATGAGCCGATAAATTTAGATTAGATATTTGTTCCCTTAAGTCATTATCTACAAAGTAGACTTCTGGCAGCGTTATCAGCATGAAAAACACAAAAAATGAATCTTAAAAAGCCTGAATGGAAAACAATAACTTTTAGAGCTTTGATCTGCCATTCAGGTATACCATACTAAAGGTTCAGGATATCAGGATAATGGCAAACAGAGGAAGCAGAACTAAAAAGAGCAAACAGATATATTGGGTACTTGCAATTGAAATGGAAGGAGGGAAGGAAAGGAGGGCCAGTTCTGTCATGAGACAGGGTGAGGAAGCAGTAGAAAACAGAAGTGTGGGGGGTTGTTTTTTTTTGGGGGGGGAGGTACCATAAAAAGGCAGTAAATGGTAAACTGTTTCGTTAATTATCATATTTGTGGTACTGGTGCCATTTGATTTTTTTCATCTCAAGCACCAAAATGTGTTGGGCTGCCTATAGACTAGTGATGGCCAAACTTGGCCCTCCAGCTGTTTGGGGACTACAATTCCCATTATCCCTGACCACTTGTCCTGTTAGCTAGGGACGATGGGAGTTGTAGTCCCAAAACAGCTGGAGGGCCAAGTCTGGCCATCACTGCTATAGACCATCTGTAGTAAGTGAAATGATCTCACAGTTATAGGACAAGGAACTCTAAATGTTTGCTCAGCTTGGTTGGATGTGAGGTTAAATCAGAAGCCAAGCATCAGAAGACAATGCTTGATTCTTAGGAGCAAAAAGTAGAGGGGAAAAGGAGGGGGAGAGAGAGAGAGAGAGAGAGAGAGAGAGAGAGAGAGAGAGAGTGCACTGCAAGGATGAAGAACTTCCTGACAGTAAGAGCTGTTCGACAGTGGAATTTGCTGCCAAGGAGTGTGGTGGAGTCTCCTTTTTTGGAGGTCTTTAAGCAGAGGCTTGACAACCATATGTCAGGAGTGCTCTGATGGTGTTTCCTGCTTGGCAGGGGGTTGGACTCGATGGCCCTTGTGGTCTCTTCCAACTCTATGATTCTATGATTCTATGAAATGCGAAAATCACAACTGATAACAAAAAGCACGTAATAGGATTTCCACAATTCTATAATTGTGGCATCCTGAACTTGGGCTCTTAGAACCAGAATTTAAATACTTGCCATAAAGAACATGATCAGTGATTAAGAACAGTATTAAACTGAAGTATGCCTCCTATATGCAAATGAAATGAAGCAATTTAACAACAATTAATAGTTAATCAGCATTCTGTGCATCCCTATGTAAAGGAAATGCACATAAAGTCTGATTCTCAGAGGTCTGTGGCAGTGCAGACTCTTTTGATATTGATACATTTGCAGTGCTAGAACGGTCTTGGAAGTTCAGCCTAAGGAAATAAACTCACTTGGTGATTTGCATAATCATAAATGTTATCACAGAGAGAGTGAGTTAAATAAATGTTTAAAGAACATAGGTTTGGCCCTAGGCAAAGTGGAACAGAAGAGGACACCATTTCTTCTGTATATTCAACACTCCTTTAAGAGTTGGAGCCATTTTGAACACTGGAAGAAGCCATGAGAGAACATATACAAGTGACCGCCCCTCCACACTCTTCTGCTTCTGGGTATCATACAAACAGAGGATCTGCTTATCTTTCCTGTAGGAAAATAAATGTATTCTTGTGGACACAGTGTGTGTGCATATAATATATGGAGGAGAAATGTTTAAGTTTCTTTTTTGTGTGATCTTCCGTAGCACAGAAAACTGGTCATTCTATTGTCTTCTTACTATGTGAAGTAGCCCTCAACTAGTTTGCACTATGGTCAAGAAACCAATGCATGTTGATCACTGGTAAGGAATGCACAGCTGCTTACATCCTATTGCCACATTCTTTTCTATTTCCTTCTAGGTTTTATTTACTGGGATAAAGAATGATTCCTCAAATGATCTGCATGCCTGATTTATGCATGTTTTTACTGGATCCTAGTGTAGATAATGGTCCAAGGGATGAGGATTACTGCCTAAGAGTTCTGCCAAGTTAAGCATTTTGTAGAAGAGAAGGCTCCCTTCAGAACTACAGATCTCCAGCCAGAAGGGCCACAGATTCTCCATCCTAGGGTTGCCATCTGTCCTCTTTTCCCCGAACACATCCTCTTTTTCAGGGGTAAAATCTCTGTCAATTCACCCAGAATGGGTGAAATTATTTTGCTGTTGAACGTTAAGAACATTGCTACTAGCAATATATCACAGCTTCTATAGCCTACATATAGTAGGGGTATTTAAAATGAGAGTTGTCATAGCGATCCATAGTTAAAAGTAGAAGTTGGCAGGTGTGTCCTCTTTTTTGCTCATCAAAATATGGCAACTCTACGAGTCCCTGGCCTTAAATTCCTACCAACATGCAGGAGATTCCTCAGTATACAAATCAACTTGGAAAATGTTTTCTGAAGAGACAGTTCAGTAAGTTCTGCTTCAACCTGTAAAAGAGGAGCTTTTGCCATGTTGTGCTCCAAGAACAGACCAGGAGTGATAACTGCTTTCTTCTACCTGCTTGGCATGGGTTTAAATGACAATGTTTAAATAATGGACACAGATTCTCCCATTATTATCCAGTCATTGTCTTTTAAATAAATATTCATGATTTTGGACACCAAATTGTCCCTAGGCTATCATTTATATAGGCAAAAAGGAAAGCAAGATGTTTGCTGATACTAACAGCTGTTTTCCAGATTCTCCGAACTTCATTCTCTTACCAGCTGTGAGAGGTGAGATGAACTCAATCTATTGAGACTATTGGCACAGTTCTGTTAGGCTTGGCATCTTCCTTTGTCGGTTCTCAGTGGGGGATTGGATGCTGAGCAAGCAGTTTATAAACATTTGTGCTTCCAATTAAGCCATAACGCTATATGAGTTATTATGCTTTGCATTTTTGTGTTACACCACAGAAAATACTTTGTACCGTCATCCTGTATCGTTAATTCTTCTAATATTTCTCCTGAAGGAGTTTTGTTGTGCATGCAATAAGTTTTGTATTTTGCTATAATGACTTATTCGAGCCTTCTCAGCCAGGCAGTGGTTGCTGGAACCAGAATAAGCGTGAAGCCACAAATTTCAGCAAGGCGGCTTCACCAAGATATGTCAGTGCAAGAGCACCTTTTCCATGTCAAAAGTTTTTTTTCAGACCAGGAGCTCCACTGATTTATTAATCCAATAACTCCAATGCAACATACAAGTGCTATGCTATTATTGGAATGCATCCAGAACAGTGAATACGTCGTATGAGTTTCTCACTTTTATAAGTGTTCCTAACTCAGCAGGGGGACGCGGGTGGCGCTGTGGGTTAAAGCCTCAGCGCCTAGGGCTTGCCGATCGAAAGGTCGGCAGTTCGAATCCCCGCGGCGGGGTGCGCTCCCGCTGCTCGGTCCCAGCGCCTGCCAACCTAGCAGTTCGAAAGCACCCCCGGGGGCAAGTAGATAAATAGGTACCGCTTACCAGCGGGAAGGTAAACGGCGTTCCGTGTGCGGCTCTGGCTCGCCAGATGCAGCTTTGTCACGCTGGCCACGTGACCCGGAAGTGTCTCCGGACAGCGCTGGCCCCCGGCCAATAAATGTGAGATGGGCGCACAAACCCCAGAGTCTGTCAAGACTGGCCCGTTTGGGCAGGGGTACCTTTACCTTTACCTTTAACTCAGCAGAACGGCACAATATTCTCTTCACACCAACTGATACAAATGTATTACACAAAAGTAATTTCTCTTGCTGAATGATGATCAGTTGGGAGCTTCACCTCTTACTCATGATAACGTACCACAATTCTACAGCCCAGGATATGGCCTGAAGGCATACAAAAGAGGTCTGGGTGAAGCTAGTTGCTGCTTGAAGCTGCCTTGACTTTCATGAACATCTATCCTTGTATAATCCTGCCTGCGAGTTAAGATCTGCTGGGAGAGGTTTCTTAGTCTCATACTATTGGGAAAGTTCAGGTATATCTGGTTAAAATGTGGCTCTTTGCACAGGCATTTGGAAACTGATGTTGCTGCTCAGATGTGATAGGTTGCATATTTAATATTCTCACAGGTTTTTTATGGGTGATTGTACCTCACCCTGAGATTTTTGGGTTAAGGGCAAGGATATAAATATTTCAAATAAGTAAACAAGGACATGCACACTCTAAATAAATAAGGGCAAGTTGTCTCACTGAGACTACAGGCTCACATAACTGAATGTTTCTCCAATTGAAAAAAAATACATATCTCCATGTGTAGAAAACTAGATGTGAGGGATAAGAATTATACTTAGCTTTCTCTTTGGCCGGCTTACTTTCTATGTGGAAGGTTCATTCTCACCATCATCATTATCTGAATTGAAAGCACTGGTCAACAACAAATTTGTTGTCTCCGTTTTTTCAGCTGATTTAGGATGAATCTGATGCGCTGAATCCAAAAACCACATTGGTTTTGCTCAATCAGGTCAAGTTTTTGAGCTATGGCCACATGTCTTTTTTACGTTTTTCTTCACATGTACGCTTGTGCAGAGCATTTTAGAAGAAGTTGGTGGGGGTAAAATGCTTTGTCAAATAATTGTTTTGATTGGAAATGATTATTTTAATGACAAGAAGTATTCAGGTCCGATAGTTCTGGGTGATTATGTCGAAAAAGGATCAGTTTGAAGTCATAAAACCTCGAAATCTTCCATAAAGTGGTCCAGCAAAGCATAAAGTTGGGGGATCAAAACTAAGTTAATGTGGCAGCCGCCCCACGAAGTATTCTGATCTTCAATCAGCACATCGTCCTATAGCTCATTGTGATGAAATTCCAGGGCCTATTTTCAGAGAACTTCCTGGCATTAGTGACGAAGATGCCTCCAGTGTTGAAGGACATGAAGAAGAATAAGTGGTTCTTGAAGATGATGCTCCACATCCATTTTCCCAAAAGGAGTTGAATGATCTAGTTCGCGACCTCAGCTTGTCAAAGTACTCTGCCGAACTGTTGGCATCCAGATTGAAGGGAAAAAAACCTCCTCTCTGACAGTGCTCACATCAGCTTCTTGCGCAACAGGCATCAAGAGTACCTCCGTTTTTTCTCGGAAGAGAAGGACTTGGTGTACTGTGCAGATATTGCGCAGCTTCTGCTCAAGCTTGGAGTGCCACAGTACGAACCCAAAGATTGGAGACTGTTCATTGACAGCAGCAAGCGATCACTGAAATGTGTTCTGCTACACAACAGCAACCAGTTTGCCTCTATACCCCTGGCTCACTCGAGTACACTAAAGGAGAACTATGAAGCGTTGAAGTATGTGCTGGAGAAAATTGGTTATGATCAGCATAAGTGGTTTATTTGTGTTGACCTGAAGATAGTGAACTTTTTGTTGGGACAACAGTCTGGCTTCACCAAGTACCCATGCTTTCTGTGCATGTGGGATAGTAGGGACCGTGCTCAGCATTACACGAAGAAGAACTGGCCTGTGCAGGAGAAATTGCGCCTTGCAAAGAAAGGAACATCTTCAATGACCCTCTGGTGGACAGAGACAGAATACTCTTCCCACCGCTGCACATCAAGCTCTGCTTAATCAAGCAGTTCACCAAGGCTCTGGACAAGGATGGTGACTGCTTCACTTACTTGTGCCAGGCTTTTCCAGGATTGACCATGGAGAAGTTGAAAGCTGGCATCTTTGACGGTCCTCAGATCCGTCAGCTCATCAGAGATCCAGAGTTCGGAAACTCAATGAACGAAGTGGAACTGGAAGCGTGGAAGGCATTTGTTCTGGTAGTGAAGAACTTTCTTGGCAACAATAAGGCCAGAAACTACACAGAACTTGTCAACAACATGCTGACTGCTGTCAGAAACCTGGGCTGCAACATGAGCGTCAAGATGCACTACCTATTTTCACATATGGACCGGTTTCCTGAGAACCTGGGTTCAATGAGTGACGAGCAGGGGGAGAGATTCCATCAGGACATGAAAGAGATGGAGACCAGGTATCAGGGTTGCTGGGACGCAGTCATGATGGCTGACTACTGTTGGACTCTGAAGAGAGACCTCTGTGCTGCTGAGCATTCCAGGAGTTCCAAGAAACAGAAGTTCAAGCCCTGAAGTTTGAAAAATGGTGAAGCAACATGCATTTTACGTGTACTTACCTTTATCAATGCCCACCATTCAGTTTACAGAAAACCTGACCTGATGGAGAGAAACGGATGCCATTTCCTGATTCAGCAGTGCAAAAATACCCTAAATCAGTTGTAGAAATCTAGACAACATTCAAAAAGTAAAAAATTGTTGCCCAGTGAAGTTTATTCAATCGTAATACAATTCCCCCCTGCAGTTGAAAGTGGTGCTTCTCAGATACAAGTTGACAATCTCCATGTGAAGGTGGCTTAAGGTTAGATGCTAGCAGTGAGAATTTTTTCCTTGTTCTTGTTAAAACAAGTGTTTCTTACAATGAATATAAAGTAAGGGAATCAACATTCTGATTCCCACATCTGCTAATCTGAGAGCTGGATGACTCATAGCATCAAGCTACCTACCAGCCAGACTGCATCTCAAAGCATTTCAGTCTGCTCCTTCCCTTCCCCTGCATTTTGCAACCTCTCTCTCTTTTTATGCAGTACATCTGCCATTAGGCTCCACTTGATCAGTACCATTTTGGGAGGGAGAGGTTTGCTCCTTCAGCTGGTGAAGCACACCCATTTCTGCTTTAGATGAACCTCCTTCCTATTCATTTCTATGGATAACTGCATTTGCTTATGTAAACCCAAGCCTTGCGCTGGGAATGCTCCTCTCTTCAGCACTGATGTGCTGCTAGCAACTGAAACATGTTCGGCATCCCGCAGACCTTTCAAGAGCAGGCACAGTCCTCATTCATCATAGAGCTTGGATAATTGAGGCAGTCCACCTGCTCTACGTCCTTTCCTGTGATGCTTGCTGAGTTGTGCTTTTTTCGACTCTTCCCATGACCTCTGGCTTCCCAGATACTTAGGATATAAGCTGAAGTGGATGTGGAGACTCTCAGCACTTTTCACTGGGTGCTACAAAGACCTTTTCTTACATGCCCAATGAGTTCCTGTGCTTCAGACTGTCACAAACAGTACTAAACAGTACTAAACCTCTTGCCACTTTTGCACAAGATATATAGTGCTTTGGTCTCTGCGTGTGCATTGCACGCAGATTGAACTGACCAAATGCCTATCCTTAACTACTTCTCAGACATTTTATTTTGGGCCATTTCATGGCTCTGTCCCCTTAAGTGTCTTCTAACAGCGTTGGCTGGTGCCTCAGTTATATCTCTGCTTGGACCGTAGAAGCCTGGCTTCACTGATATTGTAATGCATTATATAAAAGGGATGCGGGTGGCACTGTGGTCTAAACCACTGAGCCTCTTGGGCTTTCCAATCGGAAGGTCGGCAGTTTGAATCCCCGCAATGGAGTGAGCTCCCATTGCTCTGTCCCAGCTCCTGCCAACCTAGCAGTTCAAAAGCACGCCAGTGCAGGTAGATAAATAGGTACTCCTGTGGCAGGAAGGTAAACGGTGTTTCCTGGTGCTCTGGTTTCTGTCATGGTGTTCCATTGCACCAGAAGTGGTTTAGTCATGCTGGCCACATGATCCACATGAGCGCTGCAACCCCATAGTCGCCTTTGACTGTACTTAACCGTCCAGGGGTCCTTTACCTTTTTTTACCTTTTGCCTTAATTCATTATATACAGAGCTGCCATTTCTAGAAAGCACAGCTGCAATGCTGTTACCTGTAAGTGATGTGATTATCTCATGGGAGCCTCTGTCATCTGAGCTGTGGGGAGAGGCTGGAGGTGGTAGTCCTCTGTGCAATGCTCATCCTAGGGAGACTCACCTGGGACCTACTCTGACGCCCTGTTGGCACCAATATGTGTCTTTTTCCCAGGTGTTGTGATCTTCTGCAATTTGCTTTTGTGCTACTTGGTGGTGTTTCTTATTCTGCTGCGCTTCTGTTGCCCTTTTAGACTGTGGTGCTTTGTTGTAAACTTAAAGTTTTGAAAGCTGCCTTGCTGTGAAACAAACGAACACTGGTTGGAAAGTATCTCCTGTGAACTGCAGTGGGGGTTCCCAAATCTTTTGCCCCATGGACCACTTGAATATTGCAAAGGGTCTTGGCAGATCATTTAATGAATTCTCTGCATCTTGTAAGCATCTGCAAGGTGCTGTGCTAGATGCTGGATGGTTTTTCATTCTGTTCTTGTGGCTTCTTTTATTCCTTATAGAATCACAGAATTGTAGAGTTGGAAGGGGCCATCTAGTCCAGTGATGGCCAAACTCGGCCCTCCAGCTATTTTGGGACTACAATTCCCATCATCCCTGCCCCCTGGTCCTGTTAACTAAGGATGATGGGTCTCATAGTCCCAAAACAGCTGGAGGGCCAAGTTTGCCATCACTAATCTAGTCCAATCCCTTGCAAAGCAGGACTCTTTTGCATAACATGGGGCTCAAACCCACAACCCTGAGATTAAGTGTTTTGTTTTCTACCAATTGTCATACATTTTGAATACAATTTAAAAAATGAAGGAAGCAATAAAAATAGAATTTAAAATCAGTATATAAATATTTGATGTGTCAGGATGCACCATATCTAGTCTTCAACCACAAATCCACAGACATGCCATTGGTCATCCATAGAGCACAGTTTTGAAACTAACAAACTCAAAGCAATCTCATAGCTCTGGATAAGCATGTTAAGAGTTTACACTTCTTTTTGCTTCAAAGTCCAGAGCGTGTTTGGGGGGGGGGGGGACATGATGCTGCAACCTTCTTGCAACCAAGCAGGTTGGCATGTGGTATGTGCTTGCATAAAAGAGGATCTCAAATCCCTGGAAGAAACACAGGGCAGAAATAAAATAAGTAAGGCTGCAACGCTATGAAGAGTTGCTGAACTGTAAGACCCACTGAACATCAGGGGGACTTACTTCTGAGCAAATATGCATAGAAATTTACTGCTAGATTTTTAAATGTTTAAAACATAACCCCAGCTCTCCGCCGCCGCCCCAAAAATCTTTCTTACAAAAATCCAGCTCTGGACAAAGAACAGAAAATGTAAAAGAAGTTGCACTTTAGCATGTTCTCAACTACTAAACATGAAGCAAAATTGCAGACAAATTCATGAAAGATGCACAAAATCCTCCTTGTTCTTCAACGATGATGAATAAATTCTCTTCTGAAAGACTGATGCCATTGTTTTCATTCTCCACTTATTTGGTGAAACTGTTCTAAATTTATATCCGTAGCTGTGTAAAAATTGTCAAAAACATGCTACACCAGCAGTTTCCGTAAGGTCTATATATAGAAGCGTAGGGCTCCGGTCCTTTACCTCCATACCTGGGAGTAGGCTCCATTTATCTCAATGAAACTTAGACTGTGTATACATCATATATTTAAACCATATTTCAAAATACACACTTTCCTTCAAAGAATTCTGGGCACTGTAGTTTGTTATGGGTTACTGGGTATTATAACTCTGTGATAAGCAAATCATGTGGTTTGGATGTTCTTTGAAAATAAAGTGTGTACACAGCCTTACTTCTGAATAGATGTGTATCAGATTACACTATAAGCCACTAAGAGGAATACAGGAGGTCCTTATCAGTATAAAGAAGTTCCCCCACATTTGATTAAATCTCATCTCTGTGGGCCAAGTGAGATGTGATGGCAAAGGGATTATTCATTTAAAGTCTCTCTCTCTCTCTCTCTCTCTCTCTCTCTCTCTCTCTCTCTCTCATAATCCAAATGGTAACTTTCCTTTCCTCCCAAGCTGCTTTCAATGGACATGATTTTAAAAAGCTGGTATAGCTCACTTGGTAGAGCATGAGACTCTTAATCTCAAGGTCATGGGTTCAAGCCCCACAGGGGGGGAGAGATTCTTGCTTTGCAAGATCAGTGTTTCCCAACCTTGGATCTCCATCTGTTTTCAGACTACAATTCCCATCATCCTTGACCACTGGTCTTGCTAGCTAGGGATGAAGGGAGTTGTAGTCGAAAACTAGCTGGAGACACAAGGTTGGGAAACACTGGACTAGATGAAGAGATGGTCCCTTCCCACTCTACAGTTCTATGACTCTAATGCTGGATACAACCTATTAAATGAAATAATGCATCTAACAACACATTTTGTTGGGCCTTATGATCAGAACTGAAAACATTGTGCTAGTCTAGTGAAAAGCTTCCACGTTTTTCCTTGATCCCTTGCCATGCCCCCTCAGTTTCAAAGCCATGAAGTGTGTGACTATGAGTCCTGGAAGACCTGTCCTCTGCCCTGCAGGCCTTTTCCAACTGGCTTGGAAGCATGGGGCCTTGACTGACTCTAGCTACAAAAGCTGAGGCTGCTGAACAGACCCTTGGTCTGAGGTGTTTGTGGTGTTTTGTTGAGGAGGAGTTTGTTACTATTGTATTTTTTTGTATCTTAATTTTAGATGTGGACATTGTTCAGTTTGGTGGTGTATTTTTAATGTTTGGTTTAATTTTTATGAATACTTTTCTTATGACGTAGTTATGTATTCTTTTCATGTTGTAAGCAGCCTTGAGCATGGTTTGAACTGTGGAAAGACAACATACAAATAAAATTGTGTGTGTGTGTGAGAGAGAGAAAGATGGGGGGGAGAGAGAAGAGAAAGAAATGATATTCCCTCAAAGAACAAGTTGAAAGAACCAGTTTTCTGGTTAACGGGGTTGGTGGTTATTGACGTAGATTTCTGAAATACTCAAATATCCTGCATTTGAGAGTGAAAGAAAACCCCAGATGAACATATTGGGGCAGATATACTATTCCTGTGATCTACAATTAGTGTTTTGTACATGCCCAAGTAAATTACACTGAAAGGTAAAACAGATTACAGGCACCCCCACTTATGTGCAATCCACTTGCTCATGACTATGTATATGTGCGGTGCTGGGAAATAAATCAATAATGCAATTCTAACCTGAAATGGTGGGAGAGAGCGGGACAGTCCTTGCAGATCATGAGGAGACTCTCCACAGAGCCCAAAGAGGACATCAGTGAGCCAAAAGTCCAGAAAGAAAGACTCTAAAAAATGGCGCACTGGAGCGCTCACTGCTGCCGCGCTACCCCACTCGACAGCTGTTGGGTGTGAAGCTGTATCTACTGTATTTCAAATCAGAGTGACTATTTATTTAGTGGATTTAGAGTCACGAAGACTGAGGTCTGCATTCTATGTGAAGTTATCAAAGAGACTTGATCATTCCAGATCTTGCCCTTTCAAGTGATTTGTACAAAAGCAACAGGGCAATCTTCCTGTGGGACTGCAGTTTACCTTGGAAGAGAGCAAAATCCTGCATCTCTCTTACTCTCTTGCACAAATCCACAGGATTTTGCATCTTGCTGTAAAGAAATGGGAGCTGGATCTGAAGTAACAAATGCAAAGAGATATTGGACAGGGAAAGAAAACCTCAGAATAAACCGATCAACCCAGCAAAGTAAGGAACACGGGTCCTTTGCCTCATTTCATTTGCCTCCTGTCTCACATAGTACAATACTAAAGTGGGGTCCCTACTTACACACATTTCACTTGTGCATGTGGGGCACCAGAACATAACCCCCACATAAATGTGGAGTTGCCTAAATATCGGTGGTGCATCAATACACCAAATTAGCTGTTGTTCTTCATCTCATGATAGATATCTGATGTAGGATTTAGTGCCAACTCATTTGTCCATTACTGGGTGGACAGTTTTTCCTCGAAATGTTGCAGGAAGCAGGTCAGCAATCTAGTACACAGCTTTTTCCTTCCTCTTTACGAAAGTGGTGGGTCACACAGGTAAAATGCCAGTTTCACAGCACATAATTAATCTGGAGATGAGATCATGCGGAGCTATGGGTAGGCGCTGGATAAGGCTACTATGGAAACTTTAACCTGTAAACCTCGTATAAATGTTGTAAATGTTTGCTTGCTGTTGAATGAAAAGTCAGGAACTGGTGGCAAGAGCTGCCAAAAGCCTTTCGCAAAAGGAGCACACTGTCTGGGAAATTCTTTTTCTTTCTTTCTGCAAGGGTATGAATATGATGGGATTTATTTCCCTGCTGAATTGTCTATGGGTCTTCCTACCCCAAAACTTTCTCGCTTCAGGCAGAAATATGCAGGTTATATGTCTTGTGCAGCCTTGCCAGCAGTTAAGCAAGCAAAAACCTGTCAATATGATGGTAATAAGGAAATAATAGGAAATAACAAGCTCTTTCCCTTCCTCAAGATTCCTCAATGCAGGAATATAAATCAGACTATTGTTTCAGGTAACCCAGTATTTTCTACATCAGGGGTCTCTAACATGATGCTTATGAGATTCATGGTGTCTTCAGACATCTCCCTTGGTGCCTTCTAAGATGTTATTTGCCCCTCTTTGCCCCCTAATTTGTTTTCAATTACAATCCAATAACAGCTTCATTATAACAATACCAATTTATAATACAATTACTAATACCAATTGTTCAAATACCAAATTATATAATTTAGATAAGGTGCCCCCCATGTGCTATAATTGATGGTTTGATGCTTTTCTTTATTTCTGCATTCCAAAATCTTATTAATTCCTGTCATAATAATCATCCCTTATACAACAACTGCAATATTAACAACTTTCTATTCGTGTTGACACATTAAACAATTTATAAAGCGTGTTCTCCCTAGCAGAGAGCACGTGTTGCGGTTGGGAACAGGCCACCCTCCTGTGACTAGGCAAATTTAGTTGAATCATGGCCACTTAAATGGTTAAATTGGGTTGCTGGGGTGTTTTGAGTGTTACCATTTCAGAGGAGGGGTCAGATTCTATATATACAGGGGCCAGACTTTGGCACGGCCTCTTGGCCGTTTTCCATCGGATCACCCGCCCTCCCGCCCTTTTATAGGGTGGTTTTTTGTTTTGTCCGCTTGACCTTGCTATTGCCTGTCATGGGGTCGTCCGCCTTGGTGCGGGGGCCTAGTAGGAATTTTGCCATCTGGCTGATTGGCTGGTGCCATTTGGTTTTTGCCTACTACGTAGCAAATCGTCACAACTTGTAAGGTTGGCGGTTAGGCATTGGTTAATTGGTGCTTGGAGGGGTAAGTGCCTACCCCTCCAAATGATGCGAATGGGAATTCCGTTAAAGGAAATCCAGGGGCTTGCCATTCTTTCGTCCTTGTCCCCGGAGTCGGACTTGGGCCGTGCAAGCCCCACAGGAACATGAGGGTGAGAAGTAATGGTCTGGTTCCCGGCTTTATTTCTCACCCAATACTTGTTTCCCACGCTGGCTTCCGCTGGTGTCCGGAAGGCCAGCTCTGTCCCTGAGGGCAAGGACAGTTAGTCATAACCATGCCTAAGCAACCACTCATATTTTTGTATTTGAATAAAGTTGTGGCCAAAAATTTATGCCAAAAACCTTAAACAAAAATTGATGCGTGAAGTGTGAATTATTGGGGGGGCTACTGTGACTCAACACGCAAAGCTACAAGTGAGGCAGTCAAACTATATCCATGTTCTTCCTGTGTGTGGCAATTATTCTGTCCGTGGTGTTTCTTCCTGTCCTTGGAAAATGCTATGCCTATCTTTTCCTGGTTCTTGCTGTTATCCCTCATGCCTTGGGTGGAGCTGATATCCCATTGTTGTTGCAGAAATTTCTTCCTCACTCTCTCCTGTGCTTCATTGTTTTAACAACAGCTGCAAAAGTCACTCTGCCTCCCTTTGTGTGTATGTATGTGGGGTGGTTATTATTTTATCCTTGGCAGACAAGCTACAGCTTCCAGCCATGTATTTATTTTTATTCTCAGAATGTACCCCACTTGGGCCCAGAGGAATCCTTAGGAAAGGAAAGAAGAGAGCAAGGCAGTTGTGCTCCACTTCCCAGCATCAGGAGGAAGAGGAAACTTCTTGGTAACTATCCGAAGGCCAGACATGTAGGGGGGCTATCCGAGATGGAAGCGTTTTAGTGACTGCAGTAAAATGAGGGGTTCTGGAGTCGCCTGCTTTGTTCGGGTGTTTAGTTTGTATGTGTGCTGGTGTGTGTGCTGCCTGGCTGTATTTGTGTGGGGTTTGTTGTCGTTTTTCCTGTGGGGGTTGCCAGAGGTGCACAGGATTACTGAGTAGTACTGGTGTTCCTTGTGGGAAATTGATACTGCTCCCTAATTCTCCAGTTCAGATTTGAAGCCATATTTAAAGTGAATTATGAACACCAATATGAATCTTCTTATAGTTACTTAGCATTGGCTGGAACAGAAGGTCAGGTAAGGAAATGAGAAACACTGCAGTTGTAGAAATATTAATTCCAGGACTGTGGCCAGAAAAAGGAGACAAAGAACAGAGATTTGGTCTCTTGTTCAAAACACTAAAGTCCTAACAAACCCTGGGCTCCCAGGCCTGACAAATGTTTTGACTGATACACCACCTTTTCTCTAAGAAGATTGAGGTAGCATGTATGGTTCTCTGCCCTTCATTTTATTATCACGATGACCTTGTAAAGTCAGCTAGGTTATTCACCGAGTGAGCTTTGTGGCTGATGGGGGATTTGAACCTAGGACCATCACTGTACACACTCTGCCCCGATGACTAAGCCAGTATTGTTGTTGTTATCCTGCCCATCACCCTAAGGCAGTGTTCCCCAACCTTGGGCCTCCAGCTGTTTTTGGACTACAATTCCCATCATCCTTGACGACTGGTCTTGCTAGCGAGGGATAATGGGAGTTGTAGTCCAAAAACAGCTGGAGGCCCAAGGTTGGGGAACACTGTCCTAAGGTACAACAATTAAAACACACATGCTTAGGGTTGGTTTTGGTTTTCTGCAAGCCTCAAGGGAGAGCATTTAACTCACAAAGAAAATCATTTTGGTAATTTTCCAGTGTCTTTTCATCGCAAACAGTAGGAATGATAAGTGGTTTGCATGTTACGTCTATTGGCCTCATAATATCAAAGGGCCATGTTGCGTTAGAGCAGCATTTGGATGTGGTAAGCAGAGCCGTCTTTCCTATTGGGCTTACTGGCACGTTGCGCCAGGGCGCTGGCCTCTCAGGGGCACCACAGCGAGTGGGGGAGCTGCACGTCTTTGCCGGTGGCCTCCCTTTTCCTTGCACACTTCTCTCTGGGGGAGCGAGAGCGATCACCGCAGAGGCTTGGGAAAAGGTCAACAACTCTGGGAAACTCGGGGGAGGGGAAGGGGTGCCGGAGGGATCTTTGCACCATGGTGCCAGATATGCTTAAGACGGCCCTGGTGGTAAGACCATACATGCGTGGTTGCTGGTTTGGGGACTTATTAGCATTTCTTTCTGCAAACAACTACTGTTCAAGCTACAGTGAAGAAGAGCAAGAATGAATGGAGCAAAGCATTCGACCACTGGTTAATAATACATCACCAATAAATTCAGTCTATTATGGCAAATTATTAGTGGGCTTCAGCAATTTATAGTTTGTTTTCACTCTTACTTTTCTAGTTTAAACTCTCCCAATATTTCTAAATTAAGAAAGCAAGACACTTTTTATCTGTAAATCCTGGCAACCCAGAGCAACATGAAACACATAAGGATAGGGAAACTGTTTTTCAACTCCAGTTCTCTCTTTTCTTTTGTGTCTTCCTGCTTATCCTTTCTAGGATGTGTGTGTGTGTGTGTGTGTGTGTGTTACCCTTTTTAATGCTAATGCATGAATACTGGAGAAGCTCCCTGTTATAGATGTGATGTCACTGCTGTGTAAATGCTATTATTCTTTGTCAGGATTTTAGACCCCAGGGATAAGAAGAGGAAAGGGAAAAAAGCCAAGCTGACCTCTAAATGTGTCCTTCCCCTAGTGAAGAATATGGCAGGCTGGGGGACTAAAAAGAGTTGAATTTTATTTCAACTGGGAAACAATTTGCAAAATATATATACTGTATATATGAATCGCTAGGGTTTCTTGTGTGCTGGCTCAAGGGGGTATCAAGGGAGCAGACTCTGGATGAGAAAGTGGCTGTCACGAGGTCGTCAAGAGAAGGCGTAAGTCCAGAAATAATGTCCCAAAGCCTTGCTGAGAAAGAGCTGTTTGAACCGGCAAGCTGTAGAAGGGAGTGCAGCTTTATCACACGAGAGACTAATCAGTATAGGTAGTGACAAGTCAGCCAGCTATGACTCAGCATTTCTTTTTGACAGAGTCGCTGGTTGCTGAGGTTGGAGTTTTACGGTTGATGTTTCTGCCCTTAGTCACACAACCTGCTTGGAAGATCCATCAACAAGGAAATTGCCTGGTAAAGGAAATTGCCTGGTAACGTGAAAAAGCACGGTTTGAACACAGCGGTACCTGCCGGTAATATAAAGGTAAAGGTAAAGGTACCCCTGCCCGTACGGGCCAGTCTTGACAGACTCTAGGGTTGTGCGTTCATCTCACTCTAGAGGCCGGGAGCCAGCGCTGTCCGCAGACACTTCCGGCTCACGTGGCCAGCGTGATGAAGCTGCAACTGGCGAGCCAGCGCAGCACATGGAACGCCATTTACCTTCCCGCTGGTAAGCGGTCCCTATTTATCTACTTACACCCGGGGGTGCTTTCGAACTGCTAGGTTGGCAGGCGCTGGGACCGAACGACGGGCGTGCACCCCGCCGCGGGGATTCGAACCACCGACCATGCGATCGGCAAGTCCTAGGCGCTGAGGTTTTACCCACAGCGCCACCCGCGTCCCTGCCGGTAATATACAGAGATAAAAGTTTTAAAAAGTGAGCAAAGAGGGAAAGGACCTCCCCAAAATAAATAAATAAATAAATAAATAAAACTGGTGAATGGGAGATGGTGCCTTCTCAGATGTTGTGCTACCAGCACCCAATACTTATAGAGAAACTGCCCAAGAGCCCTCAGCCATGGAGATTACCCTTATGGGCCATCATTTGTGATCTGATTGTCTGGGGGCTGGGAATCTCCTTGATTTTGTTTTAATCATTTTTTTTTATGAGATCACAGCTGGGTTAGAAGCCTTTGGCAACTGGGGATTCCCAGTCAAGTCAATTTGACCCATACCATAGATATGGCTCACCTATTTCGAGATATGAAGTGAGAATTACATTACTTAAACCCACCAAAACCCAACAGTTAGATGGAGGCAAAACTAATGCTATTAAACAAGGAAGCCATTATGAAAAGAACACAGCACCGTAGGGGACTTTGATGGCTCTTCCCTATGCAATATGCTGATTTTTATGACAAAAAACTCCCACAAAACACTCAGTAAGAAGCTTTTCAGAACCACACTATGGCTAGCAATTAGACTCTTATTCAACACTTTCCATGTTGTTTTCTCTTTCCACGTTCTCGTTATGACTCCAGTGATGTTTATTGACATTATGGTGTTTTTAATTAATAGAATAGCTTTCTCCCAATGAAATGTTTTCAGTAACAGAAATGAGCTAAATTGATGCAGCAACCCACATGAGAGGCAGAGCAAGCCGGGGGATGGATTTCATTTTTTTTTAAAAAAAAAAATTTAGGTGATCTCTCTTTCTGTTTCTGTTTCTGTTTATCATTGCAGTGACTGGAGATATTGTGGGTGGCTAAAAAATGCATTTGCAAGCATTGAATCTTTTGTTCTGTGTGCAATCAACTAATTTCCAGAGCCACCGTGTTCGCTCATCCTAAATGTGTTGTCAAATGGGATAAGAGAATGCACTGATATGTGGCTATTTATGGCCTTCTTTTCAATTACTCGCAGAATCTCATTTCATTCTCTTCAGAGTCACATTCCCTGTTCCCTGTACACATCCATAGATGGGAGTAAATAGCTTCCACAGTGGCATTCATGGTTTTGAAGAGCCACCATCTGTTGCTTCATCTCTTGGGGTTGGCAGCTCTGTAGAATGCAAGCAAGCTTGGCAGGATTCCTTGCATAGGCTATAGATCCAGATGTAACACGCAGGGAAGGGTGAATTATTGAGATTACTGTTGCAAAAGTGACCAGAATGTCTCACTATACTCATGAAAATAAGTAAGTAAACATGTGCAGGCAAAAGAATAGACACTTTAATTCAGTATAATATGATAGCCTAGGCTGGATCATCAACACGGCTTACTGATCTTTAAATTACTAGTATTTATCACAGTGGGTTGGATCCAGAATGGGGCTGATCTCTTCCAAGTGCTCCTTCTATTTGTGGAAGGAACTTTGAAGTCCAGGAAGCTCCAAGCAGAAGAAGGATGGGACAGTTTTCAGCAATTCCCCCATTGCCTTACAGCTCCCTGGACTAACTCCTGTGCTGTTTGAGAGGTCTCTCCAACCATCCAGAAAAGGCTTTCAGGGTTGCTGGGGACACAGGAACAGGCAAGAATCACTCCCCACCTCTCTTTAGCTGGAGCATCCCATCAGCAGATTTCCACTCACAATAGCTCTGGATCCTGTTAATTATTATTGTTTAATTGCACACTGAAATGGAGAATGCCTATTTGAATGTTGCTAAGTGTCTAACATTGGAAAATTCCATTGGAGTATACTAAGCTAGAAAGAGCTTTCTGAGCTTCTAGCTGAGTTGATGTTAACTGCTGATGTTTTCTGCTAGCCTTCATGTGAGTGTTTAACCTTGATCGCATGATCAAGGTATTCAGTACCAAATCTGCATTCTGAAAGGGAGTTGCCTTTGGTCTTTTGTTTCTAGGCACATTTGGAGAAGGAAGTGATAATATGCTTCTCCAGGAGCTGTATAGCTTTAGGCTGGATGCAGGTTAAAACAGGTGATGGGGTACTTGCAGCTTCTTCTGCTGCCTGAAGCAATGACTTTAACCTGCCTAATGGCTGGGCCATCCCTGGACAACAGGGTTCTCCTGGTCCCACTTAAATCCTCCTGCTGGATATTGCAAGGGAGAGGGGATTTAATTTATTTATTTTTGCACTTGGCGCAAACTACATGCTTAACGTAACATGCAAGTTGACTCTGAGACATCTCTCTAGATGCAGCTTCCTGAATCATATCCATCATAGAGATAAAATTTGGATACAGATCACAATAGAGATAAAGTGGAAAATTTTTCCTCTCTGCAGATGCTGTAAGATAGGAGGCTTTATTATAGTAATTTATTATTATTATTATTATTATTATTATTATTATTATTATTATTAGAAATACACAGCAATTGTGAACTTGAACTAATAAAGAGTTTGTGAATGGGACTTCAGTCATTCCGCTTTATTTCATTCATTGTGTTCTGACAAATTTCTGTTAGGATTTCTGTGGCCCGATTGCAGCTGGAATCCAATACAGGCATGACTTTCAGTTAGCCTCATATCTTAGGAACTTGTCTGTACCCACCTATCGGTGTTTACAGTATTTACCAAAGCTAGATTAAATGTATTTCCATCAGAAGTTCTAAATGGTAGACTGAGAGGCATCCCCTATCAGAATAGGTTTTGTTTATGTTCTCAGGACATCGATTGCATGAACCACATCCTACTGCATTGTGGGAAGTACGAGCAAGCAAGGGGTCAACTGATCAAACACTTACTAGCAAATTTGCCGGGAAAATCTGAAGCCGCCCATATTAAATACCTGTTGGAGGATAGGTCAAATGATATTACACTGACCGTGGCAAAGTTTCTTTCAGAGGTCGCAAGAAATAAAGACCATCATGCTCTAGATATACATAACAAAATGACTACCTCGGTCTCTTTCGCCTGTTGTTTGGTTGTCTTAACTGTATTTTCTTTTGTAGGTCTATGGACCTCAACACACACACACACACACACACTGTTAAGATTTGAAAGGGGAGTGTTGAATAGTTCATAAAACATTGTCATTTCTTGTGGTTTAGCTTCTGCATTGCTTGGCTCTGAAAGGGAGTGGAGACTGGCTTGGGTTGCCGCTGACTAGGGAAGTGTCATTGCATTTGCCACTTGCACAACTTCTTCCCCACTCTTGTATTAATAACAATCAGTAGAAATGATGCTTTAGTTGCTGTGAATGTGTGAGCCTTTACCCTTAAAAGTTGTGTGATATGTGTGTGTGTGTGTTTTGTCTAAGAGGAAATCATAGGAAATATTTACCTGATCACATTCCCTTCATTTTATGGAAAAGCTGAAAACTAAATGAGGTTGGGGATATCATAATCTGGGGGAGGGAGGGGATTTCAATTCTTCACCAAAAATGAAATAAATAAGATCATTTGATGTGCGTTCAGCATAATAGGACAGTGAGTATAACCTACTCAAAGCCTCCAGATGTGAATTTAGTTCAAGGAAGACCCAATCCCATCAAAGTGGAATCAGTAGGATAGATAGAAAAGAGTAAGGCAGATGGCAGATTTTTCTACATGAAGCAGGGTGAGTGCAATTTTTCAAAACAATGTTTCGCAGCACATCTGGCAGGCAAACAAGAACTGGGACCTGTAGGAATAGTAAGAAAGATATTTCATGATTGATATTAATGGAAAATAAAATAAAGGGTCTCACATGATGCTAAGTGGGGAACTTTACATATGAAGCTGAATATTCATTTAAACAAAATAGCAGTATCATTATACCCTTGCCTTTGTTTAACCTGGAGTGTTCTCACATATGCATTTATGAAACAATATACAGTGGTACCTCTGGATGCGAACAGGATCCGTTTCGGAGCCCTGTTCGCATCCTGAAGTGAACGCAATCAGTGTCCCCGAATCTGCGCATGCGCGGGTCACGATTCGCCGCTTCCACGCATGCGTGTGATGTCATTTTGACTATCTGCTCATGCGCAAGCGGCGAAACCCAGAAGTCACGCGCTCCATTACTTCTGGGTCTCTGCACCGCGCAACCCAAAAATACTCATCCCAAAGCTACTTCAACCCGAGGTATGACTGTACATGAAAAGCTGTAGGTGCAGAAATCAACAATCTAAGAACAAGCTCATGTGAAATTCTTTGGTGCCTTACATCAAATTAAATGCTTGCTTGTCAAAGTTTATTTTTAATATGTACAAAAATCAATGTTTCTTCCTTACAAAGTCTAAGTAATTTGAAATTTATTTTGCCCTGGATATTGAACATCTAGGTCCCCACCTAACACTAGTTAAAGGCAACCAGCTGCACATAAGAACTGAAGTTCAACAGATGTGGATACTCAGATGTCTACTTCACAAAATACACATCCTGCTATTTCTGTGGGGCCTGGACGAGCAATGGGCCCCCTTAGGCATATGAAAGCTTGCTTCTGTTCAGATATCTGGGGTGGCCAGTTGTGCACTGCAAAACAAACAAACAAACAATAGTGGATACTTTCAAATGAAGGGCTGTCTTCTGCAGCCCTTATAAATAGAGAACTGTCTTCTGTCAAGCCTATAGCTACCTCTTGTTCATTAATATATACCATCAGGGTTAGCTGAATAACTACCAAGAAGGACTTTGAATAAGTTCCCATTATATAATCAGCTGACCATGGTTAAGTTGGGAGTAAAATAGGGCATGCAACTGTATAGCTTCTTTCTTCGCACCTGAAGGCCATAAAAGCCTTTTAATATTAATGTCCATGCAAAGCAAATCAATGGGGTCATGAATGGTATTTTTATGGGTTTATAGCTAAGGAATGCATGCTCATGAATATTTTTATACCCTCTCCAGCAAACACGACTCACTGTTTGTCTCCCAAGGTCAAGCCCACAGATCTGTAGACATTCCATTTCCCTTTCTTTGACGTGTGAACTAAGGAGACTTTTCTGCAGAAGTCTAATAACTAAAGATAAATGAATTAACTAACTATATCCCAGCTGTCGTTCTCATAGAGCTATCCCAGAGGGAGCAAAGATTAACCTTGCCCTGCTAATGCCTGCTAAGACATTTCCAAAGGAACGTACAAAACTAGGAATTGTTGTTTTCCTCTTTGATGGCCTTACTTAATAATACGTGGTAATATAGCTTATCAAGATGGAGGCTAGATGTTTATCACCAGCTCAGAGAAATCACACCAATTCGGCCACAAAATTGAATAAACTTTCATCAGCTCTATGGGAGCTTTCAGACAGCTGGATTCTGTGACCCCTGTTCAACTTCCTGTACATTGGATTCAGAATGAAAATGCCAGGGAGTTAGATTTTAATCTATATAGTAACCATTTAAAAATGGAATGGCTGGTTCGCTGTTGTGGGAATGTATAGGAGCATATCATTACCCTTGACTGTTCCTATTTGTGTTGCTCATAACAAGGATGAATTCAATCCCCCAGTAAGTGCAATTAGGTTCTCTTTGATTTCAAACAATCTGACCTTAAATGGCATTCCATTTTTCTCCTCCTGAAAATAATCATAAAGGAAAACATTACAAGAGTGGCGGAGAATGAAATCTTGCACAGCAGCAGGGAACTGTGGCATTAGAGCATGTTACTAACGATTGGTAAAAGGAAAAGCATTCCCCATTCTGAGTGGTGGAAATATGGTTGCTAACTACTTGTAAACAAATAACTAATTTTCTAGCACAGCAGGCTTGTAGTGGTCGCACAACACATGCACAAATTTATCCGATTTTTGCAGGACATACCTCAAGAATTTATAAACAGTTCATTTTAATCTTGCAGTTTTAACCAACAGCATTGCTGCTTAGCAGGTTTTGCATGTGTATGTCTGTCAGATGACTGGCTGTTGCTGACAATCTTTCTGGACCGATATAAACGTGACAGGATCTACTACTATGAGCTATTGCCTGAGAGAGTTCAGTCCGGCTCGGTTTGGGTGTGCCAGCCAGTTCCCCATGGAGAGCTAGCTGACGCATCTGAACGTTGCAAGGAAAAGGAAAAAAAAAAGGATTGAGCTCTGGTTGGATTTTGCACAGGCTTGCTCTGGACCAGCATGGAGTCTTATTCCTCCTCCTAGTCATCACCCCTCTATACTTGCTCTCCATCTTCGTCTTCCTCAAATACAAAGATGAGCAGGGTTCCTTCATGAGGGGTTCAATTTGTTGCAACTGCGGTCACAACCATGCTCAGACCACCTGCCACAGCTGAGTCTTCATTAGTGTTGGACAGCTCCTTGACAGAAGGTGCTAGTAAAGGTAAAGGGACCCCTGACCATTAGGTCCAGTCGTGTCCGACTCTGGGGTTGTTGCGCTCATCTCGCTTTATTGGCCGAGGGAGCCGTTGTACAGCTTCCGGGACATGTGGCCAGCATGACTAAGCCGCTTCTGGCGAACCAGAGCAGCACACAGAAACACTGTTTACCTTCCCACTGGAGCGGTACCTATTTATCTACTTGCACTTGACGTGCTTACGAACTGCTAGGTTGGCAGGAGCAGGGACCGAGCAACGGGAGCTCACCCCGCCGCAGGGATTTGAACTGCCAACCTTCTGATTGGCAAGTCCTAGACTCTGTGGTTTAACCCACAGCACCACCCACATCCCTGACAGAAGGTACTATGTGGAGGCAAAAGACAGTACACTACATAATGGAAAACACGGTATGCTCAACAGAACTGTAATTTAGAAATATGCACTTAATTACATAAAATCTCCAGGGTTTTCTTAAAAGGTAAAAATACTAGCAGCAACTGCATGGACAGATTCCGGTCTTCACCAGCAGATGAACATGCAAAAATGGAGAATTTCATATCTATGTTCAGTTATTTCAGATTTCTCTGACATCCCTACTTGTGATTTCCAGCAACTGCTATTCAGAGACATATTGCCTCTGACACTCTTACATTAAACAATCACTGTTCATATTCATTAGTGAATGCATTGAACATCCTCTAGGTTCAATTGCATGTTTAGGGAGCAAGAGTACATGTGGCTTCTGCACATGTTTTTCTAAACTTCTGCACATATTTTCCTATTCATTTCAGTTGGAGGAGTTGAGCTGTGTGTGCATGATTCTTCATCCACAGATTGACTCCCTCGGTCAAATGCATGGGAGCTTGTGCACATCAGAATGTGTCAGGGCACAGTGAACTCTTGGTGGAGAAAAAAGTGGCAGCATATCCATTTATGCGCTTGAAAAAGCTGAAAAAGCTGAAAACCCTGTTCTACGCAGTCCATGTACATATCCTGCTTAACTAGCTTCAGCTTCCCAAGAAGGAAAGGAAGAATGGACATACGCTGTGAGATCATTATTTTCTGACCTGCCCGTCATCCTCATTGTGTTATCTCAATCATCTCCCATCTCTTCTATTTTTCAGCTAGTGATTTGCTGTGAGCTCTTCCCTGAGTTTTGTAGAGCAATTCATCAATTGACTCAAGAGCAGATGTTCCCATATGTATTCCCATTGTCGCATTCTCCCACCCCTGTGCAGATATTTCTCCTGGATAGGAAAGCTAAGATTCACAGCTAATATCACAATAACATTGAGAAATTCAATTCTTTTAAACCTGTTGGTTCATCAGTACTGGGACCTATTTATACAATGGACACCTTCAATATAGATAATGCTACATTGGAGCAATGCAAGACTACAGCTGTGTGGCTACTGGGACTGGTATCTCCAGAATACATAGGCCCTTAGTGACTAGTTTATTTAAGACTCTTTTGTAATAGGAGACCGGCATACTCAATTCAGTCTTTCCTCTCTGCTTTCCCTATTAGCAGTACCTGCCGATGTATCCTTCGGGACTTTATTATTATTATTTTTTCTTTTACAGAGAAGTATATTAGACTGTAGAACTGTTTCCCAAAGGATATGGTAGAAACTGGAACCATTAAAGCTAGACTTGAGAAAGTACTCGTGGATATACTGTAGAGAACCATCAATCCTGCAATGGGAGAGAAATGAACCAGTCACCCTAATATGTCTTTTCTATCTCTCATTTCAGTGTGCTATATGGTATACCCTTAAGCTGATGCATCTAATCCCCAGGGACACTGCAGGGGGAACCACTAAGAATGTAAGATGACTTTCAGATTCTAAGTGATAAAACGTAATATTGAGGCCCGTTTTCTGTTTTTTTTTGGGGGGGCACCAATTGGATCAAGCCTTCAAACACTTGCTTTCCTTTCTTGCCCATGCCTTCTTTTGCACTTCAAGTTTTACATTGCTTCCACTTGTAAGGATTAATTGTAGTTGTCAGATCAAACAGTTGCCTTCACAAACAGTTACATAAAAGGAGCCCTGTTGCATTGGACCAAAGACCCATCCAGTCAAACATTCTGCTACGCATAATGACCAACCAGATGCCTATGGGAAGCTCGGGAAGCAGGATATGGGGCGCAATAGCCTTCTTCTGCTCTCAGAGGAAGATTTAGGGGAGCGTGACCAGTTTGGTTGCACCATGATAATTAGAAGTTCCATGACTTGCCAGACTGGATTGATAATGTCAGTTCTAACCTATGTGTGTCATTTTTCATTTTTCCATTGTGGAAAATGAGACAATATATCAGTAATGGATGGAGGCACAGAGGGGCTTAGAGGGGGAAATGACTGGCTTGCAGAAATAGATCCTTAAAATGAAAGGCTGGTACTATTCCAGGTATATTAGAAGACCTAAAAATGCATCAGTATCCGGTCACATATGCGATAGCCCTAGGCACACCTTATATTGTTTTATTACACATGAAGCAGAGAAGCAGATCATATCCTTTGAAAACATGGTTAGAGAGGGGATATAAATATTTTAAATTAATAAATAAAATAGTAAAATGCAGTTTTGCATGATGAGATGCAGGACGTTAAGAAACCAAGCTCTCATATTTGCACACACCAGAGGTAGAGAGAGTGTTCCAGAAATGTATTGAGGACATGCAGAAATTTCTAGTGCTTTGTCAAAGTCAGTCCTCCGATTTCTCAAAAGATTTCTTCCTCCGCAAAAGAGGCTTCTGTTCATCTGCTTCATTTGCAAGACAATTTGGAATTTCTTTAGGACTTCAGTAGGTGCAGGGTTGAAGTTAGAGGTGTACGTTGCATTTTGCCCCTTAGTGGAGAATGATATGGTGTATATGTACTTGGGAGATGCTGGTGTTTTGGATTTTAAGGTGACAATTGTATGCTCAGTTTTTTGAAAGTAGGTTATATCAAACACAGAGAGGTTCAATTCTGACTCGACGCACTGCTGAAAATTTTTCAGTTGTGTTCTGTTGCATCTGAACAGAAAAGATGCAACATCTTACAGTAATAAAATCTTGGTTGATAGCAGTTTTTGCCTCTCCATACAAGTTGCTCAGCAGCACCCTAGATTGTATTGTTATACAATGCAATGTAGGATTTTTACCCAGCTAGCATATTTTGCCATGCGTTGGAGGACACATGGATTTTCCATTTAGGTGTGAGATCTTGACATGTACCTATTTTTCTAGCAGCTTGTAAGCGTGGATAAGGCAAAGTAATTTTTGTGACTTTTTGACTGAGAATGAGAAGTATAGGAACAGGTGACTTTGGTGAAGCCACAATCCATGTGAATAGCAGAGATTTCCTTTATGTGGAATTATTTCATGTCCAAATATATGATTCAAGCATTTTGTGCACATCATCCACATGAGGAGCAGCGGCCGAGACCACATAACACCGGTCTTGAAAGACCTACATTGGCTCCCAGTACGTTTCCGAGTACAATTAAAAGTGTTGGTGCTGACCTTTAAATTCCTAAACAGACTCAGTCCAGTATACCTGAAGGAGCCTCTCCACCCACATCGTTCAACCCAGATACTGAGGTCCAGCACCGAGGGCCTTCTGGTGATTTCCTCACTGCAAGAAGTGAAGTTACAGGGAACCAGTGAGAGGGCCTTCTTGGTAGTGGCGCCTGCCTTGTGGAACGCCCTCCCATCAGATGCCAAAGAAATAAACAACTATCTGACATTAAGAAGACATCTGAAGGCAGCCCTGTTTAGGGAAGTTTTTAATGACTGATATTTTAATGTATTTTTAATCTTTTGTTGGAAGCTGCCCAGAGTGACTGGGGAAACCCAGCCAGATGGGCAGGGTAGAAATAATAATAATAATAATAATAATAATAATAATAATAATAATAACAACAACCAAACACTAAATGTCATGGTAGTTTGTGAGAGAGTGGAAATTTATCTACATTTTGGAATTAAGATCATCTGGACACTTTGCAATGCCTTCACAATAACTGTTTGAAACAGCTTCTTCTCTTCTCATTTGGAGCAATCACGTGCCACCCAGATGATGGTGACTACAGGAGATGATTGTGCACATGAGAGTTGAAGGGCACCAATCATGAGTGGCTTCTCCTTATATATTACAGCTCCGTAGCTGCATACCCTCCAACATTCTTCTGATGGAAATAGAGACATTTCTCTCTCACACACCCCAAACTGACCCTCCTTGATCCCTGCTTTTTTGTCCTCCTGACCACAGAGCATTTCCTATCAGAAAAAGAGTGCATGCCAGCTGAGAAAACCCCTTAATCCCAGTTTTATTTTGTTTTATTCTTTGTTGGGTTTACAACAAGAAAAACACACACCAATATATAAATTTTAGAAAGAGGCAAGATTATATGTGGATGCACAAAGCGTTTGTTTAAAAATCAAGACTCCTTGTACCCTGCTACTCTCCTCCTTTCTTCCTCTGCCCTCTGCCTGCACCTCAGAGCCTGAACAAAATAACACAACACAATGGCCAATAACAATGGCACTAAACACTATTTATAGACTAATACAAATGATCAGAAATTGCAACCAAAGTCTCTAAATCTTCTTCACCAGTCGCAGTAGAATAATGCAAAAGTTTGATATATACATAATCTGTCACCAAATATCGCCAGAACAGAGTTTCTGGATAACCAATCTGTTTCGTTCAATGCTTCATCAGCCAATCTTTATCAACTCTTCATCAGCCAGACTTGTAAGAATTAATATGAGAAGGCTGCAGTTCAATTTCTTAACAAGCCAATCTTACATGTAAGTAAATATAAATGCTGTAGAAGATATGCTCTGGATCATTGCAGATACTGTAGTCACTGATCAGATCGGTTACCGCGACTGGCGATGAAGATTTAGAGACCTTGGCTGCAATTTCTGACCATTTGTATTAGTTTATAAAGAGTGTTTGGTGCCATTGTTATCGGCCATTATGTTGTGTTATTTTGTTCAGCTTGTCTATATTGTGACACAGGGGTCTGCCCCTCAGAACCAGCACATCACATGGGGCTGGGCCTCAGCACCACAGTCTCCTCTTCCTCACCCACTCTCCAGAAGCTGCTACAAGCTGCCTGAGGGAGGAGGCCAGCAGCAGTGACAACGGGATGCTCATTTGAAGCTACCATAGCTGCACCTGCCATCGCTCGGGACAAGCGCTGGCTTATCCTCCCTGAGCTCAGAACCGGTAGCATTAGTGGTGGAAATAGGGATATTCCAGGATCAAATCAGAAGCTGGGGGGTGGGGTGGGGTGTCTTTCATAATTCTAAGCCTGTCCCTGGAAAATAGGGTTGTTGTTGTTGTTTAGTCGTTTAGTCGTGTCCGACTCTTCGTGACCCCATGGACCAGAGCATGCCAGGCACTCCTGTCTTCCACGGCCTCCCACAGTTTGGTCAGACTCATGTTTGTAGCTTCAAGAACACTGTCCAACCATCTCGTCCTCTGTCGTCTCCTTCTCCTTGTGCCCTCAATCTTTCCCAACATCAGGGTCTTTTCCAGGGAGTCTTCTCTTCTCATGAGGAGGCCAAAGTATTGGAGCCTCAGTTTCATGATCTGTCCTTCCAGTGAGCACTCAGGGCTGATTTCCTTCAGAATGGATAGGTTTGATCTTCTTGCAGTCTCTTACTATGCCACACTTTCCTTAACCACTGCCTCGTATTTTAGTGCATACCACCCTTTGAAATTAACACGATTGCTACAGGAAAATAAGGCAAGGCCTTCTTGGATATCAGCCTACACACACACACACACACACACACTTGCTCCAAGTGAAATGGGGTTCACATGCGGGTGAGTGTCTCATTCTCTGAGCCATTGGTTCATTATATTTAGTGCTATTTGGCAAGGACACATCTTCAGCGGGAGGTCTTTGTACAGGAAACCAAACATGGGCAAAGGCGGACTAGCGTTGCTTAGCAACAGCTTTGACTTTGGTCAGGTACTATGAGGAAGCAAGATCCCTAAGTTCCATAGAATTGAGTCCATTCAAAGAATTTATTGTCATTTCTCAGAAGTGATCTTTCCCTTTTGTAAACTCTTTTATGTGCTTAGCTCGTGCAGCATTCACAAGGTATTAAAAACATAATGCCCTACAAACTCGAGTGAATTGCTGGGTAAGGTGAACTTCATCTAGGTAATACACTGTAATAGCCGGTATATATCCCGTATCCTTTGTATCCCAAAATTATGCTCCAGATTTTCTATCATATTTTTTTCTTTCTTTACTTCTGCTCTTTGCCTGTCAGGGGGTTTGATTGTCATGGTTGCTGCTGTTTTGGTAGCCCTTAGTCCTAATTGAAATATATTTTGCAATAAGCATAGTCTAATGCTATTACATCGGCTTAACACCTTCTGCACTCTGTCTTAAAACTGTTACATAGAACTTAGAATCATGGAGTTGGAAGGGACTCTGAGGGTCATCTAGTCCAACCCCCTGCAGTGCAGGAATATGCAGCTGTCCTCTAGAAGGATCAAACCTGCAACCTTGGCATTATCAGCACCATGCTCTAAACAACTGAGCTATACACATTGTGGACTTTTGTTTTTTCCATCAATCACCAACTTTCAGATGTATTTTCAGGTGGGGTTTATTGTGCTAGTTTTACTGATTATAATGGAAGTGCTTCTGTTTCTGACATCCCTTTCACACTATTGCACCTGGGTTGTTGTTGTTGTTGTTGTTTTGTTTTACTGCTATAACACTAGAAAGGTTCATGGTTAATCTCTATTCTCTTTAACAATGAGCTGTAGTCAAGAAGCTTAAACATTAGTCTGGATTTGGACAAAGCGTGTTCTCCAATAAATGAGAGCACGTGTTGCGGTGTGGGCTGCCGGGCCAGGCCTCTTGTTGCCAGGCAGGTTAAGAGTTGTTGCCTGGCATTGTGATTGGATAACCGGGTTGCTGGGGCAAATTGTATGTTGCAAATTGGGTGGGTGGGACCATAGTCTTTAAATATTGGTGCACTCTGGTTTCTCTTTCTCTTTGCAGAGTGCATCGGATCACCCGCCCGCTCGCCCTCTTTTCCGGTTGACCTTGCTTTGCCTGTCATGGGGTCATCTGCCTTGGCGCAGGGGCCTAGTAGGAATTTTGCCATTTGGTGATTGGCTGTGCCATTTGGTTTTTGCCTACTACTCAGCAATTTGTCACAACTTGTAAGGTTGCGGTTAGGCATTGGTTATAATATGCTGGTGGTGGAGGGGTCAGGATAGGCTGTGCCTGCCCCTCCTATTGTGCTGAAGGGAATTCTGTTAAAGGAATCCTGGGGCTTGCCACGATTTCATCCAATCCCTGTCAAGGGATGAGGGCCGTCCAATCCCTGTCATGGGACCAGGGCCGGCAAGCTTTCGGGGAGCTGCTGGGGTGAGCGGCATGGGTCCGACGCTTAGCTCAAATGACCCCCAAGTTTGACTTTCCCTTCTACTGGCTACCGATCGGACCTCGGGATGTCAGTTCTGTCCCAGGCAGGGGGACAGATAGTCATAACCAATGTCTAAACAACTACTCACTGATTTTGTATTTTAATAAAGTTGTGGCCAAAATAGTGCCCAAAAACCAAAACTAAAATTACGTGTTATGTGTGAAGTTATTTGAGGGGTGGCCTGGGGACCTACACACTTAGTGGAGCAAACAACAACAACAACAACTCAAGAGGAGCAAAGCTGCTCCAAGCTCTTTCTGGAAACCCACATTTTTGCTCATCAAGACACAGTTTGGCATACTGCATCGTGTGAACCATTTGCATATGGGCCACACTACACATGATGAGCAGTTACTCAATTCTTCCTACCAATTTTCTGGTCTTTGGTTTTGCTTAAAATGAAATGCAGCTGTGGGAGACTGAAATTGAGAATAGAAAACTGCTTCTTAATCCTTCCTTTCCCTGTCATTTTTCAAAACTATTTTTTTTTACTGATGCTTTCGTTAGAAAGATAACGACTAGAATATATTGAGACACCAAAGCATTGAATTTAAAACAAAAACAAAAACACCCAACAACCTTTAATCCAAGTGCTCAATAATTAATTGATCTCATCAGGGAATTTGATTCAAAAAATATTCCACTCAACAGGTGAATATTTGATAGAACTGAATCTCCTACCATCCTTCTGCATCTTAAGTGGCGCTTTCTTGCTGATAATTATATATTCACAAATTATGTTTGGGGAGTTTCCAATAACCCTGATATGGAAGAGAGACACTCAGAATTAAGAATTATGCATCATTAATCAATTTGAATGTGGATTTTGAAGATCATTAATGTTTTTTCTCCTTTCAGCTCATGTAGAAATCTAAGACAAACACATCTGTTCCACAGGTAAAATAAAACATCATTATTATGTAAACAGAAGTTTGAAAGCTGCATCTCTCCCCCTTCCCTAAGGTTACACCCATTCTTTTGCTTTCTGTCAACTGGTTGTGGTGGTTATTAGAAACAGTAAACTCCAAGTTTGAAACTAATTAGCTGACACCCCAGCAGATGTAACTTAAGGAGACAGTGCAAGCCATTCGTTTATGTTAAATGATTTCAGATGATAACTTCTGGGGATTGCTACGAGAAGATGGAACATTAAGATGATACGTGAGCAGGTGCTGCCTAGGAAACAGTGTCAGCGTGGATCTGAACAGATTGTGTGGGACAAAAAATGCTCAAGGGGGTTTCTAACATTGCCATCCTGTTTCGTTTCCTCGCTCCGCATAGCTTGGCTACAATAACTGTGCTGTTCGACAGCACAGTGACAGAGGTGGACCATATGAAATAGATCTACACCTGGAGGCTCAGTGAATGGTTCCAGAGAAATTACACACTTCATTACACTTAAGCACAGAGAGATGGGAAATAATGAAATTCTAATAGGAGGCAGCCATAGGGTACAGATTATTGACATAAATGGCAGCTCAGGCAAATGCTTAGATTTTAAGGACAGCGGGTGGATAACTACCAAAAACAACAGCAGCAACAACAACAGACAGCGATGAGAGCTGTTGTTTGGCATCCAGGAGAAAAAAGAGAGGAAATAATGCAATCTGAGGGTAGTAAAATATGTGGCACAGGAAATGCATCTTACAGATTCATCAGTGTGCTGATAACAGGTAAGGCAAATCCTTTGCATGCAGAAAGTGACAGGTATAAGGCACCTTCCTGACAGTAGGTGCCAACTCCCTCGGTCCCTGGGTACTCAAGCACCCACAAAATTCCCCATGAAAGGCCTAGGCACTCAATAGTTTTGGTACCAGGGCCATGCAGGCTCCATAGCCCCATGGTGCCGGGCCCCCCACAGTCGCAGGGCTAAGCTGGCACTCCTGTTCCTGTCTCCCTAATGGGCATGATTAGGCAATGGCAGAATGTCTTAACTAGCTTATCTAAAGCATTGGTAAGGTAAAGGTACTCCTGACCATTAGGTCCAGTCGTGGCCGACTCTGGGGTTGCAGCGCTCATCTTGCTTTATTGGCCGAGGGAGCCGGCGTACAGCTTCCAGGTCATGTGGCCAATATGACTAGGCTGCTTCTGGCGAACCAGAGTAGCGCACGGAAAACTGTTTACCTTCCCGTCGGAGGGTTACCTATTTATCTACTTGCACTTTGATGTGCTTTCGAACTGCTAGGTGGGCAAGAGCTGGGACCGAACAACGGGCGCTCACTCCGTCATGGGGATTCGAACCACCAACTTTCTGATCAGCAAGCCCTAGGCTCTGTGGTTTAGGCCACAGCGCCACCCGTGTCCCTAAAGCATTGGTAAGTCAAGTTAAAGAGGCTATTAACTCAAGAGTCTGCTGTGATCATCAAGTCAGCAGCTGCACAATCCTCAGGTCATCTAAGAGGACTAGCTGTATTTTACTGTAACCGTGAGTTATCACCATATTTTGTTGGGTGCTTGATTTTTGTACGTGGAAAGGTTTCTAGCTGGCTGGCTGTGTCTCTCTTTGAAAAACGGGAACTGCTTTTGCAATAGAACCTCAATGGCGAATATACCTATGATCCTTCTTTAAAGGAAGAAGTGACACAGGAGGCACAGAGGGAGAGAGAATCTCACAATGTAGGATTTCACCCCCTCTGCAGAAGCTGGACAGTGATTTGTCACAGATCATATGAGAAGAAATGGCAAGAGAGCCATCAACCTTCAAGACAGGACTGTCATGGTGCTGCTGTAGAAAAGTAAGCTTGAAGCTGCTGAAGGGCCTTGATGTGGAAGCATGCAACTGATACCGCATGCTATTGCAACTATGCAGTCTGTACCCACAGACTTTCATGGTACTGGCTGCAGCACCCTCTGTCCACTGCCGCCTCCTGAGGCTTGAGGGTACAAGCATTCCTTTTCTCCCTGAATCACCATGCCGTAGCTCTTCGTTGCTTTGCTATTGGCTCCCTACATGTGGAACAGCGAGGACCTGAAAACACAGATTTTGCAAAGAAGCAGGCAAATTTGTCTGCTTTGTCTTTTCTCTTTTTCAGTCTTAAAGTTCAGTCCTCCATGTTTCTGTACTCCTTTGTGGTTTTTGTTATGTCCCCGTGAAAATTCGCCAGCCTTTTAGTGCAAATTTCTCCTAGGATACATATTTCGCCTATGTAATTCCCCCTAATAAAATGCTTTTGTCTATTCAACAATATTTGGATTGTTATGCAAACTTGAGCCAAGAATATGCATGTTTGTACACATTGCTTGGATAGAGAACTGAACTGCAAAATTCAGAGAAGTGCAAATTTCAAAGGATGTCAGTGTTTCAGTTTACATATCGTTTTGGAAAGTGTGGATTGGGTAAGTTCACATTTAAATGTGAACTGAATCTCATTTCTCCTCTTTTTCTAACTGGAAGTATTGTGCCTGTCAAGTGCTTCCCCAAACATCAATATATGTGCTTTTCAGAAGTCACCAATGACTGCTGGCCCCTTTGCTATGTCTGAAGAAACAAAATATACATGCTTTTTGATTGTCCAGGAAACATCACAAACACAAATAATGTAGGTCAGCCAGGTTGCAGAAGTGAAGCTAAGGGTGAGATTACAGAGCATCTCCTGTTTTCCTTAAGACCTGGATCCAACTATGGACTGTAAAGTGGCCATTGCAGCTTCCTATAAACTTCTGAGACTTTCAGATTACATTTTGTGTGGTCAGAATGAGATGTGAATGCTGGCCCATTTAGCAATCAAAGGAATGAGATGACCTATGGCTTTTAAGAAACCAGCAATGTTGCAACCCTTCCTAGCATTACCAAACTGACTCTTAATGCAGCAATATATATGATCACATTGGGGGCAGGGGGACTCTAAAGAGTAACAAATCCAGATATCAGTTCCAACATAGTCAAAAGGCCAGGGATCATACAACATCTTGAAATTGCTTATTCTAAATTTTGAATTATTATTTTTTTAAAAATACAATCTCTACCTATAGATCATTATGCTTCCTCGATAATTAAGACAATTATTCATTGTCCATTTTCTAATGTACCATTCCAAACTGAAAAGAACTTTGAAGTTTCCTTAGTTGTTTGAGATAGATAAGTTTGTAGTTGTCAGAAGATAAATTATAATTCCTAGGCCTGTTTTTAAGTGCAATTCCCTTAAAGCAACACAACAAAATTACCCTGGCATCTTTAGGTAATAAATAACCTTCTGTTTCATTAGAGGTAATAGTTTTCTGAAATCCTTGAACGATTGAACATGTCCAAAAAAATGATAGAAATCCACATAGATGGTTGCACATCACCAGCGCAGACCTTGTGGTAGGCTATAAATTCTATAGCTTAGTACCACTAAACTGGCTTCAGACCAGAAGTGTCTTGGACAAAGAAACCTCTGCCACTCCTTCCTATTTGCTCCATCACCTGCCTCCCCAAATGGCCTCTTATCACTCAAGAATGGCTTTTCGGGGGCTGGAGATGGCTGTAAAGGGGTGCAGGGAGTCAGAAAACTTCCATCCATACATCTCTGTATCCAACCCACTATATTTTTCATATCCCGCCCCCTGCACTTTTAAATCAGATGAGGTTCCACCAACAAAGATGTTTTTACAAATCTATTCCCACATTTAAGCTGTGTACACATTAACATTTGTTCTGGCTCCAGTGTGCTCCCACTCCTGGTATTTGAAGCTAGCCATAGACCATAAGACACTATGCTGTAGTTTCTTGATAAATATTGTTGTTTGATGCGTTCCCCCGCAAATCAGCTTCCATTTGATTGGAACATGTAAGCTATAGAATTTTGGGGACAACCCATTAGACTATTATTCTAATCTAATAGTGAAGACCATGCATAGCTGTCACCTTTTCCCTTTTCTTGCGAGGAATCCTATTTGGAATAAGGGAATTTCCCTTTAAAAAAGGGAAACGTTGACAGCTATGAGACCATGTTAACATTATGGTCACCTTGAGGGAAATGTAGAAAGTCCCCAAACACATGCCAGTTTTGTCTCCCCTTCTTCCGAGTTGCAGGAATCAACATGCACTGTGTATTGCTATTTGAGATCATCTTTTACACCTGGATTGACTGAAACATCCAATCAATACTAAATTAATCTGAAATCACCAAATGGAAAAGGATTACTTGCAATTTTAATGCCGTTAAAAGGGTTGTGTGTCTGCTTGTGAGTGCAGGCATGCGGTGCTTGCTTTCCTTTTGATCAGTTTGAGTGTCTCCTTGAGTTTTTTATATGAGCTTTGATATCTCATTGCTGGAAAATCAATTTCTATTCAATTAGGAGATGAAGATTTCCCTGCTGGAAACCAAAACCAATCAGTTGCAGTTTGCAGGCTTTTAGATTATGGATCCCTAGTGCGTACAACAGAATTATTATATGATCACTATGGATATCAGATTGTGGGCGATAATGACCAAGGGTTATCTTTATATATGTTAATGAAGAGTTATATTATAACCTCAGGTATACCTTTCTAATGTTCTTCAGCATTACGTAGATTTGACAACATCCATTTTGTCATCTTTAACTTTGGGATTTTCTTAATATAGCTCACACAAGTGAACCATGGCTTACAATCATAACCAGAGAGGGGAAAAAAATCAAGAAATTTCATCATGCCCATTTGGTTCATGATGGGCGACTACTTTTGCCACCCATTTCTTACAAAAAAGGTTCCAGTTACAGATAGGTAGCCGTGTTGGTCTGCCATAGTCAAAATAAAAAAATTCCTTCCAGTAGCACCTTAAAGACCAACTAAGTTAGTTCTTGGTATGAGCTTTCTCCCATTCCCACCACCCTTCTGAGTAATACCCCTCCCCACCTTCTCACTATATAGAAGGATCTGGCAACTTCTGTTTCAGTGTATCTGAAGAAGTGTGCATGCACACGAAAGCTCATACCAAGAACTAACTTAGTTGGTCTTTAAGGTGCTACTGGAAGGAATTTTTTTTATTTTTACAAAAAAGGGTTTGTGTGGCCATCATCTGAATCATAGAATCATAGAATCATAGAGTTGGAAGAGACCACAAGGGCCATCGAGTCCAACCCCCAAGAATGTACATTGGTTAAATTTTCTACTTTTTTATAATATACTGGAAAAAAACATCATTTATAGAGATATGACTGTGGAAGTAAGTGATGTGCTTAATCAAAAAGCATTTTGAATTGTTATAAAGCCAGAAAAGTTGATTTTCAAGGATACCGCCCTATAATTCTGTATTAAAATTGCATTACCATAGGATTTAGAAATACTTTAATACACATACAGCTGCAGTGTAATGAAGAGAAGATTAGGTCATCCTGCGATTAAAACATCCTGTCCTTTCATGCGCCGTAGATTCTTAACAAAATAAAATTATGCAAATAGGAGCAGGATATTTATTTTGAGAAAGGTAAAGTTTTAAACCATAATCAAGCTGAAATACTGTAAAATGAGATGTACCGCAACAATAATTTAAAGTAATAGCCTAGATGTCATTTAAGCAATTTGCAAACCGTATATTTCCCTGCTGTGTTTGCAAGATTACCTTGTGAATCATCAGGAGCCATAACTCAAAAAAGTCTCTTGATTTACATTTGCCTGAGTACTAAAGGCAAGAAAGGACAAATAACCCAGTGATCTTGTAGCTACATTACAATAAAGCAAAGGGTACGTTTTCCACCCACACTCCCAACTTCCATGCCTCCTGCTATATTCTGGGAACTTGTAGTCAAGATGTGCTATATGGCTGTCTGCCAGTGTTTATAAAAGGTTTTACGGAGGTGTGTATATTTAATTTTATGATCAGTATTATAAGACATTATAAGACTATAAAAATGCAACTCTCAGCACTTCTGAAATGCAGGTCCTAATTTGTGAGATTTGTTTTAAAGCTGCAGTCTACAGACAAAGCTTCACTAAGGCCTTCACCATCATGCCACACAGGCCAGTTCTATCCCCAGTTAGATCCATGTTTTGCCTTGGCTATTTGCTTATGCCACTCCAGCACCTTGCATAAGAAGCAATTATGTGGTGGGTTGACCAATGAGGTTACACCCACATGTTGGGGCCACACTGATACAGACCAAGTGCCCTTCTCAGTCAGCCTTGTCATGTGATCACTTGCTATATGTGAGAGGGTGCGCGGGTAGTGCTGTGGTCTAAACTACTGAGCCTCTTGAGCTTGCTGATCAGAAGGTCAATGGTTTGAATCCCTGCGATGGGGTGAGCTCCCGATGCTCTGTCCCAGCTCCTGCCAACCTAGCAGTTCGAAAGCTTGCCAGTGCAAGTAGATAAATAGGTACTGCTGCGGTGGGAAGGTAAATGGCGTTTCTGTGCGCTCTGGTTTCCGTCACGGTGTTCCGTTGCGCCAGAAGCGGTTTAGTCGTGCTGGCCACATGACCTGGAAGGCTGTCTGTGGACAAACACCAGCTCCCAAGGGGATTACAGCTATAAAAGATTAAGTAAAAGACAAGAATAAGGGAAAAATTTGATAAAAACCAAGGGCTAGGATTTGCTGAAATAAGTTTGGAAATTGGGATATAGAAAGGGGAGGTATGGGGAAGTCAGTGAAGGAAGGTTTAAGAAAAAAGGATATGAAATTATGCATGTTTGTTTGTGTGTTTGTTTGTTAGTATTGTGTATTGTTTGTGTTTATAAAAACTGTGAAAAACCAATAAAAATTTTATATATAAAAAAACCACCAGCTCCCTCAGCCTAAAAGTGAGATGAGCGCCACAACCCCATAGTCGCCTTTGACTGGACTTAACCATCCAGGGCTCCTTTACTTTTACCTTTACCTGAAATGTGTTCCATGCTGCTTGAATAGAGAACAGGTCTATGGAGGAAATGGGGCCAAAGATCTGGGTAGTAAGGCTCATGAATGATTTGGGAAAGGTTTACCATTACAACATCACGAGAGCTTTGCCATAATATATGTGAAGGTCAAAAAATTCTGTGTGGTCTCAGGTAGTGGAAAATGCCAACATGTAAATGTGGATACTTCCTGGATATGTCCATTTCCCCTGATCCCATTCCAGTCATATTGTTAACACAGTCAGGCTCCAGTCATTGCAGCCACCACAACCTTTTCTCATTCAGTTCCTTACAGTTTTTATGATAATCTGAATGATATATACATATTAGCCAACCCTACTCCTAGTAAAAGGGACGCGGGTGGCACTGTGGGTAAAACCTCAGTGCCTAGGACTTGCCGATCGTATGGTCAGCAGTTCGAATCCCCACGGCGGGGTAAGCTCCCGTCTTTCGGTCCCAGCTCCTGCCCACCTAGCAGTTCGAAAGCACCCCTAAGTGCAAGTAGATAAATAGGTACCGCTTTATAGCGGGAAGGTAAACGGCGTTTCCGTGTGCTGCGCTGGTGCTGGCTCACCAGAGCAGCTTCATCACGCTGGCCACGTGACCCAGAAGTGTCTGCGGACAGCGCTGGCTCCCGGCCTCTTAAGTGAGATGAGCGCACAACCCTAGAGTCGGACACAACTGGCCCATACGGGCAGGGGTACCTTTACTACCTTTACTCCTAGTAAAAGACTCCTATCCTGCTGGTCCCTCCTGTGAGGCTTACGCTCAACCAGATTTATAGAATCCAACAATCAAATTATATATCCAACCAGTGACCAACACCATATTATGGAGTAAGAGCAAAGTTTTACTGTAATAAAACAGGGCTTTATGAAGCAGGTTGTATCTTTCCTCACCTCAGGAAATTTATTTCCAACTTAAAAATAAATAAAATCAAAACATTTATTCAAAAGCTACAATACAGCTTTGTCCACTGCCATAATATCATGGAATGATCACTCCCATCTTCAATCCCAGTCTATACCCCATATACTGCTGCCCTTCACTCCTAGAAAGTGAAAAACATTGAAGGGTGGAAGGAAGACAGGGGAGGAGAGAGAGAAGCTCACATGCACCAAAAGACAGGTCCAGATGTTTCCAATTACAACGCCATCATCCTGACCATTGGCCATGCTGGAAAATACTAGCTTGAGGCAGACTGGAATATGTCATTGGGGGGGGGGTCTTTCTTCCATGCTTTCCCTCATTCCTTCCATTTCAGGTTGCCTGAAAGGGGTGAAGGGGCTGCTTGTCCATTTACTTTTGTGCTTTGTTAATCACTCCCTGAAAGTGCCACACTGATGAACCTGCTGGTGGCCCCGACTTTGATCTTGGAAGCTTTTTGTTTCACCTAGATAACAGCTGAGTAAATGTTTGATATGCTTGGAGCAAAGCTAAGCCCGATCCTGTGGGGCTATTCTCCAGTGGCGTAGCGTGGGGGGTGCAGGGGGCCCGGCCGCAACATCTGGGGGTTAGGGTTAGGGGGCGCAAATCCACGGGTTAGGGGGCGCAAATCCACTGGTTAGGGGGCGCAAATTACTTGCCTTGCCCCGGGTGCTGACAACCCACGCTACGCCACTGCTATTCTCAAATGGGGTGGAGGACTTCTGTGATCAAAGACAAATGAAATATATGTGATTTATAGTGCCAACTTTCATGTAACCTCAGCACCTTACATTGCTTCTTACTTTCTGAATTAGCAAGATCACATGGTGTAGTTCCCTTGAGATGACTATGAAGGGAAAGACATGTTTTGAGGTCAATGAGGAATATAGGAAAATAAAAGGGAGGTCACTGCAGGTGCTGTTCCAGTAGCCTGGGGAAGAGAAAGGAGAGCATGATGCTACGAAGTGAGGCCTTCTGGGAAGCTGTTTTCTCACAGGCTTTTTTTTTGACAGACTCTTGCCACCCAGCAAAGAAGATTTCTGTTGCCTAGTCCCCATAGCCTAGGCCAAAAACAGCTGCAACCGTTTATTTTTAAACCTTGTGCATCAAGTCTTTGGATTCCTTGAGAACTGCAATGGAAGACTGTAGCACAAAGAAATTGATTGACAGTTGAGCCAAATTGGGAGCCCACATTTTGCAAAACCCTTTGCCCTGTGCAAATAGCTTCCCTCCACTACTTTTGCCCTTTTCAGCTATGCTGAAAATGTTCTGCAAAGTGATTCCTCCCCTCTCTTGAAAAGTTTCATTGTGAGGTGTGGATTGCACCACAGAGACTAATCATGGCAATCCAAAGCACTTAAGAAGTGTTCTGTTAATTTCTGCGGTGTTAATCTTCATTGTTTAAACTCATGTTTGACCTTAATATATGCAAAAGCTAAAGAGATTTTCCAATAAATTATTAGAAAGGCATCAAAGGCCTCCTGCATTCTCCCTGGGTTTTATATATATATATATGTATATCATAAACTGATCTTATAAAACAGTACTGTGAAGTTTTCAGTGATCAGGGAAAAGAGAAAGCCAAACATTATTTTGAAGAGAAGTGCCTAGTTTTGAACCCTGTTAGGTGTTTTTATTATTATTATTTTGTGCAAAGCTGTTCCTAAAGTTCTGCTCTGTTTGCTTTATTTTTCATCACTGTGATGAGTTACGCCCCTCACGCCATTACTCACTACCCAGTCACCATTTTATAGGGGTGCCATCCATTAGATGAAACCCTACTTGATAAAAGAAATAAACCTGTTCAAGGAATAGATTTACTGCACGCCAGGGCCATGAATTAAGAACCCTCCTAACTCTCCCGTGTGTTCTATATTTCCTTGCCATTTAGCACATCTCTTAAAAACAAACAAGAAATATCACCTCTCCTCTTCCCTGCTCCCTCTCTGTGAAGGCAAATTGAATCTAAAATAAAAATGGAATGCATAGATTAAAAAGATGCTGAAGTAACTTTTTTCTTTCTCCCTGCGCTTTGCTTTTCCATTGCAACTTTCACACCTCTCAACAGTGTGTGACATGCAAGCTCTGTTTGTTCTTTTGCTGTTCTCTGGCATTACACACTGCAACAAATGAGACCTGAACATTAACTGTTTGCTGAGGATATAATCTGGGGCCCTGCTGCCGCACGCCCCCAAACTTACTCTACTGGTGGCCTGCTTCTTCGCAGGTATCCTGTCTGGTACTGCTTCTTTCACTAGACATAGCCTGCTCTCAGTTACTCCCTAAAAAGAGTTTCGGAATGAGAAGTGGGGTGGTTAGAACTAAACCAAAGAAAGAACAGAAGCGCAGCCAGTTTTGCATATTCAATACGCAATGCAGAGCTGCTCAGATGATCCGCATGGTATCACATTGTTTTCAATAACATGCAGCTTTTATTTGGCTTCTCTTAAAATGTTTGAGGTTATTATCTGAAGGCATCCATGTACAGGGAAGTTTTTAATGTTTGATGTTTTATTGCATTTGATGCTTTAATTTGTTGGAAGCTGCCGAGAGTGGCTGGGACAACCCAGTCAGATGGGTAGCATGATCATAGAATAATATAATCTTAGAGCCGGAAGGGACCCAAGGGTCATCTAGTCCAACCCTCTGCAATGCAGGAATCTCATCTTAGTAATCATCATCATCATCATCATCATCATCATCATCTAGAACAGTGGTTCTCAACCTGTGAGTCCCCAGATGTTGTTGGACTACAACTCCCATCATCCCTGAGCTCTGGCCTTGCTAGCTAGGGGTGATGGGAGTTGTAGTTCATCAACATCTGGGGACCCACAGGTTGAGAAAGGGTGATCTAGAAGGTTTTAATTCACTGAAGTAAGCCTAACTTGTTTTTGAATTTCATACAACAACTCCACCTTCAATATCTTTGCTTCTGGAATTGTCTGCATTGCACAAACCATATCCAATATTACTCTTCAAGGTAAACTGACACAATATGTGTTCTGTTCCCTGTTGCTGATCCATTATCTATTGTTGTTCAGTGCCTGTTGTTTGAGACCAGGACGCTCTCTGACTTGCTTGCTCATCTAAGCACACTGTGATATGTCATCCTGATCCTACAGTCCACCAGATGGCTGAGAAGCCGATCTCAATGTGAGCTTTTGACCTTGAAATTCTTCACTCTCCTGAAAATGAAATGCACAAGAAAAATTGCTCTCTCTCCCCCCCCCCCAAAGTATGTCGCCATAAACCATGTGGACTTGTAGTGATATAGTAATACATTTTTTGTTCAATACAGGTCTTTTGGCTTTAATTTATATACAAGTCCAAACCTACTTAGCTGATATTTTGATTCACTTCAATGGGTCTGGCAGGTAGGCAAACTGCCCGGTTTTCTTTTTCCTTCTCCGAAAGATATAACGAAGTATTCGGAGAGCTAATTTGCAATGGTGTGGGGAAAGTTTGCAAGCTACCCAAGTCCTTTGCTAACTCCCACATGCTGGGTAGGACCACAAATTAGAATTTCAGAACTAAAAGAGAGGTGGTGGTGTGTGGTAGGAGGAACTGTGGTGGTCTGAGGGTTGTATTTCCTTATAGAGACCTATCAAGGGTTGCATGCCAGTGGTGGATGCGGACAGAAGCAAATGTAGGTGAAGCAACAAATGTTATTTTATTCACATAACCTTCTATATCCTCTGTCCAGGCAAGCAGGAATCATTACCAGAATTCAAGAACACATTGTCTCCAGGAAAACCACACACTCAAGGAAGGGTACAAGGTAAGGCCAGTGAAGGCTATGGTCTGAGGAGAATTCTGAGGACCAGATAGAGAGGTCTGGATGGCTGCATTTTGGCTTGAGACCTGAGTTTCCCCATTCCCAGTGTCTCTCTCTTTAAAAACCAATAGGAAACACAGGGCAAGTCTTTGTTACTGTCATGCTCAGACTACTGGGAGGGACTATCAAAGAAATGCTATATGGCTGTGTTATAGAGCTCTATAACACGGGTGGTGCTGTGGTCTAAACCACTGAGCCACTTGGGCTTGCCGATCGGAAGGTCGGCGGTTCAAATCCCCACAACGGGGTGAGCTCCCGTTGCTCTGTCCTAGCTTCTGCCAACCAAGCAGTTTGAAAGCATACCAGTGCAAGTAGATAAATAGGTACCACTGTGACGGGAAAGTAAATGGTGTTTCCGTGTGCTCTGACTTCAGTCACTGTGTTCTGTTGCATCAAAAGTGGTTTAGTCCTGCTGGCGACATGACCCGGAAAGCTGTCTTTGGACAAATGCTGGCTCCCTCGGCTTGAAGCGCACCACACCCCATAATCGCCTTTGACAGGACTTATCCATCCAGGGGTCCTGTACCTTATACCTTTTTTAGAGCTCTGAGCTAGAATTTTTAAACTCCTTAGCTTTGGAGTGCAGAGTCTACAGTCATCTGGGCTAATACAAAATACAGATTATAAGGCTTACTGAAGAACCCTAGTCAGAAGTAAGTTTGGAGCTGGATTTAGGGGAGCACAACCAGTTTGGTCACAGTGGGAGTGGAGCCTCAAGGTTCCACTGGGGGCTCTGCAACTATGATTTAAAACTATAATGAAGCATGAGAGGTGGAGGGGTGCCGAATTTTGGCATTGCACACACACTGCTGAAATTTGAGTTCCACCCCAAGTTCCACCACTGGTAAGTTCTATTGAGTTTGATAGGGCTTACTCCTAGGTAAATGGGTATAGCAGGGTTCTCCAATATGCTGCCCATATGTACAATGGCACTCTTGAGATCTTCCCCCAGTGTCCACAAAACCCCACTGACCTCATTGACATGAGGTGGGGAGGGTGATTGCCTTTCCCCCCCATTGAGAAGTCCATAGAGCTGAAGGCGGAAGTTGGAAAACTGATGCTCTTTCCCACTTCCCTTTTCAGCTCTATGCCCTTCCCAAGGCTCTGATTAATTCTACCTGTTCCAACTTTTACCCTGAACACTGGGGAAAGCAAAGTGTATGCTGGCACCCAGGATACTGATTGGTGCCTATAGCTGTTCTCCTATATCTAGGAGCTCAATGGGACTTAACTTCTGAGTAATCTAACTGCAAATTGCATGGTAAATAGATTATTCCTGTAACCAATTGACTGTATCACTTGCATTCAGACATACTTCTCCCGAGGGCAAGTATCGTGATACAAGTCTGTATCTCAGTATATGCTACCGTATCGTGGAATATTCCTCAAAGCTCCCTCTTTCCCCCCTTCTCTGTTATGCTCTGTTCACATTCGAGATAGGAGAAAAAAACAATTGTTTTGTTAGTAGGCAAGACAGTTTTTGCTGTATTCATTAAATATATATATGCCCACTTACATTTTCCAATAGAGTAAAAGTCTTGTTAAAATAAAAAAAATAAAACTATCTCTGCCCCAGAACTCGTATGTTTAAAAGGTCTTCTTGATAATGACTTGGGGTCTCAGACATTTAATCCTTCCAATGTAGCAAACCATTCTTTCACCATTTAGATCTGATGTCTAGAAGTGTAGTGAAGCGATAGCGTCCTTGAATTATTTAAAACAAAAATTGCAAAAGAGCAAAAGGACAAGCTTGAAAAGTCTTCTGCCGTCTTTAAAGAGGAATGCCTGTTGTAGACGAATGCTGCTTAAATACCATTTTAATTCTGCATGTTGTCTGCAGGATTCTCTCTGTATTACTGTGTGGTTCTTTGGTTTTAGGATTATTTTCACACACACACACACAAACACACACACACACACACACACACACACACACACACACATATATATATACCCCCACACCCACAAAACACTTACAAAACAAGATACACTTAAGACAACCAAACAACAGGCGAAAGAGACCGAGGTAGTCATTTTGTTATGTGTAGAGCATGATGGTCTTTTTTTTTTCCTTGCGACCTCCGAAAGAAACTTTGCCACGGACAGTGTAATATCATTTGACCTATACTCCAGCAGGTATTTAATATGGGAGGCTTCAGATTTTCCCAGCAAATTTGCTAGTATGGGTTTGATCAGTTGACCCCTTGCTTGCTCGTACTGCCCACAATGCAGTAGGATATGGTTCACGCAATCGACGTCCTGAGAACATAAACAAAGCCTATTCTGATAGGGGACGCCTCTCAGTCTACCGTTTAGAACTTCCGATGGAAATACATTTAATCTAGCTTTGGTAAATAAACGCCAGTAGGTAGGTATGGAGAAATTCCTAAGATATGAGGCTAACTCAAAGTTGTGCCCATATTGGATTCCAGCCACAGATTACATTGGATCTCGATCACAGGTCGCTATGTGAGATGTGACACCTGGCTTGAGAGCAGTACATGTGAAAAGGATCTAGGAGTCTTGGTTGACCACAAACTTGACATGAGCCAACAGTGTGACGCGGCAGCTAAAAAAGCCAATGCAATTCTGGGCTGCATCAATAGGAGTATAGCATCTAGATCAAGGGAAGTAATAGTGCCACTGTATTCTGCTCTGGTCAGACCTCACCTGGAGTACTGTGTCCAATTCTGGACACCACAGTTCAAGAAGGACACTGACAAACTGGAACGTGTCCAGAGGAGGGCAACCAAAATGGTCAAAGGCCTGGAAACGATGCCTTATGAGGAATGGCTAAGGGAGCTGGGCATGTTTAGCCTGGAGAAGAGGAGGTTAAGGGGTGATATGATAGCCATGTTCAAATATATAAAAGGATGTCATATAGAGGAGGGAGAAAGGTTGTTTTCTGCTGCTCCAGAGAAGCGGACACGGAGCAATGGATCCAAACTACAAGAAAGAAGATTCCACCTAAACATTAGGAAGAACTTCCTGACAGTAAGAGCTGTTCGACAGTGGAATTTGCTGCCAAGGAGTGTGGTGGAGTCTCCTACTTTGGAGGTCTTTAAGCAGAGGCTTGACAACCATATGTCAGGAGTGCTCTGATGGTGTTTCCTGCTTGGCAGGGGATTGGACTCGATGGCCCTTGTGGTCTATTCCAACTCTATGATTCTATGTCCCAAAGCCTTTGCCTCAGGAATACAAGGGCATTATCATAGCCCAGTTGATACAAAAGGGATGGTGACAGCCCCCTCTCCCAAAAAGCAATCTGTTACAGGAGACTTTATTTCACGGAATATTTTGAAAGGAAAAATATGTTATTTTCCATAATTATGATAACATAATTATATGTAAAACAGAATATGACTCATAAATTTAAGAAGGGTGTAGAGTATCTTTCATCTAACTGATTGTATCATGGTAGGCAAGATTTCATCCTTCAAATGTGGTTGGACTACCATTGCCATCCTGCCTGACCAGAGATCATGTTGGCTGGACCTGATGGGAATTGCTGTCCAAGAAAAACAGTGAAGCAACACATTGGCCCACCCATGGATTATATGAATACGTGAATCAAAAGACAATAGAAGCTATTTCTATTCAGTGCTTAAGGAATGTGGTATTTGCAAATTTCTGTATATAATGACTCTAGTAGTGAGCCCATACATATATTAGTCTTAGAGTAATGTATGGATTGGAACAGCTATCACCTATATACTTCTCTGAATGTTGTGATTTGGTTCTTGGTTTAAATATTTCAAAATATGAAATGAAATATGAAAATCAAATGCTAAAATAAACATTAAATACATTGTGTTGGTACTTCTCCTTCTCGTTCCTTCTGTCACTGAGATGCCATTGATGTTCCACTGCCTCTGCCCCCTTTTGTCCCCAAACTGCACAGCTCTTTATTTGTCTGAGCCCCATAGATAGCTCAGTCCTCTGCAACACTACCAACATGGTCGTTTGTTTCCTTTGTAGCAGCTGTACCATTTGACACCACGGTGTGATTAACTTTTCACCCTCTGTTGTTGGAATGTTTGTGGACATTCCAGGAGTACATGGCAGCTAAGTCAACAACTAGAGGACATTGACTCATCACCATGTGACTTCCAGTTTTTTATATGCCTGTTACAGATGGTGAAGTTGCAGTGGGAAGATAAGTGGAAGTAGAAAGTTTCTAGACAGCTGAGAGAACCTGCAAATTGATATATGGATGAGATTGGGCTTCTTAAAATGTTTCAGTAGGAAAAGTAGGACTTATTTCAACCAAAATATGGGAGCTTTTATCTGTGTAAACCAGACTCCATGTGGGTTCTGTATCCTGTGACAGAAGCACAATCCTGTTCTTGCCTCTCTGAATGTTGCATTTTCAAAAAACTCAAGACTAATCCCTTTCATCCAGAGAAATATTCCTTTCAGGTGACAGCTGAATGGAGGCATCAATCAGCTTCTAAATAAATGACAAGTGGACACCTTAACGGAGACGATGCATTATACTAAGGCTGACCAATTCCATACGTTTTGTGCCACCTGTGATAATTAGATGTTACAGCTCAGTGGTGAGCTTTATTGTTCATCTCCTGAAGGCATTTTCTCCTGTGAAAAATATCCAGATGTCTATCTCTCAGGTGGTCAACCCATTGTCCTTGCTTGTCCCAATTGAAAAGGGGAAGGGATGGAACAAACAGACAAGGAAAGCAGCAGCGCGCAAGGAGGGCATTTTGCATTACAATAAGATATTTAATAGCACAGAAATTTCCTCCTGAGCTGCTACGATTCCTCGATTCCATCACACTACAGTACACTGTGTGTCATGAAGCATATGTTTGAGTGGGTTTCTTCTCTGTCAAGAAAGTGCAATCTACCCTTGAATGAAATGAAATACACATGCAGTGCTACTTGACAAAACAATGCTTGTTCGAGGGGCTGGCTGTATTGTTGAGATGTGCTGCTTTTTAAAAAAAAACACATTGCAGTCCAATAAATGGACCACTTTAAGTTATACAATTGCTAGCAGAATTTCTGTCAGCAGCTTTTTCTGTGATGGATATACAGTGGACGCTCGGGTTGCGAACGTGATCCGTGCGGGATGAACGTTCGCAACCCGCAGTGTTCGCAACCCACAGCTGCGTGTCTGCACACACGTGGGTTGTGATTCGGTGCTTCTGTGCATGTGCGAGTGCCGAAACCCAGAAGTAAGCCATTCCAGTACTTCTGGGTTTTGGGTTCCATAATCCAAAAAAACGCAACCTGAAGCATCTGTAACCCGAGGTATGACTGTACCAGAAATGGAAGAGGCTTAATATTAGGGGTGCGTATTCATTCTATTTTGGGACCAAATAACTGTTGGGGTGATTTTAGCCCTTCCTGTGTCAAACTGAGGCATCTCAATTTAGATCAGCACCCAGAAAACTTTTGTGACACACTGCCACTCTATTTTTCTGTATGCTCTACTTGTCAGTAGATCTCTATATTATTTTTGAGCTCTCTATTCTAGGTCCATGGTCTAGGGAAAGAGTGAGGCTCTCTAAATGATGCCTGAAGGACACTGAAGTCTAAGGATCATAGAACTGTAGAGCTGGGAGGTACCCCAAGGGTGATCTTGCAATGCAAGAATCACAGCTAAAGAATACCTAACAGATGGCCATCCAGCCTACTTAAAATCCTCCAGTGAAGGAGAGTCCAAACCCCTCATAGGTAGTCAATTGCCCTTTCAAACACCATTATTATTATTATTATTATTATTATTATTATTATTTATTTGAATTTATATACCGCCCTATACCCGGAGGTCTCAGGGTGGTTCAACATGAAAACCTCTCTCTCTCTCTCTCTCTCTCTCTCTCTCTCTCTCTCTCTCTCTCTCTCTTGTATATATAAATAATAAAAACAACAACCCAATAACACCCTCCCTCCCCCAAAAGAGTCACATTTTAAAAGGGCATAGGATGTCAATCAGATTAACTAAAGGCCTAGTTAAAAAGGAACGTTTTTGCCTGTCACCAAAAGGCGTATAATGAAGGCGCCAGGCAAACTTCCTTGGGGAGAGCATTCCATAGATGGGGAGCCACTGCAGAGAAGGCCCTGTTCTCATGTTGCCACCCTCCGGACCTCTCGAGGAGGCGGCACACGAAGAAGGGTCTCAGAAGATGATCTCAGGGTCCTAGTAGTTTCAGATGGAAAGAGGCAGTCCTTGAGGTATTTCATAAAGTTCTTCCTAATGTTTAGTCAGAATCTCCTTTCTTCAGGAGATTTGAATTCATTTAATGTAGCTAGCTGTTCCCTTACCACCTCTTTTCCTATCTTGGGCTGCATCTCCCTCTCTGTATCATTTATTCCATTATCACCAGACCATCTCTTGATGTTGCAAAACAGAACACGACACTTTTCAGTCATAGCTGACCCATGGCTATTTGATGTACCTTTGGGGACTATTAATTTGCTGATGAAGATTTATCATGAAACAGTTCATTATCCTGGAATAACTGTACTGTCTGCCGCTGTGCTCAGAGCACCCTATTGCGACGTTTGGAGTGCCCATCATCTCAAATTTGGAATGGTGTGCCTATAGCACCACCGCCGTGCAACTCACTTCTGACTATATTTTGGAGAGGATATTGACTGTGGAAGGCTTTCTGCCTCCATTTCAGTGATCCTTGACAGTGACTTACCACTCCTACCATTCCTGTTCATGGAACATTTATTTGATTCTTATTAGTTTGTGTCTCCATGCACATATTATATGTCTTCTGTTCATGAATTTTCAAACAGTGTAGTGCTATAAAAATATTGCCAGTATATTATTAGCCGACGCGTTGCTTGTTGTTGTTCAGAGCATCTCTTGATGTTATCAGGGCTGATTTGGGTCCAGTCACTGTGGGAGCTCTGTTCTGGCATGCCCTGGAGCAGATTTTGGCCCGATCTCTGCCTTCTGCCCCGGCAAGCATGATCAATGTGTCTATAGATGCGGCAAGAGGCTCTGCTGTTTGATCCCATTCTACTGCTGCCCGGCTGGGCTTCAGATTGCTCTGCCGGTGCCTGCAAAAACTTTCCACCAGATGTCAAGCAAGATGATGTTTATGCTGCACAAAATGCGATGTCATCATTCATAGCATTTAGGAAAATAGCAAGATAGCAACTGATGGTCCATGGCCAAATCTGGCTGTCAAAATCATTTTATCTGGCCCATAATCTCTTTACCAGCTTTTAGACAACATGTAATAATACGTCTGTCCACAATTTCACTTCAAAGGAAAAAGAGAAACACGGCATACAGATTGCAAGGAATGACGATAGTGTGCCATTTAATATCACATTTTTTTCTTGGGATTTTATATGTCATACTCAGGATCTGCCTGAGCACATCTGCCCCATAGTGCTCTAGCCCTAACTGTTAGATGGCACTGCATTTATACTGAAGCATAACAATAGGTCTGGTGGTGAACTTGTGCAGCAGAATACGTTTCAGGCTCCCATATTGTGCCTGGGGAATCTTATGTTCCCCTGGAATACGGAAATTGGCAGTTCCTATCCCTGCTTTAGAAGGTTCTAAACTTTTTACCTACAACTTCAGGGGTGGCTGCATGGATTCAGCAGCTGGGTTTTTCCGTGCTCAGTATTAAAATAAGAGCAGGCTGGAAGGAAAGGAAAGGAATAATTTTTGTGGTGCAACTCCACTTGTAACAAATTTGTCTGTCAAGGCCTCTGACCTTCCTGACCTTGCTATCACAAATTCTACAAGCCGAATTTTGTATGCTGCTTCTGTGCCCAGCTGAAAACACAGCTATCTCTTTTCTAAAAATGATGTTTGCCTTGAACAGACAGCTTCCTGAATTGTATCATGATGTACTGATTTATTTTTTTCCTTTTTGGTGAGGTGAACCAAGATTATTCTTGACTTCAATAGGCTGATCAGCATTAGTGCCAGCCAATGCTACAGATACTGCAGCGGCGTAGCGTGAGTTCTCAGCACCCGGGGCAACGCAAGTAATTTGCGCCCCCTAACCCGGGGCAAGGCAAGTAATTTGCGCCCCCCCTAACCCGCGAGTTGCCGCTGGCGCTGCCGCCCAAACGACGCCGCTTGCCCGGAGGAGGAGGGGGGGCAGAGAGGCGAGGAAAATGCAACTGCCCAGAAGTTGCAGCAGCACCGGCGGAGGCGGGGCTGTGAAGAGGGGCTGCCTGGCGCGTCCTCCGCGGCGAGCGCTGAGAGCCGCTGCCTGCTGGGCGCCTTCAGCCCAGACGTGCGCACAGCTCGGCGGTTCCGCGAGACATGCGGCTCCGCTACAGCCTGCGCCCGAGGCTCTTCGGCGACTCCAGAGGCAGCGAGCGCGCCCCCCCCAGATGTTGCGCCCGGTGCGGCCGGCACCCCTGGCACCCCCCACGCTACGCCACTGAGATACTGGTGTCCTCATCTGTCTACCTGCTTGCTAGTTTTACAGAGCACGATCCTGCAGAATTCTCTGTAGTATGATGGTTAGACATCTGAATCTCAGTACAAATCCAGACGAGTACAGCAACGTGAGTGCATCCAGAAAGCACTCGTTGATATTGTAAAAGACATAAGATATGTACACTTCATCCACATTGTGTAGTACATATGAGAAACACATCAGTTGTCTTATACAGTGGGACTTTGGTTCTCAAATGCCTTGGTTCTCAAACGCCAAAAACCTGGAAGTAAGTACACTGGCGGAGCAAGAGGATGCGCGATCCTGGCAGCACAATCCTGGTGGGGTGCCATCACGGCTGCCCCCCCTACACTGGGCACCATGCCTCCCCAGGCAGCGTGCCATGCCCCCGGGATGCACGCCAAACCTGCCCCTGCCTGTGCTCCACCACTGAGTAAATGTTCCAGTTTTTGAAGTTTTTTCAGAAGCCAAAAGTCCAATGCGGCTGTCGGCTATTGTTTCCAGGGCACAGAAGCTGCGCCTTGGTTTTCTAACATTTTGGAAATCAAACAGACTTCTGGAATGGATTAAGTTAGGCACTTTTGTTTTTGCTATTTATTTTGCATTTTTGTTTTTGATGATTTTTCGGTTAATTTGTTTTTGTGATTGTGTGGAATCCAGTTGAGCTACTGATTGATTGATTGTGTGACTGCGGAAATGGATAACCCCCCCCACCACCATCCCAAAAATGACTATCATCAGTGCAGGTAAGAAAAGAAAAGGAAATTATTTTTTATTATCTACAATAGTGTCTTATTTATTTTGTAGTGCAGTACATTGATTATTGCTTTCATTTTATGGATGAATGGTCTCGTTAGTAAAATTTACGTTCAATTGCTGTTTTAGGGGTTGTTTTTAAAACTCTGGAATGGATAAATCCATTTTGCATTACTTTCTATGGGAAAGCAAGCCTTGCTTTTGGAACGCTTTGATTTTGGAACAAACCTCCAGAACAGATTAAGTTTGAGGACCAAGGTACCACTGTATCTGAATACATAAGTATCACAGTGCAGAAGTTGCATTTAGTAGAAGCTACTTCTATGTGTTTATCTTCTTTTTAGATTCACGATAATGATGATGATGATGATGAGTTCAAAATAAACTTCCCTATGGAAGTCATACCTTTCTTTCGGACAAAAGTATCAGCAATTGCACTTTAAAAATAATGCATTTTATGCCAATTTCTTCACTTTTTCTATAGGAATAGTATTTGCACCTGCAAAAGTTTCAGGGTAGTCATGTTCCTTCCTTTCTAATTAGTGAATATCCCATAACTGCCTGCTGAAATCCCATAGCTTTTTATACCACAAATGTTCTGGTTTATTTTTGTCCTGCTTTTGTTGCACTATGGACAGCAATAACATAGCAGCATTTGGGAAGCATCACAGAGCATCTAATGAAGCAGAGAACATCCACCACTAAGGCACCATTGTTGGGTCAATATTATGTTGCAGAATACTCCCATAATAAAGCACTTGTCTGGAGGGGCCTTAAATAATTTCTGGCAGTGGTATATTTCATGCTTGATCAAACCCAGGTAGACCAGGGTTTGAGAGCTGTTTTGGGCATTCAGACAGTTCCCATGAACTTTTACCAAAATTACCATTTGGTGGATTTTTGTACCTCTGTCTGAGCTGTCATTCATCTTCAGAACTTGGGAAAGAACTACCGTATTTTTCGCTTTGGGAAAGAACTACCGTATTTTTCGCTTTGTAAGACGCACTTTTCTGCTCCTAAACAGTAAGGGGAAATGTGTGTGTGTCTTATGGAGCTAATGCAGGCTGTGCATCTATCGCTGAAGCCAGGAGAGCAAGAGGGATTGGTGCGCACCGATCCCTCTTGCTCTCCTGGCTTCAGGGATAGCCGTATGAAGCCTCTTCAGGGCAATGGGAGGAATGCTCCCCCTGCCCTGAAGAGGCTTGGCACGGCTATCCCAGAAGCCAGAACAGCAAGAGGGATCGCTGCTTTCACTGCGCAGCGATCCCTCTTGCTGTTCTGACTTCGCTTCGCTGGAGAGGTGCTGCGCAGCTTTCCCACTCTGCGCAGTGAGAGGGAAAGCTGTGCAGCACCCCTTCAGCAAAGCGGGAGGAGAAACGGAGCCCCTTCCATTTCTTCTCCCACTTTGCTGGAGAGGCGCTGTGCAGAGAGGGAAAGATTTTTTTTTTCTTGTTCTCCTCCTCTAAAACTAGGTGCGTCTTATGGTCGGGTATGTCTTATAAAGCGAAAAATACGGTAGATAAATAGCTAAGGAGTGCTTCATTGGTTATGGGGGATTCTAGGCTGCAGATGGCATAGGTACAATTGGCTGATAGGAGGTAGAGTAACAGACAAACATACACCTGTTGCTGCTTCCATAGGAGCCAACTCCTAGGGGCTGAAGGGGGTTGGCTCCTCCATAAAATATTTGAGAGGGCCGCCCCCTAGTTGATGGGCATTGCCATTCAAATGGGGTGATTGCACCACATCATGTGATCAATTACGCAGGGTGGGGCTTACCTGGGGCCCACAATATTTTATTCAAGTTGGCACCCCTGGCAGCTTCTGATACCTCTGCTTCTTTTCCTCAACTTTCATTCCATCACACCATACATGTCTTCAGACCCCAACCACTTGTCCCTCTTTCTGTTGCCCATCCAATCTCTGTTCTTGGATTTGAGGCTAACTTGCCCCCAAACAGTATATTATACTACTGCATAGACATAGAGGGATGTGGGTTCTCTGAATAAAATTAAGTATATATGGGATAGCTCAGTCAATAGAGCATGAGACTCTTAATCTCAGGGTTACCGCTTCAAGCCCCACATTGGGCAAAAGATTCCTGAGTTGCAGGGAGTTGGATTACATAGCCCTCGCGGTATCTTCCAATTCTACAAGTCTACGATTCTATGGTTTGAAGTATAGGGCCCAAATTCTATAACTCTTTGACTCTATGATTCTATAATTGGGATTCCCCTGGTCCTTTCTAACTAGCACCTCTGTGGAATGGAGGATGTGTCATATTCAGAGTTTATGTCACTGCTGGTCTATTTCCCTTATTATTAGTCTGTGTTGGCCAATGAAGCTCAAAATGTGCAAAATAGCCCTTGAATTTCAACACACTTGTGTAAACTGCAATCTCTCTCTCTCTCTCTCTCTCTCCCCCTCTCTCCCCTCTCTTTAATTATTTGTTTTTGTTTGCTTTCCCCAAACGACTGTTTGATTGAATTTTGGGCTGTAATTGAAGAGAGAGAGTGAAGAACAAACATTTTTTACTGTGAATAATGATTTTCCATTATCAAAATTGCCACGAACAACAAGAACAAGCCAAGCAATTGTATTTGAGATGGGAATTATTTACAGATTAATGTATGATGAAATAAATGCATGCACTGAAAGTCTAAATTCCAAAAAGATGCATATTTTCCAAAAGGGCAGAGATGTAGGCATATTGAATATATATATATTAATTAAAATGCTTATAAACCATCCTTCGGGCACAATGACTCCTAAGGCAGCTAACCACGTAGAAACGTGAAATCGTCAACATAAACACAACACGTTTAAAGAAATAAAAGAGCCAACAAATCAATACAGCAGCAGCACCATGCACTGGATCTTACTAAAAATTGAAGAAAAGAGCACTATTTTCCTCTGAGGGAGCAAATTTAAGGAGTGGGGGAGCTGAGTATCCCAAACCGCTCTCTCCATTTGTGAAGAGAAAGGTCTGCTGTAGGACTGGGCAAAATCTGGTTTTCAGCACCTTGATATCTCTCCAGTTAAGCATTGCAATATACTGATATATCACGATGTTTGAAATAACAATGGAGCAATGTAGAGATGTAGAGGCCTTGGCTGGCTTCACGGTTTTCCCCGCATTGTGATTTTTGCCAGCGCCTGCTCTTGTGATTCATTGCCCCCTGCACAAGGCTGGGGAGAACTGAGCTGGCAGAATTAACAAGGGCTGTTGGAACCAAGTGGCACATTGCCTGGCTTCATGGTTCCCCCCGCATTGTGATTTTTTGCATAGCACACGTATGTACATCATGGTTTGCGATATATTGCCAGGTGAAAAATTATGAAACTGGCATCACAATATGGACCTCAAACTGGTTTTAGATGGTATGCTGATATATTGCACAGCCCTAGTCTGCAAGCATCAGAAGACCTGCTATCAAGATAGCTCAGAGCTGCAGCTGCAAACTCTACTCCTTTCATTTTCCTGCTACGGCTTTTCCAAGAGCAGTAGGGGTAGAAAAGGGACAAGTTGTGGAGATGTCAGGGGAGATCTTGAATCCATTGGATCCAAAGCCCGTCTGCTCTCCCAACATGTTCTTGACAAGGGAGGAAATCTACACCATCCCAGCTTGATGAAGTCTGTCCAGTGATTTATAAAGACCATTTGTGAAAAAATTGTATCTTTTTGTGATACAAATGCTTCATTGTGCTTGCCAGTCTATTTATAGGAGTTTGGCTGAAAGGTACTGGACTGTTTATCCCCTTACACTGCTGAATGAATGCTTCCCCTCATAACATTATATATCCATTCTGCAGTCTAAACATACAAGTTATTGTGGAGGTTGTAGTAAAGGTTACTTTTGAATCAGAGTATTCAAAAAACAAGCACTTGGCTTCCTTTATATTTAAGATGCATAAGAAACCTACCCCAATGTCACTAAGGATCTGTTAAAGAAGGAGAAGGAGAAGAAATTTCTTTCCGGCTGTATTAATTCACCACTTGGCCTGGGGAAATTACAAAACACCAGCTGGAGCCTTAAGAGCACCATAGGAGGGATTATTGACTAAGAGAATTTACCTAGAGAAAAAGTCCCATCTACAACTGAGCTCTTAGGTGAAGGAGGATCATTATATGGTAATTTTACATGTCCCTGCTCAAGAGGGAAAAGGTCACTAAGTGCAGCCTGAAGGTTGGGGTTCTCTGCTACAGAGGGGGTAGAGAGCGAAGAGCCAGAAAATGCTCTCCTTTCCAATAGTATGCCACATTTTCTTAGCCATTTTAGAACGAACCTCTCTCCCCCACCCAGTTTCAATTTAAACTATCAAAGTTAAATTTACAACCACAGGAACGTTGTGTCTTTCCTACCTCATTTACTCCTTGACTGTTCGTTGGCTGATTCTCTACACAAGGCCTTTGGGGGTCTCCTCGCTTTCTTCTTCTTCATCTACTTCTACCTCCAGGCAGAATCTCTATCCTTGATTCTATAGTCCCTTTGGTTCTATAGTCACAGACCGAGCAGCTGATAACTCAGTTTGTGTAATGATATCAGGGCCCTATATATGCAATGGCAATTGTCTTTGGACCCTACTTCTGCACACCACTCAGGTTTTACAACGTGGTAAGCTGTAGAAATAAATACAATGTTCTGGTGTTTTCCCCCAGAATCCAGAAGCTGCAGTAAAAAAAAAGTGTGATTCATGACTAAACTAACAAAAACTGGTAATCTGTCAAAAAAGCTGTCCTGACCAGGATACACAGCTAGGGCCAATTATAAAAACAAGAGGAGAAAAATGCATGTCTTAAATAGGCAAAATAATAGCTAAAGCTTTCTTTCAACTTACAGAACAAAAAGGCCAAAATTGCTAGGTAACCCTACATTCCTACAATGGAAGCAGACAGCTTCAAAGTCCTCTCTCTCTGTCTCTCTTTTAAGAAGCTGAGGTATGTCATGCATTTAAGGTACTAGGTCCAAAGAATCCCAGCAGGGGTTAAAAATGTTTATTTTCAACTGAAAAGGAAGCAGCAAAAATCACCAGAGAGGTAATAAGAGAGAAAAGGGACAGACTCAGGAGAGGTCAAAGTCAGAGAAACAATTGAGAGTCAAAGGAGTGCAGTTTCACAGAGGAAGAAATAGGGGCTATGAATGCGAAGGCTCAATTTGAAATAGGTTCAAAAGATATACCCAAGAAAAAGGACAATGAGGGGAAATAGAGGGAAATATTAAGCTGAACCTGAGTTAATAGATGTAAGGGGGAAATAAACATACAGAATAACAGAGAGAAAGGGGAGCTTCCAAAATAGAATACAGTAGGTATGAAAACTATACACAAAAGGACAAAAATATCCCTTTCTCCAATTATGGAACTTCAGTAACAAACCAGTCATTCGCGAGACCTTCCTGGGGTGGTGGGGAATCATGAATCATGATGGGTGTTACGACTGAGTGATATACAGTGGTACCTTGGTTTTTGAACAGCTTAGTTCACAAACAGCTTGGAACCCGAACGCTGCAAAACCGGAGGTAGGTGTTCTGGCTTTCAAACTTTTTTTCGGAAGCTGAAGGTGCCTTGTTTTGAGTCCCCCTGTATTTCCTGTTGCACTGCTAATTTGCATCCTCCCATTGTAATTCAAGTCTTCCATTTCCGATTGCAGTGTTCTAAGGTGATATTTGGAGCTTACACTGTATTTGGTGCTTTTGGTTTTGCTACTTATTTTGCATTTTTTGTTTTGAGGCTTTTTCGGTTAATTTGTTTTTGTGACTGTGTGGATCCCAGTTCAGCTGATTGATTGATTGATTGATTGTGTGACTGCAGAAATGGATAAAAGCCCCCCCCCCAAATCAAAACAATGACTATCATCAGTCCAGGTAAGGGGGGGGGAATTAAATTTTTTGTCATCTACAATACTGTCTTACTTATTTTATAGTACAGTACAATTATTATTGCTTTCATTTTATGGATCAATGGTCTTGTTAGATAGTAAAATTCATGCTAAATTGCTGTTTTCGGAGTTGTTTTAAAAGTCTGGAATGGATTAATCCATTTTGCATTACTTTCTATGGGAAAGCGTGCCTTGGTTTTGGAACACTTTGGTTTTGGAACAGACTTCCGGAACAGATTAAGTTTGAGAAACAAGGTACCACTGTATAGTCCTAAACTATTTTAAAGTCCATGTTGCGGTATCAGTTTCATATTTTTTGACTTGGCAATATATTGCAAATCATGAAGTGTGTGTGTGTGTGTGTGTGTGTGTGTGTGTGTGTGTGCACTATGCAAAAATCACAATGTGGAAGAAACTGTGAAGACATCCAATGTGTCACTCACTTCCTGCAGCCCATGTTAACTCTGCCAACTCAGCTCTCCCATGCCTCACGCAAGGAGCAGGAAATCACAAGAGCAGGTGCTAGCAAAAATCCTGATGTAGGAAAAACCATGAAGCCAGCCAATGCCTTTACATGGCTAAATCCTTATTCCAGACACAGTGATATATAAGTATATTGCAATGTTTAGCTGGTGATGTATCACAATGTTGAAAAGCAGATACTGTCCAGCCCTAGTGACCATCACTGCCTCTCCCCATGCCTCTCTCTCTCTCTCTCTCTCTCTCTCTCTCTCTCTCTCTCTCTCTCGACTGGACACCTTCTCTGACCTGCTTTGCACCCCAAATGTTTTTGCCCTACTAGACTGTGTCCTTGAAGTCTGATAAGACTTCTTGCCAAAATCTGGATGGAGGATAGAGAGGGGTGTGCAAAAGCATGTAGAAACTAGCTCGCTTGCATCATACGGATTTGCCTACAGCTCTACGGACCACTGGCACATCCCTTTTTCCAAGGATCACCTGGCACAGAATAAATTCTCTGTACCCTACAGGGCCTCCTGTGAAATTTTTTACCTTTGCTGCAATAATATTACCCTCAAACTGTTGAAAGGCAATTCATATTCACAACAGTCAAACCAAGTGGTGAAACCTTTTGCTTCATCCGTTAATTACTTAATAGCATAGCTTTGCCATCCATTAAATAATCTCAATAGACAAACATTTTGAGGCTTCTTTCATTGCTGTTTTCTCCAATGATTTATCCGGCAACTTGAACTTGCAACCTCCCAATGACTTTATAGATTTGAGAAGCTATTATTATTGACTTTTCTTCATCAAGGAGGTAAATAATTACTGTATTCAAGCCATTAACGTCAGGTTAACAGGAGTTAGTAGTTGATATGGCTGAATTTGGTGGCGTAAATGAATGGCGAGGAGGGGAAACCAACAACCCTGGAAGTGTCACACAGTTTGTATTTTAAAATTGCAATATCAGTTTAAAAGTAATGCTCTCAGAATAATTTTTGGGGGAGGGGGATCTGTAGGATTTCCTTCTGCAAGAAGTCAGAAGGCTTAGCATTGTCATTTACTTATATAATTTATATCCCATCTTTCCTACAAGAAGCTCCAAGCAAACATACATGGTGTTATCTATTTTACCCTTACAGCAGCCCTGTGAGGTAGGTATGATTGACAGCATTTCCCTGATCCACCGAGTTTGTAATTCCATCAAAAAAAAGAAATCAGATATCAGAAGTTCTGAAATACCTGCTGGGTCTTAGTAATCACAGCATCCTTTTCTAAATGCTCACAGACCAACTGTTGAAATATCTGTTCTAGGACCTTCCCTGTATCAATGTCAAGCTCACCGGTCGGTAGTTACCAGGGTCTTCCTCCCCCCCCCCTTTTGAAGATGGGGACATTTGCCTGCCTCCAGTCGGTAGGGACCTCATCTGTTCTCCAAGAATTTTCAAAGATAATAGACAAAAGCTCTGAAATTACATCCACAAGCCCCTTTAGTACCCTTGGATACAACTCATCAGGCCCTGGAGATTTAAATTCATTTAAAATAGCTCAGTGTTCCCTTACTACCCCTTTTCCTATCTTGGGCTGAAGCTCCCTCCTTACATCATTTATGCTGTTATCACCAGGTTGGGCATCACTTTCCTTTTGGGTGCAGACAGAGGCAAAGTAGGTGTTGAGTAGTTCCGCCTTTTCTCTGTCACCCAATAGCATTTCTCCATGTTCCCCAGTCAGAGGACCTACCACTTGCTTGTTCTTCCTCTCACTTCAAACATAGCTGAAGAAACCTTTATTATTATTTTTAATCCCTCATGCAAGCCTGAGCTCCTTCTGAGCTTTAGCCAGCCTCACTTTCCCCTTGCAACTGTTGGCAACTCGTGTACACTCCTCCTTTGTGATTTCCCCTTTATTCCATTGCGTGGACAGGCGGAGTCCCCAGATCCCGAGCGGTCTCTTCCCCCCCCCCCCCCGTCATGTGGAATAACGACTCAAGACAACATGCTATGGGATTAAATTGGCCACAACTTTATTAAATTTCAAATGTGGGTAGACCTTGGCTCAGGCATTGGCAGCGGCGTAGCGTGAGTTGTCAGCACCCGGGGCAACGCAAGTAATTTGCGCCCCCAAACCCGGGGCAAGGCACGTAATTTGCGCCCCCCTAACCCCTAACCTGCGAGTTGCCGCTGGCGCTGCTGCCCAAACGACGCCGCTTGCCCGGAGGAGGAGGGGGGCAGAGAGGCGAGGAAAATGCAACGGACCAGCAGCTGCAGCAGCAGCGGCGGAGGCGGGGCTGTGAGGAGGGGCTGCCTGGCGCGTCCTCTGCAGCGAGCGCTGAGAGCCGCTGCCTGCCGGGCGCCTTCAGCCGGGCGCCGCGAGACATGCGGCTCTGCTACAGCCTGCGCCCGAGGCTCTTCGGCGACTCCGGAGGCAGCGAGCGCGCCCCCCCCAGATGTTGCGCCCGGTGCAGTCTGCCCCCCTTGCACCCCCCACGCTACGCCACTGGGCATTGGGCGTTCTCCCTCCCCAGTCCCCAGCCGGGGACCTAGGGAGCATCAGGGTTATCCAGTGTGTGTGGGGGGGGATGGGCCAGCTCTGGAGAACATATGTTCAAGCAGAGATAGCCGCCCCCGTTACGCCGCCGCCGCAGGGGAGAGCAATGACGACCTTTCGGCGTACGGTCAAAGCCTCCCTTCAGAAACCCCTTTAACGGGGAACCCTGGTATCACCGCCGCAAAGAGGAAGATGGACTAAAGGATTCCACCCAAGGCCTGATACCTCCAAAGTTGTGACGTTTTGCTACGGGAAAGGCGAAACCTGCCAATGCAGGGAAATTTCTTTCCGGCACTTTAACAGCGACCTTAACGTAGCAGCGCCCGCATACCTGTGAAGAAAAGTTAACGTGCAAAACCTGTGAAGAAGAGTTAACCTGCAAAATAAGACATTAACTGAGGGTGGGTAGGGTGGGAGAAGAGCCAGTGTGGTGTAGTGGTTAAGAGCGGTAGTCACGTAATCTGGGAAACCGGGTTCGTGTCTCCGCTCCTCCACATGCAGCTGCTGGGTGACCTTGGGCCAGTCACACTTCTGTGAAGTCTCTCAGCCCCACTCACCTCACAGAGTGTTTGTTGTGGGGGAGGAAGGGAAAGGAGAATGTTAGCCGCTTTGAGACTCCTGAAGGGGAGTGAAAGGCGGGATATCAAATCCAAACTCTTCTTCTTCTTCTTCTTCTCTGGAGCCAAGTGAGGATTCCCAGGTAAGATCCTCCCTCTATTGTGTGGACAGGTAATCCCTCCCCCTACCTGGCCTGGTCTCCTTGGCAACGCTTCCCCCAGGTGGAATTGGACAACTGACTGAGGTAGGCGGAGACCTCCAGGTATCCCACCTGAGGGAAGGCAAAGCCAAGCCTATGCTGATGGAGCCGCTCCAGATCCAGGGGCTGCACGCGTCCACACAAAGGGTGCCCCCCGTTTTAAGCGGGGAGCGGTCATTTCTTATACATGCCCTTTGAAACTCTCAGCTCGTCTGTAAGCTCCTTATGCTGCCACACCAGTTTCAGTAGATGCCTCCCACTTCTCTTTCTTGTTGGTATTTTGGGTGCAGAAATTTAAAGAGTCATGTACATTGATGACATAGGATAATCTATACATGAACAACTCTTCCAGAAGAAAAGGTCTTGTAGCATATCTAGAAAATAATGAATTATGGATTTTGGCAAATTTCCAAAGCAGTGAAAGACCCAGTTGTTCCTCAATGCCAATGGATTCGAACTTCTGAGCTTGCCTTCTTCAAAGTTCTAGACCTTGGCACACATTCCATGAGTGGAAATGCCAGTGATGGGGAAGAAATTTGATTCAGTTTGCATGTGGTGAACTTACTAAATCGGCACTTTGCAAAACACTGCACAGGCCTAGGGCCAGCCCAATACATTTTGGTACCTCCCTCTCTTCCAGGGAAGAAGGGGTGAAGGAAGATCTACATCAGGAACAAGAAGGAGAACATATATTGATATCCGGGTCTGCTGTCCCAGTAAATCCTGCCACACCACCTGAGGCAGTCGCCTTACCTTGCCTGTTGGCTGGGTCAGCCCTGCACAGACCAAAATGCAATCATCCTTCAAAATTCCCACTTATTCAGATTTTGCAATGCAGTTCTCCCGCCAAGCAATCTGTACAAAAAGTGTACCTATAAATGCATCTATTAGGGGAAATAATATAAATATGTGCTACAGAGGGAGAATTGCTTTGTGAAGATTCTGGGCAAAAGAATTGCATAGAATAATCAGGAGAAATTTGCATGAAAACACGGATGCGTTTTCATGAGGTTGCTTTTTCAAAAGAATGCAAACTGATGTGGAAATGTGGAAGACTGAAGTTAAGACTGTCAAAATGAGAAAAACAAAGAAACCCAAACTGACATATTCATCCCTCCCTAGGAAAGGGAGTAGAATGTGTATGTTATTATGGGTCTCTCCCCCCCCCCCATTGAATTGCTGACAAAGTTATATGCCTTGGAAGACTGGCTTTGTATTAGCTAGCCGTATGGAACTTTAATTGCCCCATCTTTGATCCAGCAACACAATTAAATGGAATAAATATAACCTAGTAGAAACAAGAGAGTATAGAGAGTCATTAGAATCTAGGTTTCAGCTCCGGGTGGCCTAGAAATCTTTCACCAATCAGATCTCTCCTGAGTTGCTTGTGTTTTCACATTTATTAGGAACAAGGAGATCAATGTTTCAAATTCAGCCTGATGAAAACACAAAACATTGCTTGGGGTTTTTGTTTGAAGCTGCTGTGATATCAGCAAAGCATGCTGTCCTCCAATGTACTGTGAATTCCATAATTAGTTATCATTCATCCCAAGCCAAAGCAACTGTAGAACACACTCACAGTCCCAAAGGACCAAATTGTTAACACAGGCTAAGGTTGTTTTATGATTCCAATAACTAAAGTCTATTGACTGTGATTTTATTATAGTTCATAAGGAAAGAAATTGAGTGCCTTCCCATTTCCCCCCTTTCTAGCCTGAAGCACTTGCTATTTTTCTTATTTCTCTGGCTCCATTCAAATGGGGAAACAGAAAGGTTCAGGTTAGTGGTCGCCTTTCCACCAGGTAGCTGATGAAAATGTGCAGGCAAGCAATCAGTGGCAATAAATTAATACATTTAATCTGTTTAATTTACCAAGCAGCAGGGTGTTTTTTCAATAATGTCCTTTTAAGCATATGGTGATTTTTGTTTGGGGTGCTGGTATGGTTGGACGCACAACACTTAGGCACGGCATAAGACACTGACATTGATTCTTAAAAGGTCTTTATTCACACTTGAGCCAGAGCAGCTGGTGGGGGGTTAGAGCGCACTCAAGTCACTCAGATCTTTGGATATTGCTTTCCATTTTGCCATCTGTGTCCCGTTAAATATTCCTGATTTTTGCCAAGTTTGGCCCAATTTATATGTTAAATCAGTTACTGAAAACAGGTTCCAAGAAGCTGGTGGGGGATACCATTAAAGTGCACAGATCTTATGCATTAATCATTCATTTTGGAACAAGAAGTACAGGTTCTTCCATTCAGATAATCACATTGATATGTCAGCTTTTTGGATCCCGCAGAGACAATGGAGAGGATGATAGTTTGCCCCTGGAGAAGGCACAGTTTTGAATCAAGGAAGGTATAGCTTGAAAACTTCAAACTTGCAAAGCATTTCCTGAATCTCTTGTGATTATGAACATTTTTTACTAAATCTAATATGCAGTCTGCAGCAGAACAAGTTGCAACACAAAGGCTAATGACATGAGCATGGTAACATTCCCCCACTGCTTCTACCTGGCAGCCTCTTTTATTATCTAAGGCAAGGATTACTGAAGGGACATTTGTGGGTGCACAAGTGCCCACAGAAGCCTTCCAGAAGTGGAAGAAAGACAAAACACATGGTCAGATTCAGGCCATCTGTGTCAATACAATGTTAGGTCCCTTCTTTGCTTCCATCTCGAGAGAAAGGGGTCAGTGCTTCAAGTGCGAGTTTCTCCATTACAATCTGAGACGTATTAGCCATATCTGAGCCAAGTATTATTGGGTCAATTTTACATTTCAAAAGGTCTAACTGGATGAGTTCTAAAGACACATATACACAACACTTTAGCAGGCATGTATGGTACTTTGTTATGGCTATAACCTGTCTGGAGTCCACACTTCCTTGGTTAACATTTGGATGATGGAATCAGAAGCTGACTTTGGGCAGGGCGACTGGTTCTGCCACACTGGACGCCACAGGGCATCACAACTATGACTAAGCAGAACAGATTGGTAGTATTGATACCCTGCCTTTTTTCCTGACCGGACTCCAAGTGGCATACAGATAAAAATCACTCACTGATCAGTCATCTGACCTTATTATGATTTCAGGTGATTGGCATCTGCCAAAGCACAGAGTTTGTATACAATCAGCTGTATAAGGGACTTAGCAGACGCTACCAATCAACCCCCTTCAGCCAATCACTGTCCCTACCTGCCCCACCCTTGACATCATATATGACATCAGGTGCATGGAGGTGGGCCTGGCTTAACCAAAACAGACTCATTGACCAAATGTGAAGGCCTCGGGGGTCAAATTTGACCAGCAGACTCTTTCCTTTGCACCCCTTGGGATAGAGGGAAGAGTAAGTGGGGGATTAATTATATGTTTAGTTCACTTACCTGTGCTTAGGCATAATGTCAGTGAGAAAGAGATACCCTATGATATACTGCATGCTAACCCCATATGGCATAAAGAAAGCTAAAAATGTTTGTTCACAACCAACATATTCATGAGGTAAACTACACTTATAAAAACCAGATGGCTCAACAAGCTCAACAAGTTACCTCATGTTAATCAATTGTGATTTGATTATTCTCCTACAGCATAACCCAACCACAAGAAAACCTTTTAAATTGTGATCCTATGCTTGCTTAATTGGGAGTAAGTTCTCACAGATATCAGTCAGTTTTATTGCAACAGACCAACTGGTCATTATCCACCAAATGATTCACAAGATGAACTATGGGGAGACAAAAACAGCCGGCGACGACCAATGCTTCTGGTATCAGTAAACATGCAAACTATCATTGTACCTAATTGATTTCAAGGGGAGAGCTAAGCGTTTGCTGAACTCACTCTAGCTGGACCCAATGTACTATAGCAGCACCAATGGCTGGAGCTACACATTATGCATGACAAAGGGAAACCGCCAAGAGCAGCATCTCCTCTCCCATAAAACATAGGCACATTGATCTTGTGAGATGATATTATTGTGCTGTGAGTTCCCCTGTTCTTACTCAACTTGATTGACGGCGTTTGGCATGGTGAGGGAGTTCAAAATGATGGACCTTAGGATCTCAAATTTTAGCGGCATACCAAACACCTCTTACTTTCCACTCTACATCATAGTTTGGTTGGCATCCTGTGTCATGTTCAGAGAGGAGCCAAAGGTTAGTGGCAGAACACCCACCCTGGAGAGCCACTGCCAATCATAGTTGATGGACGTTATCTGACATGAAATAAGGCACTTTCCTACGTTGGCTCACCCTAACTTTGACAATATTGTGTCCTTATTCCACCTGCAACCTCAAATTAATAATTTAAACAACATTAAACCATAACTCCTACCGAGTTCATAAATATTTAGAAAGCCCTTACCCTTACCATTCACGATTTGATTGCGGTATAGTTGCTAAAATAAAAATAAAAATCTTCTTAGACGCTGATTAGTGTTTTGAAAATCAGATGGATAAAAGAAAAGGATGTGCTGAGCTACTCAGATTGCTTTCCAACAGGCAAATAGGCTTGTCATGAGTAGCGCCAACACTATAAGTCAAGCGTTTTTATAAGAATTCAGTAGGATGAAACCACTACTTCATCACTGGAACTCAAGTACCCAAATTAAATTTAATGTGTCAAAAGCTGTGATTGGGTGGTGATGGCTAAGTGCTCTCTCTCTCTCTCTCTCTCTCTCTCACACACACACACACACACACACACACATAACCCAACAAAACAAAACAAAACCCTGTTCATAACCCATTAGGTATTTACAGAAGAGTTAGGATAAAGTGTGAATGCCATCTCTGAAATAAAATCGTGCTGCATGACCTTCAATCTCACTTTTACTGCTTGGATTTGCTCTATTTAGGTGCATTCTTCTAGATGAATATTTTCTCGGAGACATGTACAGAAACAAAACATTCTAAAACTAGACACAGATGAAATTGGACCTCAGAAAGGACTTTGTATCAAGGAAGCTATTAACAGCTTTAACAAACAAAATCCAATATAGGTGTTGTTGCTTAAAAAAAAATCCGCTAGAACAATAGCTATTTAGCATCCTGGGTGATAGAAGGTGGGAGAGTTGTTACCTTTGTGTAAGGATGCCCAAGGTTGTCATTTTAAGTAATTGATTCACAATTCCTGCACTAATATTTGGATTGAAATGCATGGGGTGGGGGTCAATTGTCACACTTTTACCAATTTCCACAATTTCAGTCTCTCATACAAAAATACAAAAATGCATATGAAAATGAACATTTTAAGTTGAAATGTGTGCAAAAATGAAGATTTTATTTATTTTAAGATGGATAAACTGCCCCTTCATAGAAAAAAAATAACAGAATGGCGTACAGCACAAAATAATATTATTACAATGACAATGCCGGTAAAAGACATTACTAGCACATCAATGAAAACTGGTTGGTAAAAATGTTCAAGTTGCAAAGGCATGTCTGAAAGGTATCATTTTTAGAAGACAGCTAAAAGAAAGCAGAGATGCTAGACTTCTGTAGGAAATGAGTTTCAAAGCTCAAGCCCTGGTAAAGACCAACCAAACCTCAGGGGCACTCAAAGTTCTCCAACAGAAATAATCAAGATGGCGTATAAGGAACCAGGCAATATTTATGGTACTTTGGACCAAAGGTTAAGGGCATTGTGAAATACCCAAATGTGTATTTAAAAAAAAAAAAACCCCAAAAGGTATAAATATTCATTTCTTTAAATTTAAAAATGCAAATTAATACTGAAATGAGATGGAATGAGGTTCTGAACGAATATAACACATAAACTATGGAACTCACTTATACAGGAGGCAATGACGGCTACCAACTTGGATGGCTTTAAAAGAGGATTGGGCAAATTCATGGAGGAGAGGTTATCAAGGGGAACTCTCAGAGGCAGCAATGAATGAATCTTTATTTGCATCAGCCATTGGCCATGGCAATAAAACAACACAATATACAGAGAATAGAAATAAAAAGTCAATTATATAAAATACATTTTAGGGTTTTGAATTAACAGTCAAATAGTGGGTCTTATTCTGATAGCCCCGGCTAAAAACCTTGCAATCTTTGCTGCCACCTGCTCATCTTGATCTGCCAAGAGAAAGGGCACTGTGGCAGTGCTTGGGCGACCTGGAATGGACAATAAAAGAGGGGTGATAATCTCTTCCTCAAGTCTTTATAAAGAGTGCAAGGCAGAAGGGCATGCGCCCACCAATTCAGTACTGCCATCTCCACAGAGGCAGTAATGCGTCCCTCCAATGCTTTTGAATAGCAGTTGCTGGAAGCCATAGGAGGAGACAGTTTTCTTGTGCTTGAGGTTTTCCCACAAACGTCTAGTTGGCCACTGTGAGAACAGGACATTGGACTGGATGGGATATTGGTCTGATCCAGGAGGCTCTTCTTATGTTTTCAAATACAAAAGTGACCCATTCCAGAAATAGACTGAATTCTCCATCCATCTCTTGCTTGTGAGGCTCTCACAGAGCTCTGGCTGAACATCTAGAGTATTTTTCGCCCTATAGGAAGCACTTTTCCCCCTCCAAAAATGAAGGGGAAATGTGTGTGCGTCCTATGGGGCGAATGCAGGCTTTCCCAGGCTTCCTGCAGCTCTGTGCCACCCTCCGGATCCCGGCGCAAAGCCGCGCGGGGCTCCGGAGGGTGGCGCAGAGCTACCTGCATTCCGAAGCCTGGTGCACGCTGAAGAGCGCGCCCGGGCTTCGCGCACCTCTCCGCAAGCCTGGGGAGACCGGTGCGGCTCCCTAGGCTTGCGCATAGCAGGCTGTTCTGGGGTCGGGGGAAGCTCGGGCTTCCCCCGCGCCTGCCCCATGCCGGGGGGGGGGAAATAATTTTTTTTCTTTATTCCCCCCCCAAAAAAAATAGGTGTGTCCTACGGGGCGGTGCGTCCTATGGGGCGAAAAATACGGTACATATCTCATGGGCTTAAGGAAATAGGTGCCACTGATTCTTCTAATCACTGGTCCTCAAGGTACTTCTAAATGGGGGGTTATAATGTCTTATTTTGGGGTATTCATTTCCATAGCAGAGACACTGGATTTTTACAGGCCCAAGCTAGGCTTTCTTTCTTTTTCTTTTTTTTAACCTGAACTGCTAAGCTCGTGTTTTCTCTGAAAATCAAGCCCCATTCTTTCTGTTTTGTACCTTAGCCTTAACATTAAAGAGCCGAGAATTTGGATTTTGCTGGATGCTTTTCATAATGCATGAAAGAGAATAAAATACCAGCAAGCTATTTCTTGGCTGTAGTTTCTTTTTTCTGCCGATGGTAATAAAACCTGTTCTTTGTTAGTAGACTAAACAGGCATGACCCAGAATGCATTAGGAAGTAGTTAGAGAGAATACATACAATCTGAAATATTTTTATACTTTTCTCCCTGACTCTATAAACTTGCTCTAAAGAAAGAGAGAGAAAAACCAGTAGCACAACTTCTGCCTCTGAAGTTGTTGATAGAAAATATTGGACCCAGATTTGAGGATTTCATATTCTTCTATAGCATTGCTATAAGTAAATAAATCATAATTAGGATTTCACAACCTTTTGTGCAATTTAGCGGGCTTGTTCAAGGTCAACTGCTGCTGTTCCATTGTGTTTTATTTCTGTTTGTGAGGGTTTTATGATTCCAATTGTATCTTGTGGATTGTTTCATTCATGTCATCACCCTGGGATCTATTTCGACAAAGGATGCTTTAAAAGTTCCACAACTCCTCCCTGGTGTAGAAAGTACAGTGTGTGTGTGTGTGTGTGTGTGTGTGTGTGTGTTTGCCAAAAACAGGCACATAGTAACCCAGGAACAATTTTGAAAATGATGGATACAATTTTATTCACATTGGGTTGAACAGCTACTTTTTCATCCAAATCAAAGTATGTGTGCTTAGCGTGCGGTACAAATTCTCAGTACACGTCTACTACAATTATAGACTTTGTGGTGCCCATTATTTGGAATTTACTCCCTATGAAGGTCTGCCATGACCCAATCTCATGTTTTTAGCAGCCAAGTTAAGACTGGAGCCTTCAAGATGTTCTCTGGGTAGCACCTGATTTAGGGCGGTGTGAGCAATTCCCCCACATAAGGCACCGAGCCAAGGCAGTGCAAAGTGTGCCACAACTATGACGTAGTGTAGTTGAGAACATGTGGAGTATGGAAGGTGAGGGGGAGGACATACCCTCCAACAATTTCTCAGATGAAAATAGGGACATTCTTATTCTTATTCTTATTCTTATTCTTATTACCTTGTTCATCTGACAGGGTTGTCCCAGCCACCCTGGGCAGCTTCTGACATATATAAAAATACAATAAAGCATTAAACTTTTTTTAAAAAACAACAACAACAAACTTCTGAATAAGTGCTTCCTTCAGATGTCTTCTAAAGGTTGTATAGTTATTTAACTCCTTGGCTCAGGGGTCACAACACTCCATACCCTCCAACATTTCTCCAATGAAAATAGGGACGTCCCAAGGAAAAGTGGAACATTCTGGGTGTAAATCCAGGATTGTACCTGGAAAATAGGGACAATTGGAGGGTCTGGGAGAAGGACATGAAAATAAGAAATATTTAAAGGGGGAGTGCCAAATTTTGTCCTCTTTCAGGGTACCATATTACCAATGTCCACCTCTGCTCTGGGTCTGTCTTACATTTTCTAGGAAACAATCTAATTTAATCTGAATATTATTTATTTCATTTTTAGTCTTAGTGTTTGGGGTTTTTTCTAGTTGTGAGTTGCTTTGCTGCAGGTTTTTTTTTTTTTTTGCAAAAGCAGAATAAAAAGTTTTCAAAATAAACAAGTAAATAAAAACTGCTATGACAGCGTTACGTGAAAAATTCATTCTGCTGAGGCATTTCAAGAGAACAAATGGTGAGAAATGCATGTGGAATAAACACCAACGTGAGCTGATTTTGTAACTACGGTGAATAAGTGTCTCTCTATGCAGCAGAGTTCTTTGTTTTTCTGTCAGATGAAGGATGTATCAATAGCTATGACGTGAGCTTTATGCGAAGTGTCACCATTACTGGCGAGAAAGAAAAGGTGATATTCACATGGTGTAAATACTGAATTTAGGTTTATTGGTGCATGTGTTTATTTGAACGTAGTACTGTTTATAAAGAAAAAGAAAAAGATTAATACTATGGGAAATGACATTTAAATCTCTCAAAACACCCTGGATTCCCAAAATGACCATCAATGTTTTGCCTCTACTTGCAAACATATCCTTTTTGCTCTTGATGAATGCTATGACAATGTAAAGTTGGTATTTTTGTCAGATGGGCTGGTGAAAATTCAGCAGGAATTGAGGAATGATAAGGTCTGCATCAACAAGTTTCAATCATAAGGTCATATGACATTTTTGAAAAACAGACTGTGTTGAAGAAAATATGTTGAGTGGTTAAAATTGGATATTGTGTGAGTTAAGTGCACTTAGGCTGGATCTATACAGGTAAAAAAATGCTACAGAAAAAAGTGTGTTATGAAAATTCTTAATGGAAAATCCCATTGGTGGCTGATCACTGCTTTACAGCGCCATCTTTATAACACAGTTATAATGATATAATTGACGAGTCCTTAGTCTATATTACCAAACCCAAGGGATCTATTTCACTGAACTCAGTAGGAGTACTTCTGAGTAAACAAGGGCCCCATCTACACTATACATTTAAAGCAGTATCATACGACTTTGAACAGTCATGGCTTCCCCAAAAAATTATGGGAATTGTAGTTTGTTAAGGGTGCTGAGGCGTGCCAACCTAGCAGTTCGAAAGCACCCCCGGGTGCAAGTAGATAAATAGGGACCGCTTACTAGCGGGAAGGTAAACGGTGTTTCCGTGTGCTGCGCTGGTGCTGGTTCGCCAGAGCAGCTTCGTCACGCTGGCCACATGACCCGGAAGTGTCTTCAGACAGCGCTGGCCCCCGGCCTCTTAAGTGAGATGGGCGTACAACCCTAGAGTCGGACACAACTGGCCCGTACGGGCAGGGGTACCCTTACCCTTAAGGGTGCTGAGAGTTGTTAGGAGACATCCATTCCCCTTCCAGAGCTATGATTTCCAGAGTGCCCTAAGAAGGTAAAGAGGAATTGTTTGATAAACAACACTGGGAATTGTAGCTTTGTGCAGAGAACTGTAGCTTTGTGCACTTCATTAACTACAGTTCCCAGGATTCTTTGGGGAAAACCATGATTTTAAAGTGGCATGATACTGCTTTAAATGTATAGTGCAGATGTGACCAAGTTAAGACTGTACTGGCTATTCCACATATGATATCATAGAATTGGAAGGTCCCATTGTACTGTGGAAGTCAACTAATCTAACCTTGGCTCGGTTCAGGATCTACAAGACAGGATTCCTATGACTGAAATAGACGCTAGGATGCACGTTGTACCTATTTACATGAAGACTAACTCTGACTCTCTCTCTCTCTTGTTCTCTTAAGTATAAGGAAATAAGCTAGTTATAATTTATGGCAACACAAATACTCAAAGGTAAATTAAAGGACAGATAAACATTTGCAGTCCCAGACATCAGCAGCCTATTATCAGCACACAAAGAGGAAAGATTGCTGTAATTGTACAACTCCTGAACAATAAACTCTAATTAGATTTCTCTCCACATCAGAGATTTATTTATTTCTTTTTCTTTTTAAAATGTTTTCCAGTTTTCATGAAAGGTTTAGGGGGGAAATGATGAAGCAGATAATGATAAGAAAGAAAGAAAAAATGAAAACAAAACAGAAACCTGAAGGGCAGCAGGGAACAGACAAAACATTCTACGCTAAGATTTCATTAATGACCTTGTTTTAGCATTTTCTCACAATAGAAAAATGATGACTCACAACTCTATGATGCTGCAATTAAGCATCATGGGTATAATCAAGTATCAACAGCATTGTTCCCCTAGATGCCTCAGAGTAATTTATGTTGTTGATTTGTCAGTCAGTCCTGTGTATCTATTTATCTATGGCCCTTTGATGATTACTATAGCTCTATTCAATTGTTTGCTGAGTAGCTCCACCCCTTAGGTAATGTGTTGTGTGTCCTTCTCCACCTTCCCAACCTCTACACATGCAACAGAAACATCTGTAGAAAGAGAGTGTGTGGATGCATAGGTGTACACGCAAAGGCTCCTAGGTGAATCTGGGTCCCTATTGCACCAGGTTTTAGGCTGTGTGGTAACCTTAGCACATTGGCATCACCATAATTTTGTTATTCGTAATTCACCCATCTGACTGGGTTACCCCACCCACTCTGGGCGGTTTCCAACAAATATAAAAGCATAATCAAATATCAAACATTAAAAATTTCCCTAAACAGGGCTGCTTTCAGATATCTTCTAAAAGTCAGGTTGTTGTTTATTTCCTTGACATCTGATGGGAGGGTTTTCCACAGGGCGGGTGCCACTACCAAGAAGGCCCCCTGCCTGGTTCCCTGTAACCTCACTTCTCACAATGAGGGAACCACCAGAAGGCCCTCGTAGCTGGACCTCAGTATCCAGGCTGAACAATGTGGATGAAGACACAGGTATACAGGGCCAAGGCTCTTTAGGGCTTCAAAGGTCAGCACCAAGGCATGCAGATGTGTGCCAGATGGGCTCCTCCAGTGCTCTTGCATCATGCCAACCTCCCTGCCACGTCCCCCCTCCTCTCCCCAGTGAACAATTTTTTGTTTGGACGTTAGTATAGTGACTCTGCTCCACCCAATTCTGGTTTCTTAACATGGGGCAATAATTACTGAATGGGCTTTTATCAGTGACTTTAAAGGGTGTGAAGGGACCCAGAGACAACATTCAGCCAGAATATTTTTTAAAAAATTAACAAATCTTCGTTTTGGTACATGTTCTCATTCCATATCAAATGAAACAACCAATTTCTCCCTAAGAATTGAAGCAGAGACCTATTTAGGAAGCATTTGCAGGCAATGACTCTCAAAACTAGTCCCTTGTCCCTGTCAATGGGTATCTGGAAAGTGAGACTTCATAAGGCTTAGTATGGAGACTTACAGCAGAAAATTCAAATGAAAGTGCCCCTTGCCCTCAAAAGTGAAAGTTCTGTAGGAATTATCTTGCTACTGCAAAGAGCTTAGGTTACTGTGTGTGTGTGTGTGTGTGTGTGTGTGTGTGTGTGTGTGTCAGGCAGATGAAAGCCTTGTGTGAAAAGGACAAGACTATCGTCTCCTTTGGCAACCACTTCATCTTCTTCAACACTGCTTGTTGATTCCCTGCTCCCATTCCCACCCCCATCACTTTAGCTTTCACGTCTCCCGCTTTGACACAGATTCCTTCCTCTCCCTTCATTATTTCAGCGGTTGACTTTCTCTGCTCTTTGTCTTTACTTGTCTCCTTTAATTTTCTTTTTCTGGCAGAAGCCCTTAGCTCAATTTGTAAACTTGGGTTGTAGAAGCAAAAGCGCTGCATTGCATGTGTCTAGAACTAAATATGCATTATGAATTGACTTGCCGATATATTCATTCAGAAAATATAGCCACAAATCGACTACAGGGAGCATGGGCTGTTTTGTCTCAATAAACTCCCTCCACCTAAGCCTGTTTTCCTTCTCTTATTCCTGCAATCATTCCACACACACACACACACACACACACACACAAACAAACAAAAAGCAAAAAACCCCAGAAAGGGCACTCTGGGACCTTCACTCCACTGTTTTGAGCAAATGAATTTAAAGAGGTGACCAGAGCACTGTCTAGTTCTGTTGTCTTGCATGACTCTCACTTAGTGAGTCTCGGGGACATGGATAAGCTGTTCAGTCTGATCTGGGTGACCACCTGTGCTCTTGCCCTTTATGGCTAATAAAAGTAGCAGGGAGGGCATAAACAACTGGGCCAGGAAGGAGATTAATGCTTCCTTTACCGGAAGAGGGCGTGGTAACTGTCTACTTAAAGGAGGGAGCGGTAAAGCCACTCCTCCAGAGACCCTATCTGGAATTAGAAAATCTAAATAATTATTGACTGGTCCCCTTGGGGAAGGTTCTTGGGGAAGGTTCTTAAGTGGGTGGCCATGGGCCACATCTGTGTTCTCTTGGATGGAACTGGTTTTCTACATCTATTTCAATTGAGATTTAGGCCTGTCAGGAGTTCAGACTACACTCGAGTAGGACCCTGGCAGAGAAACATGCCCTCCTGGTCGATCATTCTGGAGCTTCATAAGCTTTCTTCAGCCCGAACATCACAGCGACCAATGCCAACCGACAGCAGCACACTTAGGGATCCGCAGAGTTTGCGCATCATGCAAGCGATAGACCTCAGCAACTCAGTATTTTGGCTAATCTACTTTATTTACATATAAACACACAGAGAGCACTGCAACATGGCTCCCTCTCTCTCTAGCATCAGACAGCAAAGAGAAAAAGAACAAAGGACAATAGTCCCACTTCACAGAACACAGTAACACAAACATTATGTCTTCGTCACTTCCCACTCTGTGGAGACAAAACATACACCGTCATGTGAAAGACAACAATCCCATGATTGCAAGCATGGAGCAGGAATTCAAACACTTGAGTGGGTGGCCATTGGCCAAGTCTGGGTTCTCTTGGATGGAACTAGTTTTCTACATCTATTTCAATTGAGATTTAGGCCTGGTTTTGGCAGATAAAGTGCCTGGGTCATCCTGTATGATGACATTTGTCAGGAGAGAGGCAGGGCAGGAGAGAGGTGCCTGTCAATTACCCTTGATCTCTTAGAAGCTTTCAGTACCATTTACCACGGTATTTTTCTGGAGTGGCTGTCTATGTTAGAGGTGTTCGGCACCACTCTGCCGTGGTTCTGACCCTAAGGTCCTTTATAGAGGGTGGTGCATGGGGAGCTCTGTTTGATGTCATGGAGCCTGCAGTGTGGACTTTTGCAGATTTCCATTGTATGCTCCATGCTATTTAACATCTATGTGAAACCACTGAGGGGGTCACCCAGGGTTTTAGAGCTTACATTGTCAGCAGTATACTGATGGCAAGCAGCTCTACTTCTCGTTTGAATCCTTAGGTGTTTGTGTCAGTGGTAGAGCAATGTTTTGCATTGATAATGGAGTTTATGAGAGACGGTAAACCGAAGTTTAATCCAGAAGAGACTTGGGCACTGTTAGTGGGTAGTTCTGTATCCTGGATGGAAGCGATGTGGATGGGATTACACTTTCTCAAAAGGATCAGGTAGATAGTTTGGGAGTTCTAGATTTATTACTGTTGCCTGAGGCTCAAGTGGCACTGGTGGTGCAGAATGTCTTTTGCCAGGTTTGATTGGTACTCTAACTATGCCCCTATCCAGACAGGGGCAGTCTAACTTCCAATGTCTATCCTCTGGTAACCTCCAGGCTAGAATACAGCAATATATTATTGAAGACGGTTCAAAAACTCTAGCTGGTGCAGCAGCCAGATCACTGAACTGGGTAAGGCAATCTGGGCATGTAAAACAAATTCTGACATGACTGCACTGTCTACCAATTCATTTAAGGGATTAATTTAAGGTGCTGGTTTTGACAGAGAAAGCCTTTTGTGGCTGAGGACTCAAATACATCAAGGACCACCTCTCCCCCACATGAATGAAGAGGGACCCTGTCTTTGAGGCCCTTCTCCATGAGGGTGGTGTGGAGGGCGGTGACACAAGAACAGGCCTTTTCAGTGGTGGCTCCCTGCTTATGTAATGCTCTCCCTAAGGACATATGCCTGGTGCCATTTCTATCTATTTTGAGGCTCAGACAAAGGTGTTTCTTTTTATCCAGGCTTTTGGCTCTTAATTTGGAGAGGTGTAGCTATCTGTGATCTCTTTTAGTGTGTGAGATCTCTCATGTTACCGCTCATCATACCTGGGATGTTGATGAGACCTAGAGGAGGTGCTCACCTGAAGATCTTAGCACCTGGGCAGGTTTGTATAGGTAGATATGATCTTTCATATAGCCTGGGCTCAAGCCAGGGCTTTGTAAGTCATAAACAGCACTTTGAATAGAGAAGCCTGGAGGCTCACATTTGGATGGCAATTCTGAAGTTCCTTTTCCCTAGTCTGATCTGACAAAACATTCTGAAGCTACTTGTGGGTTAGATTTGATTCGGATTGAGCCTTATTGTTTGCAATGCACTTGTATCCCAGCTGGGCCACTATGTTGGAAAAATATATCTGGACTTTCAAGGAACAGAATGAGCAGTTGCCTCAGCCAAACCAGCCTTACATACTCATAATATGGCATGAACTGTTTGGCTAAGAGTGTCATAGTTTACCCTGTGAGATACTGATGACGCTAGCAGGGATTGAATCCATTGCTCCGCACTGATTTCAATGAGTTTCCTACATGTAGCTCAGTGTTGGTTGCCTAACGGATCAATACAGTATGCACAGCGACCTGCTTCTTAGCTTGAATGCTGCTGCACCTGTAAAATTACTTCTAAGGATGATCTCTGCATGGAAGCGGTAGCTATTGCACAGATGCGCCATGGGGGGAATGTAGTATAGAAACACTGTGGTTACGTCTTCCCAAATTCTCAATTTTTCTCCTTTCTTCTTTTCAGTGTTGATGTGTATTAGTTGCACTAATCATTCCCCACCCACCTAGTAGTGGAAAGTGCATATTTCTATAAACAGGAATCATCTGTTGCCACAAACAATGGCAACCTTTGTTTGAAAGAGGAAGTGAAATTTTGCCTGTTCAGCTGCATATGAATAGAACAGATTGCCTGCTTTTCCAGAGATTGCTTACAGACTGACAGGCATTTAAATCAAAATCGTTTACCTATTCTTTATCTTCTCCTTTGTCTTTTTTTTTTAAAGGAATAATGCCAATACACTGCAGATTGATTCTTTTTAGGGGCAAACGGGAGGTAGAGCATGGGGGATGGTTCTGATTGTTTAGTGTCCATATAGTCCATCTTAGCACATAAATTTGTTACTTTTTTGTTACTTTGATTGCACTAATAATTTGCAGAATGTGTGAATTATGCATGTAGAAGCCAGTTGGCTTCTTTCCTACCGGGCAATGGGACCAAGAGATTAGCTATTTCAGCAGTTTACTTGAATGCTAATGAACCTTGACCATGTTGCTGAAGCTTTATTGAGTCTTTCCTCCCCACATTACTGCTGATGTAGTTCATGCAATGTGCGTGAAGCCTACATGGGCCATCCTCCTGACATATGGTCCACAGCAACCTTTGTGAGGCCATATGGCACAAGCATCCAAGCCATTTCAGCTGGATTCATTCCAAATTTCACACAGCTATAAAGTCAAAGAGTGAAAGTCATCATGTCACAGGACTGAGAAGCGGACCAGGACAAAGAATCTCTCTGAGGACAGGTCCATACTATTGGTATGCATGCCATAATCTACAGTTTACCATGACCTACAGTTTCTGTGTGTATATTCCTCCTTACCTTGTCACCTTGTTGTATATCAAAGACGCAAGATTGTTGGGATTGAGATATAGATCAAAATAAGCCAAAGATTTAGTACTGCATTTAAAACATTAAAAGAATCAATAAAAAGCTATGTTAAATGAAAATTACAAATGCATATAAGGTCACCAGCTGGCCACTAAGCATGCTTAAACACTGCTCTTCAGCAACTGCCTTCTTATAGACCGACAGAGAAGGCCTCATCCTCTGTAGATTACCTGGGTAGGAACAAATAGGAAACAATTATAATCAGTGTTGCTTGCTGGCTTCTGCAGGCAACAATTTTCTGTTATATAAACAGAGCAGACAGGTAAATCTCTACATTCTCAGGTGGGCAGGAACAAGCATTCTTTACTATTCTTGCTAAAGCAATACCACTTTTTATAGGTTTCTTCACTCAGCGTTGATAAGAATGATCAACAGTGGCAGATCCATGGTAACCACGGTGCTATTAGAATTTGGTGTCTCTACAGTACTATCACCTACACTCTGTATGTTTTTAAACTTTTTTATTTTTTTAACCATACAAACTAACCATTAATAGAAATGTTTATTTGAAAATTAATGTGTGTGCTAATATTGCCACTGTATTCCTTCATTTATGTTGGAGGGACACATCTCCATCTGTCTCTGGAGACAGTAGAAGAGTGCACCTTTGGGGGCAAAGTAAAAACCATTGGAACGTTACAGTGCCTGCTGTGGTTGTAGAGGCATACAGTAGAGGCATGTTTTCTTGCAGCTGGGGCATCCAGTTGTGCATCCAGTTGTGCTGGATGGGGTTTCTTCTCTCTGCGCTCTTCACCGTAGTCATTCCTCCTCTGGTCACTGCTATGAATGAACAATCTGACTGTCATGTCTCCAGGCACTGTGATTGTCTGCAAGGGATTATCTCATGGCTTGGTTAATGTTGTCAGCTTCCCTGTCATATTTGCAGAGATCTTTGTAGTGCAGGGTGGGTCTGTCAGCTCCTTGTAGAACACATCCTTGGGGATCCTGCCATCTTCCATTCTGTGGACGTGACCAAACCAGCATAGATGTCACTGAGACAGGATTGTGAACAGATTGGGAATGTGGGCTTAGGAGAGCACATACTTGTTTGAGACACTGTCCTGCCATTATATACTACTCCCACTATACTCCTTAGTTTGTGTTGGGAGGGCAGACCTCATAGTTACGTATGATCAAATGATAGTATTACGGCTTGGTGTGGTTCCATCTGTTCAGCAAAAGAACTGAAAGCAAGTCACTCATGTTTCCTCTTTCACTGCTTTGGAGAATGTCCAAAGTAGTCCTAAGAGATAATGGGCTTATCCATACAACAGTTGTCTGCATCTGGACTTAACTGTCAGGGGTCCTTTACCTTTACCTTCCCCCCAGGAAAGGTGCTTGTGAAACAGCACCCACTGATTGGTTCATCCACTCAACAAAAACCAGAATTCATTCTACTCAAAGTGTATATTTTCTTTTCCTTTTTTTTACTTCTTCCTGAACCAGTTCATCTGAATCGTTCCTTATGTCCCTTTGAACTTCAAATGCCTGTTTAAAGTTCATCACATCTGCACATGTCAGTTCAAACATCTGCACATCTGTTTAAAGGTGCTATGGTTGTCCAGAACACTCTGCAAATCATGTTCTGCTCTTCTCCCCTCTTGCCATTACCCAGAGGTGCAACTTGTTGACAACGAATCTCACCCAAATCTACTTAACAAGTCCTAATTCTAAACACACAAAGGAAGTGAAACTTCAAGAATCTGTTCCTTCTCAGAACGAGAAATTTCTATTAAAAACACATCTTGTAAACGGAATCAACATGGCATCAGAGCATAAAAGAATCTAAATTGGATTTTGCATTTAAAAGAGGCTGAGGTGTTTATTGAGTTCTGAGGACAGAGTTTGTTGTTTTCAGGCTTGCACAGACATTTTAATTATCACCTGAGATATATCCACATTTTAGTTCTTAATTGACAACACACAATTATCCATTTCCCCCCAAACATCTGACTTTGCTGGTACTACAAGGCAATGAAAGCAGAGCGTGTCTAAGAGAAGATGCTAAGGTGGAAGGGAATTCAGTAAGAATAATACGACAGTTGTACACATGTCGTTCTACTTCCAGCTCATTCGTTTTTCAAAACAAAACAAAACAAAAAAAATTGTTGTTTTTTGTTGGCCACGCCTGAGCATTTCCTCTGTTTTTAAAAGGTAAGCTGGAAAATGTGCTGATATAAAAGGTATTTTTTGACCTTGTTTGTCACATTTTGCTATACATTGTATCAGTCACTCATGGTATTGGGTAATGAGAGCAGGAGAATCACTAGCTAAGCAAGGAACTGTGGAGGAAAGGGAGAGAATTGCTCAATAGTTCTGCAACAAAATATAAGCAAGGGCAAAAGAGCTAATGTATCAAACCATCCTTGAAACTTGAGCAATATGAGAATACACACACACAGCCTGAAAATTAGCAGCGAAGGCTGCATGTGGTAGCTTATAGTTAAACCAGCTTTGTAAATCTTTCTAATAAAAGTAACAGCTTTCTTTATATATATATATATATATATATATATATATTTGCTTTCGTAGATTTTCACGGGTACAGGAATGCAGGTTTTGGTGTCTTCGGGTGTCTTCCCGTGTAAGAGTCGGGGTGTCTGTGCGACGTTTCGACGAGGTTTCACTCGTCATCTTCAGGCTGGTGCTTTCGGCTTCTTGTTACTGGAACAGAGCAGAATCTGGTGTTTGAGTTCCTATAAATACTGTTGAGGGGTGTGGTGTATAGCCTCCAACGTTCTGGGCAGAGAGGAAGTTCCTAGATTAGTGTGCCTCTTCTTCTTTTGTTCCTTAATTACTTGAGGGATATCTTGAGTGATTTCATGAGTGATATTCTGAATACCACTGGGTGGGTCATTAAGTGTAGATTAGTTGCTAAAGCTTTTGTGTCTTGACCTCTTGAGCTTGTGAAGAGTTTTTCTGAGAAGATGGCTGTGCTGCATTTAGTTGTGCTCTGGCTTGGCTTCGTGTATAGGGGCGAGCTGTGGTTTTGTGCCTTGTGCCAGCCAGATCTGTGTAGGGATTGCAGGGGGGTGCAGCATCCGGAGGTGCCACTATAGTTTGGCTACTGGATGGAGTCTGTAATATGTCTGTGGAGAGGGTCTGGGTTTGGGTCTGGTGTGGTTGATTGGTGACGGCGTTCTGTGTGCCTCTGGTTCTGGTGTCGGTTTTTGTGGGGAGGGCTAATTTCCAGATGTCTGGCAGGCGGGACGTGTCGTCACGCTTGTTCATGTTGTGAGGGTGTTTCTCTATCTCGATGGCTTCCATGATTATTCTCTTGTGGTGATGTTCCATGTTAAAGAGCAATATATATATATATGCAGGTTTTGGTGTCTTCGGGTGTCTTCCCGTGTAAGAGTCGGGGTGTCTGTGCGACGTTTCGACGAGGTCTCACTCGTCATCTTCAGGCTGGTGCTTTCGGCTTCTTGTTACTGGAACAGAGCAGAATCTGGTGTTTGAGTTCCTATAAATACTGTTGAGGGGTGTGGTGTATAGCCTCCAACGTTCTGGGCAGAGAGGAAGTTCCTAGATTAGTGTGCCTTTTCTTCTTTTGTTCCTTAATTACTTGAGGGATATCTTGAGTGATTTCATGAGTGATATTCTGAATACCACTGGGTGGGTCATTAAGTGTAGATTAGTTGCTAAAGCTTTTGTGTCTTGACCTCTTGAGCTTGTGAAGAGTTTTTCTGAGAAGATGGCTGTGCTGCATTTAGTTGTGCTCTGGCTTGGCTTCGTGTATAGGGGCGAGCTGTGGTTTTGTGCCTTGTGCCAGCCAGATCTGTGTAGGGATTGCAGGGGGGTGCAGCATCCGGAGGTGCCACTATAGTTTGGCTACTGGATGGAGTCTGTAATATGTCTGTGGAGAGGGTCTGGGATTGGGTCTGGTGTGGTTGATTGGTGACGGCGTTCTGTGTGCCTCTGGTTCTGGTGTCGGTTTTTGTGGGGAGGGCTAATTTCCAGATGTCTGGCAGGCGGGACGTGTCGTCACGCTTGTTCATGTTGTGAGGGTGTTTCTCTATCTCGATGGCTTCCATGATTATTCTCTTGTGGTGATGTTCCATGTTAAAGAGCAATTTGGAATCTGCAAAATTAATTTCGTGTCCTGTTTCTTTCATGTAAAACCTGCATTCCTGTACCCGTGAAAATCTACGAAAGCATATATATATATATATATATATATATATATATATATATATGCAGGTTTTGGTGTCTTCGGGTGTCTTCCCGTGTAAGAGTCGGGGTGTCTGTGCGACGTTTCGACGAGGTCTCACTCGTCATCTTCAGGCTGGTGCTTTCGGCTTCTTGTTACTGGAACAGAGCAGAATCTGGTGTTTGAGTTCCTATAAATACTGTTGAGGGGTGTGGTGTATAGCCTCCAACGTTCTGGGCAGAGAGGAACTTCCTAGATTAGTGTGCCTCTTCTTCTTTTGTTCCTTAATTACTTGAGGGATATCTTGAGTGATTTCATGAGTGATATTCTGAATACCACTGGGTGGGTCATTAAGTGTAGATTAGTTGCTAAAGCTTTTGTGTCTTGACCTCTTGAGCTTGTGAAGAGTTTTTCTGAGAAGATGGCTGTGCTGCATTTAGTTGTGCTCTGGCTTGGCTTCGTGTATAGGGGCGAGCTGTGGTTTTGTGCCTTGTGCCAGCCAGATCTGTGTAGGGATTGCAGGGGGGTGCAGCATCCAGAGGTGCCACTATAGTTTGGCTACTGGATGGAGTCTGTAATATGTCTGTGGAGAGGGTCTGGGTTTGGGTCTGGTGTGGTTGATTGGTGACGGCGTTCTGTGTGCCTCTGGTTCTGGTGTCGGTTTTTGTGGGGAGGGCTAATTTCCAGATGTCTGGCAGGCGGGACGTGTCGTCACGCTTGTTCATGTTGTGAGGGTGTTTCTCTATCTCGATGGCTTCCATGATTATTCTCTTGTGGTGATGTTCCATGTTAAAGAGCAATTTGGAATCTGCAAAATTAATTTCGTGTCCTGTTTCTTTCATGTGTTGGAAAAGAGAGGAAGTTTTTTCTTCTTTTTTGACGGCATTCTTGTGTTCTGCGATACGTGCATTTATTCGTCTGTTTGTTTGTCCAATGTACGTGGCTGGGCAGACTTTGCAGGGTATTTCATAGACCCCTTGGTTTTCCAGCTGGATTTTGTCTTTTGGGTTTCTGAGGATATTGGCTATTTTTTGGTTGGTGCAGAAGGCTGTTTTGATATTGTGTTTATGGAGGATTTTGCTGATTTTGTCTGTAGTGCCCTTGATATAAGGAAGGAGGGCCATGCCATTGTTTTCTTCTGTGTCTTGGTTTTTGGGGGGTGTTTCTTTTTGGATTAGCTTCGTAACCCTGTTTTTCTGGTATCCATTGGCGATTAACACATTTGAGAGATTCTGTAACTCAGTTGTCAAGTGGTCTTTGTCAGCCAGGCGTTTGGTTCTGGAGATGAGAGTCTTGGCTACGGAGTTTATTTGTGCAGGGTGGTGGTGTGATTGTGCATGTAAGTAGCGGTTGGTGTGTGTTTTTTTCTGGTAGATAGTGTGTCCTAGGGAGCCATCAGGTTTTTTGTAGATTAGGACGTCAAGAAAGGGGAGTTGGTTGTTGTCTTCTATTTCCATAGTGAATTGTATTTTGGGGTGTAGGCTGTTGAGATGTGTGAGGAAGCTATCTAGTTTTTCTTTCCCATGTGGCCAAATTACAAAGGTGTCGTCAACATATCTGAGCCAAAGTTTGGGTTTGTGTTCTGACTTGTCTAAAGCATTGGTTTCAAAGTGTTCCATGTACAAATTTGCGATGACCGGTGAGAGGGGTGATCCCATAGGTGCTCCTTCTATCTGTTTGTATCTTTGTCCATTGTGGATGAAGTACGTGCTGAAACTGAGACCTCACATAAGACAGACAGACACACCAACAAACTCTACAAACTAGAGAAACGCCAGAAACCCAGCCACCCTCCACAACAACCCATGAAACAAACAGTACATAACATATCAGACAGGATCCTCACCCCAACTGAAACCAAAGTACTCTCCAAAGGTTTCAACTTAGCAGTCGCCCCCAGACGCATCCCCACGGAAAACATCATATGCGGAGTCGAAGCTAGCCTGACCAAAATCGACCCAGATGAAGCCAATAAAATCAGACTTGAAGTCACCAACATCCTTTGCTCCAGCAAACCACCCAGAAGCAATTTACACAAAGAAGAACAGAAAGCACTCACCAACCTGAGGAAAGACAACAACATAATCATTCTCCCAGCAGACAAAGGCAACGCCACTGTTGTGATGAACACATCGGACTACCAAGCAAAACTATCAAATCTACTCCAAGACCCTACCTACCAACCTATAAAAACAGATCCCACCACCTATCTGGAAAAAACCACCAAATCCAAAATAAAAGCCTCTCCTATCAGTGAAGAAATCCAGCTAAGAATCATCCCCAGAGAAAAATCTTCCAGATGCCCCAAACTCTACGGTCTCCCCAAGATACACAAAGAAGGAACACCACTCAGACCAATAGTCAGCTCCATAGGCTCACCTCTACAAAATCTCGCTAAATTTCTCGCTAAGCAACTTCAGCCCTATGCAGAATCCATCGCTTCACACGTTACTAACTCCTTCCAGTTCATAGAAACAATAAAGAAGCAATACCTACATCCCGATGACCTACTTGTGAGCTTCGATGTTGTATCTCTCTTCACTCAAGTGCCCATTAATGAAGCCTTGACAGCCATTCAAAACAAATACAACCCCCCCAAATACATCCTGGACCTGACCAACCACTGCCTAACCAACACGTACTTCATCCACAATGGACAAAGATACAAACAGATAGAAGGAGCACCTATGGGATCACCCCTCTCACCGGTCATCGCAAATTTGTACATGGAACACTTTGAAACCAATGCTTTAGACAAGTCAGAACACAAACCCAAACTTTGGCTCAGATATGTTGACGACACCTTTGTAATTTGGCCACACGGGAAAGAAAAACTAGATAGCTTCCTCACACATCTCAACAGCCTACACCCCAAAATACAATTCACTATGGAAATAGAAGACAACAACCAACTCCCCTTTCTTGACGTCCTAATCTACAAAAAACCTGATGGCTCCCTAGGACACACTATCTACCAGAAAAAAACACACACCAACCGCTACTTACATGCACAATCACACCACCACCCTGCACAAATAAACTCCGTAGCCAAGACTCTCATCTCCAGAACCAAACGCCTGGCTGACAGACCACTTGACAACTGAGTTACAGAATCTCTCAAATGTGTTAATCGCCAATGGATACCAGAAAAACAGGGTTACGAAGCTAATCCAAAAAGAAACACCCCCCAAAAACCAAGACACAGAAGAAAACAATGGCATGGCCCTCCTTCCTTATATCAAGGGCACTACAGACAAAATCAGCAAAATCCTCCATAAACACAATATCAAAACAGCCTTCTGCACCAACCAAAAAATAGCCAATATCCTCAGAAACCCAAAAGACAAAATCCAGCTGGAAAACCAAGGGGTCTATGAAATACCCTGCAAAGTCTGCCCAGCCACGTACATTGGACAAACAAACAGACGAATAAATGCACATATCGCAGAACACAAGAATGCCGTCAAAAAAGAAGAAAAAACTTCCTCTCTTTTCCAACACATGAAAGAAACAGGACACGAAATTAATTTTGCAGATTCCAAATTGCTCTTTAACATGGAACATCACCACAAGAGAATAATCATGGAAGCCATCGAGATAGAGAAACACCCTCACAACATGAACAAGCGTGACGACACGTCCCGCCTGCCAGACATCTGGAAATTAGCCCTCCCCACAAAAACCGACACCAGAACCAGAGGCACACAGAACGCCGTCACCAATCAACCACACCAGACCCAAACCCAGACCCTCTCCACAGACATATTACAGACTCCATCCAGTAGCCAAACTATAGTGGCACCTCCGGATGCTGCACCCCCCTGCAATCCCTACACAGATCTGGCTGGCACAAGGCACAAAACCACAGCTCGCCCCTATACACGAAGCCAAGCCAGAGCACAACTAAATGCAGCACAGCCATCTTCTCAGAAAAACTCTTCACAAGCTCAAGAGGTCAAGACACAAAAGCTTTAGCAACTAATCTACACTTAATGACCCACCCAGTGGTATTCAGAATATCACTCATGAAATCACTCAAGATATCCCTCAAGTAATTAAGGAACAAAAGAAGAAGAGGCACACTAATCTAGGAACTTCCTCTCTGCCCAGAACGTTGGAGGCTATACACCACACCCCTCAACAGTATTTATAGGAACTCAAACACCAGATTCTGCTCTGTTCCAGTAACAAGAAGCCGAAAGCACCAGCCTGAAGATGACGAGTGAGACCTCGTCGAAACGTCGCACAGACACCCCGACTCTTACACGGGAAGACACCCGAAGACACCAAAACCTGCATATATATATATATATATATATATATATATATATATATATATAATTATATCCCTTTGCTTCCCCCTCCTTCTGTACATGAAATGCGCAACTTATTTAAGCCAACACAAGGAGTGGGGCGGAGTCCCTACCAGCAAAATATAATAAGCTTGGTCCTGACACATAGTACGTAGAGCAGGAATTGCTTCTCATTTGCAGAAACATCATGTTTCACTGTTTAGAAAGGAGGCCATAAGATACTTTCATGATAATGCCTATCCTACGGAGTAGTGGGAGGAAATAAACAAAGGTCTCTTCTTTCACAAAGCTCCTGCGATGAGGGACAGAGAGGAGGATTGTTGCTATCAGAACTCCATTTAATCCTGGGTGCTGATTTGACTGTCACGAGGTACTAAGATGAAGGCAAGGGGATCTCTTTCAGCCAGACTGTCACACCCCAATTTTCAAGAAACCGGAGCCAATGATTTTGAAAATTAAAGGCTGCCTGCCATTTGCTTTCCTCCTGGCAAAATACAACACATTCAATATACAGGCAAAGTACAAAAGCCACATTTGCACTCCTGTTGAGATTGCGTGAGGTTTTGGTTTTTTAAAAAGAAACATGTTTCTCTCTCCCTCTCATAAGAGAGAATGTGTTGGTGGTTTCTGGATTGCATTCAGGTAAAGGGTGATGAGCCCTGAATATCTTGTGGAAAGCTGGCTGCTCAAATGTTCCCTGTGTGGACCTGGCACTAAAAGATAAATAGAAGGTTGGCAGATGCAACTAATGGACTATATGGAAATGGCGGAAATGACTGGCAGAATCCGAGACCAGGGAGAGGAGACGGTGGAGGAAGACTGGAAGAAATTTAAAATTTTTTTGCAGAAATATTGTAAAATTTATGAATGTTAAGGACATTGAAATGAATCGCAGGGGTTTTAGCAACAAAGTAAAATGTAAGATTGGATTAACAACAGATAAATTAATAGGATATGAATTTGCTGAATTAATTTTTAAAAAGGGATACAAGAACGGGAGACGTGAGGAAGTCCGGAAAATAAGCTAATTGAAGATGAGAAATTAAGAAAGAGGGAATTTTTGTTTTTTTTTGTTATTATATGTGTTTTTATCTCTTTTTTCTTTTTCTTTTGATGTGTTTAATGTCTGTATTTTTGTACTGTATTGTTTTTTTGTGATTTTGTATTTTCTTTGTCTTTTATTGTGAAAACTTAATAAAATATTTATATAAAAAAATAAAAGATAAATAGAAGGAAAATAAAAGCCAGCCTGGGTGGGCATGCTGGGGGTCATTTTGGACTAATAGCTGTTCACGGAGGCACAAGTTAATTCTCTGTCCAGGGCAGCTGTCTACCAGCTCAATCTGGTACTCCAGCTGAGACCCTACCTGCCTGTGCACTGTGTTTCCAGAATGGTACATGCCCTGGTTATCTCCCACTTGGACTACTGCAACATGTTTTATGTGGGACAACCTTTGAAGGTGTCTCTGAAACGACAACTAATCCAGAATGTGGCAGCTAGACAGGTGACTGGGAGCGGCCTCCAGGGCCATATAACACCAGCCCTGCAAGACCAATGTTGGCTCCCAGCACATTTCCGAGCACAATTCAAAGTGTTGGTGCTCACTTTTAAAGCCCTAAATGGCTTTGGCCTTGTGTACCTGAAGGAGTGTCTTCACTCCCATTGTTCAGCCTGGACACTGAGTTCCAGCTCCGAGGGCCTTCGGGCAGTTCCCTCACTGCAAGAAGTGAGGTTACAGGGAACCAGATCATCACACATCCTTTGAGCAACTGCTATTAAAGTTAGGGATAGCTGGAATTATTGGATTATGTGGTGTGTGTGTTTTTATTTTTTAAAAAAATAGACGTTTTGCTCTGTCCTCTGGGGAACTGAAAACCCTGCATTTGTAATAAAAAGTAACACTGAAATTTCAGTTTTAAATAACCCTCAGTTAGCATTCAACTTTATGAAGTCCATCAGGAGCACACTTTCGTCACGGCACATCAGAAATAACTGGAAGTGGCAGCACAATTATGGAGTGAAAAAGCTGTGTTTTTATCTACCTGTGTTTCGTGTACTGGCATGTCCCTTTAAGCTCTTTGATGCACTTTGATAAGCATATCCATTTGCTGCATTATTCCTGCCCCCCACCAAATATACCCATCAATTTATTCTTGTACCCAGCCAAAGTGCCATAAATCTTGTTACTTCAGTGCAAAAATAAAAATGCTAAATCAATTTGAAAATATATGTCAAGTCTTGATTTACATCAGCTGTCACCAAACCAGTTGCTCTATTGAAAGCTGATAAGCTTCACTTCCATCTCAAGTAGGTGACTAATAAGAATGCGGCAGATAAATGAATACAGATAATGACAACATGGAAACCTTTGCTTTTCCAACCTACTTGTGGCACGATAGAACCATGGTGTTATGTTTCATAAAGTAGCAGGGGTCAGAGTAGATGTGGAGGGAAAGACAATAGCTTAGTGACAGAGCACACGCATTTCAGGAAGAAACCCAAGGTTTAGTTGATAGCACCTTCAGTTAGAAGGATCTAGTAGTGGTTGATGGGAAAAAAATTTGATTAAATTAAATATAGAAATATGAAAGGCAGGACCTCCAAGGCAACTTTCTCTGAAACACTACCAGGGCCAGCCAGCCAGGTGCAGCTTTGTGGTCTCAATGCATGGATGAGATGATGGCTTCAGGAGGAGAGACTTGGATTTGTTAGGCATGGGACAAGCTGGGCTTGTATGAAAGGGATAGAAGTGGACTGTTGGTGCTAATAATAATAATAATAATAATAATAATAATAATAATAATAATTTATATCCTGCCCATCTGGGCGGCTTCCAACAAAATATTAAAATACAATAGTCCATCAAACATTAAAAGCTTCCCTAAACAGGGCTGCCTTCAGATGTCTTCTAAAAGTCTGATAGTCGTTTTTCTCTTTGACATCTGGTGGGAGGGCGTTCCACAGGGTGGGTGCCACTACCAAGAAGGCCTTCTGCCTGGCTCCCTGTAACTTTGCTTCTAGCAGTGAGGGAACCACCAGAAGGCCCTCGGCACTGGACCTCAATGTCTGGACAGAGCAGCTTTTAAGCTGATTGCAGTGGGGGAGCCAGCAGGAGCTAAAAGGGATCTGGTATGGAATGAACCTTCCACCTGGGATTATGAGTCTAACATTAGTTAGATTTTAAATGTTGGAGGTGTAGAACTAGGCAGGGGCACAGAATAGCAAGGGTGGGAGGAAAACGGACAAAGTACGCATGCACATTCAACTGCCTAACAGTGTCTGCATCACCCATGAGATTGCAGCCATGAGATGCTCCATCATCTGGAGAAGCTGTTTTCAATGGAGCCCAGTGACGGAAGAGTGCAGGTGTATTGAGGCAGCACCAGGTGTTGAAATCTCACACCCCTAACAATTTTGCACCTGGGGCAATCACTCCTGTACCCTCCCCCATGTGACATCACTGCAATGCACTGCTGGTCAAAATGCAAATGCCAATGATACTTTCTGTCCCACAAACTTATTATAGTTCTTCGAGTGTGTCAGGAAACATATAGACAGAGGTGATCCAGTTTAAATACTATGCTTGAATTTTTGAAAGCTTCTGATAAGGTACCTCAACAAAGACTCCTGAGTAAGCTTAGCAGTCATGGAATAGGAGGTGAGGTCCTGGTTAAGTAGCCTGAAGCAGAGAGTAGGGATAAATGGACAGTTTTCCTAATGGAGGGGGTGTAAAAAGTAGAGTCCCCCAAGGAACAGTATTGGGACTTGAGCTTTTAATATGTTCATACACAATCTACAGTTAGAGGTGAGCAGTGGGGCCACCAAGTTTGATGATAGCGTTATTCAGCGTCATTAAAACAAAAAGGATTTCAAAGAGCTCCAAAAGTACCTCTCCAGACTGAGTGAATGGGCAGTAAAATGGTGAATGCAATTCAGAGTAAACAGGTGTAAAGCTATGCACACAGAGGCAAAAAATATTAATCTTGTGTAGACAGTGATGGGATCTGAACTGGCAGTGACTGACCAGGAGTAAGACTTGAGGGCTGCAGTGGATAGCTTGCTGAAGATGTCAACCCATTTTTCAACATGGGGATCATTAGGAAAAGAACTGAAAATAAAACTGCCAAGATCAAAATGCCATTATACAAATCTATGGTGTGACTGCATTTGGAATATTGCATACAGTTCTGGTTGCCTCAGCTCAGAAAGGATCTTGCAGAGTAGAGAAATGTTCAAGAAAAGGACAACCAAAATGATCAAGGGGATGGGGAAATATTTGTGAAAATATTTGAAGCTTTTTAGTTTAGAGAAAAGTGATAGAGGTGTATAAAATTATGTGTGACATGGGGAAAGCGGATAGAATAATGGGGTTTATCACTCTCTGGCTATATTAGAAGTCCAATGAAGCTGAATGTCAGAAGATTCAGGACCGACCAAAGAGAGTGTTAAAACACTGCATAGTAAAATGATGCTTCCACAGTTATGGCCACCAAGGTGCACAGATTTCAACAAGGTTTAGATAAATTCTTGGAGAATAAAGCTGTTTCAACTAGACATGATGGCTATATTTTGCCTCCGTTGCCAGAGGCAGGATGCTTCTCAGTTCCAATTGCTGCAAATGGCAGGAGGCAAGAGTGCTGCTGTGCTCATGTCCCGCTGGCGACCCTCCCAAGGTCATCTGGTTGGCCATGGTGAGACCTAGACTAAACCGGACTATATAGGCCGAACTGTATAGGGCTGTTCTAACAACAACAGCTACAATAATTTTTTTTTTCAGCTGGAGCATGCTGGAGAGCAGTTCCAGCCCCCCTTGGGTGGGTACCATTGGGAACCAGCACTTCCCCCTTCAGCTTCTTGCATTTACATACTTCCGTGAAGCCCAAAATAAGCATTTCAAGTCAAGAGAGAAACTGGCCAGTGTGTGAGTGTCTACACTTTTTTGAGATGTATGATACCACCTAGCTCCCAGCCACAATTGGTCAAGCTATGGGATGGGCCAATTCATATTTCCTGTTCTTCAATCTGTTTCCTGTGTAGCAGTGGCAGTCTTTAAGCTTTCCAGCCAGACCTCTACCATTGCACAGAGACGAGTTTGTGCGAGGGTCCTTCTGAGCTGTTCTAGTCATCCGCCTGAATCTAAGAGAATGAGGGAGGCGGGAGACACATTTATTTGACCTGCAACAGAACCAGAGGTGACCCGCCCCCCAAAAAAACACAGCTAGGGAGACAGCTTGCCGTAGCTTTTAGCATCTCCATGAGCGGTTAATGTGGCTGTTGTCAAACCAGCATCTGTTCAAGGCTGCCCCAAGTCGCCCAGCAACTTACTGTAACTAGTTCATTGTGAATTCTGGCACCTATTTTTCTTGGAAAAAAGCACTTGATGGTGATGGTGATAGAAACCCTGGACAGTCACTACCAGTCTGAACAGATAATACTTCTGATCAATCCACAACTTCTGCTCACTGGGCAGGGCTGGGACCACTCCTTATGTGCCGATGGACAAAGACAAATGCTAGATGGGTAAAAAGGCATCTATACTTCCATGCCACTGCAACTGCAATGTTTCAGTGCACAGGGAAAGGGGAGCAGACTTGGGGAGCAGTGGAATCCTTACTCAAGCGTTCATTCCAACCTGATAATTGGAAAAAGAGGAGCGTAAAGAAATACACAATAGCCACGGGCTGCTGGAGCATACAAAACAACTGCCCCCCATTTTCTCCCCTTCTCCCACACAGCTGCAACAGAATAATGAGAATAAGAATAAGGATAAGAATTTATTATTTATACCCCACCCATCTGGCTGGGTTTCCCCAGCCACTCTGGGGGCTTCCAACAAAATATTAAAATACAGAAGATAGAAATCTCAATGGCAATTCATTAGTGACATAGCATTAGTACACAATTGCTCCAGCTAGAGAACAGAGAACACATATATCCCAATTTGTGATAGGAGGCCACAGATTTGTGAAAAGAGGCATTATGTGTTCCCTACCTAGTGGGGCACTTTGTGCAAAGGGATCATTTTGGATACCGTAATCTCCAAATACACAATAGCTATGTAAAACATAAACAAAAAGAACGAAGGGCACATCAATAACATTCCTTAGAACCTTTAAAGATGCTCTGCCTCAGGACTTCAGACACTCCCACTGACCCACCGGGGAGTTTGATCAAAACAGAGTACCTTTGATTTGATTTCAGCAAGCGCTTAAATCCCTTCCATTGAAATCAATGAGAATTTAACTTTTGCTGGATTTTGCACTAAGCTAAAGTTACAGTCTTATACAGTCCTATACCTGGTAATAAATCTGATTGAGCTCAGCGAGGTTTCCTTTTGAACATACATTATACAGAGATGCTATAAGTGCCTTTTCCTTTCCTGAAAAAACAACAACCCTCTACCCCACTGAAATGCCTAACTTCTAGCTGAAACCGAGGAATATTTGGTGCCATTCTAATTTTTATTATATATTGCAATGGGCATGTCCTCTCTTTGTGATGTAAAATAATTTCTATCCAAGGGGAGTTGTCAGCATCCTCAAAATCACAAGAGATTCAATTCTTCCCTGTCAAGTAAGAACAATGTGATTGGAGTCCTTTGAAGGGAGCTCTCGCTACAGCAAGGAGACCCTGGGAAATGTTACTTAACTGTTATGCAAGCCCACTGGGGAAAACAGACCTGCTAAGAATAATTCTTGCCATAGCTATCCTTTCTTCCATCCCACAGACTGTTGAGGAATGAGGGAAAGCAAGAGAGAGAGAGAGAGAGAGAGAAGGAAGGAAAGAAAGAAAGAAAGAAGGAAAGAAAGAAGGAAAGAAGAAAGGAAGGAAGGAAGGAAGGAAGGAAGGAAGGAAGGAAGGAAAGAAAGAAAGAAAGAAAGAAAGAAAGAAAGAAAGAAAGAAAGAAAGAAAGAAAGAAAGAAAAGCTTGAAGACAATGTGATTTAGGCATATTGTTTGACACCAGGCATTTTTCATTCACCCAAATAAGTAATGAAGTACCCTGCGGCAGACTTTTCCATACTATATTTTGCTACACTGAGATGGCTGTAATCCTGTTTTTGCTTTCCTCGCGTAGGAGAGCCTGCCAAAAAAATAAGAAAACAGAAGAGTCCACCCCGTCAGTCGTTAGAAGTGAAATGCGACGCCCGACATGTGCTTCTCCTGCAGAAGCAAAAAGCCTCGTCTTGATTATTAATACTGAACTTCCTTTCATATGGAGCCCAAACTATTAATTATACTGACAGCCATTTGCCTCCCATTGGATTCCGCATAATTAATAATAAAATACAGGAAGCAGAGCAACTAAAAGAAAAACAGAATCACTGGCAGTCAAAACATATCATATCAGAGACACAAGAAAGACGCTGTGTGATCGTTCACCCACCCCCACACATTTTCTTCCCTCTTTAGGTCTAGTAGATCCTGCTAATCCTTTAAGGCACAATATCTCATCCAAGGACTGAAATTTAAGTCCATCCTTTTTCTTTTTCTTTTCCTTTTTTTTTAACGATACCTTACAAGTTGACACTTGGTTTGATAAATGGCTAGCAGTATTTAGAGAGCATATTCCAATGGGAGAGCCCAGAGGTAATCACGGGAATGTGGATCTATGTGGTCTTATTTTAGCTGAACTGTCGATACAGAAATCCTCAATGATTAAAACATTTAGGCTGTGGTCCAGCTAAGCTGTATGTGGGATAGAGAGGTGAACCATTCACACACACACACACACACACACACACACACACACACACACCAGGCTGGTTAATTTACCCTGTGGTATAATCATTTGGTATAACCCACTTCCCTAGGAGTGCACCATGAAGGACAAAGCCTTTAAAAAAAAAAAAGCAATTGTGCATTTATAACAGCCCATTTCAAATTTTATATTTGAAAAATTACAGAGCACAATGGTTCCCAAACCTCTTTTTTTCCTGATAAAAATTGGGTCTTGGCAGACCACTTAATGGTTTTTCTGCCTGTTGCAGCAATTGTAATGTGTTGTGGTAGATGCTGCATGATTTTTAATTCTATTTTTATTGCTTCCTTAATTTCTTACATATTATGTTTCCTATAAATTTCAAATTGTAATACAATAAAATGCAAGAAAAGAAAGGAAAGAAGCAATAAAATGCAGTTAAAGACCAATATGCCTATTTAATGCAATGGATGTGTCTTCAGCCACAAATCCACAGATGCAGCAAAGCTCCCAGACCATTAGTGGTCCATGGGCCACAGTTTGGGAACGCCTGGTATAACACTTCAGTGTACAGTGGTACCTCGAGTTAAGTACTTATTTTGTTTCAAAGGTCTGTTCTTAACATGAAACTATTCTTAACCTGAAGCACCACTTTAGCTAATGGGGCCTCCTGCTGCTGCCGCGCCACCGTCGTGCAATATCTGTTCTCATCCTGAAGCAAAGTTCCTAACCCGAGGTAATATGTATGGGTTAGCGGAGTCTGTAACCTGAAGTGTATGTAACCTGAAGCGTATGTAACCCGAGGTACCACTGTATTGGACTTTGGAACTCCCTGACATTAGGCATGCACCCTTGCTGTATTGTTTTCGACACCTGATGAGACCTGTTTTATTTCAGCAAGCCTACCCAAAAATAGTAACTTAGTTGCCTATATTGGTTTTTTTTAAAAAAAAAAGTTTTCCTGATTTTATCCGTATTTTTAAATGATTCTAGTTTTATGTATATTAACTTTTGAATTGTTTTGTGAGTTTTAGCTGTGTTTTTATCTGTAATTTTATTTGTATGCTACTTGGAGAGCTCTTTGAGTAAGCATTCTATAAATCTTCTAAGTAAATAAATAAATCACCCTGCTCTTAAGCATTACAACCTCTGCTGGATGCTATTGGCTTCATTAGTGATGGGTCAAGTTTCTTGTTGGCTCAGTTAGGAACTTGGCTGGTGTTTTATGAGCTCCTGGTGAAACAGAGATGAAAAGGACCTCTGTGGTTGTCCTTTTGGAGTCTTCAACAGGGGAACTGATGGCAAGCAAAGCCTTTTTAAATCCCTTAAGCTTTTCTTGGATAGAAGCTCATGGGAGGGAAAGAAGGCTCTGCATTTCCCTGGAGCCCCGAGTAAGTCAAGTACAAAATAAGAAAGATGGAAGTGGGGAAGAAAAAGCTCCTTTCTTTTTTCTTTTTTTCTTTTTTGCAGTGAGGAGGAAGGAGCAGGGTTGAAGCTAAGTAACCCAAATTCGCTTCCGTTGGGCTGTACTAGACTGAACTGCACCTTAAAAAGCAGAGACATCACCTTGCCAACAAAGGTCCGTATAGTTAGAGCTATGGTTTTCCCAGTAGTGATGTATGGAAGTGAGAGCTGGACCATAAAGAAGGCTGATCGCCGAAAAATTGATGCTTTTGAATTATGGTGCTGGAGGAGACTCTTGAGAGTTCCACGGACTGTAAGAAGATCAAACCTATCCATTCTTAAGGAAATCAGTCCTGAGTGCTCACTGGAAGGACAGATCCTGAAGCTGAGACTCCAATACTTTGACCACCTCATGAGAAGAGAAGACTCCCTGGAAAAGACCCTCATGCTGGGAAAGATGGAGGGCACAAGGAGAAGGGGACGACAGAGAATGAGATGGTTGGATAGTGTTCTCGAAGCTAACAGCATGTGTTTGACCAAACTGGGAGGCAGTGGAAGACAGGAGTGCCTGGCGTGCTCTGGTCCATGGGGTCACAAAGAGTCGGACATGACTAAACAACTAAACAACAACAAGACTGAACTGATGCCAAGAGGACCCTGAGTTCTAGCTGCTTATTTCTCTTACAGATTTGGTTAAATGAGGCAGGAGTTTTCCTAGATGGTACCTAGAATACTAGCAGAATGTGAATTTACCTGACAGGGCTGATGAGTGAAAATGTATGTGGAGTTGCATATAAACTTGATTCACCTACCCAGTTCAAGTTAAGGTTTCTGACCTTGATAAATGCTAATGGATGATAATGTATTGGCTGGTGGTTGCAGTGCCCCAAGGCTTGGTTTTATTCACTGGGGCTCTGAGATGGCTTATTAGTGGGTGTGTATTGGATTACTTGATTGAATCATAAACTAGGCAGGGAGGAAGCTATCCTAATTCTGTGCATTAGGAGCAAGAATTATTCCTGCTGTAGATGCTAAGGATGGAAAGCACAGCTGGTTCCCTAAACCTCAGCTAAGTTTTCCATCCCAGATATCCCTGTTTCCTGGAGTCAAGCTGTTGAGATATACATAAAATGAACCAAGTAAAACTCAGCTGTCCACCTTTTTCTGTCTTTGTGCCCCAATAGCCAAATAAAGAGACAGACGAGTAAGCTGAGCCCCTTTTATTTACACCTCAGGACCCCAGGAAGTGAGCCTTGGAGCTGACCCATCACCTGAAAGGAGCCTAAAGGTACCAGGGCAACTATTTTGTTTCCCACATCTAAACTGCCCAAAGGGACCAAATCTAGTAGATTAACCTATTTAAACAACACAGCAGACTATCTAGCATTCTGTCCCGCTATTCGGCATGAAGAGGCCCCAAACCCCTTCTGCTATCCAGATTGTGGATTGGGAAAAATTCCTACATGGCCCCCAAGTGGTGACTCCGAAGCACGCCGGACACCAGGGAGGGAGGTTGGATGGTGCTGCTAATGGAGACGCTAGAGGGAAGGCAACGTGTCCCTTAAATAGGGCTCAAGCACTACCCTCCCTCTCCTCAAACCACCTTAGGAATGCACCAATCTGTGCCAAGGGTTTTCAGTCACTGCCTCTCTTGCCCAACAGCTCAAGAATGCACCCAGCCTTATTTGTGTTTGACTTTGATCAGCAAAGCATGGGCATCTGCATGCTACAATGTTTTGCTGTTGTTATGAAGAAACCCAAAGATTTTGCAAGTATCAAGCTGGTCCTAATGAGCTATTGAAAGAGACATGTTAGGACAAGGAAGACTAACTGATTGAGTCTTTTTGCATCTCTGCTTTGTGGTCTTTTTCATATCTGGTTTAGGTCAGAGGTGGACACTGGGTCAGTATAATGATCTCTGGCAGGCAAGCAAGCAAGCCCTGATAAGAAAGAAGCAATGTCTCTCCAGCAGTTTTATATACATTTATTTACAAAAATAAAACAAAACAACAACACATCCAGAGCACAGCTTCTCGTCTCCTCTCATTGACAATAGTTGGTCAGTCTGAATCTTTGCCCCTCCCACAACAGGAAGGGCACAAAACTCCCACCTTTCCCCTCTTGGCCTTCCATTGCCCCCTAATCTTATCCATTCTCCTAGAATGGGGACTGAGAGGCTGGCCTCCACCCTCCCTACTTCCACTTGACACAGTCTCAGACCTCCGCTTATCTGCTGATTGCCTAGCTACACTCTGGCTGCCTTCCAACTCTTCCTCTTATTGAGAGCTAACAGTGTCTTCTTCCGGAAAGGGGGGGGATGTCAAACTGCCCTTTCTCGACTCTGTCAGCCAGCTCTCATCTGCAGAGACTGTCCCTCATTCACTTAGCTCAATTTCTGAGTCTGACTTTTCCCCTGCGCTCTGGGGGGCTACGTTCCTGACAGCCAGGGTGGTATTTTAGACTGTAGATTTAAAATAATTTTATATTAGTATGTTTGTGGTCTTTGTATCCAGTATGTTAAGGCTGTTAGATACTAAAATATAAGGATACCTTCTAATGTACTTTTTCTTTTTCTTCTTGTGTCCTTGTCAGTATCGTGTGTAGGAAAAGAAAGAATCCAGCTTGGCTCTCTTGTGCTGCTGCCACAACTCAAACCAGCTTGTCAAGTCTATGAAGATGGGAGTTGAGGTTTAAAGTTGTTGTGTGTTGTTGTGGGGAGGGTGCAACCCTGCACGGCAAATTTAACTGGAAAATAATTGTTTTCTGCATGGATGGAATCGCTTGATAATCTTTTGCAGGGTCTGAATGGATTGCAAAGCTAAATGCCGTTCAGCTCACTCCAAATGGTGCCCCAAATACTCTTTTGACACCACTATGTTGTGGCATTCATGCAGACTATGACTAAACCTCCAGCTCCTGAGAGATGTGAAAATAATTATATGTTCTGCCTGAGCTGCTAAGCAGTGAAACAGTCTGTCTTGGACTTCTGTAAAGCATGTCAATCTCTTGTTTGCATTCCCCACACTCTCTTTGCCATGTGCAGTCTGCTTTGGGAAACAAAAACAAAAGGCATTGTGACAAGAACTAGGAAGCTTGAATGTTAGGCAGACGTTGTACTTCCCAATGGATAGGCTATAAATAGAAGCAAAGTCCCATCCATGTTCTTACACATCATGGCACATCCCTCTGGAAGTAAAAGGATCTAGGATTGGTCTTCTCCTCCATGAATTTGTCTGTAAGTGGCTACCAGTCTTGGTGGCTATGTTCTACTTCTGCAGTCAAAGGCAGTACACCCTTGAATACCAGTTGTTAGGAATGACAAGTGAGTAATGTGCACTTGCGTTGAGAGCCTGCTTTTTGGCTTCCCCACAAGTATCTAGTTGGCCTTTGTGATAATAGGATGCTGGACTGTCCATTGGCCCAATCCAACAGGCACTTCTTGTGTTAATGGGCCTATGATTCAGCACCAGGGACTGAATTCAATGCTCCATCTATCTATAGTGTCAAGTCTAATTCTAGAGTATGCTTATTAGCTTGTTCAAAGGGACATCTAGGTGAAAAGCAGATTGCACCAACTTGATAAACAACCTGCATTAATGTTTTCCCTGAGTCCAGGCAGGATACACAAACCCCTGTAACTGGAGAAAAATTGTAATATTGTGAAAACCATTTGGGTTTTCCTCTAAATACTTTAAAAGTTTTCCCTAAGCAGGAATATAAATCTTTATCTTAAAATTTCACTGGAGGCTTGGGTTTGCTTCCTAAATTTCTTCCCATATTCTAGGTTTCCAGTTACCTGGTATTGTTTCTGAAACTGATAGAATGCATTAATAATCTTCCATCATTAAAAAAAATAAATCTGATTTTTTTTGCACTATGTTGTTCACCAACATGTAGCCTGGTCAAATATCTCAGCTCCTTTTGAAATGCACATCTCTGATAAAAGAGATATCTGAAGAAGAAGAAGAAGAAGAAGAAGAAGAAGAAGAAGAAGAAGAAGAAGAAGAAGAAGAAGAAGAGTAGTAGTAGTAGTAGTAGTAGTAGTAGTAGTAGTAGTTTGGATTTGATATGCCACTTTATCACTACCCTAGGGAGTCTCAAAGCAGCTAACATTCTCCTTTCCCTTCCTCCCCCACAACAAACACTCTGTGAGGTGAGTGGGGCTGAGATACTTCAGAGAAGTGTGACTAGCCCAAGGTCACCCAGCAGCTGCATGTGGAGGAGCGGAGACACGAACCCGGTTCCCTAGATTACGAGTCTATCACTCTTAACCACTACAGAACTTAGGATCCTAGAAAGTTGCCCTGCCTTGAAACAGACCATTGGCCCATCTAGCATAATATTGTCTTAACAGGTGGCAGCTGCTCTCTGGGGTTTCATACTGGGACCTCTCCTAATCCTGCCGGGAGATGCTGGGGATTGAACCAGCGACCTTCTGCCTGCAAAGTGAGTGTTCTGCCACTGAGCTGTGGTCCTTTCCTCAGAAGCAGACGAGAAGCCTCCTTATAAGCAGTCAAGACTGTAAGGAAAGCAAACTGTATACAACCATTGCATGTAAATAGTAGGTCACAGACCTGGCTTCCCCAAATCTGGTTAGTTGACCTGAGGCTATAAAATCCAAGAACATCCCAGACAAACAAGATTCTTCCCACACCATTGGCACATTGGTATAATTCATCCCCAAGTCACTCCTTGCACTCCTACTTAGAGAACTGCAGAAAGGTGTCTCATCTCCTTGTCAGCATTTAAAATAGTACACTCAAATGCAAAGGCAGTTCCAGCAACCCACCTCTCAAGCTTCAGAATCTCCTCCATTCTATTACTTATCCAAACTCTGACATTAAGAGTCTCATGCAACTAATCTGACTACAACTAATCCAGAATGTGGCAGCTAGACTGGTGACTGGGAGCGGCCGCTGGGATGATATAACCACCAGTCCTGAAAGACCTACACTGGCTCCCAGTATATATCTGAGCACAATTCAAAGTGTTGGTGCTGACCTTCAAACCTCTAAACAGCCTTGGCCCTCCGAGCATCTCCACCCCTGTCGTTCAGCCCAGACACTGAGGGCCTTTTGGTAGTTCATTCACTGTGAAAAGTGAAGCTACAGAGAACCAGGCAGAGGAATTTCTCAGCAGTGGCGCTCACCCTGTGGAAGGCCCTCCAATCAGATGTCAAGGAGATGCAGCCATTAGAAGACATCTGAAGGTAGCCCTGCCTATGAAAGTTTTTAAATGTTTAATGTTTTATTATGTTTTTGTATATGTTGAAAGGTGCCAAGAGTGGCTAGGGCAGCCCAGTCAGAAGGGTGAGGTACACTGTTGGTGGATTATTGTCATTGTCTTGTTGGGCTGTGTATGTGATAAAGGGGAGCCATACCGGGGTAAAGGCATCTTCTTCTGTTTGTCCCCGTGTCAGTTTCAGTTTATTGGTTAATTTTTCTAGTAGGGCTGTTTCCCATACTATTTGATCCAAAACACCCACCCACCCCACTCACACACGAAAACAAAGATCACCACAGCCAATCACAAACAAACAACCACACCCTAGGCCAATCCCAACCTCTCTCACCACCGAAGGAACACAAGTGAACAGCAGAGAACCTGCACAAGCAATGTTGACACCAAACCCTACATACATTAAGCATAATAGAAATATCGCCACCCGACTCCACCCTCATCCCCACCCATCTTCCCCCACCCCTTTTTTTTCTCCCCCTAATATCTCAACAAATGAAACGGATTTGTAAAAATGTTACATGGAAAAAATACGAGAGACATTACACATACTTCTGTAAAATAAGAAAATCTTTAATAATAAAAAAGACTGGAAAAAAGGAAGGGTGAGATACAATCATCATCATCATCATCATCATCATCTACCGACTGAGCTAGATTGCTATAGTAAGATTGAAAGCAAAGAAGTAGCCTCAATGCTGGCATTTCACTCGAGAAGGACAAACCCACCGACAACAAAACCCCCGCCATAAAATGAAAGTTTTCCTAGCTCTGTTTAATGTTTCTGCCTTCCTCCTTGGAGGCTGGCATGATAGGGGTATGCAATCATCCACCCATTTGCTCGCCATAATTAACCCTCCTATCACTACTTCACAGGGGTCCCAAGCCTTTGCACTTATCACTCCACAACAGAACTAATACATATTTACTGAATTCCCAAAAGGCACCCCCCCACCCTGCTCCATTAATGGTGATGGTGTGCAGCAAATCTATTCCTCAGGCAGGTTTTATGATATTAACATCCCTTAATGCGACAGTTTCATCATGTACAACAATTGATGCTTATTGGTGTCACACGGTATATTTAACAACATGCTTTCATTTGAACAAATCTAATAATAATTATACATGCACGGCTCTGCTCCATTATGACAGTTATGTGTGCATTTTGTTCCCTTAGCATACCTTTCCCAAGTTGATCTGAATTTAGGTTTCTTTTTTATTTGTTTGTTTGCCTATGGACAATTTTCAGAGGCCGGGATGAAAACATTATTTCATTCTTCTGTCAAATATTCCATCACTTCAGGTACTTTACAGTACTGTTTGTTTGTTTGTTTTTCATCTGACAGGGAGAAAATAGTGCTGGTGGTCCAGACAGCTGACAGTTACTCTCCCATTGGCATATAATAATTTTCATTTCTTCTGTGCTTCATCTGTGCCAATGTGGAAATAATCAATAACAGCAACAGCTGCTTGTCCGGTTCTTTTAAGCTAACTGTACAGAGGAGAGATAGTTAGATCTATGCGATACTTGTTGCTTTTAAAAGATAAGATGTTATTCTCTGTAAATGTCCAGATGATTTCAATCATCTTTATTCAGTATATGCTAACATGGCAGACCCACACAGAAGTAAACCCAAATGAATCTGATCTACTCCCAGGTAAGTTAGTTCAGGACTGCAACCTGGTAGATACTGGTTGACAGGATTTCCCTGTAAAATGGCCTTGGACCAGTGCTATTTTTTCTAGAAAAAAATGGTGCTGGAACTCACCATGAACACCTCCCTTGTTCTCTTAGAATGGCAATGGCTCACATCTCAAAGGTGCAGGACTTGAGTTCCAGTGAATTATGGTTGTGGAAAACATACTGCCTGGAGCACATACTTAAACTTCAAAGTTCAAGAACTCAGGTCTCTTGTTGCATCACAAGAATTGGACGTCCCTAAAGTGGTTTTTTGACATTGAGGGGGCAATTGAGATGCCCGGGCATATTCATTATTTTAAATTTTAATCTCCGGTGTGTCAGCCTGCATAGCTGTGCTTTCTCCTCTACAAACACCATCATAACAATGCAATTGGTGACTGACAAAACTAATAAATTAAAGAGAAATGTACACCTGGGTATAATTAAATTAAACATGGGGAGAGTAGTAGAGATTAATGCCGGCAATCAAAGCATGTGCTTTAATCATCTCTACTGTCATGGTAATTTATGGGCAGAGCTCTTCAACAATCTCTTTTACCTAACTTTTAAGGGATATATATGAAGAAGATAATGTTACTGTACTGGTGGTAGGATCTGAGTGCATGGTAATCAATATCTTCTTGATCTCCTTGGGCATTTAGACACTCTGCTAAGCTTATTTAATAAGTCTACCCATATAAGATCCTACAATGCATACATGAAATCACTCAGAATTATCTGAATTATTTGAAAAAATGGCTGCTATTCTGGTTTACTCTAGGATAGAAGAGGTTTATAAACCTCTTTTATTGTAAATACACAATAAAATATGATGTGATCTTCTTCTTCTTCTTCTTCTTCCTCCTCCTCCTCCTCCTCCTCCTCCTCCTCCTTCTTCTTCTTCTATCTGACTGGTATGTCCCAGCCACTCTGGGCACACTTCTGGGATCCAATGGAGGTGAGGCATGATGGCAGTGAAGTTGCAGTAGTGCAGACTCACTGGCAGAACCACTCTTGTGCTTCCACCTGTGCACCTACATTGCTCCAATCTGGTTGCCGCCTTCTCCCTCACCCAGCCTTGTAAGCATAAGCAATGCTACTGTCGAGAGCCCAGTTTCGTAGTACAGCATCACTGGCTGCTATACCCTAGGCATTACTGAGTTTTCTGAAGTAGTCTGTGGGCTTCAAAAATAGGTAAACCTGGGAAGAGAAAGGTATACATTCCTGGAACTAAATGGAGTGCTCTCACATATAACAAAAACAACATATTATGCTCTGGGTGAAAAGCTTTCTACCAACATTCAGTCTGAAACAGTTTGGACCCCCTGAAAATAGGAGTATTTAAGAAACACACACTTTTGTGTATAGTTCTAAGACACTGGTGTTGTTTTTAACAACAACAACAATATCCATATCCATCTGACTCCACTGAGTCTTCTCTTCTCTGTGGCTCACTTGTTCCCCCACAAAGGCTAAGAGCTATTGCACACATTATACAGCAGGCAATTTGGGATTGTCATGTTTTCTCAACATGAGCTTCAGCCACTCCTGTTTTTCTGGGGCAGGGGGGACATAACAGCATGGTGCACAGGTGTTCACACACCTCTTTGTCATAGTCACACTTTACTTTTTTGGGCACCTAAATGTATTAAATGTGAAAAGACTGTAAGGCAAGGCCATGAAAATAATTCTGATTTGAGCAGTTGCCCTGGGGGGGGGGGGTCTGAGTCCAACAATGATGCAAGGTCCCGTGTGCGAGATGGCTTGGTCAGTCAAACCATCATGCCTAGTTTATTCCCCATAAATACTGGATACATGAAATAATTATACAGGAAATCAGACTTAGTTGCTTCATATTAGCCAGTGCTATTTTTCCAAAAAAAGAGGTGCCGGAACTCACAGTGAACACCTCCCTCGTTCTGTTTAGAATGGCAATGGTGCCCACCTGAGAGGTGCCAGAGCTGAGTTTTGGTGAGTTCTGACTGAAACATTAGAAGTTTTAGGCTGTGTACATGTTGCCATTTACTCTGGTTCTGTGGCATTTCCACAGCTGGGAATTGGAAGCTGAGTGCCCATGACGTTAGCCCCAATCCATATGTAATCTTGCAGCGAGTGTGTGGGTGCTTGAGTCCAAGTAAGACCAACTGATCAATGTTTGAGTAAATCCATTGGACTGTTTGTTTGTTTAATTTTTTGATTGATTGTTTTAGAGGCAGGATGAATTAAATGAATCACAACACAGAATATTTATTTGGGCAACTGTGCATGTACTCACCTATTGCTTCAAGGACTGTCTCTAGCTGTCACAGTACTTGGCTTATTTGAGATAAATGACTTAGTAGCAACAGCTAGAGAACCATACAAAATAACAGATTATAACACACACACACACATTCATATGCTTCTTCCTAGCTATCTATGATACCCTGCAAGGTGTTAGAAATGAGTGGGGTTGTGTGTCCCTCTACCTCCTGAGAAGCTCACAGCGGTCTGGGTTTTAAATATATTGAGTTAGTATTGTGAATAGATTATTATCTTACTAGCCCAATTCTACACATGCTTATTTGGAAGTAAGACTCACTGAATTCAGAGGAACTAAATCGCCCCCTCCATTCATTCATTCATTCATTCATTCATTCATTAGCCGTGCATAGGAGAGGTAGTAGGACTGTGTTGCTGGCTTATCTCCAGAATAATGTGGCTTAGCAAGCATGTGTTGATCATGGACATCCAAAAAGGAAGCCTACACATGCACCAGGTGCACTGATGCTAGGGGGCAGAGATATCATCAGCCCTCCTCAATATTCCTTAGCAGGGGGTTTAGCCCCTCAGATATTGAGGGGACTGAGGAGGCTGAACCACCAAGCTGAGTGCTGTGTGGCATCAAAGGCTGGCTTCTCCGGGCAATGCCCCTTCTCCCGATGACATATGTATGTGATGTCACAGGCACACACCGCAGCACTGCCCTCAGCCTTTGGCCCAAGGCAGTGTCTCTGACATATATACCTCCAAACTTAAAAACTTCGCCCCTTCAGATGCCCATACTCAATGCATGCTGGCCTCTGCAAAACTGAAAGCAAGGCAAAGTGTCCATTGTTTCACTCTCCACAGCCAGGGCATGCCTCATGTTGAACAAAATACTCCAGGCATGCCACGATGAAATCCCACACCATTATTTTCCTAACCTTATCGAGAGCTAAGAGGACTGGGCTTTCACTTCCATGTCTTCTGTGTCAATATCCCACAAGATCTGGGAATCCTGGATCCTGTGACACCTTGGGGGCAGGTGCTCTCAGAAGAAGTCCTTTAGTCATCATGAGAGCTCATCATGAGAGCTGCACTTCAAAAAGGGGACCCTAAGTTATCTTCCCCCACCCCAAAAGCATCCCCACACACCATGCGACAGCTGGAAATCAGCTGAGTCTTTATAATAGCTTTCACACTACTGTGAAAAAGTAGGGGCAGGGAACCTTATTAAGTGCAAGTGACCAGGGTCAGCTTGCCCATGAGTTGAGGTAAGGCAACTGGCTCAGGTGGCGGGGACCACTGGGGCAGCCGAGTCCAATGTTGAATTTTCTTTTTCCCCCATTCTGGTTCCTGATGTAGATCTTCCCTGATCCCTTTCTTCCCTGGTGGGCAGGGGAGCCATTTTGAGGTCCGTCTTTGGTGTTGAAATGTCTTGGGCAAGGGACATATTATCTTCAAAGCAACCTCCAAGAGGCTACATGATGGATGGGGCACAAATGCAAAAGTGGGTGGAACAACAACAACCACAAAAGTATGTTAATGTACTCCCTTATACTTCTCTATCTTCCACTCAGGCAAGCAAGAACCATTATTTGAGTTTCAGGATTTACCATATTCCAGCCAAAAAGGGTTCAAAGTAGGGCTGGTGGGGTATGTGGCCCGTGGAGAAGAGGTGTCATGTAGGGGAGAGTCCTGGGGGCTAAAATAGAGAGGTTTGGAGAGTTGCATCTGACTCAAGGCTGAGATTTCACATTTCTGTGTTAGAATAACAAGCAAACAAAAAAAAACAGAAAAACAACTGTTTGCCCACTCTGGTTTAAAATAAACAAATAAATAAATAAATACTTTGGGTTCACGTTTTAAGCTCACTTAAATCACAGCATCACAGGACTAAAATGCCTCCTGCTGCCCCGATGCTAAGCACATTTACTTGAGAATAAACACCATTTGGCCGCAAGGAAAGGCTAATAAAGTAAAGCCAATAAAAAGGAGCATCTGGAACAATGTAGCTGCCCGTCTGGCTACCCCCTGACTATAGATTGTGTTTGGAAAATAGGGAGGAAGAAAGGATGCTGCAATGACCTGTGCCTGCACCAGTAGGCTCCAGGATGGCAGCTTTTGGTCAGGTACTGCTGATCCAGTTTGCTACTGCCCTCATCTTCTGCCCCTCTCTGAGTCATTATTTGGGGTCCCTGGACTTCCTGAGTTCCAGCCCTAGCTGCACCCCTGCCCACTACGAGCACCTTCCTGCCTCAGCAGTTCATCCCGGTGTTGAATTATAAACAGCTCTTTGACATAAAGGTCCAGAAGAAAGTGGATTTGATGCTCTTCATTAAGCCTTTTATTGCTGGACTGAGAGAAGTAAAATAAAACGAGAACCATTCAAATGAGAACCATATACATTAAATAGTAGCATTTTCCCGTGGCCTAACAAGCAAAACAAAACACTAACGTATTTGTTCAGCTAGAGATTGATCTCCGAGCCTATCGCCAAAGGAGATTATGCTTTTCGTAATAAACAAAGTAAACAGATATATGGAAGTGGTTGTAATGCAAAGCTGTATTTTATTCCATGTAATCTTGCTCCTTGCCATCTCATTTGGAGAAAATGGTTCCGTTTTCTGAGATCCCAAAAGGTAGGCTTCCAGGCAGCATGGATTCAGCTTAGTGCCCTCACCCTGTGGTGGGAAAAGGCAGAAGAGAGAACAGGAGTAATACAAAAGCGCACAATGCGGAAAGATGGAACTGGCTGTTTCGTTAAGCTGGTTGTTTCAGCTGTTCCTGAAAACAGGAACTTGGTCTGGCAGGCTGGGTCAAAAGGTGTTATTCTGGGATGATCATTTTTTGTTAAAAGAACACATCTGTTCTCAACAGGTCACAGCTCAGTGGTAGAGTACATGTTTCGCATTAAGAATGGCCAGGTTCAATCCTGGGCATCTCCAAGTTAAAAGGAACAGGTATTAGGTGAGGCCTTGGAGAGCTGCAGCCAGTCAGAATAGATAATGTTGCTCAAGATGTCTTGTTTATAAGGCTGCTTCCCCTGTTCAATGTAGTGTTTCTAAGCAGTACCTTGTGTGGAAATGCTGCAACGCTTTTGCCCAGACAACTAGAGGGATGTTTATGAGGGGTAGGAGTCGGTCTTGCTTAGCTGCTTGTGATGCATGCATTACAATAAGAAATATATTTTCATAGAATAAGGTGTTGCTGTGATACATATAAGTTTGATTAGCTAAAGAAAGATACAGTAAAAAGAGGGCGCTGGAGCCTGATACTGCATTACCTGGAACAAGGCAAATGTTGCACCTATCACACACCTGCCTTAAAACTACCCATCAAAACCCTGTCTCTTATCCATGGGGATTTTGTCAACAATTACTTCAATTTTTTATCATTTTTGAATGCAGTTTATTTGATCATCAATTGTTGGAGATTTGTGGGGTTGGGAGGAAGATTGGGAGAGGGGTTGCACAGCAGAATATTTTTGGTGAGCATGTTCAACAATGCAAGTTCTAGGACATGGTTGTTGATTACTGATAAAGCTTTATGCACTTTAGACTGCAGATAACTCTGAAAGCTATGCTTCTTCATCATTTCAGACCTGATGACCCCAGGTGCCTGCATAAAGACCTTCTTGAGCAATTGTATATAGCAGCAAAACTGTGAATTGCACATCAATGGAAGCCTCCCAAACTTTGATAAAGTTTGGGAGATCATAGGCAGCAAGTACAGTAAGTAGGGAATTTCAATTCTCCAGTTCTGAAAACTCACTTTTAACAAGCTAGTATTAATCAGTCACTCTTGGGTATCCATAATTGTTTAAGCTTTTTGTTTTAAATGTTGTGGCTTTAAGAATTAAACCCAAATGCCATGCACATTTTTCTCATGGGGAAAAAAAGCCTGGACGAGAGCAATGGATTTGCACTTTGTTTGTTTTAGATACTGGGGATCTTGAAGGACCAAAAGAAAGTAATGCATACAGTAAAGGTAAAGGGACCCCTGACCATTAGGTCCCAATTAGCCCACACAGTATGTAATTGTTCATGCATTTCTATGATGGTTATTTTGAAATTATTCCAGTGACAAGAGCTTCAGCCATTCTACAAGTAACTCTATGGGTGCTGTGTTTCAGAAGCCAAAGTAAATCAGGCAGAGTAATTGCCCTTGCTAGGATTTTTGGACTGTGGGAAACCTGCCCTCCCATCTTTAAAATGTACAATTCTTTTTCAAATGAAAATGTCATGTCAGGAAACAATGAATGGAATAACCCTTTCAAGTAAATCCTTCCCCCCTCTCATTCCTGAAACTCATTGTCTCTCATTCAGTTTCTCATTATTGCAAAACGCCTTTGAAGTCAATAGAGAGCTTCACACAATTGTCTTTGGAAGCATTGCTTTTTGGAATATTCAGCAGAGGGCAGTAAAAGACAACATTGCCTGGCTGTTTGAATAGGCCAGGTCATGCAGATGGCAGCATGTGCAATGATGCAATGCTTATCTCTTAGGGTTGAGGGTTGAGAATTTCCACTGCACTGCATCATCTACACCTTTCAAGAAGAGCTACCCCAAGCCCTGTTCTCTCTTTGCTACCTTGTTCTACCAAGTAACATCCACCCCCATTTTGATCCATTCACTCTCTCACTGGGCACCTATGACTTGCAGGTCTGCCTCCAACTCCTTCCTGACCAACAAGGTTCCTTAATTCTGTGGTTTTGGTTTTCTGCTTCTGAAACCTCTCTCCTTCCTGCTGTCTTGGGACCCTGCCCCTGTTTCCGTTGCGTTCCGAGTTCCTTCAGTCTATCTGCTCTAGCAATTGAACATGTCCTCTGGCTACAAGATGGCAACCAATGCCTAGCAGGGCTGGGTGATGTCTGGTTTTCAACATCATATCCCCAGCTAAACATTGTAATATACCAGTATATCACAATGTCTGAAATAAGGATGGAGCTATGTAGAGGCGTTGGCTAGCTTCATGATTTTCCCCGCATTGCGGTTTTTGCATAGCAAACACGCACAAACATTGCCTGGTCAAAGAATATGGACATCAGACTTCTATTGAGTGATATATCACCCAACCCTAATGTCCAGTGAGCTTATTTTTAGGTATGCCTACCAGTGGCGTAGCGTGGGTTGTCAGCACCCGGGGCAAGGCAAGTAATTTGCGCCCCCTAACCCGTGGATTTGCGCCCCCCTAACCCTAACCCCCAGATGTTGCACCCGGTGCGGCCGGCCCCCCCTGCACCCCCCACGCTACGCCACTGATGCCTACAGTTCTACTTGTTTATTTAAAGTATCTCATATACATCACCTCAGCAATTCTTATTAGCTAACCTTAAAGGGTTTTTGAGTTAATGTATCTGTAGATGCAGATTTGGGATAGGAGGGATGAACTAAAGCATACTTTTTCCTGGGGTATGTGTGTTGTTGTTTAGTCGTTTAGTCGTGTCCGACTCTTCGTGACCCCATGGACCAGAGCATGCCAGGCACTTCTGTCTTCCACTGCCTCCCGCTGTTTGGTCAAACTCATACTGGTAGCTTTGAGAACACTGTCCAACCATCTCGTTCTCTGTCATCCCCTTCTCCTTGTGCCCTCCATCTTTCCCAACATCAGGGTCTTTTCCGGGGAGTCTTCTCTTCTCATGAGGTGGCGAAAGTATTGGAGTCTCAGCTTCAGGATCTGTCCTTCCAGTGAGCACTCAGGGCTGATTTCCTTAAGAATGGATAGGTTTGATCTTCTTGCAGTCCATGGGACTCTCAAGAGTCTCCTCTTGAGATGTGTGTACCCCACCTCAAATTAAAGCTCGGCTTTAATTACTTTTATATCAAGGATGCTATAATTTCTCTGGCTATCTTATTCACATTGGGGCTAGCCATGACTTAGTGCTAGAACATTTGTTTCACATGCAGGTTCAATTCCAGGCTCAATCTGAGCACTTCCAGATAGGGCTGGGGCAGAACCTCGCCTGAAACTGTGGAGAGTTGGTGCTGGTCAATGTTTCCAACACTGAGCTAGATGGATCATTGGTCTGACATGATCTAAGGCAGCTCTCTCTCTCTCTCTCTCTCTCTCTCTCTCTCTCTCTCTCTCTCTCTCTCTGTGTGTGTGTGTGTTTGTGTGTGTGTGTGATCCATGCTGAAAGTGCCCTAAGGCTGCAATCCTATAATTCTTTACACAGGAGTAAACCCTACTGAGTTCAGTGATATCTACTTCTGAGTAGACCTGTATAGGATTTGTGCTGTGAGAAGCTCAATGGTTTTTCTGCTTGGATTTTTATGACTATTGTTTCTAGTACTATGATCAGTCAACCATATAAGCAATTCTTCTCCTTCCTGACATCCTTTAAGACATTTGAAAACTATCTAATCTGAGCAGACTTCCAAAAGGAAGATCTCATGTGTAAGTACTAGCATGTTCAACTTTATGAATATTTTACCATTTACTCTTGTTTAAACTGAACTTAGATGATGTACTTCTGACACTGACAGACTCAGAAATTCATTTGACTAACAAATGCCCACGGCAGCCAGGTACCATGGCACAGGGATACTTTTGAAATGGAAAACCTATTAGTGAATATATCTGCATCTATACATGATTACTTTTTAAAAACATTGGGGGTGGGTTGCAATTTGACTTGCACACCTCCCCAAAGTCTTTCGTCTAAGGTTTTTGAACTAATAAAAATAATATTTCTAACATCTCCATTTGAAGTAATAAATGATATTCCAAACATTTTCATTTGATACACTATATTGATACTGTGAGAGGATTGCAATGTGGTGCTATGGGAATAGTTCCGCCAGAGCAAGCATTTTAAGTTGCAAGATGAAATTACGCCCCCTCTTCTTCCCCTGTGCACTTTCCTGGGGATTCCCCCAATCTCCCCAAGAGCCAATTTAAAGAGGTAAAGGGGCATGTGTGGGGGAAGGAGATACAGGGAAAGCCCCATTGTACTAGCAGAAGTCTTTGAGTGGGCTTCCACTAGTTAGCTGAATCTGGCCTTATAACCTCTGCCTCCTCAAGGCGTGGTTTATGATTTTCAACAATTCCCCTTATCTGCTGCAGCCTTTGTACCACAAAAAACAACATATTCCACCTGCTGCTCATCCCCAACATCTCATGCTCTGAGGTTTACAATCTCTAAATATGGAGCTTCCATTCTGAGCTTTTCTAACTACTGGCTACTGATAGAACATTTTTTCTCAGTAGATCCAGAATCAAAGGCCTTTTGTGTTGAACTTACTCAGTTTTTACTAACCTGTTCCCTTGAGCCATGAGGCTAACTGGGAAAGAAAACATCACAGTCCCCTACTACATACGGTACTTCTGAAAGAAAAGTTATCTAGCATGTTATTACAACTGAGCCATTTCTAACTTTCATTACTTTGGAAAATGTTATTTGTATGCCATTGTTCTTGAGGATAAAAAAAGTGATGTCATGCTAAGCTGAAACCTGAATAGCATCTGATTCTTTGCCAAATACTTGGAGAGAGAATGCTGACTCTTAAGAATATCTATCATTCATGAACACTTTGCTTGACAGTAGGGGAGAAGGGAAAACTAATGACCAGATGTATCTTTGTACGTAAAACTGGAGAAAACCATAGCTTTTCTCCACTTTTGCTTTGCAAATTTGTGTTTAACAAATACCATTCTAACTTACTAACATTGGTAGGGAGGTGACTTTTTTAGAATTCAGCAAACAATAGTGCCATCCCCCCAAATGTTAAATCCATAAATAGATAAGCTTAAAATGTAGTGCAGAGAGAGAGAAAGAGAGAAGATAGATGCTTAGATAGATAGGAAAAGGCACACACATTCATGCACACCCCAAACACAGAGAAATAAACCACAGAAATGTAATACATTGCACTGAAATGACTAATTCCACAGTGCAGACTTAAAAGCATATTCTTTCCATCACATTAGAAGCGTATTCTGCCCTTGAAAACTCTTTTGAAACTTGGCCAAGGAAATAAAAAAGATGCTTTCTTCATAACCTTTGTCTTATTGTTCAGATTTTCTTTCTTCCTTATGTTGCAGTTACAGATCTAGAGGTGTTTTAAGTTTCCAAAGAACCATTTAGCAATTTTACTGTATGGCACACCAAGGGAATCATTAATTTAAAAGTTACACATATCCTATAGGGTATTCCCAGTGTTCTGGGTGTGTAAAGGAGGTTTCTGATGTTCCTTTATGCCACTCTGCTCACATTATGAGGAGCAGCCAGAAAACAGACACAGGTGGACATCTTTGTAGCAAGAGAATTGAAACCTGCATTTTGTAATTGGCTTTCCCTACCACCTTACTCTGTGCTATTGAAAGGACATCTCTGAGCATGTTAAGTGCTGTACTAGGCATTTAATGGAGTGCTCCAATTACCACTTCATCAATCCACATCATTTCAGGGGGACAAAAAGAGTGCACATCGACCGAAAATTAGCCTAAGCTGCAAGAGTGTGCAGATGCACTTTGGTGTGGCGATTTGCATATTTGCACTTATTTATTTATTGCAAAGAGCAGCACCATGACTAATTCTAAGGATCAGTGTTGGGAACTAACTATAGCTGCTACACAGTAATCAAAGGGAAATGACCACAATTCAATGGTAGATTGTCTACTTAGTGTGCCCAGGGTAAATCTCCACTTGGGGCTGGGAATGGCCATCTGTCTGATAACCTAGACAGCCACTGTTAGTTAGTGTAGACCAGTGTTTCCCAACCTTGGGTCTCCAGCTGTTTTTGGACAACAACTCCCATCATCCCTAGTTAGCAAGGTCAGGGATGATGGGAATTGTAGTCTGAAAACAGCTGGAGACCCAAAGTTGGAAAACACTGGTGTAGACAATGCTAAGCTATACTGTATCGTATACTGTATCAATACACTGTATCTTATACTGTATCAATATGAGGCAGATTCTGTGTTTCTAATGTGAGAAGGGGGAACTCTGTCCTACTGGTAACCATCAGGAACTAGGAGTGGAGTCAGGGGACAGCTCACGTCATTAGCATGTAAGTGCATTGCTATCGATCGGCTAGGAGCTCCTGACATGAGTGTAGAACGCTGATGTCATGGAGCCTGCCAGCTAGTGACCTACCACTTGCCTGGTGCCTGTGTGATGCTTTTGCATCACTATATCCTTGTGGATGCTGGTGAGGACATGCTTTCTTCCTCTTCCTCAATCACTCCATGTTAGTCGAGGTGATTTCAAACAGCAAAACAGTCACAAACGCATAGCCAGATTTGTTTAGCTTCATAGTGCACCATATAGCAGGCATGCCTCTGCTATGTGAATGTCATTTTATTTATTCCCTAAGAAATTTAAAATCCATTGCAGCAGCTATAGCTCTGTCACTGGAGAGGAAATGTTTGCTTACTTCAGTACCCTGCAAGCATGACTTTTGCTGGTCCTTGAGCTTGATGGTAGAGCACATAAGTCTTCTGAAAGTGACTCTGATACATTGATTTATGAAAATGTTGCAGAAATAAAACAAGTAAGAAGAACAATGGGGTGACTAAAGGGATGATGCACAGCTGTGCAAACATAGGAAGACAAGCCAAATATCTGCACCATGTGCCGAAGCTAACAATCTTTCAAGTTCTTTTTTTTAAAAAAGAAAGAAATGAAAATATACAAGGCTTCATTGCCCGAGTTTCATTCAAGGCTGTTGAGCACCAAAGTAAGGACAAATGTGGCTGAATTCTTGAAAAGATAGAGATAGCCATTATCTTTTCACTGGGTTCAAATTAACTCTTAAAATCAAATTTTTATGTAGTGGCACTTATGTAGCCATGATTTTATACAAAGAGAATGAAATGCCAACATTTTAAGACACACTTAGGCTTTGCTTTATTTTTTTAAACAAAAAACATAGGGATCTTGACATAAAATTTAGATGTAATTGACACCATCCAAAGAAAACCCTAAGACTGATTGAAATCAATGGAACTTAAAGCATAATTCTATGGATGTATACAGGTACACTAACTTCAATGGGAGTTGCTTCTACTTTGGCATGCACATAATTTTGGCCATTAATGCCACCATTAGTGTACACACCAAGCTCAATACACAAACATCTCATTTTTTATTATTATAGTGATTTATTAACGCACTGCACTTTTTACACAGTATTCCTTCAGTCAGCAACACAACAGCAAGCTCCACATGAGAAGTGAAGCTCCCTGAGACCCTCCATAATCATGATTTGCCAGTGGAACTTCAGGAAATCGTGCATCGGATTTCAGCCCAAATAATGAATGAAGTGAATATTCGTGTACATCAGTGCCATGAGAAGACCTGTCTTCTTGTTTCATGGTGATAATTCCTGTTTTATAAATGGAATGAGGATAATAAATGTTTGGGAAAGAAGAATTATTATCTTTTACCGCTGACAACTTGCAAAACAGAAAGATTGCTGCCTATGTTTGACAACATTCACATGAAAACATTTCTTTAAAACCGAATTACTCAAACCTCCACTTCTAGGTCACGCTCAGAGGGCTCGGTGTTGAGTGCTGCTTCAAATTGTTCATCTTCCTTCATTGGTGAACTTCAAAGTCTCAGACTGATCATGTGGGTTCGTCTGTCCACTACAAATAGTGTGTCAGCTGCGTTCCATTGCTGACAGAGGGGGCGAGTGTGGAGACGGGTGGAGGTAATTAGGCAGTGATGTGAATTAGGCAGTGATGTGGAAGGGGGGAGGAGCAGCCAATTTGCAGTAGAGGCCTGGAGTGCCAAGAACAAGGAGAAGGAAGGGGGGAGTTCAAGGGAGAAGATGCAGACTGACAGCTGTAGCTCATACTCAGAAGGAGAGCTACCGGGAATTGCCCATCCCCAGGTGCGTAAGCTCGCAAAGATTAATGAAAGGCATGAACAGGAAAGGAAGCGTAAGTGGGGCTTTAAAAATGGGAGGCGGAAGGGGCATACCTCAGACTCGGCAACAGCAGACTGGGAAGCCAACACTGAGTGACTGAGCTCTAGAGTGATTTGTGAGTTTTGTGAGTTTTGATCAATAAAACCTGAGTTAATTGCTGCCAGAGTTGTCTTACTTCTGTGGGAGAGACCCAACCATAATAGAGTGTGATGGGAACAGCTTTGTGTGTGTCCTGATTGGAGGTGAGGCATGGATCATGGGTGTGTGCCCTAGATGGAAGCATCCACTATGTCTGACCTAACATGTTGACACCTGTTTTGCCAACAATGCCGGGGGGGGTGGGGTGGTGGAGCTTAGAAAGCTATTTAAGCCCACGTTTTCCCAAACCAAACCCTTTCACAATATGTGGCAGCTGGTTTCTTAAGAAAGGTTATCTTAAACGTTTTTTTCAACTCATTATATATCATTTCCCAGCAGGCTTTTGCCTTCTTACAGGCCCACCACATAGGGGAAAAGGGAACCTTCTTTCTCTTGGGGATAATGGGATTAGAGATATCTAAATAGCATAAAAGATGGAAAGAAGGCAACATCACAACCAAAGAAGAATGGCAACAAAAACTATTTTGGAATATGCAGAAATGGCGAAACTTGCCGGAAGAATAAGAAATCAAGACGACAAAGTCTTTAATACAGAGTGGAAATCATTTATTGTATACTTTCAAAATCACTGTAAATCATTAGCAGGATTGATATAGAGATGTGCAGTGACATAACAAATATTGAACTATATGGGATGAATAATAATTAGGTTTAAATTAGAAATGCAGTAAAAGTATTATAAATATAAGCAACCACAGAAAGAGGGGAAAGAGGTTGAAATAAGATATTTGAACTTGATGTGGAAAATGTTTTTTTCTTTTTTTCATTTGTTTGTTGTAAAATGCAAAACTATTAAAAAAAATATGTGGCAGCTGGTCACCCTCTCTCCATAACAATGTAAGAGAGCTGGATCAGGCCAAGGGCTAGTCATGTAAGCGTTGCATGGAAACAATTCACCTTTTGAGTAGATTGGTTCAAATGTGGTTCCGACTACTCTACAAAGTGGCTTTTCTTAGTGTTAGCAGTTAGTGTTGGGATGCGTCCGGGGAGAAGGGGGTATTTGGCAGTCCCCCAGCCACTGAAACTTTCTGAAGCTGAGCACGCTCTTATCAGCAGAGTGAATAAATCTTCACAATGGAAGTGTCGGACAGAGACATGTGTAAGCATTATTTACAGGCGTTTATTCAGCATAGTTCAGGAATAGTTCAGGAACAAAGGAAAAACATGTCTGCTTCCCTTTGTGTCCAAGCAAAATGGCTATAATAGCAAAAGCAATATGCAAATGAAAGTTCCCAGCAAGCCTTTGCTGGAAGTAAACAGGCATGTGACACACAACACTCATGCCTGTTCCTTTTAATGTGGAACAGAACTATATCCTAACAGTTAGTACTGGAAGACCCATCTAGAAAAGGAGTTATGTTTGTCCCTTTGGAGGTTGTGGACTTTCCTTCCTTGGAGGTTTCTAAGCAGAGGTTGGATGGCCATCTGTCATGGATGCTTTAGCTGAGAGTCCTTCATTGCATTGGACTAGATGATCCTTATGGTCCCTTCCAACTCTATGTTTCTATGATTCTAGTCACAACTATGTGTCAAAAGACATAGTTAGGAATTTGATGAGCACTTGGAGGCATCTTGGAGGTGATTCTCACATACCTCTCCAGCTGTGATACCTAGGGATAAGATATGGATTCCCTTTGGGGTCAACCTGAGCCCTGATTTTCACCTACCCAGAGCCATGGGTCTTAAGGTGGTAGCCACTGAAGAATGTCTTTCTCAACACCTGAAGATGTGCAACAGCATGACAACCCTGCCTTTAAACCATATAAAGGGTAAAGGGACCCCTGACCATTAGGTCCAGTCATGACCGACTCTAGGGTTGTGGCGCTCATCTCACTTTATTGGCCAATGGAGTAGGAGTACAGCTTCCAGGTCATGTAGCCAGCATGACTAAGCCGCTTCTGGCGAACCAGAGCAGAGGACGGAAATGCCATTTACCTTCCCACCAGAGCGGTACCTATTTATCTACTTGAACTTTGACATGCTTTTGAGCTGCTAGGTTGGCAGGAGCAGGGACCAAGCAATGGGAGCTCACCCCGTCACAGGGATTTGAACTGCCGACCTTCTGATCAGCAAGTCCTAGGCTCTGTGGTTTAACCCACAGCGCCACCCGTGTCCCTTTTAAACCATATAGACTCACCTTATTTTCAGGCAAGTTTAAGTCACCAGGCAGCTCTAGCATTTGGTAATAAAGCATGTTAGTGATGCAGATCTAAGAAGATAAGAATATCCTTTTGGAGAGTGAGCCAAATACCCATCTAGGCTAGGCAGGTGCTTCTAGGAAGCCCACAAGCAGATCATAAGTGTTGCAGCACTGTGCCCAATTCAGATCCCGGCAACTGGTATTCAGAATTGTTGGGAAACCCTTATGCCCCTCACGGAGCCACAGTTCCCAGAGCTTCCTGGGACGAAGGACTGATAGTTAAACCACTCTGGGGTTGGTAGCTCTGTGAGGAGAATAGGGGTCTCCTCACAACTTTCAGCACCCTGAACAGCTCCCAGAATTTGAAGGAAGACATGGCTGTTGAAATTGTTATCATAGCACTTTAAATGTGCATGCGAATGTGGCCATAGACAGCACTAGTACAGTGGTATCACAAGGCATAACAGCTGTGCAAAGGCTCTCCTTTCTCCATCTGATTGCTACTGTGTGCAGAGAAATGCCTGAAGAGGGCTAAATAAGTCACCCTATCCAGGAAAGAAAGGTTTGCCTGACCAGGAACACTATTCAAGAATGCTGCAAGTCATGTTGAGTAGTTGTTGTGATTGCTGGTAGTTATGAAGTGTTTCCAGTAAGTGAAAAGGCGTATGAGACATTGTTGTTTCTTTATTTCCCAAGTACTACCCAGGAACCCCTTGAAAGTTGCAGCAAAGTGGTGAGCAGAGAATTGGTTAAACTGAACTTGCTGAGTGAGGGAACGAGGCTGCCACAGAAGCCTTTCCATCTCTTACGCAAGAGATGACTTATGATATATATCTTTCAGAGTGAGACCCTGTGATGGAATTCATGATTCAAAGCAAAACACTCAGCAGACAGTATGCACACTATTTACTGGAGGTAATGAGATTGAGCAGGAGTATATGTGAGCACAGTGTCAGTCTGTATAACACTGAAAAAAGGTTGTTCGGTGTTTTATTACTATCTAGGATGTGTGTGTGGTTGTTTTTGTTGTTGTTGTTGTTTTTTTTGAAAAGCAGAAATTGTAATCTCTGTAAAGAGCCCTTCTGGACAAAGAGTCATCCTTCATTTTTCCTGGAGAAGAAGTACTGTACTTTTCCTTCTATAGGATGCCCCCATGTATAAGATGACCCCTATTTTGGGGGCCTCAAAGTTTTGAAAATAGGGGGGATTGAATTTTGGGGGAGGATTATTGGTGGGGGGGATGCCAAACATCGCTCACCTGCCAGAACGCAGCACACAACTGCTTGCTTACAATTGCCACTTCCAGTCTTGGGCTTGTGCTTCATTCCAGCAGGTGAGCAATTTTCTGCATTTGCTGCTTGATTGTGGGGTGGGGGGGATACCAAAAATTGCTCACCTGCTGGAACGCAGCACACAGCCGCTCGTATCGCAGTGGCCCAATCACCACATTAGCCCTCTTGATTCCGCTTTGGCAGCCAAGAGACAGCTGCCCTTGCCACAGCAAGCAGGAGCGTGATTGGCGACCGCTGGTGGTGATTGGGCAGCTGGTAGGTGGTTTCAGTCTTATACATGGAAAAATATGGTAATTTGGTGGGTTAAACCACAGAGCCTAGGACTTGCTGATCAGAAGGTTGGCGGTTCGAATCCCCGTGACGAGGGGAGCCCCCGTTGCTCAGTCCCAGCTCCTACCAACCTAACAATTCGAAAGCACATCAAAGTGCAAGTTGATAAATAGGTACCGCTCCAGTGGGAAGGTAAACGGCGTTTACATGTGCTGCTCTGGTTCACCAGAAGTGGCTTAATCATGCTGGCCACATGACCTGGAAGCTGTCTATGGACAAACGCCGGCTCCCTCGGCCAATAAAGCGAGATGAGCGCCGCGACCCCAGAGTCGGTCACGACTGGACCTAATGGTCAGGGGTCCTTTACCTTTTTTAAAAAAACAAAACAAAAAACAAAAACTGTTTGGGGTGCAATGGACTTGAATTTATGTCTCGTGGTTTGTGGCTGGGACCTAATCTCAATTCATTGAGGTTGTTATCACTTTCAAGGCCTACATAGACTGAGACAACAGGCAGAAATAAGGGCAGAAATCATGGACCATCATAGTAATGTAACTGCAGAGTATCATTTAGTAAGCATTGTGGTGTTTGCCCTCCTAGGTGTGTGACATCATACTGGGTCATAAGGAAAGGGTTAACTAAGTGTAAAATGATTAACCAATAGGAACCCAAAGGGAGGAGTTAGAGTTAGAGTTGTTAAGAAGTCAGTCTGGAGTTAGAGAAGAGAGAGGGAGGATAAGTCTGTGGGTTGGGCTAGTTTGATGTGAGAGAGTGAGAGAATCTGTTAAGAGCAGTCAGTTGGGATAATCAGTCTGAAGGTATAGGCCGGTAAAGAAACTAAGGTTAAGAAACTGACAAGAAAAATTATCTGAAACCATAAACTTGTTAATGCTTATAAAATAAACTTGTTTATTTGGTTTAATGTGAACAACTGTCTGGACTCAGTGTGTACCCAAGAGAAACGGGTTGGTGGCAGCGGGAAAGCGATCACAATGGTGGCACAGGGATCAATAGACTGTCAAACATCCGGGGACCCTGTGTGATCGCCAGAAGCATATTGCTGGTTTCATTTGTAGGCTTGCAGTAAAAAGTTAAACAGCAAGTTACTTTTAACCTTTCTAATTTAAAGAAAGCAGTTAATCAATTCATTAATTGCTTCCCTTATCATTCCCTTCTTTTTTTTAAAAGGCAACTTGAAAAGCTTACATTCGTCAGCTCCCTAATTGTCTCCTATGCTGTTATTTAGCAGTGCTTATACATTTCCAACCTTAACAAAATATTGCCCCCATTATTTAAATATGAATAATAAATCACAACTATCATTTATTTAGAGTAAGTTAAAGTGGTCAACATGTCTTGGCTGAGTTTTATTGTGCATAAGTGTATTTACCAATGATCCAAGCTCTGTCAAACAGATTTCACTTCCCCATAAAAAGCAAAAGGAACGCAAAAATAAATTATATGCGTGATTTCTCCCTCCCCCTACTGGCACTGTTAAATCTAATATTGACTTTTAAAAAGTGGTTTATCTAGCAGGTTGGGTGGTGGTGGTAGTGTCTAATGCACCTAAGCTGGACAAGGACAGGGTTTAGAGCAATTCCTCTTGTGTTATTATTACAGTTGTTGCCTCTTTCCTTCTCTCTCTCTCCCTTGTTCCTTAGCACACCCACTAGGGAATGTAAGTCTCCGGAGGTGCACTGAGGGGGGCACTGGATGGTGGCTAAAGATGTGGCCCCTATAGTCTCTGTGTCGGAAGCTCTGCTCAGCCAAGCTGACAAAGCTTATTTTCTCCCCAAGCCTTCAGAATCACCTTCCGACGTGTTTAACGACCCTCGAGCCTTTGATGAGGCTCCAAGGCACATTTTTATCCATCAGAGTTCCCAGCACAGGGAACAGATGAGAGGTCTGGGCTGCATTGTAAAGAGTTTTATTTCTAAGCTACACAGACAGAAAAGACATCCTCTCTCTATGAAAGCAGAGAGCAACGGAACAAAGGAACAAAGGAAACAGGAAACCACTAACGTCACATCCCGTCTCCCGACTCCCGTGAGACTTCCAATAGTATGGAATTCCAGGAATGTAAACAGAGTTCTGTGACTCCAAGCAGCTGCACAGTGATAAGAACAGAAACTAACACTCTGCTCCTGTTGTCCCTTCATAGCTGTAACACCTGTAAAGGACTCCTGTCCCTTAGTCTTGATCTGGCAACAGGATGACTCCCATTTAGTTTCTTCTAGAACTAGAAATTCTTAATCTGGATGGAGCCACCACTAGGCCAGGAACTCTAGCTTGAGTTTGGGCTTCTAAAATTTGCTGAAGATCCTGAGAATGAAATGAAACGCCTGTGCAAGATTTCTTATTCAACGTAGGCTTTAAATGTTCCTAGGTTTCACACACTCACTTGCCACCCAGCTCTTTTCAGCAGCTTCAGTTGTGGTGGGCAGAAAGATATGCCCTTTTTACCTTTACTCAGATGAGAGCACAAAGAATCAATTTATCCCAGAATCCTCTAGGCCTTTTGGAATCATTCCCAGCCTACCCTGGAATGAGATTATAGCAAGTCGTCTCTGGAGGTGTTGGAGCTAAAACTGTGGTTAGTCAGAGGAAACATGCTGTTCCAACTAGACTATTTTTGAAGAGGGGGAAAAAAATAGAAACCACAGTGAGAAACTGTTAAAACAAGAGCTGTGCTTTTTAAAAAAGGACTGTCAGGTTTATTTGTCACGCAAATATATATTAAATATAGACTCCAGACTATCATATAGTACATTGGAAATAAGGAAATTGATTCAAGCTGCTCTGCTTGTTCCCTGTGGTAGATACTGTTCAATATCCACTTACAAGTGTTAAATTTCACCCTGGGTGGGATGCCAGATGAATTTATAGTCTATATAAACCAAAACGTACATTTAATAGAAAAGTCCAGGTCAACATATTGACATTTCAGAAACATTATGAAGATGCAGACTGCTTGCCGTTGTGTTTGCAAATGAAAAAAAAAATATCCTGAGATTAAGTACTGTTGTGAATATATCTCTCATTTAAATTTGATTAGGGAGACTGTTGTGGAAGGCTGTTTTTAAAATTACTGACCCTGGAATGACACTTACAGTTATTTGCTCAGTTTCAGATGTTAACCTGATGTTCAACTGAAGCTGACAGCTGTGTGCAGTCTTATTGATTTCCAGTTTGATCTTCCATTCCAGGCGGTCCACTGGCATGCTAAGGAAATGAGTGGGAACTACCAGCTAGAATAACGTTGTTCAGAGACATACCTATGAATTGTAAACAGGTTTGCGGGGGTTTTTTTGTCTCTTCTTCAGCATGACAGAGAGATAAATGTGTACTAATTGTTGTGTAATAATAGTACCATACTGCGCAATAGCTATAACCAGGTTAAATCCGTGTCCAGGGCAGCTGTGTACCAGCTCCATCTGGTACGTAGGCTGAGACCCTATCTGCCCGCGGACTGCCTCACCAGAGTGGTGCATGCTCTGGTTATCTCCCGCTTGGACTACTGCAATGCGCTCTACGTGGGGCTACCTTTGAAGGTGACCCGGAAACTACAACTAATCCAGAACGCAGCAGCCAGACTGGTGACTGGGAACGGCCGCCGAGACCATATAACACCGGTCTTGAAAGACCTACATTGGCTCCCAGTACGTTTCCGAGCACAATTCAAAGTGTTGGTGCTGACCTTTAAAGCCCTAAACGGCCTCAGTCCAGTATACCTGAAGGAGCGTCTCCACCTCCATCATTCTACCCGGACACTGAGGTCCAGCACCGAGGGCCTTCTGGCGGTTCCCTCACTGCGAGAAGCCAAGTTACAGGGAACCAGGCAGAGGGCCTTCTCAGTAGTGGCTCCCTCCCTGTGGAATGCCCTCCCACCAGATGTCAAAGAGAACAACAACTACCAGACTTTTAGAAGACATCTGAAGGCGGCCCTGTTTAGGGAAGCTTTTAATGTTTGATGTATCATAGTATTTTAATATTCTTTTGGAAGCCGCCCAGAGTGGCTGGGGAAACCCAGCCAGATGGGCGGGGTATAAATAATAAATTATTATTATTATTATTATTATTATTATTATTATTATTATTATTATTCCCCAGCTGGAACTCAGTTCCAGCACCTCTCAGGTGGGCTCCATTGTCATTATAAGACAACAAGGGAAATGATCTTGGTGAGTTTCAGCACCTCTTTTTCTAGAAAAATAGCACTGGCTATAACACATATTTATTAACCCCCCACCACAACCCAATAGATGTTGTCAACTAAATCTATTCAGGCCTCAGATGCAAAATGGTTTGAGAAGTTTACTTCTGGATGACTACTCTCTATGTTATCCTAGAGGGAGGCCAAAAATAAAATAAAAAGGATATGCAGATCTCCCATTTTTCAGATATTGCAAAGATGGTTTGTCCTTGCCTATTATCCCATCAATGCAGATAAATGTTATCCCATCAACACAGATTAATGGGCCTTCAAGCCTATCTCAAGGCTGCCTGCCCAGCAATGGACCAAATTGTTGACAAGCTGCCTCAGATCCCTCATGCAAATGAGAACCTAGATAAACAGCTAATAACTGATCTAAGCTGTTGGTTGAACACTTAAATCCACTAGGCTTGGTAACTTCCTTTAATGATGTGAGGTGTGGGATAATTGTTTTGCCACCCATCCTGAGAAGGCAATAGTAGCATGAAGATTGACATAATTTACAACTTTGGAGAGGCATGCCACGCAACTGTCCCATTTTAAATGGAGCATTCCAGATTGATAGAAGCTGCCCTGGTTTCTGATCTTAATCTCAGATGTCCCATTTTGGCTCCCATACTCTGGCTGTACAAAAAACAGATGTTTTCTTTTCTGCCCTGCCCTGTGCTTTGAGTCAGTTGGCTCACACCAGAGTGCGTCATCATAATTCTTCCTCCTTCCGTCGCAGCTTCCAGAATATTTATTCATTTATCTATTTATTTTGGGCACCAGAGGATGTGGTAGAGGCCGAACAGGGTGGCACAGCTTCTCCTAAGGTGGTGGAGGAGGAGGAGGCCATGGGTGGAGGCCATGGGTACAAGTAGGGCAGGGAGTGGGGAGATGAAAGTGGAAGTGAACAAGCAAGGGGGAGAGAGAGGGATATGGTAGTGGCAAGGGGGCAAGGGAGCAGGCGAACAAGGGGGACAATGGGAGGGTGCCTCAATTTGTCCTCCCAAAATGTTGGGGGATATGGAGATGAGGTGTTCATTAGGGACAAGTAGATGCAAGGTTAATCAGACTTGAAGCCACTAGTCAGGAGATGAAAGGATCCCAGCCACATTACCTTATTACACGAACCATTCTTGCCTTTGCAAAAGCATTTCTGTTGCAGTTGTTTAACCTGTCAACCATTCAGAAATTCTTGTGGGACTGTGGCAGGCGATGTGGATGGATATCCTGTCAAGTAAACTTGTGTAACTGCCTGGGAAGAAACCTACTTATAGGAAGTCTTTTTCAGAAGTGAAACTGGGTTGCAGCAGTCCAGAAAAATACACCTGGGTGTCACACTGAACACAGCTTGTTGAATCTGTCCCCAATATTTCACCCAGTCCAGCAGCAATGAGCAAGACATTTTGGGAAACAGAAGAAGAGATGAATATATTCCCAAATCTGCTTGTATATTAGATTAGGATTGGGGGAACACCCTGAGGAATGTTGTAATTTGCATAGAAAATCTCTGATGCCATTTTTTTGCATGATCTCCTGCCCTCTCAAAGGGTTATCATGGAGATATTTCAGAAGTGAATGAGCATCTGGGGTTTGGTCAGAGATAATGGGCATAATCCTGACAGGCACATATGAATCCATTGATAATATTGAAAATCACATTAGCTAAAATCAATGGAGATTGCAATGGGCTGACTTTGGCAAGGTAAAGTTGACAGGCCTCTTCAGCAGTTTATACTTGTAAGATGAGCCAGTCGTTGTTGTTTTTAGTGGTCTTTTATCTCTTAAATCATTTTTGTTGTACATGGTTGCAGAACCAGGCATTGGGTTCCCATACCCCAACTCATGAAAATTAGAGACCAGTGAGGCCGGTTTTGGGGGGTCAAAATAGGCCACAACTTTATTGAATACAGATGAAAGAGGTTTGGCTTGGGCATGGAGCAATCAAAATACTTCCGGCCCGCCCACTGGAACTGATGTATGGTCAATCCAGACCGGGGTTCCTAAGACTTACATCCAATAGGGTGACCCCCGCAGGGAGCACCATCTGGGAGAGTGCCTTCAGCTTTGGCCCTCACTGGGCATGGACAAGGCCACTCCCCCCAGATCCCTTTAATGGGACACCCCAGCGTTTGGAGGGGCAGGAGGGGACCACTTCCTCCCCTCTATCCAAAACAATGGATTGCCCCAATGCCCAACCCCAGTTGTGATGATTGCTATGAGGTAGGCAAAACCACCGGGTCAGTGCCAATTAGCCCGACGGGCAAATTCCTACATGGCCCCTTAAAGAACAGCAACCACTGCAGTGGCGTAGCGTGGGGGGTGCAGGGGGGCCAGCCGCACTGGGCGCAACATCTGGGGGTTAGGGTTAGGGGGCGCAAATCCATGGGTTAGGGGGCGTAAATCCACGGGTTAGGGGGCGCAAATTACTTGCCTTGCCCCGGGTGCTGACAACCCACGCTACACCACTGAACCACCGTAGCCACAGCAAAGTCATTGACTATCAGCTTAAACTGAGGGTGGGTGGGCAGGGGGAAAACCCAGCGAAGGAACAAACAGGTAGTGCCCCAGGTGTGGGCTGCTTAAATGGGCAAGGGCCGGATCCTAGGGGAGCCTACTTGATCCATCCGCTCCACCCCCTGGCACAAGCCAAGTCCCCAGCATGCATCCCCATTAGCCAAAGCCGGGTGCATGCTAGGATCCAATTCCTGATAGGCGGAGGGGGCTAAAGCCCCCCCCATCAAGAAGTGCACCACTGTTCCAGTTCCCTCGTCGGGGCCATAGGAAAGTCTCTGCCGTCCTGCAACGCTGCGACACCAAGAGGGGTGAGCAGACTTGTGGGACAGTATAAGTATTTTTAAAGGAGGAGAAGGAGAAGAATGTCATTGGCTGGGAAAACAATTCTCATGAACATCTGTCACTGGGAATTCAATTTCTCAATAACTAAAATATTTTCTCCATAAATTGAAAAGTCAAAAGTCAAAGAAAGAAGCTTGAGAGATTTGTCTGCCACAGCAACCCCTAACATCAATCCACATAATGTTTTACACAGATGTCATTTAAAATTAAACTTCAGAAGGAAATTCCATTGTATTATAAATGATACGAAACCTTGTCACTCTGTCCAGGCTCTTTGAGTTTGTATAGAATTTTGAACCCTTATCTACTGCTGAGCCCTGAGATAAATCATTTTTACTTACACTGAAATGAAAGAGGGGCCAGTCAGGAACTGATAGTCATCTAATTAGCCAGAGTTTCTTTCTGTTCCTTTCAACTTGGTTTAGCCTGTAATTAACACCTTCACCATATTAATAATAGGTTTGATCTGAACTTCCAGGTTTGAAGTTCAGATCAAAATGCGACATTTTAGTTAAAAAGAATGACTCCCCCCCCCCGTTGTTGAAAAAGTCACCATATTTCAAAAATGTACCCTATCTCCAACTTTTTTTATTCTTTTTAAAAAATATAATTCTACTTTGTAGGCTCTATGTGCATTGGTTTCCTCCTTGATTCGGAACCCTGCATTATCAATGCTGTAAACCGCAGAGGAAGCCTATCTGCAAGGTCTGTCTTCTCCCTGTCAATATGTGGGGGGCGGGGGGGATGGATCTGGCAGAGATGCCTCAGTGGGGTGAGAGCTAGAAGGTACAACTGTGCCCTCAGGTTAAGGTGAATGTTTTCAGGTGAGGGGGGGGCAGAGAGAAACATGCATGCTTCTTGTCATTCTACTTCACTAAAACAAAAAAAAAAAATGACACTAACATGGGGGTATAGATACACTGTTGTTGTTTAGTCGTTTAGTCGTGTCCGGCTTTTCGTGACCCCATGGACCAGAGCACGCCAGGCACTCCTGTCTTCCACTGCCTCCTGAAGCTTGATCAAACTCATGTTGGTAGCTTTGAGAACACTGTCCAACTATCTCATCCTCTGTCATCCCCTTCTCCTTGTGCCTTCAATCTTTCCCAACATTAGGGTCTTTTCCAGGGAGTCTTCTCTTCTCATGAGGTGGACAAAGTATTGGAGCCTCAGCTTCAGGATCTGTCCTTCCAGTGAGCACTCAGGACTGATTTCCTTCAGAATGGATAGGTTTGATCTTCTTGCAGTCCATGGGACTCTCAAGAGTCTTCTCCAGCACCATAATTCAAAAGCATCAATTCTTCAGCGATCAGCCTGCTTTATGGTCCAGCTCTCACTTCCGTACATCACTACTGGGAAAACCATAGCTTTAACTATACGGACCTAATAATGTGCAAATAAGTGTAAAGAGGAGCAGGCCATATTGAACCTAGTGGGTCTCCTCTGGGGGTGAATTCTGCCCATTTGTGGGGTAATTTGTGACCCACTGTGCTGTATATGACTTCTTCTTCTTCTTCTTCTTCTTCTTCTTCTTCTTCTTCTTCTTCTTCTTCTTCTTCTTCTTCTTCGTCTTCTTCGTCTTCTTCGTCTTCTTCGTCTTCTTCTTAGTGTTCCAACATGGTGTTATTTCTTGTATCAAATATTCTGGTCAAGCAACTTGTACCAAGTTAGAAACCTCAAGCAACATCACCCTTGCTTGTAGCTGATTAGGGAAATGCTACTATTCTAATCTCAGTTTATTTTTATTTCACTGCCCTACTTATAGGTAGTATTCAACGATAAATTATATTTTCCACAGGGAGAGAGAGGTTTGGGAAAACTGAAATTAGAACTGCTGCATGTTTAAATAAGCTCTTTCTTCCTTTCTTGCCTTCACAAATAATTATTCCAACATAAATGTTTCCTGTCTCTCCAAGGATTCTCTCCCCTTCCCAATAGATTATGACCTGAGATAGTTATCCTGAGTTTACTTTAGTCTCCTATTTGTTTCCTCAAATGGCTGGATTCAATGGCACTTGCCCTCCATTGTCCAGGAAAGGCATTAGGATCAGCAGACAGAACTTAGGACTCAGCTACATTAGTAAAGAAAAAGTGTTTTATATGCATTATAACACTGTGACACCAGATGGCACTGTGGAGTTCCATCTTTCACCAACGTGATTTCCCCCTTTGAGGTTTACAATGTGGTTTCCTGAAGCATTTTTTTTAATGTGTCTAGATCCAGCCCTAGTTAGTCTTCCCATGGCCTAGTGACTATCAGTTTGTGGTGATATGGAATTGGGTTGTTTCATTGATGGGCATAGTATTATGTGGGACTGTGGGCAATTCCACCTCCCCCCCCCCCCGCTTATCTGCTCTGTGATGCCAGTTTGTGGCTCCTGCATAGCAACTCCCAAGGCTAGAGAACTGTCCCAAATTGTGTTGTTTGGGGTAGCTCAGGGACTAGAAACTTCTCTGGGGGTTTAAAACTGGAGGAGCTTCTCCCCCCCCAACACTGTTCTCCTGAACCAGTGATTGGTGTGCCCAAGACTTGAGAGAAGGAGGAGACAATCTCAATCAATAGTGAATCAAAAAACTAAACAGCTTTAGACTCTACAGAACACCAAAAAGGGAGCCAGCATTTAGAAAGCAGAAGAATGGATATTCCTTCCAAGTCTGAAATCTATAGGCGACATTATGGTGAGCTGGCTTTTGAACTCTCCAGAATTCTTATCTGGGTGTTTGGTATTGCAGGGCCTATATCAGGCTTCCTCAAGCTTGGCCCTCCAGATGTTTTTGGCCTACAATTCCCATGATCCCTAGCTAGCAGGACCAGGGATCAGGGATGATGGGAATTGTAGCCTCAAAACATCTGGAGGGCCAAGTTTGAGGAAGCCTGGTCTCTATTAATGGTCAGTCAGTTAAATTGCATCTGACCATTGCAGTGAGAAACGAGTGGACAGAGGACAGTAAGTTTTATGGCTCGTATTTAAAAAGTGGTTCAAAGGACTGATTTGAAACTTGACAGTGTGTGTGAGTTAAGCTTGAGGATGGTACTTCTGGAATGGTAATAATAATAATAATAATAATAATAATAATAATAATAATAATAATAGTAGTAGTAGTAGTAATTGTACCCTGCCTATCTGGCTGAGTTGCCCCAACCACTCTGGGTGGCTTCCAACACATATAAAAACATAATAAAATGTCAAACATAAAAAACTTACCAATACAGGGCTGCCTTCAGATGTCTTCTAAAGGTTTTATAGTCAATTATCTCCTTGACATCTGATGGGAGGGTGTTCCACAGGGTAGGTGCCACTCCTGGGAAGACCTTCTGCCTGCTTCCCTGTAACTTTACTTCTCACAGTGAGAGAACCACCAGAAAGCCCTCAGAGCTATATCTTAGTGGCCAGGCTGAACGCTGGGGATAGAGCTACTCCTTCAGATATATAGGACTGAGGCCATTTAGGTAGTTCCGGTTGCATGATAGCTAGCGGCTTATATACCCAAGGAGTCTATACCAGTGAACAAACAAATCCGGCATTCAGGTCTATTTCTCTGCCACTAACAGTCCTCCAGCTCCAACATAGTGGTGAACCTGGAACCACTCACAGGATAGGATATTGCCTAAAAAGAGTCATTATTAAGGTGGTAGCCCTTAATAGCTGCAATTTTGCGGCATGTTCAAGCTTGAATGAACATGGAAAGCCCTTAACATGACATGAGAAATATAAAGGGTTTTTTTAGTTAATTGAATATCTCTTAAGATAAGAGTGTGGGAAAAGGTCACCAATTTAATAGATTAGGCAGCTATGGAGGTTGGTTTGCTTTAGAGCTACAGGCCCTTTTCCCATCAGCATCCCATAGGGAGAAGCTTTATGCAGAGTGAGACTATTAGTTCTCTCTCTATAACTCTCTCTATACAGCATTAGACTATTAGTTCATGTAGCTCTGTATTGCCACCAAATGGTAAAAGAGATGTGGGCGGCACTCTGGTCTAAACCATTGAGCCTCTTGGGCTTGCCGATCGACAGGTCAGTGGTTCGAATCCCTGTGACACGGTGAGCTCCTTTTGTTCTGTCCCAGCACCTGCCAACCTAGCAGTTTGAAAGCACATCATTGCGAGTAGATAAATAGGTACTGCTGCAGTGGGAAGGTAAACGGCATTTCTGTGTACTCTGGTTTCCATCACTTTGTTCCATTGCACCAGCAGCAGTTTAATCCTGCTGGCCACATGACCCAGAATGCTGTCTGTGGACAAACACCGGCTCCCTCAGCCTGAAAGTGAGATGAGCACCACAACCCCATAGTCGCCTTTGACCCCGCAACCCCATAGTCGTCCTTCACCTTTTACCCTTTTACCGTTACACCAACTGGTAGCAGCTGTCCAGTGTGTTGTTAAAATTATTTTCCACTTGTGCTTGGTGATGCCACAAACTGAATCTGGGGTACTTTTGCATTCAAAGCATGCACTCCTCCAATAAGCTATGGCCTCTCCCCATCCTCATCACAATATGGCAGAGTTGAGGAATCTGTGGTCCTCCAGATTGTGCAGGACTCCAACTCTAGCACTCTGGCCTATGCTCAGGGATGATAGATTTATTCCAGCAACAGCAGGAGGAGCAAAGGTTTCTCACCCCTGTAATATGAGTTGACATAAGACTTTGGAATGTGGTAGCCAACAATTCTGATTCTCCACTTTGGGGGAGTCTGTTTTGTGCAGGAATGGGTGTGCCTCCCCATGCCCTCTTACCACTTGGTTGATGTCATATGTGAGTAGAAAGATCCCATGAACTGAGTGTAGCTGATGTGTTCGCTGCTTTGCAATCTGCTTTGGGCATGATTTGGAAAAGTGGCTTATAAATAAACTTGATTATAATACAGATAGGTGGCCGTGTTGGTCAGCCATAGTTGAAACAATTTTTTTTTTAAAGAATCCTTCCAGTAGCACCTTAGAGACCAACTAAGTTTGTTATTGGTATGAGCTTTTGTGTGCATGCACATTTCTTCAGGAGCACTCACATCACCTCTGAAATTACTTTAAGAAGAGATGCCCAGCTTGCTTTACTGGACAAAGCTAGGCCTCAGAACCAGGCCTTAAATCAAGACTAACTCCTGGAAGTCATGGATGAAATGTTTGGTGAGCAGTCCTAACTTTAATAAGATATATAGGCTTCAAGAAAGAGAAAGACATTAAGCTCTGTTTTGCTGAAATGCAAAATATATTTCAAATGACCATGCAGAAATCCTTTCCCCTTTTAACATTCTGTAAATGGGTGACAGGTTATTTCATCTTCTCTTCTTATTCTCTGGCGATCACTCAGCCAAGTAAGATTGCCTTCCATGAACATGGTCTTAACAGTGACTCCATAAGTGACTGTGGAGGCCAGGTGACAGATTATTTAGACATTTGTAGGTGAGTAGCATAAGGTATAGGTTGCAAAGAGTATAGAATTATAGAATCTTAGAGTTGGAAGGGATCCCAAGGTCATCTAGTCCAACCCCCTGCAATGCTGGAATCTCATCTAAAGCATCCATGACACAAGCCCATCCAACCTCTGCTTAAAAACCTCCAAGGAAGGAGAGTCTACCACCTCTCATGGGAGCCTGTTCTACTGCTGAACAGCTCTTACTGTCAGAAAGTTTTTCCCCTGAATGTTTAGTTGGAATCTCCTTTCTTGCAGCTTGAAGCCATTGGTTTGAGTCCTACCCTACAGAGCAGGAGAAAACAAGCGTGTTCCTTCCTCCATCAGTTCTCCTGAACATATTCTCAAGACTCTTGGCAAACACACTCTTGCCAAGTGCTGTGAGGTGCAGCCCATCTCTCTCCAGAAGTCCTACCTCAAGGAAGCGGAGACCATGATCCAAGAAGACAAATCTTTCCTGATGACCCCAACCTGTGCAGTCAGTGGTTTACCTCAAGTATTTTCCTCTCTCTTCTTGGGCCACAACCTTCAACAGGAAGGAGTGATGAAAAGACTACCTGTGCTCTAAGTCTCTTCAGCTCCCTGTCCAGTGTTTTATAGTCCCTTTATATGTCTGGCAGCACTATTTGTAAATGTTTTTTAGTGCTTGACCTGATGTTTTTTGTGGTTGCTATAGTGATGGCCCATCTGTTTATAATATTTGAAAAGTAGTGATTCACTGTTCTTAAGAGAGAGACTATAACTAACACACAAATAGAAAATTAATTTGCTTCCTCCTCAACCCCCATTCCTTGTTTTATAACTTGGATGGATTCGTATAATTTTTAAGAAGAAAAACATGTTTTTTCCCTCCTAATTAGAATGACACACACAAAAAAATCCCTTCTCCCTTGACTTCTTCCATTCTTTTGTTTTCTCAGATGTTTTTACTAGCAAGTATTATTAGAAAAGAAAAATAGGAGAAAAACCTGTGAACTGTGTGCAGTGCAGTTATTAATAATGTGAAGGGATGGAATGATAGATGCCGTTGATTCATATGCACTAGTTCTTTTCTACCTGTTACATGGGGATGGAAAAACTGAATAGCTGCAGGCTTCATGGTTTCAGAACTGGGGATGGAATCCATTTCCAGCCCATGTTATTTCCCCCACCCCATGTAAATTCCCTTGTAACCCTGGGCTCTGGGATGCGGGTGGCGCTGTGGGTTAAACCACAGAGCCTAGGACTTGCTGATCAGAAGGTCAGCGGTTTGAATCCCCATGACAGAGTGAGCTCCCGTTGCTTGGTCCCTGCTCCTGCCAACCTAGCAGTTCGAAAGCACGTCAAAGTGCAAGTAGATAAATAGGTACTGCTCTGGCGGGAAGGTAAACAGTGTTTCCGTGCGCTGCTCTGGTTCGCCAGAAGCGGCTTAGTCATGCTGGCAACATGACCCGGAAGCTGTCTGTGGACAAATGCTGGCTCCCTCGGCCTATAGAGCGAGATGAGCGCCGCAACCCCAGAGTCATCCGCGACTGGACCTAATAGTCAGGGGTCCCTTTACCTTTAACCCTGGGCTCATTTAAGCTTCCCTTTGTGCTGCATTTCTAGGCACAGTTTCACGCTCCAAAGTTTTGTGTCAGTGGTGGTAGTGGTGTTTTTCTGCCCCTGCAACCTGCTCTTTACCGCTGAAAACAATTCCACAGAAAACCCAAATTGATGTTTGTTCTGATTCAGTGTTTAAAAGTGAGCTTTCCTATTTTGGGGACCCTACCAATGACGCAGCTCCAATGTCAGCAGTGCAAAGACTGCAGAAGTTTCCACAGCAGTGGGAGGGGGCATCTGATACTGGACTTCTCTCTCTCCAAAGCTGGAGATCCATAGCTTCCTCCAGCCTATAGGACACTTTCCCAGGGACCACAGGATTGCTGAAGGGCAAACACAGGGTGCTCCTCCTCCAAAAATCCTACAGAACTTTGGACAGTGGCTGGCAAATGGTAGTGGAATGCTGAAGAACAGGAAGAGGGAAATGCTCAGGAGAGAGTTTTCACAACCTTTTATAAGCAACCTATTCCCCCAAACCTACTGGGCAACCTCATCCATGTGAATGGAACCCTCACGCACTACCCTTCGAATGAAATCACACAAGGCTTCCTACTTCATTGAAATGCATCAACAATGCTCCAGGTTTATGGCTCAGAAGGATAATGTCTCATATCAGTTAAAGCTTGCCACTTGACAGGCTGCAGATTCAGGTAAGGTCCAAGGCAGTTCCCAGTAGGTCCTATTGGCTGAGTTATAAAAGATGTTGTCTCAAGCAAGGATGATCATCTGAAGGCTGAAGAAAGCTGCCAGGACCTCAGGTTCCAGTGACTTTGCCCCCACTTGGTAGAAGTGTCTGCAGCCTTTAAAGGGTCCACAGCTGATTCAGCAGCTTCATGCTCCTTCATGGCTGTGGAGCAGGAGAAGCTATGGTAAACCTAAGACTCAGGCTGGGGAATTGTTGAGGAACATAATGTTGCAGAGCCTGTTGCATCAGGCCAATGGCCCATTCAGTCCAGCGTCCTGTTCTCACAGTGGCAAGCCTGTGGGAAATCATCAAGCGGGACCTGAGGACAACAGAACTATCCCCTTCTGTTGTTTCCAGCAACTGGTAGGGCAAATGCAAATGCTGAAGGCTACCAATGGAGTGGTGATGGTGGCATGTCACCTGAAACCTAGTTCTCCTCAGTCTGACACTGAGACCCTTGTCCTCATCCATAGGGCCAAAAGTGAGCCTTTGCAAGTAGTTTGCTGCAGGGATACCAGAGTGGTCAGGTCTAGTGCTTTACTATAAGAAAGGCCTGCAAAGCCTCACTGCAATTACAGATTCGGGATGGACCAAACCAAAGCAGTGGGAGGTCTTCATGACTGGTCCACACACCCAAGCAAACTTTGGCCAGAACCTCCCATCACTCTGCCTGGCTGATGGGTGCATAGGTGGCAAATACCCAAGTCTTACAAATAACTCCCTGCTCTGGGCCCAGAGCCAAGCGCGCGCGCACACACACACACACATAAGCATAGCATCAAAGCAAGCCAATTAGCATGTATCAAAGCAAGTGTGAATAAACTTAGATGAGCTCATTGCCACAACAACAACCAATTAATTTTGAGGTTATCATGGCTACTAAAATGGTGTTTGCAAGTCTTCTGGGACAGTCTCAACTTTGGCTCAACACAGACCCTACAGCAGGCGACATGGCAGAAGCCATGGCATCCAAGGCCCAAATAAACATGTCTAGGTTTGTGACCTTAAGAAAACAAAACATACCGCCTGAGATTTCTATCAAGCTGTTAAAAATATCCCACTTCCATGTGAGAAGCACGGAGATATCTCATGCTGTGAGATGGAAGGGTATATATTTTTACAAGTTCTACCCAATGCAGCAGGAGCAGGAAGAAGTCATCACATGAATTTGTTTTTCTGAGATGAATGTAAGCTGTAAACCAGCTCCCAGGCTGTTCCAAGGGTGGAAGCAGACATACCTGTGAAGCTTTTGATGGATATGGATCTGATTACTCCTTCAGCCTGAATGAGGCAGCCTGGGTAAGAGATTTCCTGACCAACTGAGTGTACATGGGTCAACGGATCGGAGCAACTGTGTCTTGCAAAGATTTCACTTTCATTACTGTAGCTTAGATTTCACAGGCAACGTATTTGGAATAGAAAGCACACTTTTCACATAGGAAACAGACATTTGGGCCCTTCAATTTCAGTGGGATAGTAATTTACCTTGGTACTACTTCCCAGGTAATTTGCTGCAAGCACTTTATTAAGCAGGGGCAAAGATCATTATCCCCATTTTTCTAGCATTAATCCCAAAGAGTGCATCATCTGTCACTAACTGTGCCATATAGAACTGCTCATTTTGTTTCCTTTCACTCACTCTGAAAGCAGAGCACAGAACACTCCCTTAGGCATGTTCATCAAAAACTGTGATCTGGCTGATTAAAATGCAGAGATACCAACATTTGTCTTTTATCTGGAGTCCATCATATCTGTATTGTTTGAATCTCATTAACACTGTGATTCCAACCTTCCTTTAGTGTTGCTTTCCACTTTTCAGGCAGTGAATTCAATCACCACATCTTGTAATTTAGCATGTAGATTTCTCGTGTTAATTCCCGAGATACGTTAGAAACAGGTAGACAGGTTTTCAAACGTTATCTTCTTCTTGGGGAGAAAAATATTGAGGGCATAATGTGCAATAAAATGTCACTGAAAATGCATCGCCATTGCATGAGACTCATCACACCTTAACTATTTCTGAAACATACCTATGGTTCTTCATCATCTTATTTTTATGCCACGTTCCCATAGTTAAAGCTATGCTCAAGGTGGCTTACAATGTAAAAAGATTTGCATAATTACAACCATGGCAAAAGTCACAAACAATAAACCCTGTCAAAAAGTACACAACCGAAATGAATTATTTCCATATAAATCATAAGATCTAAAAATAAAGATTACAAAAAATAATATCAGCAACAGTGACAAGCACCCCTAAACACTACATCAGCCTCAGCTTTTGTAGCTAGAATCAGTCAGGTCCCTACTCTCTCAGGCCAAGTGGAAAAAAACCTAAGGTTGCTATTTGAACTTCTCTCCCATGCTCTATTCCGACATCATTGTTTGGGTCATTTTTCTTTTGCAATTGACATGTTTTGTTCTCTGAGTTCCCCTGCTTAATCCCTACCTGGACTTCACCACTCTTCAATTTTCATTCTGCTTTTAAATTTTAGGGATTTGCACCTGCAGGATGCCTTTGCTATGTTGATTCACAAAAATCCCCCTTACTTTAGTTCACTCCTTAGTTTTCCACTGGAATTTGTCGTTCAAAAATAAATATTAACTTTTGTGAGTATTTCAGTCATATCACCATAACATCAATAAATATGTTCTAGCTCTGGGAGCTCTTAATAATTGATAAGATATTAATTAAGTAAATATCTTCAACTCAGATTTTCCTTAATTGCTCCCTCTGCAGACAATTCTCCTTGTTCCTAAAGAAATAGAGTACCACTTTCATATTACCATGATAACCTTCCCCTATGTGGGTTCTCCTCTGATGTTGCCTCATTTGTCAGCTCAGAAACATACAGATAAGAAGTCCAATCACCCAACAATTTTTATTTTTATTTTAGCTTAGATCTAGATATTTTTCTGATGGTAGATTTGCATAAGCATAACATGTACCCATAGTGAAAGGGGTTTTGTGCATAACCAGCTAGGAAGCTTCTATTGTGGGACAGTGCATAAGAATTACAAATGTCTAGAAATAACAATGAAAGTTCTTAGGAAAATGTAACTTTTTCATTATAAACGGGCACCACCATGTTGGCCAGATGACCCAGAAAAGCTGTCTGAAGACAAACATCAGCTCCCTCAGCCTGAAAGTGAGATGAGCACCACACCCCATAGTTGAATTTGACTAGACTTAACTCAGAAGCAAGTCTACTGTATTCAGTGGAGCTTACGCCCTGTTAAGTAGGGCTAGGACTGCAACGTAAGTCATGATTAACTCCCCATCAAATAAGTAACTGACGTTTCATTTTCCTTTCTTCTTAAAATAATTTTATTAATGTCATATTATTACAATTCATTGCAAAGTACTAACTTCTATTGACATTCTCTGGATAGAGTAACTTATTTCAAACCTTCTACTAGGCACTGTGACCATTCATTTACTGAGTTCCCATGGATCAGCCTGTGAACGCCAGACCACAATGAGTCATAATCAGGCATATTCTAAGGAAGAAGAAAAAGCTGTTTAGCTTTCAAGAAGCTCCAATTAACCGCAGCAAGCAAAAAAAGAAAGTCCAATGTTACAGAAAAAGGAAATCAAAACCTAGGGTTTGAACTTTGGCGTCTGGCTCCAGTTGCAGTGGTTCAATCAGCATCTACTTTACACTGAATGTGTTAAGTTGGGGTTTGTATATCTGAATTTGGCAGCAGGCTTTCCCTAAGAATTCTTGAAAGCTTAGAAAGACCCTCATCTGCCCATTTTCCTTTTTTGAAACTTAGTAAGTTGAGAGTGGAATGCAGCTTCTGAACATAGAAGAAATTCCATTCTCAGTGTCTGGTGGGGCAGTATTCCACCAGGTTTTACTTAGAGTAGACCTATTAAAATGTATGGACCTAACTTAAGCATGTAAGTTATTTCAACGGCTGAGATTCACCTAATGAACCTTGTCAGTGGAAGCCCTGCCCAAAGGCTCCTCCTTGCACAAAGGTGTGTCTTATTCCCTCACATCTGCTGAGTTTGGGTCTGGAGGGGGTCCAGAGAACCCCCAGAGCAGCATGTGGGGAAGGGGAGGGGATTTTTCCATGTGATAATCTACAATTCTTGCACAAACAGAACAATCGGAAGACTGCAAGGTTGAATGCCACCCCCAGCGTTTTACTAATTACAGCCACTTTGGGATGGATATATTTTTTGGGGAAAAACAGAGCGGAGAACCCCAAGCCTGGATCTACCTGCCAGAAATTTGGCATGGGTAATCCTCTGAGAACTAGGGGTGTGGGTAGTGCTGTGGGTTAAACCACAGAACCTAGGACTTGCCGATCAGAAAGTTGGCAGTTTGAATCCCCACTACGGGGTGGTGAGCTCCCGTTGCTCGGTCCCTGCTCCTGCCAACCTAGCAGTTCGAAAGTACATCAAAGTGCAAGTAGATAAATAGGTACCGCTCTGGTGGGAAGGTAAACGGCGTTTCCGTGCACTGCTCTGGTTTTCCAGAAGCGGCTTAGTCATGCTGGCCACATGACCCGGAAGCTGTATGCCGGCTCCCTCGGCCAATAAAGCGAGATGAGCGCCGCAACCCCAAAGTCGGTCACGACTGGACCTAATGGTCAGGGGTCCCTTTACCTTTAACTCTAATCCTCTGAGAAGTTGGGGAGGCCCACTACGTCTGCAAAGCTTCATGCACCTATGGAATGAAACTAAAAACCCATGACCATTTTATGTTACAAATGAGTTTTGGGCAGAAAGCAAACTTCAAAGAAACCCTTCTGCTTACCTGTCTGGAATGTGGCAGTTTTGATCTCCATTTGGGGGGCTACTACACCAGCAGGTTTCATGCACCTTTGTGGAAAAAACCAAACTTTACAGCTATTTTGGTTTCCCAGTGCAAGTCAGTGGAAGGACAAAATCTTCAGTTTTGCAATTATTGCTTTGGATTCAGGGTGTAAGGTGAGCCCTCCTGCAAGTGTTCCTGTAAGTGAATAAGGGCCTAATCCAAATCACTGGATCAGACCCTGAAGCAAAGCTGGACGACCTCATACAGCCATAACTAGCAGCCCGTTACTTTACACACGTCCTGATCTGAAAAGGCCCTATGGGATACGTTATTGCAATATATCTTCCTCTGGACTTTGATTTCAAACCCTCCAACATTTCCCCGATGAAAATAGTGACCTCCCATTCCATAATGATAATTTTACTGTTTATACCCCACATATCTTACTGGTTTGCCCCAGCCACTCTGAACAGCTTCCAGCATATATAGAAACATAATAAAACATTAAATATATATATATATTTAAAAAAACTTCCCTATACAGGATTCCCTTCAGATCACTCAGGGTTCGTATAACTCCATACCCTCCAACATTTCTCTTATGAAAATAGAGACATCCTAAGGAAATTTGGGACATTCTGGGATCAAACCAGAAACCAAGATAGCTTCTCTAAATCAAGGACGCCACTGGAAAATAGTGACACTTGGAGGGTCTGTGATTTCTACATGGCCACCCTGGGAAGATGCAGAGTAAATGTGCCTGATGAGACAGGTTGCCAAATTAAAGAAAGACCATTCACAAACACCCTCTCCTTGACCTCAAAAGTAAACTTAGTGCAACATTTTTTTTAAGAAAAAACTTGCCCCTTTGAAAAAATTTTAATGCAATATCTTTTCTCCTCAATTGATGGTGAATAGTCAAGAGACAAACACTGGAGAAATTTCCAGCCCTGCCTAGGAGAGAATATTCTGGAGTTCTAACAATAAAGCTAACACAAAGACGCTGGGGGACAAGGAGGAGAAATTAAAAAGGATCTGAAGTCATGATATGTATGCCTGTGTGTAAATAGACTTAGAAATTAATGTCTGAAATAAATGAAAAAATATTTTTTGATGCAGGGAATTGGTCACGTGAACTGAGTTAGGCTTAAATTAGGAGGAGAGGTGTGTGGGTCAATGAAATTTACAAGCCTCATCTCTAAATCCCCGATTTTAGCTATATTGTGATTTGAAAAACAGTAGGGGGAGGCAGCAAAAAAAAAAAAAAAGGAACGCTTATGAGCTCCTTTCAGAAAATGTTTAGCTCCTGAATTGCTTCTTTATGACATGATACCAGTTAATAATGCTCGCAATGCTGTTCTATAAAATGATAGCAATATTTGAACCTAGTCAAATTGCATTTTTTTGCATGCAGGAAGCTCATGCAGCCAATCAGAAGCCATGGAAACCCCGTCGGATGTTCAGGTTCCTAAAGAACGTTCACAAACCTTAGCAATCACTTCCGGGTTTGCAGCGTTCGGGAGCCAAAATGTCCGAGTTCCAGTGCGTTTGACCAACCAAAGTACAACTGCACAATAGATGGACCATTGGTCTGACTTGGTATAAGGTAGCTTCCTATGTTCTGATACCTTTCTAGATTGCTCACTTTTGCAGTTTTTAATTGGGGATTTAGACTTGAATTAAAACAGGATAGGTGAATCTGTGGTTATTCAAATGTTGTGGGACTCCACCTAGGAACAATAACCTCCCTTGCCCTTACTTTGCTGGCAGTTAGGCACAACAGAGCACTGGCTGGAGAGGTGGGGCACATGGGGCACTGGGGTTTCCCTGGCCTTCCAACACACTGGGGCACTGAGAGGGGGGAGGTGGAGGCTCAGGGAGCTTGGCCTGGTGTGCTGTGTGATGGTGGGAGCATCATGTTGTCTCTGCTGCCATGCACCACACACCAAGCCCCTCTCCTGTCCCTCTCAGTAAGTTATGTAGATGGATAGGCCTTTATTCTTGAACCTTTGGGTCACACACCTCGCCCCAGCCTCCAATACAAGCATGTTGATTTTTGTTAGCAAGAAGACGAAGGCTTGTTCATCTGAAAGTTAGAGGACTACATCATTTTCTTCCCCATAAAATTAACTTATAAAAGACATTTGATTATGTAAAACAGGTTAAGCTCTTAATGCAAATTTAAGACTGTCTAATCTCCATTCAAATCTCTCTGTAAGATTTGGTTGTTCCTGGCTGTCAAAAGAGCCAATAGTTCTGAAAAGATGCTTGAAAGTTGCTGTGTCTGGAATGAGAGCTAAAAAGGCAGAGATAACTGCAGTAGATAAAGGAAGTAAATTATTAAGTAACTTCTTAAAGCTCAGAAGAACAGGGTTTTTAAAGAGAGAGAGAGAAAGGGAGAGAGACAAAATCAAGAACTAATCAATCGCAGAGACATAATGGATCCGTATTTCTCTGCTCATTTATGTGAACTTTCAGCTTTGATTCAGAAGTACAGTGTGCAGCCCAGAATTCTCAAAGGTAGCAACAGGGAAATGAAAATGACAGATCATTAAGATTTTTGCACAAGTCTAAGCCCCGCACAAAAACCTGAAGTATCACAGAGAACATGCTTAAGTACTGTGCCAGATCATTTATGCAGAAAGTATATCATTGCTACTATGATTTCCTCCTTTGTAGCTTGACCAATGCATTCCCTTTTCTTGTTTTTATTTTAAACAATTATACTTCACCCAATTTTCCAAGGAAAGGGAAGGCAGCTAAAAAAACAGGCAACAATCCTCTAATGAAACCCAATCGCACAATCAATGCATTGATACAAAACTAAAAACAAATTAAGCAGTTCCATATCAGCCACCAAATAAAGACAAACTATGTCAGTGAAGAAATTGCCTAGTGAACCAAAGGCATTTTTAAAAAGCTGTTGTCATCAGCCGCCTTAAGCAGTATAATGATGTAGACTGACATGCACTTCGTTGGAATTGTAATGGGCTAGTAATAGAGCTGAACCATTGAGTTCACAATTATGAATCCCCTTCCTCTGTGAACTTTGCCATCCAAACTCTGTCAGTATTACTAGTGCGGACTTCACAACAGTAGCACAGAGCTTTGTTTTGAATGCAAGACGGAACCAGGTGAAAACTAATGAAGCCAAAGTAACAGTGGGTTATAAAATTGCTATTCTAAGCTTTGTAGGCTTGGGTGCTTTCTTGCAATGTTGCACATCACTTTATCAATGGTCTTGAAATATACCGTATTGGCCCCAATATAAGCCGCACCCGAATATAAGCCGCACCTTTAAAATTGGGGGGGGGGGGGAGAAAATATCTGAATATAAGCCGCTCCATTCCTTGCTGCTCCTTGCTTCATACTGGGGAAGGGGGAGAGTTAGAGCTTCACTGAATTGCCAGTGGCAAATATGGTAAGTACTGGAAAAAGCATAGACTGATCAAGTGATGAAGGCAGGATGTACCACAGGAAGTAATATTTGCTGATGGGACAGTTGTTCCTGCTGCTGTCAGCAGCCTATGCCATGGTGACTGTCTTATCTGTCTCTTCCCCTGGCATTTCCCAACAGTTAACAGGGGGAGGGGGCAGAAATTCCATTTCCCCCTATTGGTTACGTAGCAGCTGCAAACCACCTCACCTGTGGTCTTTGGCTGTAAATAATAAAAGTATCTGTCCATAACCGTAGGAGCCAACTGATGTACTTTGAGGGTCACTACACTCACAAGCCATCGCTCTTGTTGTGTACATGACACTTCAATTACTGGTTGTATCGTTGTTGCAATTCTTTGACAGTGTGCAATAGAAACAGTTAAAAAATATACTAAGTGAGAATTCAAGCATCTCTCCCCCCCCCAATTATCCATCACCTCCTGTTCATTTTAACATCACGCATAAGCAGAAGCATCCACAAATGCAACATGATTTCAAACACAATTATGATAACAGAGAGCTCTAAATTTGTTGGGTGGTGGTATTCTATATCCGCCCCCCCCCCCCAAAAAAAAAACCCTGCTTGTATAATTGTCTTTTTCAATCCTTTCCATCAAACCTCATCCCCACCTTTTCGAATGGAAACCAAATATAACAAAAGCAGATCCAAATTAAAGAGGATTTGTCAGGTTCTGGTGAGAACATGATTAATGGGTTGCTTATCCTGACCCTAAGGCTTGATGAGAGGGTTAGAATGTGGAATAGAAATGAGGATTACACTAACCCTGCCATAATGATAAACTAGGGGGTGATGGGCAAAAACAATAGGGGCTGATAAAGTATTTTATGCACATACTTCTGAGGAGAAAAGGATTGAGATCCCTGCGTACTTGAAAAATTGCTCCTTGGCGCCTTATTAAATATCAGCAGATAGCTTGAGCTAATTTGCCTACATAATATGATAAAGGCATAAAGGGGTGGGGGTGAGATTGTCTGGAGTAGAAGAGTCTAAATTTGAAGAGGGGTTGCCTGGCTATGGCAAGGATGCATTCACTGATGCGGTAAGTACCTTGTAATCCCCCAAATCATAGCAGGCAAAAGCAATTCAGGGGGAGAGGCAGCAGGAAGCACGGTGGGAGGTGGGGGAAAACCTTAGACTGCCCTAGCAGCCAAAATAAGGCGGTATGGTTAAGGCCCACTCAGACCGAGCCTCAGAGTAATGGATATAAATGGCTACGCAGCTAGCAGCACTTCTTCCCGTCGGTTTGAGTGTAAGGGAAACATATAATTTATTACATCTGAAACCTGGAGAAAAGAACAATTAGTAAAAGAGCTACGCAGAGCTGTGTCATGTGGTGCACAAATTGGTATGCATGGCAGAAAGAGAGAAAAAGAGACAGAGATCTATGCACGTCTTCTTCTTTTCATATCAAGGAGACAGACAGATCGGGATTCTGCAGACGTCAGAAACAAACTGGCTGGCTCAACTAGAAGCCATAATCACAGGACCCATCTCACTCAAAATGTAGAGAAAGAGAGAGGGAGAAGGACAGAGGGAAGGAGGGAGACCATGATCCCAGGAAGCCTCCTTCAGAGGTTTTGCAATCAGATCCACCATCCCTGTCAAAATAGAGCAATATTACGTACTTCAATTGGATTGGGAGTGGCTTCCAGCAGGCAGTCATGCACAAAAGGGAGCCTTCACTCTGATAGCACTAAGTACTGTATGTGTCACATCCAGAGGGTAGTGGAGAAGGAAAAATGAATTTAACACCACCAGTATTATGTGTCTACAGGCAGGCAGCCACTCTGCTGGGGGAGGGGGGCTACTTAGACAGAGGTGGAGCGGCTCTGAAGGGGGATCATTCATGCATCAGGAAGAATCCAAGAAGCAGTGCAAATGTGCTTATTTTATCTTGTTCTACAGACAAGGGTGGCGCTGTGGTCTAAACCACTGAGTCTCTTGGGCTTGCTGATTGGAAGGTCAGTGGTTCGAATTCCCACAACAGCATGAGCTCCCGTTGCTCTGTCCCAGCTCCTGCCAACCTAGCAGTTCGAAAGCATGTCAGTGCAAGTAGATAAATAGGTACCACTGCGGTGGGAAGGTAAACGGGATTTCCGTGTGCTCTGGTTTCTGTCACGGTCCTCCATGCGCCAGTAACAGTTTAGCCATGCTGGCCACATGACCCGGAAAACTCTCTGTGGACAAATGCCAGCTTCCTTGGCCTGAAAGCGAGATGAGCGCCGCAACCCAATAGTCACCTTTGACTGGACTTAACCATCCAGAGGTCCTTTACCTTTTACCACTCAGATGCCTGTGGGTTTCTGAGAATGCTCCCCTCCTGCGGTCTGCAGCAACTGCTTTGTGGGAAAACAAAGGGAAAGGACATGAAAATAAGCTGGGAAGTGTGGGATAATATAATACTTGCTTGACACAACCTTACTCTAAGCTCCCCACAAACAAATAATTAAGCAGGACATCTGAAAGTGACCCAAACCATTATTGTCTGGCTTTGGCCTGGACAGTGGTGTAGCGTGGGGGGTGCAGGGGGGGCCAGCCGCACCGGGCGCAACATCTGGGGGGCGCGCTCGCACTCGCAGCTCTCTGCCCCTACCTGGCTCACTCTCTCTCACTGCAGTGTTGGCTGTGCGAATCCGAGCCGAGCCGCTGGGTCGCCACCCACTGTGGAGGGGGGGGGTGCCAGGCATGCGAAGAGACTCGAGTGCTAAAATCCATGGGTTAGGGGGCACAAATTACTTGCCTTGCCCCAGGTGCTGACAACCCACGCTATGCCACTGGGCCTGGATAGCTAACTGGGGTGTTGGGAAGATAAGGTACTTGTGCTGAAAGAAAAGCAGCAAGAAGAAGTGGCTCTTCCAATAGAAATTATTGATTAAGCACTGCAGGAAGATGGGTTTGTGTTCAAAGAAGCATGTGTTAACAGGGATCTTTTAATATATTAAAGCCATTTTGCATTTACTTTAACGAGAGCTGCCTGTAACATGGTTTCACACTGCATACAACAGAGGTTGAAGCTTTTCATTTACCACCCACAGTCTTCAGAAGGGGGGGGAGAGAGAGAGAATTGCACACAGAACACAAGACCTAATCTGTTTCTGATGCAGCGTTATAAAAAAAAAAGGCAGGCAAGAACTAGAAACTTTTCCCAGGAAACAGCTGCTCCGGTTGGCAAATAAATAAATGGCTTTGTTAACTGCTGCGCTGCAGAGCTAGCCCATAAATATCCTTCCATAGCAATTATCGCCAGGATTAGTAGATAAATCTTTGACATGCTTCACATTTAGTCGTTATAGTGAAGCTATTTTCAAGTGGGTCACAACTAGAGAGCCAGCACAGCATCTCAATTCTCTGTGGAGCTGGCAGATGCATTCCTGTCATACGCTGTTATTTGATTGCAGGCCCTTTGCTGGAAATGGAAGTATAGAGTTATTGGCTCTGGATGCACCATGCTTGAGGTTACATTGCAGAGAAGATGGTGGGGGGATCCCTAATGAGAATCCGCTTGAGTGACCTATAGCAGTTCAGCTGCCACACTGAGAGGCTTTGGACAATGATCTAGGAGGTAATAGCTCTGGAGAAGTGACATAATTTCAGGATGTACTAGACGGAAACTCATCTGGTTCACTGCTGCCTGAGAAAGCAAACTTACAGGGACAGAAAATCCTGTTCCAACATTTATATTCCAACTTCTACCCTAAATAATTCCCACGAGTCCAGTGAACTACAAGGATACAGGAGAGCTTCACCTTCCTGACAATTTATGCATGTTCTTGACATTATGTGTATTGATATAGTTCCCATGAAATACAGCACAGTCTTTCTAAATATACTGGGTACAATTGGTGCTCTAAGGCAGCCTCCTAATAGAAACATGCACCAAGAAGGAGTTAGTATACGACTTTGCTCAGCAGTTCAGTTGCTCAAAGGAAAGCGTACCGGTATTACTTTAATGAGAATTTACTACCACCAGGCCTTGCAAAGTGCAAGGGAATGAGTATGTTTTTCACTGACAAAATATCAATACATGAAGAAAATTATGATGCTGAACTACTGTGTCAAAGCAGCGGGTCTACCTGCACCTCCGAGTGATCAATTAGCACAGATTGGCAACATATTGATCTTGTGATCAACATATAACTTATGTATTGTAGGATGAATTCTTGTGAGCTGCAGTGCCGGAATGAGAAACAAATAGCAAATAACTTGACTACAAGTGTTGTAGGCTCTCATTCCTACCAGATTTGCAACCCCTGACTCTATCACATGAGCTTCCTTATGTGCTGTATTTAGGAAGGCACAATGACCGCTCCCCGCTTGAAATGGGGGGCGCCCTTTGCGTGGACGCGTGCAGCCCCTAGATCTGGAGCGGCTCCAACAGCATAGGCTTGGCTTTGCCTTCCCTCAGGTGGGATACCTGGAGGTCTCCACCTACCTCAGTCAGTTATCCAATCCCACCTGGGGGAAGCGTTGCCAAGGAGACCAGGCCAGGTAGGGGAGGGATTACCTGCCCACACAATAGAGGCAGGATCTTACCTAGGAATCCACACTTGGCTCCAGAGCTTCTCCAGGAAGGACGTCGCTGGACTTCCTCGCTCCAAAAGGTAAGCCTGGGGCCTTTGCCCCCCCCCCCACTAGAGGGATCCCAAGGGATAACCGGGGGGGGGGGGTAATGGACTTCAGGATACCCCTTCAAAAGGGGATCCTTTTCCTTAGGTGGGCCCTGATGCCCCGGGGTGTTGGGCGGTGGCACGGGGGCCCCTCTAGCTGCCCCCCCATGCCTGCGGGGGCGTGTGGGCCGCGGGGGGGGGGAGGCAACGCCACGCGCGGCCCCTTCCCTTCCCCCGCCAGGCCTGGCGGCCCTGGGGTGCGGCGGGTGGTGGAGGGGGGTCCCCGTCACCTCCCAGGGCCTTGGTGGCCCCCAGACGGCCTTTTTTAGGCCGCAGGGAGGCCCGCGGCGTTTCGTGAGGCCTTACTAGGCCTCGGGGGGGCTCCTCCGTGTCCCCCAGCCCTGGAGCCTCCCCCGGGCGGCGGGGGCCTTCCCGCCGCCCCCGTGATCGCCGGGGGGGGGCCGCGGGCCCCGCCACGCGGCCTCCCCCGGCTCCGGAGGGCTGCCTGGGCCGCAGGGAGGCCTGGCTGGGCCTCGGCGAGGCCTTGCCGCATTTTGCGGCCTAGCCGGGCCTCCGGCGGCCCTGGAGCTTCTCCTGGGCGGCGGGGGCCTTCCCGCCACACCCACAATCGCCGGGGTGGGGGCGCGGGCTGCGGCACGTGCCCTCCCCGGCTCCGGGAGGCCTAATCGGGCCTCGGAAGGGCTCTGCTTAATAGTGCGGCCTAGCTGGGCCTACAGCGGCTTTGGAGCCTCCCCTGAGCGGCGGGGGCCTTCCTGCCACCCCCCCATTCCGTGGGGGGGCCGTGGGCCACACCGCATGGCCTTCCCCCACCTTTGGTCAGCCTTTAAGGCCGCAGGGAGGCCCTGCCGCCTCGTATGGCCTACACCAGGCCTCTGGCGACCCTGGAACCTCCCCTGGGCAGCGGCGGGGGGGGACCTCTGCAGCCGGTGGGCATACCCACCTCCCCCCCCCAGATGGCCCCGGGGGACAGTGTGTGCCTCTGCTTGCCCCCCCCCTAAACCGTGGTGGGGCCTGCTTAGTGGTGGCTCCAAGTCTGCAGCCATTTCAATGGCGATCTCATGGCAGCAGCCATTGCGCCAGTGGCTACATGGCGGCGGCCATACTGGATCTGGCTGCAGGGGCGGTCATGCTTCGGTGGTCCTCAGGCGCACCTATGGCCTCATCAGGTACGTATTGGTTTTGCATCTCACTATCATAGCTTGCCAGCAGGTGCAGTGGACAGCAGGCATCACGCTCATTATCGACGAGGGGAGACTGCCCATGGACCTCAACTGAAATCTGTGCAGTGATTTTCTAAACTATTGCTTGTTTTATTTTGCAGCCTTTAGTAGCGATCCCTGCTGTGACTCAGTCCTTGCCTTATCTCCTCCCCTCCCATTATTTGAACCCTTACCTTTATCACTAGTGTGTGTTTGCAAATTGATAGCGGGCATTTTCTACCAATCATTGCCCCCCCCTTGTTCTACGGTTTCCCTAGCATACCCTATTCTATTAGCCCCACACCATGCCACCAAAGCGTCAGGCTGCTTCTCCGCCCCGCATTAGAAGGGGCACTGTAAGGGGCGCGTCCACCAAGCCTGCCCAGATACAGGCCACTGGACAGCGTAAGGCGCGTGCGACCAGGGAGGAGCAGCCCAAGAAGACCGTGCCCAAGAGGGCAGCAGCACCTAGAGGGTCTTTTGGGTCCATAAGCCCACTAGCCATGGCGAGTCGCGCCGGCAAGGGCTCGGCTGCCAAGCCGAGATGTACAGAGAGCTCCTCCTCTACCCGCTCCTGCCTTAGTAGCAGTCCCTCGCACCCGGTGCGTGGAGACAGTAAGGATAGGACCATTGCCCGGCTGAGGCACCGCCTGGAGCAGCGGGATTCGCGCACAGGGCGCTCTGGGTCACCTCACAGCCGCAGGCAAGGGCGCAGTAGCAGCTCCGCTGACCGCCGTGTCCAGGAAGGCGCATCACGCTCATCATCCCTAAGTCGCACAGATCGCGTCATCGTGGGAGGAAACACCGCAAATCCAGGAGGAGAGCTACAAGTCCAAGAGGGACTCTTCTGGATCATCTAGTTCCTCAGGTAGGTCCAGCTCCACTGATAGTACACGGGGGGAGCATCAAAGGCTATGGGGTTACAGGCCCCCACGCCCCAGGGCTGCCGCACTGGGTCTGGCGGTGCCGCAACCAGAGGCACAGGCGTGAACATGGTGCTATTGCGCTGTGTGGCGAGGAGGACATTAACTCCAGAGGTAGCATTAGGAAACCCAACTTCAAAAGAACTGACCAGCCCCCAGGCCTTCGCCTGCGCGAGAAGTTGCGGGAACGCATCCTTAATGGGGAGTTTGTGGATTTGTTTGATCTGCTATCCCCTGCCTCTTCGACATGCCTAGAATCTATACCCGCCAAGCAGAGGAAAAAAGATAAAAAAGTGAGTGTTGAGCGTACCTTTCGTAATTGGCTCACTGCATACACCACTTACATGGGTATTATAGTCGCTAGTTACCCTGACAGGGGTTGGCACCTGACCAACTACCTACTTATCATCCTAAAGGCTGAAGCCATGTAGGGGGGGGAGGCGGCACTTGCCTATATGACCAGGCATTCAGGGAGTGGGCAGCAGGGGACGACACAGCTAGATGGGATATCGAAGATGATGACGTGTGGTCTGAGTTGGTTGCCCCATTCTTCAAGAAAGGGTCTGACAATGTGAAACAGTCCAAATACCAATCCAAGGCCCCCAAGAGATCTTGCTGGGGGTATAACAACGGTTCCTGCTTCAGAGAAAAATGCCGATTTGCTCATGAATGCGAGCGCTGTAGTGGATCTCACCCCACCACAAAAGGTTTTTGGGGTAGAAGTTTTTTCAAGGCTCCCGCGGATCAGGCGCAGGCACATCTCAAGACAAAAGAGGCCGGAGCCTCTACAGGCTCCTCTGGCACACAGCAAAGCAAAAACAATGCCCGCAAATAGTGTTCTCCTTTCCCTAGCCCCCTCACCCGTATCTATATCAGCAATGCCGCCCTTTTTACTCCAGTACCCCAATAAAGAGGCAGCAAAATACATTGAGGAGGGCTCTAGGGAAGGTTTCCACACCCCAGTGGTAGTCACCCCTTCATGCACCAATCCCCCCCAACCAAAAGTCTGTCTGAGATATGCCACACATTGCTGAGAAGATCACCAAAGAACGTTTGCTGGGGCGAGTGGCAGGTCCCTTCTCAGAACCTCCATTTCCCACCCTCATAGTGTCTCCACCAGGTATCGTGCCTAAGAAGGCCCCAGGCGAGTTTCGATTAATATACAACCTTTCTTACCCAAAGGGTGGGTCAGTAAATGATGCCAATCCTCAAGAACAATGCTCAGTCAAATATGCATCTCTTGATCAGGCAATCAGGCTGGTTAGGGAGTGCAGCTCGGGCGCGCTCATGGCAAAATGTGACATCGAATCGGCCTTCCGTTTGTTACCAGTCCACCCCAGGGACTTCTGGTTGCTAGGTTTCAAATCATATCTGGGTATTGAACTGGATTCTGTCAGCCAAACCTCTTGCCTGCCCCTGGCCGAACTCGCCACGTTGAGGGAATTGGTTACCACCACGATGGCCCAGAAAACGACTACGTTGCGTCAGGTCCAGACACTCTTAGGACACCTCTATTTGGAAGACAGGGTTATCTTGCCCGGTCGCGCCTTTTGCGCACGCCTAGCCCGTCTCACGGCTGGCGGGTTGCCCCCCACCACCACACCAGGGTCACTCATACCATAAGGGAGGACCTCAAAATGTGGCTGACCTTCCGAAAAGTTACAATGGGGTATCCTTTTGGCGAGATTGGCTGCTGCTTAAGGAGCAGCTACAGGTGCACTCTGACGCCTCTGGTCGCTCTGGCTTCGGTGTCTACCTCGGGTCACTGGCGTGCGCAGCCTTGGCCGACATCTTGGCACGCAGAGGGCATTACACGTGATTTAACTTTTCTTGAGTTCTTTCCAATCCTAGTAGCTCTCCGGGTTTGGGGGACCTTCTCAAGGACACCAAGGTGTGCTTCTGGTCAGACAACCAGGCGGTGGTAAGAATCATTGCGAAGCAATCTGCAAAATCCAACAGGGTAATTCGCGTGCTCCGTCTCTTCGTGCTGGAATGTCTGAAAGGTAACATCACCTTTTCCGCGCGGTTCATCCCGGGCCTCAATAACGACATTGCAGATGCCCTGTCTCGCTTTCAGATGGAGCGTTTTGGTGACCTAGCACCCGAGGCCGATCAACTCCCAGAAGCCTTTCCGGAGGACCTCTGGGAACTCGGTCGAGAGAAGTGACAGCAGGGGTACTGAGCCCCCTTGCACCATCAACATTGCAATCCTACACCGGAGCATGGTCCCAATTCGAGGGGTTCAGAGATAAGTTTGGTTTACGACGCAGACGTGCAGCTAAGGAGTATGATGTTCTAATAGTTCACCTAAACCGTAGAGGCATGGCCCCTTAAGACAATCAGCCTGCACAAGGCTGCTTTCTCATACTTCAGCAACTGTTTTTGGCTCCCAGACCCCTGTAACAATTTCCATGTAAGGAAGCTTTGCAGGGTGGCGTCACTCCCACCCGCCCATTCCAAATAAGAGGAGGACAGTAACCATTGAGATCCTCCAGCTGATATCGGATGTGCTCCCCAGTATCTGCTGGTCCAACTATGAGGTTAGGCTATTCAGGGCGGCCTTCTCCCTGGCCTTCCTTGGTGCGCTCTGTATCGGAGAGTGTGTTGGGGGCACATTGTCATCTCATCGTAGGGGCTTGTCTGGCTGATATCAACCCTGACAGGCGCATGCTACAAGTCAAAATCCGAGCCTCCAAAACCGATCAACTAGGTAGGGGTACCACGCTGAGTCTAGCCCCCTCCCCACACACTGGACCATGCCTGGTCGCGGACATACGCAAATTCTTGAAGGTATGTCCTCCAGGACCAGGCCCTCTCATTCTTGCATCAGGCCGCCCCATGACCCGTTGCCAATTTGTTTCAATATTGCGTAAGGCCATCCATGCTTGTTTGGTCGACCCGGCACAATTTTCTGGGCATTCCTTTTGTATCTGTGCAGCAACCACGGCAGCTGCAAGCGGCCTCCCGGCAGAACACATAAAAGCAATGGGGCGGTGGCGTTCAGCTGCCTTCAAAGGCTACATTAGATACAACCAGCAGACACTGACAGATACCATATAATCCTTTCTTTCAGGCTCAACCCCCAAACTTCGGCCACAGCATAGTGCATTGGGCGGCCATCCATGCCACCACTGGTCCAGGCGGAGAACATCTGGGTCTGCAGCCAAAGATCTCCATTGCCTGGTTCAGACAACGGGGAAGGCGTTGGGATCCCCTGCTCCCTTGGTTGCGTCACGAACTTGCGTTCCACGGTGGGATGCCCTGCTCCCTCGGTTGCGTCATGAACTTGCGTTCCACGGTGGGATGCCCTGCTCCCTCGGTTGCGTCATGAACTTGCGTTCCACGGTGGGATGCCCTGCTCCCTCGGTTGCGTCACGAACTTGCGTTCCACGGTGGGATGCCCTGCTCCCTCGGTTGCGTCATGAACTTGCGTTCCACGGTGGGATGCCCTGCTCCCTTGGTTGCGTCATGAACTTGCGTTCCACGGTGGGATGCCCTGCTCCCTCGGTTGCGTCACGAACTTGCGCCCCACGGTGGGATGCCCTGCTCCCTCGGTTGCGTCACGAACTTGCGTTCCGCCACCCGCCAAGTGCGGTTGTGCTCCACCTCTGCGAAAATGACTTGGGCATAATTTTGATCAAAACAGCGATCGCAGACCTAGAAAGCGTGCAGGCCACTCACCCCAATATCACGATTTTCTGGTACGAACCTCTACCACGCTTGCATTGGCATGGCAACATCAAACCCACTAGACTTAATTACACTGTGGAAAAAATCAATAGGGCAGTGCGCTCTGCAACCACTCGCATGGGAGGTCAGGTCATGAAACACCCCAACATTAAAGTTTACATGCAGGAGCTATTTCAGCCCGATGGCGTGCACCTATCGGACCTTGGTAACGAGCGTTGGCTGAGCGACATCAGGCATGGCCTGATTGGTGGAGGATGGCAAAGGCGTCTTTCAGATGTTGGTAGTCTTGGCGGCGAGACCGCAATTGCGGTCTCGGGTGGCGGTATCAGGCCTTGGGCGGAATCCTTTTGTCCATCTTCCTCTTGCGGCGGCGATACCAGGGTTCCCCGTTAAAGGGGTTTTCTGAAGGGAGGCTTTGGCCGTACACCGAAAGGTCGTCATTGCTCCCTCCTGCGGCGGCGGCGTTACGGGGGCGGCCATCTCTGCTTGAACATATGTTCTCCAGAGCCGGCCCATCCCCCACACACACACTGGATAACCCTGATGCTCCCTAGGTCCCCGGCTGGGGACCGGGGAGGGAGAACGCCCAATGCCTGAGCCAAGGTCTACCCACATTTGAAATTTAATAAAGTTGTGGCCAATTTAATCCCATAGCACATTGTCTTGAGTCGTTATTCACATGACGGGGGGACCGTGCAGGATCTGGGGACTCCGCCTGTCCACGCAATGACCGCTCCCCGCTTGAAATGGGGGGCGCCCTTTGCGTGGACGCGTGCAGCCCCTAGATCTGGAGCGGCTCCAACAGCATAGGCTTGGCTTTGCCTTCCCTCAGGTGGGATACCTGGAGGTCTCCACCTACCTCAGTCAGTTGTCCAATCCCACCTGGGGGAAGCGTTGCCAAGGAGACCAGGCCAGGTAGGGGAGGGATTACCTGCCCACACAATAGAGGCAGGATCTTACCTAGGAATCCACACTTGGCTCCAGAGCTTCTCCCACCCTACCCACCCCCAGTTAAGGTCTTATTTTGCAGGTTAACTTTTCTTCACAGGTTTTGCAGGTTAACTTTTCTTCACAGGTATGCGGGCGCTGCTACGTTAAGGTCGCTGTTAAAGGGCCGGAAAGGAATTTCCCTGCATTGGCAGGTTTCGCCTTTCCCGTAGCAAAACGTCACAACTTTGGCAGTATCAGGCCTTGGGCGGAATCCTTTTGTCCATCTTCCTCTTGCGGCGGCGATACCAGGGTTCCCCGTTAAAGGGGTTTTCTGAAGGGAGGCTTTGGCCGTACACCGAAAGGTCGTCATTGCTCCCTCCTGCGGCGGCGGCGTTACGGGGGCGGCCATCTCTGCTTGAACATATGTTCTCCAGAGCCGGCCCATCCCCCACACACACACTGGATAACCCTGATGCTCCCTAGGTCCCCGGCTGGGGACCGGGGAGGGAGAACGCCCAATGCCTGAGCCAAGGTCTACCCACATTTGAAATTTAATAAAGTTGTGGCCAATTTAATCCCATAGCACATTGTCTTGAGTCGTTATTCACATGACGGGGGGACCGTGCAGGATCTGGGGACTCCGCCTGTCCACGCAATAGGTTCCCCCGCAATGGGGTTAAGCTGAGGGAGGAGAGAGGAGTGGTGAACAGTGAGTTGTACTTGAGGGTCTCACTTCCTCCGCCTTTCAGTTCATAGTCTTAAAAGGGAAGTGGTAGGGAGAAGGTCCAGGAAATCCAAGAGGGGCCTCCTCCCAGGCTATGAGCAGTATGCCTCTCTTTTCCATATCTCTCCATACTGTCTTTCCCACTTCCTTTGGATTCCAGCTTCTTCCCTAAGAACCAGAGCTCAGTTCCTTCACCCAGCAGGAGGACTGTGTGGCAAGAGCTTCCTTGCCCCACATCCCTCTTTCAGATGTAATGCACAAGAGCAGTAAATGGCTTTCCCTCTCTTTTGCAGGAAAAGGAGGAGGAAAGAGGAGTATTTCTGAAGCTTTGTTTCTTTTCTTTCTGCTTGAAAAAGAGGGATAGAAAATGGGGAGGAATGTGGGGAATGTGGGAGGGGAACTTGAGAGATGCCTCCGACTGTCTTTGTGAGATTTTTGTTTTTGTATGTTTATGTGCCTGGGAGGGGAAATCAGGCTTGGAAAAAAGGAGAGGAAGAAGGGAGAGGGTAGGATAAGAGAAGAGGGGAGAGAGAGTAAGAGAATATGGGAGTAAGCCTCCCATTGCATCAGTGCAGCTGGTTGGCCATCATGGAGTGGGGCAAATTTGGCCTTGCACAGGGCACCATATTACCAAAGTCTGCCCCTGTTCTTAGTCCGAGGGTTGCAGAGTCTGCTGAGGGTCAAGTATCCGAGTGGGGTTTAAGCCTTTTGCCTGTGGTCTTCCCGGGCCCCGGGGCTGCATAGTACATCCCCAAGCCAAATCTGTGCTTTTGAATAAGAGGCCATGCACTGCTAAGCTGTTTCTGCCCCATCCCTGGAATGTTATTTTTTAAACTTGGAAGACTTTCGCCTCTATAAATGCCCATTGATCTATACAGTACAGTGGTACCTCAGGTTATGAACTTAATTCATTCTGAAGTTCAGTTCTTAACCTGAAACCGTTCTTAACCTGAAACGCACTTTTGCTAATGGGGCCTCCCGCTGCCACCACACCACCACAGCACAATTTCCATTTTCATCCTGGGGCAAAGTTTGTAACCCGAGGTACTACTTCCGGGTTAGTGGAGTTTGTAGCCCAAAGTGTTTGTAACCCGAGGTACCTCTGTATAATGCATATTTTTTTTACCTTCATAGGCTTGTGAACTTTGACCATTCTCTTTGACATCAAGGACTACAATACACACTGCAGCCACTGTGTGGAAGCTACGTCAATTCCTGCTGTTGAACATCTTAGGTTGGCCTTGCTCACTATGCACATGAATGGCTCATAGGAAGCTGACCCTTTAAGCCAATTGTGTGCATGGTGTGCATGGCTGGCCTAAGACATTTCATTGCTGAGATGAAGGATGAGATCATGCCCCCTATGCCAAATACAGAAGCTTCTCAGTCAGGCAGCTGAGTCTTATTTCAGCACTGGTGATGGGACAGCATTCTTCTGGGAGCAGCAGGGAAGCAGGCATAGGCAAACTCAGCCTTCCAGATGTTTTGGGACTACAACTCCCATGATCCCCAGCTAACAGGACCAGTGGTCAGGGATGATGGGAGTTGTGGTCCCATTACATCTGGAGGGCCGAGTTTGCCTATGCCTGCTTGAAGGTTTGGGGAAGGCTGTATGACCCACAAAGCCCTGTCCTCCAGCACCTCTCCACCACTCAGCGGCATCATCCCCTGACTGTCTGCCTACTGATAGGCCGGTTCTATGAGGCATTGATGTGCAGACACTGGCTTTCATGTACTGTGTGATTTCCCCCACACACTTGCAAGCCATTTTTCAGGAGAAGCTTTCTATGGTGGTAGGAAGAACCCATCCGTACTTTGCGATGAGCCACTGCACACAAACAGCTCACCATGGAGACAGCTGTCAAGTGGACCGATTTAACATGCCTTCTGTGAAGCAGTTGTAACATGTAAACCAGGTCCTAGATGCATCCGTTCATATTTCCTGATTCTATCATCCTATTTTTGGTGTGTTTTGCGCCCTGTCCAACACCACAAGCGCTAATAACTGGAGACAGGCCGTTACCATGAAGCGTTTTCAAGAACGCACCGCAGACACCTTGGTTCTGTCATGATAATTATCTAAACCTAATTGTAGAGTCTTAATATGGAGCAGGTGAAACCCAGTAAATGAGCAACTGGCAGACTTATCCGGCCCTGCAAATGTCTGAGCAGCGCTTTAAAATAATTTCCCAAAGACATAAGTTCCTCCATTGCCAGTCAGCGCTGCTTTCATAAGCCTGTCTCCGTTGTAAACAGAGCAGACGGGCAAGCACAGAAATAGAACGCCTCAAAGGGAGGGTGTGATTCTCGTGTCTTGCTTTAATAACAGTATCATGCCTGGTTTTGAAGTGGCTCTGACTTCCAAGCAGACGTCCTGAAGGTGCCGTCAGGCGGCTGAATAACAGCTAGTGTGTTTGAAAGCACGCCAGTTTGATGGCCGTTAATTGAGGAACTGCAAGAGTCCACCATGGTGCGGAGGCAAATTGCACAAAGGGGTGAGCCGCTCTCGCCAGCGCCTTACAACGAGAAACAGCAGAGGGAGCTGTCAATCTTTGCAGAAACAAAGCCACCCAGCAGCATGTCAAATGCTGGCATTTCTCATCATCCGGTGGTTAGCCAGTGGTTTATATAGGCTGGGAGCAAGTCTTAGGCATTTCTTTGTTTCTCCGGTATTTCATGAGTGTTTCCCCTTCTCGCATTCCTTTTTCCTGGGCATCTGAAACTCACTGTTTGTTCATCTGGTACTCAAAGAACCTTATGCCAGCAGTGGCAACTAAGGGAGCTGTTCATGTTCTTGTTGCCCTTGGGCCAACAAGGGGCTGGCTTATTCTACTCATAAACTGTGCATGACACCAGTGGGAAAGTCAAATGATTGTTTCTGGCTCTTAAATGCAAGCGCTCCTTCCACCTTTTCTCTCTGATGCAGCCCCAGGAAAACAACCTTGGGAAAGTATTGCCTGATCTGTGATGCAATTGAATGGAGCCATTGTGAAGGCAGGGTGGGGTGGGATGGGAGTTTTTAAGCACTGCAAAGTGAATCATTTTAATGCCACACACAGATTTATTCCTTGTCAGTTCGGTGCTGTGTGAGACATGGTACAGATCATTCCTCTCTTTACTTGAGTGCTAATTTGCCCAAGGCAAATTCTTTAAAATTGAGCTCAGTATTAAACGACATGATAGTGCAAGGAATGTAGGGACTAAATCAGGGGTGGGCCCACCAAAAGAAAAAGAAAGAAAAAGATTTTAGAATAATTAGGAAATTACACATTTGAAATTATACCCCAACGTGTATGTTTTTTTGCAGGGCAGTGGCAATTCTTACACCCCACGCCCAAAAAACAGCATTTGAAGTTTATGGTAATCAACAGGCACTGAAACCAGCAAACCTCAGGGGCAAATATGTGAATTTGCTAATGGCAAAACCCTAGATGAAAAGAAAGGAGAAAACCACTTAGTGTTGTTAAACCAGGCAGATAATTGTAGCAGATGCTTTCTCTAATATAGCCTTTTATTCTGTTATATTGAATTCTTTGTATGGGTAGAGTTTTTTCTTCTTCTTCAGTGACTGATAAATGTGCTTGTGGGTGGGGAGACAGATGAATACGTTGCAAACATAAGCATATCACTCAAATAAATTTATGCACTCAGTCGGTCATCTCTATAGCAAAAAAAAAAAAAAAAAGACCTTAAGAAATGTAGTGGAGTTTTTCTCTTCCATTTTCAATAGCCCTATTCCAGCTTTATGCTGCTTCTCTGCTCACCTGAATCTAAATAGCCACATAAAAATAACAAGGATAAGGAATAGGTTGTGGAGTGTGTGGATGTCACTAATGTGCCAGGGAAAAGCATTGGCCTGAGAAAGTTGGTGGGTGCTAGACTCCATGGGGTTTGTTCCCTCAGCCTCGTCTCCTCTCCCCTCTCCTTGCAAGTCCTCTGGGCAGCTACTAGTGCTGACCCTGGTCTCTGAGCTGCCCCCTACCACCCCAAAGAGAGGCGTGTCCCAGAGGCAGCATTCACCTATGAAGCATATAGCTAAGCCTGCTACAATAAACAACTATACAAGCCTTTGTGAGGCAGAGACGCAAGAGGGCATCAGAGGATGGAGTGAAGGAAAGAAGGAAAGAGGACAGTGTTGCCTGTGGCAACCCAGACCATCATTCAAGGCACTCCAGGGTGCCACACTGGTTGGAAACCACTGCAGTAAGCTATAGAGACTCAGAGCCATGGCTGGCGTCTATTTGGGCCCAAAGCTACAGCTATGGGAGAATCAAGACTCTCTTGGAGTGTTATGCCAGGAGTTCACCATTCGCAGGCTCAGGCTGTGTGTTTATTTGTGTGTGTGTGTGTGTGTGTGTGTGTGTGTGTGTGTGTGTGTAAATAAACCATATATCATAAACACACCACAGTCTCTGCTGTCCCTCATTTTCAAGGGAAACATGAACCAAGGGTCAAAAACAGTAGCCTTACAGGAGTCAAAAGCAAAAGGGACACTGCAGCAAAAGAAAGAATGCCAGTGATGAATTTATTAGTTGTGTATGTCAGCACAGTGTCTGTAATTCAGAATAATTGATTTATCAGCATCACTATTACCAATGTCTTTTCAACATGCTTAACCTGGGAAGAAAGCAAGGTGAATGGATTACACACAGTTTTATAGGAAATGCTATAAATAAAAATGAACATTAGACTAACACGTATGGCTTCGTCCTGCTGACACATGCCCCCATGTTAAGCACACTGCTATTTTATGCTCACAGCACCGCTGTGAGTTGGCTTAGGCCAAGAGCTTGTGAAATGTCCCAAGTCATCCAGTACGTTTCACAGTCTCATTTTGTTAAACCAATTTATCTCCTGAATATGCACAACCTTTCACCCTGTACGCCTGGTTTGTAGGGGAAAGTGTTGTAGCTCAGCAGTAGTGCATGCCATGTGTGCAAAGGGTCCCAGATTCAATCCCTCACATCTCCAGGTAATATTTGAAATGACTGCTTTCTGAAACCCGAGAAAGCCAAGCCATTGCCAGTCAGTGCAGTAGATAATATTGAGCTAGATGGACTGGTGATCTGACTTGGTACAAGACAGCTTCCTATAGATCAGGGCTGTGGAACCTTTGGCTTTCCAGATGTTATTGGACTACAACTCCCATCAGCCTTGACTCTCGGCCATTCCATCTTGAGTTGATGGGATATGTAGTTCAGCATCATCTGGAGGCCCAAAGCTTCATCACCCCTGCTCCAGTGAAATGCCCATTTCATCTTCTCTACAAGGGCAGAGTGAGGAGCCATCATATGATCAGATATCTACATGGAACACCCACATCACTTATGATGTTATCTGCATGGTGGAGCAGAGAGGTTGGTAGCTTCCTATATTCCACATCTGCACATCCAGGCTCAATAAACCTGCTGGGGTTTTTTGCCTGGAACAGCAAAAACAGAAGGCTTCCTTTAGATTGCATGTTTCCAAAATAAATCTCGTCTTAATTATACGGTATGACAAATTGATTTCACAATGCAATAATGGGCCAGTCCTGGTGCACGCAAAAGAGTTGGCAGGATCGATCTGCATTTTATCTGAGGTGATAGGATTATGTGCTGCCGAGTTGTTTGAATATGTTCATTGTACTTATAAACTGTGAAGCGCTACAATATTTTCTGCCAATACTATCAGTGCACAGTCGTTTTATAAGCTGTGATCATTTGAAACCTGTATTTAAAAATTATGCCGAAAACACTGTTGGTGCCCCTAAATAAACAGACCCTGACTTGTTTCCAGGAATAGATTCCTAGATTCAGAAGAAGAAAAAAATCACTTGTTTTACCAAAGTCACGAATTTACAAAGAAGCTATTTCTGCTTTTTAAATGTTTGTGCTGCTTCGTATCATCATTCAGTGCTAAACTGCTAGGTAACAATGTTTAAGCACGCTTAGTAAGGTAGGAGCTAATTGGAAGGGTTTTCCATCAGAAATAACAAGTATCATTCAAAGTCCTGAAGTCTATTTCAGGATCAACAGTCCTTGATGCATAACCATATTTCAAGTGCAGAGAAATATATTGCAGAGCAACCCAGTAGTGTCATAACCATGGTTCAGTGGTAGAACATCTGCTGTACATGCAGAATATCCCATAGTGGGGTATGAGAGCGGGGGGAGGGGAACCAAATTTGGCAACCAATGTACCCCTTTGGTTTCAGATAGTACATGGGTAAAGGTAAAGGGACCCCTGACTGTTAGGTCCAGTCGCAGACAACTCTGTGGTTGCTGTGCTCATCTCGCTTTACTCGCCGAGGGAGCCGGCGTACAGCTTCCAGGTCACGTGGCCAGCATGACTAAGCCACTTCTGGTGAACCAGAGCAGTGCACAGAAACCCCGTTTACCTTCCCGCCGGAGCGGTACCTATTTATCTACTTGCACTTTGAGTACATGGGTAGATGACTCTAAAAAGCCAGGACCTCCGTTTGCAAATCTGGTGGTTGGTTCTTAATGCATTATCTTGGTTGACTGCTGAGGTATCAGTCTCTTTAAAGTGAAGTAAAGTGGTATCTCAGGTTACAGACGCTTCAGGTTACAGACTCCACTAACCCAGAAATAGTACCTTGGGTTAAGAACTTTGCTTCAGGATGAGAACAGAAATCGTGTGCTGGTGGCGCGGCAGCAGTGGGAGGCCCCATTAGCTAAAGTGGTACCTCAGGTAAAGAACAGTTTCAGGTTAAGAACAGACCTCTGGAATGAATTAAGTTCTTAGCCCAAGGTACACTGTACTACAATTTAGATTGAAATACCAGGTCAGTGCCCTCACCTATTATTATTATTATTATTATTATTATTATTATTATTATTATTATTTTATTTTATTTTAAAAATGAGTCCCAGAAAGAAGCAAAACACAATCGAGCAATCATGCTTCCAAATATTAGCTACGATGTCTCAATGCTCGTGGAAGATATCCAAGTGTGCATATTCAAGACAACTGCCAGCATTTCATATACAAGCACAGGTTTGACCGTCACTTCCCTTTCAAAGGGAATAAAGGGGTAAAACACAATGGAATCGCAATATCTCCTGTGAGAAAGTATATCCAAGGCCAGGTCCAGCATTACAAACAGAAGTGCAATGCTTGCACAGTGAACCATCTTAAGAATAATGCGCTTTACTTGCATCCATTGCAGGGGGTCGGACCAGATGACCTGTGGGGTCCCTTGCAACTCTCCAGTTCTATGATTCTAGGACAGTTATTTAACTCAAACGACAAAGGAGAAATAAAAAAATTCCTTCCAGTAGCACCTTAAAGACCAACTAAGTTAGTTCTTGGTATGAGCTTTCGTGTGCATGCACACTTCTTCAGATACATGCACACGAAAGCTCATACCAAGAACTAACTTAGTTGGTCTTTAAGGTGCTACTGGAAGGATTTTTTTTTTATTTTGACTATGACAGACCAACACGGCTACCTATCTGTAACTGGGACAAAGGAGAAAACAGTGTGACTGGAGAGTATATGAGTTAAAGCAAGGAATGAGTCAACCTATTTCAGTTCATTTCCAGTTGTGCAGAACATTGGTGCATAAGGTGTGTGTGTGTGTGTGTGTGTGTGTGTGTGTGTGTGTGTGTAGCCACATTCTCTTTTGCATGCACCAGACTGGCTCCGTCTCATCCCATTCATGTGGAAAATCCAAAGAAATCATTTTTTTAAAAAAAGCATGAAGAAGAAAAAGTATTTATGAGGTGGTCCGAGGGCTGCCTTTCTCTTTCCTTAATATTTTACAGCTGCTTATAGCAACTAATAACTCCTCTGTGGCTGTGTGGTAAAAAGGCTGCTTTAAAATGCTTCTGGGAAGCAACTGTATGCAATAATGTGCAGTTCCCGCCCCCCAGGGGGGGAATTGTACAGAGAAAAAGATGTGTCAGCCATTCAAATATCTCTGGTAGCCTTATGAGGACACTGTATGGAAAAAAAGATGGCTGTCATCATAGCTTCCTCTTCCCCTCCCCTCCGCCCTGTTCAAAATCTCTGGTAGCATGGAACATGGGGGGAAATAGGGTTGCTTCCATAGGCATATGGAGGCAGCCATTTTTTCCCCCCTGTGTGCAATTTCTCCAGGAAGGGACTGCGCATTACAATTCAGACCCTTAAGTGGACCAGTTCACAATTAGGCAGCTTCGATCACAGATCTATGTCTTAATCTGTACATTAGGTAGACAGGGGTAAAGGTGTGGGTTTGCTCCAAAATTTGTAGTGAACCAGACCTCTGCATCCCAACTTAATGCACAGCACTGACAATTGGAAGCAGAATTCCATATTCTATTCTGCCCATTTTCAATATCCAGCATTTGGTAATAACTCCTGAAATTAATGAAATCATCCTCTCTCTCTGGTTTCTCTTCCTTTAAAGCTGCAGTGAGTTATTAATTTGTGAGTGTGCTTTGAGCATATGCGTGTTTGCTTGCTTAAACCCAGCTGTTACACGCTATCCATCCTATAGGCTCAGGACAGCTTACAGCTTTAAAAAATAATAATGCTAAATGCGTAAAATGAAATATGCTAAAAATATAAATATAAGCAGAAATCTAAAATAAGATTTTGTTGGCTGTGTGGCATGAGTGAACTGTAAGGAAAACTAGGTCATGCAGGAGCTCAGAGTATTTACACAACACACATACCGAGTTCCCTTGAAAAATAAAATAGAATACATTAACTTTGTGACTATATGACTATTTATCTATCTATGGTTACCATGAACCAGTTTTGGAAATATATGTTAAAAAACGCCCACATGTAAATGAAATAGTCATGTAAATAGACTGTATACACATCACCATTTAGTTACCGGTATATTTTGATTCTCATTCCTATTTTAACAGCCTTCAATTGAATTCACTGCCCATGTAAGCCAAGAACTGGCCCAGGGGCTCATTTCCATCTTGAACATTCCCCTGAGACTACATGTCAGCAGTGGGCATGGCCAAGATAAATGTCTCCATGAAAACCTCACATAACCCCACTCATGGGCACAAACTACCCTTTTGCAAACCTGCTGCAAACACATGCACACTCACTTGCCCACAGCCTGTAGTTTGGTTTGGGAATGTGTTTTTAGTCATCCTCCTAATTGCCAGAGAGGGTTGATTGCCCTGCCCTCCCCTGCCCTGAGGAATTACACACCTCTTCCCATAGCTAACAAGCCCCTCCTGGCCAGTTAGTGAACTGGGCTGTGGGCCGTTGCCTCAGCCTCCTAGAAAGTACCTCCCACTGCTCCTTACACCTCAGAGATCTCCGTGTTCAGGGAGAAAGGGGGCCCTCTGGCTCTAGTGATGGGTCCTGCTGCTCTTCTTCCTGTGCAATGACCCCATCCCTTTGCCATCCTCCATACTTTCTACACCAATATCTCCTTCTCCATCCCCAGCTTGCCCCGGTGTGTGCCAGTCACGGCTACCATCATGGGCCAGGAGTCAACTTCGCCTGCTGAACAGCAACCTGAAGAGGGAGAAGGCAGAGTGACTCTACCTGCAGCTGATCAGCCTTCAAGGACACAGAGGAGAAGGCACTGATGAGAACCAGCTAGCTTCAACCTTCTTAAGGAGAGCTTCTAGCAGCAGTCAGATGCTGGAAACAAAGTCTGTAGTTCCTGGCCCGGCCTTGCTGCTTTCTGCTCGTCTTGACCCTTCATCATCAGATTCCCTGATCCCTGGACTGTCTGACCACATGGATTGCTGTTTGCCCAACCCTAGGACTGGACCTGACTTTGAATGCTGACTCTGCCTCCAGACAAGTACACCTCAGAGACTCTTCTGGTTGGTTGGTTGGTTGGTTGGTCTGCCACTCCACTGTGTGTTGCTGCTTTGCTCTGACAGCTGCAGCTTTTGCCAGGATCCTTTTCCTCCTTCCCATTGTCCTATCACTTCATGACAACCACCTTTTTTGCCAGCTTAATTTACACTGGGTTCATATGTTACGTGACTGAGCTGAGAAGGTTACAGTCCAGCCTATCTCCCCCTGCTCTGGTCCTGCCCTCTGCCATGCCCCCAAGAATGTCTCCTTTTCACAGCTTATGCTGGTTTAAGATCCACCAGTCTTGGGTCACCTGGCTGGTCCCAGCTCATCTGAAATGTGGAAGATATGTCAGAGTATATCTGGCCGAGTCAAGGATGGGGAATTATACCAGCAGAGCTTGGCTGCCCTGGGAATCCAGGAATCAGCTGGATCCTACCTGTGCTCATCCTGGCAGACCTTGCTATAAGGTAGCAAACACCCTTTGTCAGTTAAACATGGCAGAAGACATCTACTTTGTAATATTTGTGTGCGGGAGGAAGGGGCAATGTTCAGACTTGCAAGAAAAAAGCATGAAGGGTTCGAGCACATGTTTCAATCTTTCATTACTGTGCTTCGGAGATGTATGGGGTGTTAGGGAAAGTGGGGGACACACTGCACTCTTTCTGTGATAGCTTGTCCACCTTTGGTTCCCACCCTGCACTCAGCTCTCACCTGTGGCTCCCATCAGCTGTGAGCATGAGACAGCAGCCACACACAGGGAACGGCTTCAAACAGCTGGCTGAACCAGGTGAGGATAGCCAATAGGTCTCCAACCCTTGGTAAGTTAAGGACTTTCCCTGCATCTGAAGACAGGCTGCGGTGGATTGAGCAGACAACACCAACAGTGGGCCCAACAATAGAGAAGGCAGTTTCTGCACGCTGCAGAGGGATGTGAGGGGCAGATGAGGATTGTCCACCTGGGAAAGGAGCCCATCTTGAAGAAGAAAAGCTCTGATCCTAAGCCGCCACTGCCTTGTGGGATATCTTCAGGATTAGAAAAACCATACACAAATCTGGATGAAGTCCCAAATTTGGTTGGATGGCACCTTGTACACGTCCTTCTAGCAACTCCTGCAGCCAAGCTGGTGCCAAATATATTGCTCTGCTTTCCTTTGGACCACTTCAGCAAGACTGGGGGGGGGGCGTCTTGTCATCTGGGCAACCCAGGACCTCCATGTACATTGCCCAGGTTTGCTCCCCAAAGAGGTCACTTTGGTGCTGCTAATGCAACAGTTTGGCTTCACCCCCGGAGGTGTATTCCATTGTCTCTCAAGGCAGGTGGATGTGAACAACTGTGCTTGGCTTTGCAGCATTCTTTATCAGTATCTCCTAGATTTCCGAGTTCCTAAGGTCTAGCAACTCTATTAATAGATCTCTCTTTTAATTTTTTTCCTGCAGAGGAGCTTGCCAAATTATGAAGGAAACAAATGGATTGAAGCAAAGGCTGATGTTTGAACTGTTATATCAGGTTTTCAACAAGAGAGTGTCTGCTTTGGCAGGGAAAAATTACATTTTATGGAAAGGTCTTCCATTTACATTAGATATTCATAAATCCGGGAGGGGAGGGGGAGTTCTGAAAAATGGGTAGTTCAGATTATAACTCTCAATGTTATCCACATGTGAATTACTGTAAAATGAGGAATAAATATGAGTGAAGCACTGCTGTAGCAGCTGAATAAATCATCGACTCTGTCTTAATGCTTAATGGTTTATGGGTTTATCAAAGGGAAAGGGAAGCAAGTCTTCAACATAGCGTAAGAAACTCTGCAAGGACAGCTGCTGTGTGTCTCTCCTTTGTCTTTCCAGATATGTATTCCTGTCCTGTGCACACTTATATCTGTAGGGTGAAGTTGATCTGACCTTAATGTAGAACAGGGGAGAAATCCTTTGTGTCTGCCGACATGGAAGGAAACTACGGAACCATGAAATAAACTGTAGCACCGTGGCAGGAAACTTCATTTATTTGACATTTTTAACTGGCGAAAAAGCAGCAATCAATGGCGTACATTAGAATGCTGTCGATCTGCACACACACACACAAAAATGCACAGCTACATCTTGTTCTGCCTTTCTACCACTCTCATGTGATTTGGATGTCTGCTCCATGCAAAGGACATTAGCTTGATCCATTTAAGTTATCCTATCATGTAAACCATGCAGAACGTAACATTAAAGTAACATTAACATTTGTTACTGTTGTTGTTTTATTGCTCTCGTCTCCGGTTTCCTTCAAACAGCAAGCATATGTATAAGTGAGATCATTGCGCGCCTAACTGCTGAGTGGTAAAATGAATGGACACAACAACTATCTGTTATTTAAATGGCCACAACTTTCAGATGTAGGAAGCTTTGGCATAGGAATTGGGCGTGTATCCCTCTCAGCTTCCCCTGCTGGGGAAACTGAGGCATGACAGGGTCTATTTGGGTGTGGGTCCATCACGAAATGCAGGTTTAGGCAGATGGCCCCCAAATGCTGAGGGAAGCTCTATGGCCCACTAGCCCTACACACTTGGCTCTTTGGACAGAGACTTCCCTCCAGACCCTGTAATGGGGTACCCTGTTAACATCAATGAAGGGGACAGGGGGTGGGTGAGTCACCACTTCACCACACCCCAATTGGATGAAAGACTGTAGGATTCCACCCAGGGCCTAAAGCACCAGAGCTTTGACTAGCTCTATGGGGAAGGCAAAATCTGCAGAGCAGGGGAAAATCCTTCCTGGCTCCAAGTACGGCAACTGTCAAAAGACCACAGCAAAGCCCAGCTAGCTGAAAAGAAAGGGTTAAAGTGGTAATCAACTATTAATGCAGGGAGGGGAAGGGTGGAGGACCCTCCAGGCCAACTGGATGCTGAGTGGTCGGCCGGGCTAAGAAGATGGCCCACCCCCCACCCCCAGAGCCACCGCAGATTGGCTCATTTGGAGGACGGGATTGGCAGGAACCCGTCAGCCTCCATAGTAGCCAGAGGAGATGGGGAAACATTCTAAAATGGCGCTGCATGTCTGAGCAAATGAGGAGGTCCCCTGCTGGGCCATCGGCAAGACGGTAAGTGGCCATTATAGAGTGGATGTCTGAAGAGATGGATGGCACAGAAAGCTATGGAGAGGATCTATAGCAATAGGCAGCCGAATATCTACACACGGGACTGTGGGTGGATGGCCATTGCCGCATGGTGCAACAGGCAGGCCGCCATCTTCTGGCATAGCTGAGGAAGGTGAGGGTCACCTGGTGCTGCCCTTCTCCAGCCATGTCAGGCTCCCAGTACCTGCTTAGCCAATCAGAGGCAGGGGCTTGGGGGGCTGCAATTAGCTTGCCCGTAGCCTACTTAAGGGGGCACCCAGATGCAGGCCGCACCCTTGGCTGATCGCCACCTGCCAGGGCTAGCTCATGTGGCAGATAAGGCACTGCGCTGGATCCTTAGTCACGGGGTACCCAGTTAGAGGGGTCCAGTAGGGGTTACTCTGTGCAAGAGTCCACTGGAGGACCAGTGAACCAATACACCTGCCCCAATGGTGGCCTGTGTGGGGTTGTGGCATCTAGTTCATGTCAGGGGCAGCTCCCCAGCTCAACCTCAACAGTTCCTATCAGGTAGCAGGCAGGCTGCCTGATGCTGGATAATTCCTGATGCCTGAGCCAAACCTGCTATTTCATGTAATCAATAAAGTTGTGGCCTAATTCAACCCAATACCAGTCTCCTGTCTTCATTCTTGTGCCCCTTCCTTCGTCTGCCACTGCCATTATCCTCCTGTGCCGGCAGTGGTTGTTGCTACAGGCAAAGCACAAAGAGAAGGTTGGCCCCAGCACCATTTTTCCAACACACAGATGGCTCTGGTGCAAATGAAGTTCTCTGTGTAAAATTTGACCACAGTGATTCTTTTCATTCTATTCTGCAAAACCGGGGGAGATCCCGAGACAATCTGAAGAGTGCCTTGGAGGTCTGGCCTGAAGTCTATACTACGCCATAAGTCACTCGTCACAAAGCAGAAGTGAATAGGAGTTCAGCATTAAATACTTCAGGAATCTGGACTTTAGGAGAACTGGTGGTTGCTTCAAGTTATGTATTCTGTGCTTGCTCCAGATTCAGAATTCAATTAACTTTCAAGCTATTGCTTGTTCCACAGGTTCTGTGTAGTGCTCTGTCTTCACTCCAGTTCCCAATTATTCCAGGTACGTTAAGTTCAGTGCCACTGCACTTGGTGTAACAGCACCGAGCATTCAGACTCCGAGAACAGGAGCCCTCTGCATAATCAAGGACCCAGATTATACTGGGCTCCTGATCATAGGAACGATTCTGCTTGCATTCATGTGAATATGAGAAAAATCCCTCTTTGTTCTTGCAGCCCTTATGAACACTGAAACTCCAGGATGGAGATGAAGAGGGTGTTGAAGTAGGCCTGGTGCAAACAGCCCAATATCCCTTCTTCACTTTCTTCTATGTGTGTTTGGGCACCTGAACAGAGCTAATATCTTAAGAGCTTTCTACTTCTCTATTTAACTGCTCTGCAGCCTCCCTAGATGCCCACACTTCAGCTGGAGTTGAGGAAAAGGCATCATGTGATATGTCCTCCGATAGGGTCTTTTTATACCATGAAGACTTCACAATTAAGGAGCTTGCAGAAGGCAGGAGAAATGTTTACTGGAAGCTGGGCTTTTTTTTTAGCCAGAACTCATCGGAACTCAGTTCCAGCACATCTCAGGGGGTGCCATTGGCATTATAAGAGAACAAGCAAGGTGTTCATGGTGAAATCCGGCACCTCTTTCCCTAGAAAAATAGTACTATTTTTGGCCACCTCACAATGAGAATGAAAGTTCGAAATTCCACACCCACCAAAATTCTAAATTGCCCTGAAAATGAAGCAAAAAACAACAACCTGCAGACTGTTTCACAGAGGATCGAAACTTGCAAGAAATTGGAGGGTAGATTTTGGCACAGCACACACTTCTTGCACTAACACAGAACAGGACACGGGGAGATGATGTTCCTCTAGTGGGCATCCCTTAGCTGTAATTATTCACAGAGTTAAGTGTGCATAAGTTCATTACTCTCAGCAGGTGGAACCTCAAAAGACCCAGCAGGGAATTGATAAATCTCCTACTCTGGTTCCCTGCCTAAACTCCAAGGGGTCATGTGTTTGACAAGCTACAGTGCTTCTCCAGCAGCTGACATTTGGCTTTGTGGCTCACAGAGTTGTGCTGGCCCTCAACAGAGCAATCAGATGACGGATGGAGTGTGCAGCAGCTACAATACAAATTTATCTCCCCACACAGTCAGTGTTAATTTTTTGCTCATGTGACTCAGCACCATTAAAAGTGTTCTAGGCTGGCTACTTAAATAGCTAAGCTAATAAAGCTGATAGATTTTCATGCCAATATTTTTGGAAGGCATTTTCCTCGGATCCAATGCTTTCGTGCAAGCTGATATTTCTTTTCCTGATATTAAACAGCTAGGTAGCAGTAAGGGATATATGATTAGTGGATTTTGCCCAGTTTCAGCAGCCACCTGTAGTCACAAAGTACAGAAGAAGCTGCAGAGTATTCTGTGCATAATTTACAATAATGAGGTTCAGTAGCAAATTAGCAATTGACCCATTAAAAAAGCTTCCCCCCCCAGCATTCCTGAATACGCACTGCCCCCCACCCCCACCGCTCCCAAACAAAATTTGTAGAAAACAATACTTAGTGGAAGGTAATGGTGTTTGGCCATGTGAATTGCCCTCTGGAGTTTTTAGCATGGTTAAGAGACCAGTTATTCACTTACTAATGGCCATAGAAGTGAAAATGCTTACTTGATTATACTGTATTTTAATTACAACAGAGTCTAGTGAGCTTCTAAAGACTGCTTATCTCAGCCATGTTAAGAGCACAGAAATACAGAAATAGAAATCTTAACCAATTATTTGCCAGTTCTGAGAAGAGAGACAGGGTCTTATTTCCATCTTAAAATATCTATAAGTAGTGCAAGGCAAGGAGTGACAGACCTTTCTCTGTGATTATACCCTATGCAGCATAGAGTTAAGCATGTTTAAGTCCATACTGGAAGGAAATACATAGCACTTATCTCATTACCTGAAAAGCAGTTGATATATAGAAAGTCTGCTACTTATTTGCAGGGAAAAAAGTATAAAATAGGATATATATATATATATATATTGTTGCTGTTGGTACCTGATGTCGTGGGCAGAGTAATGCATGCAGTTTTCACATTTCCTGGATGCATCTTTTAAATCCATACACATTAATTAAAATGCAATGTGTGTCATGAAGTACAGACACACACATTAATATGAATGCTAAGAATTTGATTGTGACACAGAAATAGAGGCAACTTTCACACTGTAAAAAAGGAGTGGGCAGGAAATAGATTGCAATCTGTTGGCAGATATACAAGTAATTTGCAGTAGATCAGCAAGGATTCTGAATCTTAGCATTTTCACAATAACAAGAAAGTCCCCTCCCCTTCTAAGTTAGAATGATGAGATAAACTTTGGAAAGAGGGGACCAGGAATAGTGTTGTTGTTGCTGTTTTGCATGCCAGAAGACCAGCCTACAGGTCTGGTACTAAAAACAAATTCCTGGGCTGATCATGTACTCAGAGTAGAGATGTAAGATGTCGTTGCTTTTTGCCTTGTGTTCCTTGTACTCAACAGTGTTTCTGTTCTGCTGCAGTTCACCTTCTGCCAAAAAATTACTTCATTCACTTCACTGTGGCAAAATTATTTTACTTGCATATTTTATATAATAAATTACATAAATCATGTGAGTTATCATTATGTTATTCCACCCCATTAATTTTGGCGCAAGGCAAATGGAGGTAAAATGAAATCAATTATGTGTTGTTTGCAGACTAAAAGCCACAACAGCAAGAAATGCCAATCGTAATCACTGGATCAATTTTCATTCCACACATGGAACCAGAAAGTGCACATTGTCAATTCCTGCTTCAGTTTCTGATTTTGTCAGAATTCTCTGACATTCTCAGAGGCACTGTATTCCTTAATTCTATGGGTGTGTTCCAGCCCCTGGTCATGGTTTTACCTTTGACTGGTAGATCTTCCTGTTTGGGGTTAGGAAGCAGATTCTGAAAACCTGATGTTTGCTCCGCTCTGCTGTAAAGTAAATAGCCTTTTGATTCAAGCAGTGTGTTGATATAGCAACTAGCCTGTTAAGATATATAAAAGTCTGGCATGTTGTTTTTATGAGCAGTTAATGGATGTCCTCCAGCAAATAGTTACCTATATAACCAGCTCAATCATAAATTGAGAAAATGATATGGGCAGAGATGAAAGAAGATGTCAGTCAGAAAGGCCAGCTGGACTGTCAAAAATCCACTTGCACATAAACACCCAGATGCTGCTTCTGCTGGGAGATTTCAAGATGTGGCATATGGGCGACGAGTGCCACAGTTGTCAATATTGTTGCTGCAAAAAGTTAGAGAATGGCAGGAGTTAGGCCAGCCAGGCAGGGAAATTACATTGCAATCGGGTTTACAATTGACTTGCCACCCAACTGCTCCATTTAAAAATAAAATAGGCTTGATGTGGGCACAAAGATAAAGGGTGAGAGTATTAAGTGTTGAGGAATTCAGGTATCCAAGTTCTATCGCCTAGTTATTCATTTAGACTGGCCACTAATTATGTCAGCGCAAGTTCAAACTGTGCAATCAAATAAATAAAAATTAGGTTACTACTATGTGAAAAATATTGGGTTGCATCCAACATTAGCCCTCCTAGCAGAATTCTGTTTGGGGGGGGGGCAAGAAAAAAAAAAAACACCACCACTCATATGACTGGGGACAAGCACATGTTTGTTTAAATCACAACATTTCTCCAGCAATGGTGAGGAAAGTGTCTGTATGAATGAAGATAGTCTTAGTTTAGTACTGCAGCCTAGTAGGTAGGTTGTGTGAATCTCTCTCTCTCTCTCTCTCTCTCTCTCTCTCTCTCTCTCTCCCCCCCCCCCTTTCATCTTTCCTCTTTCTGTTCATCCAGTTAATAATTACAGAATTACAGCAAGGGAGAGTAGAACTCAATGCATTTTTACACCAGGATATTTTAAAATCCTGTTGCCAGCTGTTCTAGCAGTGTGATGCATGATACCTGATTGTGTTACCATTTCATATCACAGAATCCAAAGTGACATGCTGACATTAACAAGATCTGACACAGCATTTGGATGAGTCAAACCAAGGAAATTTTAAAAAAGGTGTAATTTGTTTAAAAACTCAGTAGAATGCCATCAGCATGGCATCACGTCCTCCGCCTTGTTTCTCACTTTGGAAAATGTTATGCATTTCTGGAGGTGCTTTGTGGTCCCTCCATCACAACCCAGAACGGGCAGGCAACTTTTGGAATACAGAGCACTACAGGGATCAAGAAGAATGAGGTGGTTGGTTTCAGCTGAAGTAATTGTATTCCAACTTAATTCAGGTAGCAGCCATGTTGGTCTGACACAGTCAAAATAAAAATAAAATAAAATAAAATTGTCCAGTAACACTTAGAGAGCAACAAAGTTTGTTCTGGGCATAAGCTTTCATGTGCATGCACACTTCTTCGGAATGGTATCCCTGAGTGGTCACTGGAAGGACAGATCCTGAAGCTGAGGCTCCAGTACTTTGGCCACCTCATGAGAAGAGAAGACTCCCTGGAAAAGACCCTGATGTTGGGAAAGATTGAGGGCACAAGGAGAAGGGGATGACAGAGGACGAGATGGTTGGACAGTGTTCTCAAAGCTACTAACATGAGTTTCACCAAACTTCGATAGGCAGTGGAAGACAGGAGTGCCTGGCATGCTCTGGTCCATGGGGTCATGAAGCGTCAGACACGACTAAATGACTAAACAACAACAACAAAGGTGCTACTGGACATTTATTTATTTATTTATTTATTTATTTATTTATTTATTTAGACTTAACTTTGTCGAGGCAACACCAGGTGCTAATTTGTTACACATATGTCTACCAGGAGTCCTTGTGTGTAAACCCACTTGTTCATTTAAACATGCCTTCTAGAGAGGACGGGGATCTGCTAGAGAGAAACTAAGCACTGTTTTTGAATATGCCTGAATGTGTGTGTGTGTGTGTGTGTGTGTGTGTGTGTGTGTGTGTGTAACCCAAGAAGGACATCTACTGCATGTGAAGATGGGCTCCGGAGGATTGAGCAGATGAGACCAACAGTGCGTCAAACAGTCAAGGAGTGAGGGATTCCCTTTGGTCTGCAATAGAACCACTGACCATGGCCTCATAGTGCTTGCTTTCTCTGTGTCTCTCAGCCACCTCCAGTTATGCTCCCATTATGTGCTCTGGAAGTGAGAGCTGGACCATAAAGAAGGCTGATAGCTGAAGAATTGATGCTTTTGAATTATGGTGCTGGAGGAGACTGCAAGAAGATCAAACCTATCCATTCTGAAGGAAATCAGCCCTGATTGCTCACTGGAAGGACAGATCCTGAAGCTTAGTCTCCAGTACTTTGGGCACCTCATGAGAAGAGAAGACTCCCTGGAAAAGACCTTGATGTTGGGAAAGATTGAAGGCACAAGGAGAAGGGGATGACAGAGGATGAGATGATTGGACAGTGTTCTCAAAGCTGCCAACATGTGTTTGACCGAACCACGGGAGGCAGTGGAAGACAGGAGTGCCTGGTGTGCTCTGGTCCATGGGGTCACGAAGAGTCGGACATGACTAAGCGGCTAAACAACAACAACATGTGCTCTGATCAACGATAAGTTCTACAAGGAGCTAGGCCAGGCCATCACGAGGGCCCCAAACTGTGAGCACCTCTTCCTGCTGGGAGACTTCATGTCAGAGATGGAGGTGATCATCACACATGGGACAACTGCATTGGCCACTTAGGCATTGGCAGCATGAACAAGGGTGGACAAAGGCTGCTTTAGCTGTGCTCATACCAACCACAACCTCTGCATCATGAACATGTTCTTCTCTACCAAGGCAAAATGGCGAGTGCCCTGGAGACATCCAAGGTCAGGCCATTGGCAGCAGCAGGACTTGATTGTCTCCAGGCGATCGGCACTGAAGTGTCATGTAACACAGAGCTACCACAGTGCCAACTGCAACATGGATCATGCCCTGGTGGCAAGCAAGTCCTTGAGCCAAAGAGGGCCCATAGCACAAAGCAGAAAGCACAATGCATTTTCCAAGGTTATTAGAAATAGAGACTATTCCTCAAGGTTTATTCATGAAGCCTTTCTCATGATTGAATATAGATACAAGGCAGCAGAGGCTTGAGTTCAGAGTTTTCCATCTCCTGGATGGGCTACCTTCCCAGGTTCATGAGCCCCATTTGCCGCTCAAGCATGTGCAGAAACTGCCTTTTCAACTGTTGGACCCACTACAGTTCTTGTCTGCTCAATCTGCCAGAGTCTGTCTTCGCATGCAGGGTCTAAACAAGTCCCTAACATACTGAGGTTTTAGACACATCGGCTACCCTTGTTTGGTTTAACTGGCCAGCTGAAGCCATTTCCCTGTGAGTGGCCACATTCTGAAAGCTTATTGGAGCCACAGGCGAGATCTGAGTGCAGAGTGAGGATCCAAGGAAGACAAACTACCCCAGAAGGAGCATGATGTGTCATCCCCGCACCAGAAGTATTGCCTCTCCCCTAACACCTATTTGTATCTTTGAACTAAAGAAATAAAAGATTCCTACGGCTATAGAAAATAACAGGTGTTGTCAGTTACCTCTTCTAGGCCTAAGGGTGTGAGCAGTGGAATATTGCTATATTGGTGAAGGAGCTCAGGCTAAAAATCAGATATGGAATACCAGTGCCACCAGGTTATTGCACTGATGCCACTGATGCTACAGAAATTCCCTTCAGGCCTGTGGTCCAAATTGAACATTGCATCTTTGGGTGCATAGGCACTTTCTGCCCCAGTCTTCCCTGGCAGAAGTCTGTGCTCTAATGCACCATGTCCAAATGTGGTCTCTCTCTCTCTCTCTCTCTCTCTCTCTCTCTCTCTCTCTCTCTCTCTTTGCCTCAAGCTTTTCTCATGAAAACCCACTCTTTGAACTGGCTGTTTTTAGTATGCCACTCAGGCCAAACCCTTTACGTTGTCATATACTTTTTAATCTGGAAGCATTATGAGTACTAAGCAACTTTTAAGTCTTCAGATTGTTTAGGTGCTACATATGCCTGCTAATGACATTTTACTAAGCAGAGAGCAAATTGCTATGCCAAACACTTTCCACAACATTTTTAATATGCAAGGACTTTATGTTTCTGATTAATTGTGGTGTATTAATTATACTATACCAAACTCATTTCATGCACAGAAACAATGGGAAAGAAGCTTTTTAAAAAAAAAAAAAACAAAGAAAGGAAAAAACAAACCCATGCACGAATTTAACGATGCAATGCAGGAATGTCGATGTTATGAATTGCATCATTTTGCTTTTCAGCTCACAACCAAACAGCATCCTTGGAGCAACGCTTTCAGCTGGAGCTCTTTTATGATTTCTATGGTAGCTTTGAATTCTCAGGAACTAATCAATCACAGGCAATTGCTGCTGGTTCAGGCTTCCTTGCAGCAGGGCCATGAGACCAGCACACAACGTAAGTGGGCATCTCAAGTTAATTGAAACTTGAAAGCGGGATGCTGACCTGAATGCTGCCGCCTGCAATCTAGAACACTTTGGCAAGGGCTTGTAAAAGAGTCTCTTCATCTTATCTACCTGCAATTTGAATCTGAAATGCAAAATGCTGATCAAATATATTCATTATCTTTGCTCTTGCAGATTGAAAAGCTGGAATTCAGAGAGGAAATTAAGAAAGATGGGGATGTGTTTTGACAGGCTTTCCCCTATCTAAATAAAGAAAATGGTTTATCAACTTTCACCCCGCTCCTTCCTCTATTCATGTGGTTTGTAGCCTTCTTCATTTCTAAGGTTCAGGAAACCCCACCTAGAATATCTAATCTAATCCAGGAAAACCATACACTAAAGCAACCTGCTCTTTAAGAGCTTAATTCCCAGTTACCATAAACTCATTGGAAAAGGATTTACTATCTCTTTGTGTCCTGCACCTCCTGGAAAATACATAACACAAGAAGTGCCCTGCCAGAGCAGAGGGAAAACGTTCCTTTTCTAGTGTTTTCACATTGACCAGCCACATAGATGCCTACAGGAAACCCACAAGCTAAAATTATTTTAACACCTTATCAATAACCACATTCTGCAGGCCATCCAAGTGTCCCTATTTTCCAGGGACAGTCCTGGATCTACAGAAGCCGTCCTAGTTTCTGATTTGATAATGGAATGTCCTGCTTTCCCTTTGGAAGTCCTTATTTAGTTGAGAAATGTTGGAGGGTATGGTAGGACACATCCTATTTTCATCAGAGAAATGTTGGAGGGTATGGAGTTATACAACCCCCGAGCCAAGTAGATAAGTACTATACAACCTTTAGAAGACATCTGAAGGCAGTCCTGTACTGGGAAGTTTCTTACAGTTTAATGTTTTATTATGTTTTTATATAGGTTAGAAGCCACCCAGGGTGGCTGGGGCAACACAGCCAGATGGGTGGGATCTAAATAATAAAATCATTACTCTCATTATTATGGAAAAGGATGTGCCTGTTTTCACCGGAGAAATGTTGGAAGGTGTGCATTTCGCCTAAGAGAGAATTCTGGGTAAATCTGAACAGTCTGCTTGGGCAGGTTAGCCAGGCATTAGTGTATACAGCCTCGGCATTAGTTTCTGGAATGTCTGTTTTTTTAACCTGCCAAAGTATAATACTCAAACTGTTCTGGTCATGCAGTACTTAAGCCTTTTGGTGCCAATGCAAGGCAATGTATAAGACTGGATAGGGTTCAGGATATTGGGCACAGGAGACTACAGTATCCATGATTTGTGTCTTAAATACATGGTTTAATCAAAGGCTTCTATTAGTTACACAAGCTTTGGCTGGTTTTATCTTAAACCACTAGCAAGAAATAGCAAGGTCTATTATTGTCATATAATGGATAATGTAATTATTATAATATAATGTAATTACAGTATAGTGGTTAATGTAATATAATGGCTATGGGCTTTTCGTACTGGGGCAGTTATGCAAAGCTATAATCATACAAACAGCTAAGTGGGTTGAGGTCAGACAGAAGATAAACCGTAATTATCACATACAGAGCATATGTAAATCACTATTGTTCTATTTGCATTCAGATATACTATCAAACATGCCTGAAACATCTGCTCCCTAAAGGAACCCTCCTCAATGACCAGATGCATTTTGGAAGGTAGCAGGCTTTCAATGGGCTTCCCATGTCACATTAAGTACTACTGGGTCACACGCCTTTTAGATCTCTCTGAGATAATGTTATATGCATTCACTATACACTGCATTGAGGACCAAGAATAAACAGATCCTCCAAGTGTCCCTATTTTCCAGGTTTATAGAAGCCTTCCTGGTTTCTGATTTGATCCAGGAATGTCCCACTTTTCCTTAGGACATCCCTATTTAACTTCCTTCTGCAGGGCCTGTAAGACAGAGCTATTCCGCCTGGCTTTCAATTTGAACTTAGCCTGATATTTTATTCCCCTTCCTTCCCTCCCCCTCCCCTTTTTATGAAGATTACCCGCTCTGGGATCCCACAGCTAATTCTCCCCTGGTCTCCTCGCTGGCCCAAATAGGACTAATTTAGCCAGCTAGCCATGGTGCTCATCTAAGGTTTATTGGATGGATTTCCCCCCTAAATTGATTTTTGAATTCTGAATTTATTGTTATTCATGTTTTATACTGTATTTTATGCTGTTTTTTGTTGTATCAATTAGGTGTTCTAAATTTGTTGTTAGCTGCCCTAAGCCCAGTTTTCTGAACCAGGAAGGGTGGGGTATAAATAAAAAATTATTATTATATTACTATTTATTATTTTCATCAGAGAAATGTCAGAGCATAGGGAGTTATGTCACCCCCAAGCCAAGGAGATAAATAACCATACAACCTTTAGAAGAAATCCGAAGGCAGCCCTGCATAGAGAAGGTTTTTTTTAATGCTTAATGTTTTATTATGTTTTTATATTTGTTGGCTGAAGCATCCCAGTCAGATGGGCAGGGTATAAATGTTGTTGGTGTTGTTGAATAGGACGTTCCTATTTTCATCGGAGAAATGTTGGAGGGTATGCAATATATTTGTATCAGTGACAACTATGTACCACCCCAGTTCTGCTACTTTTTTTGCCTCAGTCCCAGTCATTGGGATACAAACTGGGTCACACTCATGACCTTCCTATGGCTGACATAGGATTGATTAGTTACTTACATCTCACATTTCAGTTGGCCGATGCTGCAATAATGATAGCACTCTAATCCTAGAAGTCATGGAAGTAGACTAAAATGGGTAAAGCATTCTGTATGACCATCAACAACATTAGAAAAATAAGGATTTTCTTGGTGGATTAAATCCACTTGTTTGGTCACAGTCAAAAAGAGGGTTCTGTCTTTAATGGTTATTCCATAAGATGTCCATAAGATGTTCACACCTCCCCTCTCCCATCATAAGGTCAACCAATGCCTAACCACCAAACCTTACAAAGTTGTGACAATTGCTACGAGGTAGGCAAAAACCAAATGCCCCATGTCAATTTTGCCAAGTGGAATAATTCCTACCAGGCCCCTCAACGGCGACCAAGCAAGGTCCATAGCAAGGCCAATGAAAAAGAAAACCTGAAAATTAGGGAGTGAGGGTGGGAGCTAGAAGAAGCGAGCCAAGAGGAAGCCCTCTGGGTTGTGCCTGAGTTTAAATGGTCCCTGCCACGCCCCCACCAGCCGCCGGATTGGCCGGCTGGATGATGACATGGCTGGGATCCCCCAGGCAATGCAGGACTTCGTCCCCCACCCCCGGAGGAGAGTGAGTGGCCACGCGGTCCACCGCAACTCCTCCCCACAGAGAAGTGGAGCGGACTTGCAGAATGCTGCATGGAGGACAAGCTATCCAAGGCTGCTGTGGAGGCAGCAATGTTTTTGAGTACCACTTGCTAGAAGCCACAGGAGGAGAGGGGATGTGCTTGAATCCTGACTGCGGGTTTACCACAATGGGCATCTGGCTGGCCACTGTGAGAGCAGCATACTAGACTACAAGGGCCATTGACCTGATCCCAGCAAGTTCCTCTTATGTTCTTGCTACTGCTGGCGCCACAGCACCCCCAGTGGCTGCCTTTGTAAGCAGCAGGCAAATACCGCTGCTCTGCTGTAAAAGAACTCCCTGCTGTGCCAATGTAGCAAGCAGCACAGTGGGAATCTTTCGGTTGCGATAAAAAGCAGAAACATTGTATTAAGCTTGTTTAACAAGGGAAATCTTGTGTTCCTGAATACAACTTTGTAGGGTATGACTTGAAAATATTTTATTCTTGTCGAACTTTGGAAACGAAGCATTATTGGAAACCCCTTTGCCTGCCATAAGCCCCTAAGCTTGCAGTCCCACAGGCTGCTGGTCACCAGGGGAAGCCCCCAGGAAGTTTCCCTGTTGAACAACGGTCCTTTGATGGTGATGATTTACCAGTAGCATTGCCCTGTTTACTCAGACTGACTGATGAATACAACTCACAGGTCCTTTTGATTATCCTTGATGTTATAGGGATGTATCCTGCGCTACTCAGAATGTCAGTGCTTTATGTGAACTTTGTCTGGAAAATGTGCAAATCCTACAATTCACAAGGACTTGATTGACATATTGTAATATTGACTTGTCTGACTTACTGTAAAGGTAAAGGTAAATGGACCCCTCTGGGTCAACTCTGGGGTTGTGGCGCTCATCTTGCTTTATTGGCCGAGGGAGCCAGCGTACACCTTCCGGGTCATGTGGCCAGCATGACTAAGCCGCTTCTGGTGAACCAGAGCAGCACATGGAAATGCCGTTTACCTTCCCGCTTGCACTTTGACGTAGTGCACTATTTATCTACTTGCACTTTGACGTGCTTTCGAACTGCTAGGTTGGCAGGAGCAGGGACCGAGCAATGGGAGCTCACCCCATTGCAGGGATTCAAACCGCCAACCTTCTGATCAGCAAGTCCTAGGCTCAGTGGTTTAACCCACAGCGCCACCCGCGTCCCGCTGACTTACTGTAACCCCTCCTAAAATGTTATGTATTTTTGATGTGTCTCTGAGGACTGTGGGATGGTGTTGTTGTTTTTTGCCATTTTTGCACCAGATTTAATACTTTAGAAGGTAGAGCACCTTTTGTCTTGGGGTTCTCCTTTTGTGCATAGTTAGGGTCAACCTATGTCTTCATATTGCTCAGAGTTTCAGCCACCTATCCATGCCCTCTTTTAGTAAACCCTGCTTTCAGTTTTCTGTCCCTGCCCATCCTCCAAGAAGCAGCAAGTATCCTGAGCCATCTGAGCATGCTCAGTCCTCACTGGCTTAATTTGGGTTTCCTTTTTTTCACTTGGTGTTCCTCCAAACCTGCCAATGCCTCCATAATGAATGTGGATGGCACTGTTTGAGCTACACATGACCTGGCACTAAAAGAACAGAGTTTTCTATGAGTATACGTGAAGACAGTGGAAGACAGGAGGGCCTGGCGTGCTCTGGTCCATGGGGTCACGAAGAGTCGGACACGACTAAATGACTAAACAACAACAACATACATGATTGTTGTTCCATTTTCTCTGTTGTGGAATGGCAAACATAATATATTTGAAGTGGATGAATGTGCCACAATCACTTGTTTTGTTTTGCATTAAAAATGTCTGATGCAAAACACTTATGTAAGAAAAAGCCAAGTTAACAAAGAGAAGGTCAGCCATGCTGAATAAAGCTATCTACGAAGTGAGCCACGTTAGAAAATTGCTTAGCTATTTAAGTGAACAAATAAAATAAAATAAAAAGAACACAGCATTAGTTTGGCCTCCTAGAGCTCACAGATTAATGCATTGGATTTAAAATAAACACTAATTGAAGCTTGCTTTACAAAAAGTATACAAAGGACCATATCATTTCCTTTGTCTTTGCAAAGAATAACCAGGAAGCACGAGGGGTGGAGTGGGGGGAATGGAAGAAGGAAAAGGCATGCAAGAGTCTTCACTTTCATGTACTGTATATAGAATTATGCAGATGGAAGATCATTCCTGCCAATAGGTATTTTCCCTCTTCTGTACCAGAGCCCCGGGTGCCTCCTGAACAGCCTCTCCTGAAGCACAGAGGACCATGAGGAAAGGACAAATGCTAGCTCATCTTCCTCCCCAAGGTCAGCAGTACAGTGGTACCTTAGTTCTCAGACTCTGAAAACCCAGAAGTAAGTGTTCCGATTTTTGAATGTTTTTCGGAAGCTGAACGTCCATTGTGGCTGTTGGCTATTGTTTCCAGGGCACTTGCACCAATCAGAAGCTGTGCCTTGGTTTTTGAACATTTCAGAAGTCAAATGGACTTCTGGAACGGATTCAGTTTGGCACTTTCGTTTTTTGCTATTTATTTTGCATTTTTGTTTTTAAGGCATTTTCAGTTAATTTGTTGGAACCCAGTTCAGCTACTGATTTATTGATTGATTGTGTGACTGTGGAAATGGATAAAAGCCCCCCATCCAAACAATGACTATCATCACCAGTGGCCTGAATTAATTAATTTTATAATGAATGAATTTAGAGTGTTGTTTATGCTATACTTTTATACTGTTTTATTGTTGTTAGTCGCCCTGAGCCCGGCTTAGGCTGGGGAGGGCGGGATATAAATAAAATTTATTATTATTATTATTATTATTATTATTAGTGCAGGTAAGGGAAAAATAATTTAATTTCTTATCATCTACAATACTGTCTTATTTTTTTATAGTACAGTACTGTGATTATTGCTTTCATTTTGTGGATCAATGGTCTCATTAGATAGTAAAATTCATGTTAAATTGCTGTTTTAGGGGTTGTTTTTAAAAGTCTGGAACGGATTAATCCATTTTGCATTACTTTCTATGGGAAGGCACGCCTTGGTTTTGGAACGCTTTGGATTTGGAACGGACTTCCAGCACAGATTATGTCTGAGAACCAAGGTAGTGGCTTTGGAGGGGAAGATTTGGACATTCCGGGATCAAATCACAAGCCAGGATGGCTTTCGTAATCCTGGAACTGTCCCTGGAGAACAGGGACACTTGGAGGGTATGCAATACTTTCATGAATCAGGAATGCACAATAGAAAGGATGCCTGGGAGGTCTGTTTTGTGCTCTTTGCTAGATCTGCTAGTGGCGCTTGCTTAGAAAATGGCAGACTTCCATGACTTTCTGCCTCCATGCCACGGCCTCACATATTTACTCCTGTCACTTCGACTTTGCATTGAGTTTCTGTGACTTTTGGTGCCAAATGAGCAGAACACAGGCCTGTAATAACAGTTTGCCTTCATCATAACTACCCAGACTCTGCATCCATCAGGTTATTTTTCTTATGGTTACCTCTATGATATGTAGGATTTTCATAACAAAATAAAATGGTTGTCCACAACAGCAAATAGTTAACCCTCCCAAAATCAAATTCTATTTTTTTTATATTTATTAAGATTTTCAAAATATTACAAAAGAAAAATAGAAAAAAGAAAAATACAAAATAAAAGTAATTAAAAACAACTCAATCTTTCCATTACTTATTTTTCATTAGCTTGTTTCCCGGACCTCCTCATGCCTCCCTTTTTTGTATTCCAATTCAGTTTGTTGGTTCAGGAAATCCTTCCCCTCTTTGTTTATCCTAATCTTCAATCTTAAAATATTGTAACATTAAATCTTTACCTATTAGTAATCAATTTTTCCTATTCCCTTATAGCATTGCAGCTAAAAACCACTTAGTTTCTATCCAACATCATTCTAACATTCATTAATTTTACAATATTTCTGTAAATAGTCTTTAAATTTCTTCCAATCTTCTTCCACCGACTCTTTTCCCTGGTCTCAGATTCTGCCAGTCATTTCCACCAGTTCCATATAGTCAATCATCTCCATCTGCCATTCTTCCAGAGTGGGTAAATCTTGTGTCTTCCAATACCTTGCAATGAGTATTCTTGCTGCTGTTGTAGCATACATAAAAAAAAAAACTTCTATCCTTCTTTGGCACCAATTGGCCGACTATGCCCAGGAGAAAGGCCTCTGGTTTCTTCAAGAAAGTATATTTAAATACTTTTTTCAATTCATTATAGATCATCTCCCAGAAAGCCTTAATCCTTGGGCACATCCATCAAAGGTGAAAGAATGTACCTTCAGTTTCTTTACATTTCCAACATTTGTTATCGGGCAAATGATAGATTTTTGCAAGCTTGACTGGGGTCATGTACCACCTGTATACCATTTTCATAATATTCTCTCTTAAGGCATTACATGCTGTAAACTTCATACCTGTGGTCTACCAAAATCAAATTCTAAAGTGCCTGGCACAATAACCGTTAGCTTCTTTGTCCATAGTTTGACAGGTGCTTTTAATTATCTGTAGGTACATCTTTCATGTCTGCAATTTTCAGAGCAAATACCCCCAGAAAATAAGTGGAGATTAAAAGATTCCCGTCTTTACCAGTCCAAAAGTAATGAATGTCATTCCAGGAAAACCCCTGTATCTATAAATCTGAAATTTGGCAAGATTCAATCCCCCCAATTAGACGATGATGCCTGCAAATTGCATCCAATTCTGCGAGAAAAAAAAACAAAAACCTAGAGGTGGTCCCTGTTCTAGTAAATCAAAGATTTCCACCACAAAGAACCTAGGCCTATTTGTCTGTAGTTTGGCAGGGTTTGTACACTACAGAGGGGCACTAATGCCTGCATATTCCATCTACTTCTGCCAAAAGGGAAAAAAGGTTATAGCCATTTTTTTATTTTCCATTAGTGACTGGAACAGACCTCCAAATCAGGCAGCCTCTGAAATGTTCACGGCTGAGGTGGGAAGTTTTCCAAAGTACCAAATTGGGGTCTGAACTTAATATGCTGGTTAGTTACTGCCCTTTATAAAAATATAACAAATTATTTACAGTAATTTGCCAAAAGATTTCCTGCCTATCCCAAATGTATACCCAACCCCCTTCAATTATAAGTACTGAAAGCACAAGGTGAAAACATTCTAGATGGGGGTCACTGGAAGTTTTTGGTCCTTTGAAACTTACAAATGACACAGAGCTGTCATCCAACTGATGGAATAAAGCTATATTCCAACAGAGAAAAAACTTCCAAAGGTCTTGTCTCTCAATTCTGCTTTCAGAAATGCCCGCAACGTTATAATTCAGGTCTGTGTTGTCTGCATGTTTATAAGAACAAAAAAATAAAACAGAAAAACAAAATTTGTAACTTTGCATTTCTCATCAGATCTGACTGCTTGGAAACAGAGATGGCTGCGCCCAGATGAAAATAAAAAAGGAATATGGGTCATTTTAATAGCGCTTTGGCAGTACAGCACCTATAGTTTCCTTCTTTGCAGTTTGCAAACCTCCAAATATCAATATTACTATACACCCCATAGAAATAAGTAGAATATCGGACTTCCGGGTTAGCTTTGGAAGTCGATAATCAAACATCCAAACAACATGACCAGTCCAACGAAGTTGTTGTTGAAGAATCATCGCTTCAAAACTGGTGATCTTTGTTTCTTCCAATATATTTGCCTGTCTTCCCAATTGATATGTAAAATTTTTCGGAGACCGTTGATGGAATCTTTCAAGGAGTTGGAGATGGCATTTATAAGTGGTCCATTTTCCACAAGCATACAGTAAGCAAACATTTTGGTTTCCCTGCAAATGTCCTGGTCCTCAAACACTCTGCACTTCAATCTGGAGACAGCCACACTTGCAGAACTCACGCGATGCTGGATTTCAGCATCCATATCAGCCCTTGTGGAAGGATAACTTCCCAGGTAGGAGAAGTGATCAACATAAGAAAATGTGCAACCCTGACGGGAAGCTAGTGCAGTATCACACGCAGTAAAGGAGTCTGTGAGTATGGGTGACAGAGCAAGAGAGAGAGCACAATTACAGAAAAATCTAACTTTTAATATTTGGTTATGGAATGAATTGAATGTCTTTTGTTTCTATTGTCATTAAATCCTCCGCCCTTGTATAGCTCAAGGGCTAGGGAAGGTGTACAGCACACTTCTTACCAGCCACCAAGAGTATAGCTTAATGATTTTAAATTCACGCATTGCAGTCCAACTGTCCCCAAGAGTCTTGGATTGCCTTACTTTGCTTTTGTAATGAGAATATAGTGACACATTTTCATTATTAGATCAAAGGAGCAGGGCATTACATGAAACTACTCGCAAATGAAAATATCAAAATTGGCTGGGGTATACGCTTTCATTCTAATCAAATATCATTCTCTCTCTCCCTTTTTTTTCTTCCAGAAATCAATAAAGGAAACCAAAGAAAGGAGACAGAGTGTCTGAAATTAATCCAGCTAGTGAAATCAGACTTAAAGTAGGTTCATTTAGGCACGGTTGGCTGGAATAACTGAAACATGGATTTTTATAATTAGAATGCCTTTTGGAAATATATGCCTAATTGATAAAACACTTTTTTTAAAAAAAGAAATATTGAACTTAGCTTGTCTCATGGTAGAGTAAATCTATGTACTTAACTCTGCTTCATGCTGAATGTATTAGTAGTTGAGGTTTAGTCTCTTGAGATTGATGGAAGTATCCCTCAGTATCTTTAGATGGCTGCCTTTGAGGTAGTATGATACAAAGTCAATTGGGGGCATATAATTAGATTAGTACTTATTACCATAATCATAGGCTGTGACACATCACATGAACTCCTCATTAGTGAGTAGCAAGGAGCAAATTGGTGAGATCACCAGTGTCGATAAAAGTTAATCAGTCTTCATGTATTCACACACCAATGTCTCTTCCCCTCTTTTTCATGTACTCAAAAGTAAAATACTTACCCCAAAGATAAAAGCTGGATGTTGTAGGCAGTTGCTTTCATTTACTAATGTGCAACAAAGTTTAAACAGGAACTCTTTGTTATCACTTGATTCTGTAAATAAATCTACTATGTATGTATGTATGCATGCATGCATGCATGTATGTAGATGGTGACAGCAGTCATGAAATTAAAAGATGCCTGCTTCTTGGGAGAAAAGTGATGACAAACCTAGACAGCATCTTAAAAAGCAGAGACATCACCTTGCTAACAAAGGTCCGTATGGTTAAAGCTATGGTTTTCCCAGTAGTGATGCATCAAAGTGAGGGCTGGACCATAAAGAAGACTGATCACCGAAGAATTGATGCTTTTGAATTATGGTGCTGCAAGAGACTCTTGAGAGTCCCATGGACTGCAAGAAGATCAAACCTATCCATTCTTAAGGAAATCAGCCCTGAGTGCTCACTGGAAGGACAGATTGTGAAGCTGAGGCTCCAATACTTTGGCCACCTCATCAGAAGAGAAGACTCCCTGGAAAAGACCCTGATGTTGGGAAAGATGGAGGGCACAAGGAGAAGCGGACGGCAGAGGACGAGAAGGCTGGACAGTGTTCCCAAAGCTACTAACATGAGTTTCACCAAACTGCGGAAGGCAGTGGAAGACAGGAGTGCCTGGCATTCATGGGGTCACAAAGAGTCAGACACGACTAAACGACTAAACAACAACAAATGCATGTATGTCTTGGCTTGCATAAAGAGTAGGGAGCCTGTGGCCCTCCAAATGTTGTAGGGCTCCAGCTCCAATCATCTCCAGCCAGCAGCCAGAGATAATGGGAGTTGTAGCCCATTGGCAAGTTCCCTATCACTGACTTGAATAAAAAAAACTGTTTCTGGAGACTCCAAAATGAAGACCTTCACAAAACCTTATTCACTCCTAAGTGATGATTTACCTAATCAGAAGCAACTTCAAGGAAAACACTATTCAGCAGAACAGGGCACTGTTTCTGCATGGGGTACTTTTTGATGACAATGTGTAACCAGGAGAACAATGCCAACACAACAGCAACCTTCATGCAATGCTAGCTTCTAGGAAACACATTCAGACTGGTGTGGGATTGTTCTGCAGTACTTGCTAAAGAGTATTGAGCTCTGCATTTTTTCCAACAATTAAAGTAATATGACTATCAAAAGCTTCCTCTGAATTATTTGTAGGTGATTGAAAAAATCATTTTACTTTTGACAATGAGGGTTGACCAATAGCATTATCATAACGCCACCCCAGAGTCTGGAATCCAAGTCCTCTAATTCCTCTTCCCCAGTTCTGAACTGCCCCACTTGTCTGGTTAATGAACTTTAGCAGTGGGGCCAAGGAAGGGCCTGCAGTTCCAATACCATGTTCTAAATATTTATTTTAAAATGTTTATCTAAGACATTTGAACTCCAGCTTTCTTACAACTGTAGTTTCCCAAGGAAGCTAACATTTGGTCAATAATAACAGTATCCAGTGGGGGTTTTTCTGAGTGTACTTAAAGGTTCCCAAAGTGCCTCCCCTCTCCATCTTAAAAGTGTGGCACTTACTGTAAGGACTTCATGGTGAGTACCAGCACCCTTTCTTCTAATCATTGGTCACACCACCCTAAAATTTCATCTGGTCTTGAGAAGCCGAAGAGTAATAGGGAGTGGATTGAAAGTATAGTAATAAAGAAGGGGCATCAGAAGGTACCAGAAGAGTGAAATGTGACAATTAAGAAGTTTGGTAATCCATTGAATAGAACAGGGTTTCCCAAACCTGGGTCTCTAGCTGTTTATGGACTACAACTCCCACCATACCTAGCTAGCAGGATCAGTGACCAGGGGTGATGGGAACTGTAGTGCAAAAACAGACTGGGAAAGCCTGGAACAGAACAACAGATTTGGACCAAGGAAGCCTGGCTTCAAACCAATACTGGTTGAAAACAGATCACAGCTACTGCTCCATTTAACTATATCTGACGCCATCAGTGATTTATATCTCAGGTTGTGGCAAGGGTGATCAGCAGGAAATCCTCAGATCCTTTGCATACTAAGCTCACTTTCAGATAACCAGTTTTGGGGGCATTCATTCTGATTTGTTTGTGGGGACATTAAATGCCACCGTGTCAAGCAAATGTTAACCCACACTTCCCAATGCATTGTCCCATCGCTTTCCTTATCACAAAATAAAAAAATAAAATAAAATAAAATTTTGGAGGGAAGTGGGACTTGCACAGGAGCTGCAAGTCCACTTTAATTGTGCAACCTGAACTTGCCATTATGTGACTGGATCTGACCTGAAAATAGTATCAGTCTGGAAGCACCCTAAAAACATTAGAAGGAGCATCCGTTTGCTGTTGAAATATTTTTGCCCAGTGGACATTTTTTTTTGGCACTATTCAAAGGCAAACAGGCAAAGTGAGATAAAGCTCAAGGAGGCGTTGCTAGTTGCTAGTTGAAACAAAAGCCAAAGCCTCCGCACTATCATCATTGCACAACAAGCATCTCAGACATTTAATAAATTAAAAGTCCCCCCATGGGTGGCTGCAGTGAGCTGCCAAGCCCAAGTCCTGCTGCTTTACTCAGCTAGTCTCTTATTGTTCAACTCAATGAAAATCATTTATAACTATAAAAGCCCCACAACAGCATTACAAAAACGCTGGGCTGAAACATAATATAAGAGAACATTTACCCTGTGGGGGATCACTAAAAACTGAAGAAGATAATAACTGCTCAGCGACTCTGAAATAATTTACTCATACAAGGATCTTCATTAAAATAACATTAAGGGGTATTTTCAATGTGGTGCGCTGGGATTTAGCTGCTTGATTCCTTGTAATATTAACAGTGAGGTGTAAAAGCAAACAAATTCACAGTTCAGGCATCACTTTGTTCTGCCCAGTTACTTCTGCTAATATGTGTGATCAGTGCGTAAAAACCAAGGGGGCACGTGAAGAGTCCTTCGGTTCTTAACTACATGTTCTTAACTAAATGTTCAGCGTGACCCAGTTAGGGCTCATCTAGACTTCCTTCGGTTTTTGCCCTTTGCAAGCACAGGTTTAAGCAGAGGTTGGATGGTCATCTGTCATGGGTGCCTTAGCTGAGATTCCTGCATTGTGGGGGGTTGGACTAGATGACCCTTGGTGTACCATCAAACTCTACGATTCTATGATTCTAGGTCTGTGCTTTAACACTCTGCGCTCCAAGCGTTTTATTTTGTTTTATTTTGTTCCAGAGCTTTCCCTGGGAAAACCCGCATTTTACCACTGAATTAGAGCAAATGGAAATTCATGGGAAACTTGATTGCCATTTGCTCCTATTCAACAGTAAAACGTGGCTTATCCCAGGGAAAGTTCCAGGGCAAAATAAACCCCAATCTGCTCAGATATGGAGCTTTAAAGCTCAGACCTGTGCCTAGAAACATGGCACAAAAGGAAGACCGGATGAGCCCTTTGTCTCTGAGTCTACCTATCTTAGTCTACCTATCATAGCCTTTCACAGCTCCTGCCAGTGTAACCATGGCTATTGTAATTCAAGACATCCAAAGGGCACTTGGCTGGGAAAGGCTGACTTATCACGTCCAGTGCAAAGCACAGTGGAGTGTGAGTGGATCACAGCATCACCCTTGGTTTTGCTTTTTTTATTTCTTCTCATGTTGAATTGTTGATGGGTTTGCATGATCTCTTGAGTCCACAGTAACTCACTTCTTTCAAGCGCTGAAAGGATGAATCTATTTTCACAGCCAGTTACCTAAGAAAATGCACCCTAGGCTCACTTTAACCTCTGGTATTACTATATATTCAAAGGTAAGATTAAGGACAGTTGAAAAATAGTCAACAAGATGATGGTTCAACCCAATGCCTTCATTTCTTTGATCCTATTGTTTAACCAACAGCAATATTGTGATATCCAGTTTGACAGAGAAATAAAGCAATCTCTGAATGAACCAAGGATAGTAGTGGTTGTAATTATGTTCAGGCCAGAGGCAGCCTTATCAAGGCCAGGGCAAATCCTCTGAAAGGTAAGAATGATCAAGAGCACAATCCATTGAGACTTCTCCTGGGGAAGTCTGTGTGAAATGAGCAAGACTTGTGCAAAAGCCTTAGCATGAGTCACAGGAATATGTGAACCAGGAATGCCAGCTTGACGCCACAACTGTTGGTGCCTGGGGCCTGGGGCCACTGAAATTTGTGGGTACCCAACCTGTTCATGGGGAATTTTGTGGGTGCTCAAGCACCCAGTGCCCCAGGGAGTTGGCACCTATGGGTGAACCAAATTTGTATTTGTGTGAAAGAAGGTTGGGGAGGGAATAAAGATGTAATAATATTATGAAGTGTGAAGAAGCTCTGCATTTAGTGGTTATATTTTTCCTTGCTGTCTGTGAATGCAGGAACCTCTGACCTAGATTGAGAGCCAGAGGGCTTGGAAACAATTCACAAAAGGTTATTTTTATGGGGTTTCTTAGGGGGGCAAATGAAAAACCTTCTCAAGAGTAAGGGTGAGGAAGGTCTGCTGAGAACCTTGGCTGTTAATGAGGATTTCCACGTTGCGCTTAGATGTCCCTAGAGTCTCTCTCAAAGCGCAGGAGACCTAAAGTCAGCTAGCCTTGCTTTCATTCTTCCCCAATGGTTTTGTTACCCAGGCAAGCACAAAGGGACTTTAATTGGTTAAGACATAAAAATTGGGAGGAAATCAAAAAGAGAGAGTATGTAGAGAAACAAAAGAAAGTGGAGGGAATGAGATGAGAAGTATTAGAAGCACCATGTATCTGAAAAATGCCTAAATTATCAGATAAAAAACCTGTGAGCAGTATCTCTTGAACAAAGAATTTAGTGCTGCACAATAAAGACTGTCTTGGAAAAAGTAATCTTTGAATTCTTTCACTGTTGTTTTGGCTTTTAAATGAAAGCTGCTGGGCATTCCCACTTCTGGAAATCATTCAAAACAGCTGCTCCCTTTCATTCTGATGGTGAACAACTCATTCATTTGGTTGCGGGTTCCACCTGAAAAGAGGGTTGCCATTTTCTGTTATATTTATTAATTGATATATTTCTATAGCACCCTTCACACACACGCACAAGAAATGCTCATTTAGTATTTGCAAGAAAATAAGGCTATGCAAAACACGATTCATAATAAATGAGAACAGTAGCAACTATCATGGCTGGATCAAATTCCTAAACCACGCATTATGGAATAGAGATGCTTCAGGAGTTTGTTCCCCCCCCTCCTTTCAAATTCCACTATGAACTGTTAGGATCCACACTTCCTGGATAAATCTGTGGGCCTGAAACCTAGTGAACCTATCACTTTTACACTTCTGACACAGTTCTCAGCTCTTATATATTCAAAATACATTTAGAATTTTACATTTTGAGGGAATATCTGCTTAGAAATGTGTATTTTTTGAAGAAATATATTTAAATCCAAATTTACTCCAGCTCTTTTAAAAATGGCATAATGCAGAAATGGGATGGAATAAATTTATGGGTGAACAATTATGAATAAAACATGGTTCAGAAATAGATTGATTCACCCATCCATTATGGAATGTCAGAAATTGCCCTATACTTAGTAGCCTACCTCATACTGTGTAGGTTTGGAGAGTCCCTTCTTCCTAATAAACGGAGATTGGGAGATCAGTTCATCATTAGACACTCTTTCCAGGATTAGCACGTGCATCCTAACTTCTTCCCTTTGCGATACGCACTACCTGGTCTCCCACCTTATCATAGGTGCCAACGTTCTGGGGCCCTGGGTGCCTGAGCACCCACAAATTTGCAGGGTCAAGCCTGCACTCCTGTACTTTATGATTGCCAAGCTTGCCAGTGGGCCGTTTAACCCAGAGAAAGCCTCTTATTGGCTTCTGTCATGCTCCAAAAACAGTGTTGTAGCAGAGGTAGGGTATAACACATTCCCCTGTCTCTCCAGACCCTCTTTTCTGCCCTAGTTGTATTGTGAGCAAGGGAGGTGAAAGGGCCCAGGGAAGGCTGCAGCCATATGAAATCATTTCTCTGCTGTTTGCAGGGAGGCAGACTGGGCATGTTGGTGCGTAGAGGCCAATGCTAGCACATTGCACGTCTCTTAGTGTACCTCCTTCTTCACTTTCCATCCTAAATGCAAGCCACATCTCTCAATATATGCTTTAGATCTTAAAATTGCACGTGTGCCCTCAGCCCCCCAGGAAAAGGTGAAAGGTAGGGGCAGTTCTTTTTTTGAACTCGTTGCTCACAAGTTTCTATTTATATGTGCCATACATAAGTTTCAGTGAACTTTCTTTTTATTATTTAAGTCGTCTGTTAAAAAAAATATAAAAATATATATCCTGGGAATCATACAAGAAGTGCTGGTGCCTTAACCTGCTATTGAAGTCAATGGGATTTGAAAGCATGAAATGAAAATACCGACAGCCAAACCTCTATTGTATTCCCACTCACAGTCACACCTACGATACCAGGAGACAGAAATGAGAAAAGGAAGATCCGAGTATAAAGCATTTATTGTACTTTCTTTCACATTTAAAAGCAGTGTAAAAGATGGTACTCCACCGCTGCTACCTGATTGACACAATAAGTGTTTCATTTTAATTGGCACTTCTGCGATTTATCACTGTATCATGTTGCGAACACCCCACTAGGCCATTTGTAAGTGAATAGCAGGCTATTGCAGATTTGACAATACTTGAGGACTTGTAATGATAGCTTTGCATAGGAGAGAGATACCTACTAGGAGAGTTCGTATCACCATTTGATCCAATTAATGAATTAGGCTAAATTGTGTCATTCCCCTCTGAGAAGGAATGCAGACATGGTGTTTCGAAATGGTCTCGGGTGCCATTATGCTGTCATGCTTCCTTGTTCTAAGATGGTATGAACAATAGCATATTAGGGACTAAACTGAGAAGAGAGTGAGACAGTCTTGTCCCGTCAAAAATAATTGCCTTGACCATTTCAGCTCATTCCTTTCACTATAACCAGAGAAGAACATGCAGTCCAAGCCACTGTAATCATACCTTAGGCAAACAATGAACCGTTTCACGTCTTGCTTGTAGATTAAGCAAGTCGTCTCTTGATACTGAAGACTTTAAAAAATCTATAGCGAAGTTATTTCACTGTCACATGCAGTTCCCTCAATAAAAACCAGATTGCATTTCTACTTAAAATTGTTTCAGCCCAAACCCAGAGGTGGAAACTAACTGATAATGTATTGAAACAATTGTGTGTTCTCACGTGTCTTAATTTTTATTTCACTTTAAATGGGCAACATGTCAAAATACTCCCTTAGCATAGATGAACATTTCCACTTTGATAACTGATTTTAAGATTCTGGTGAGGGGGGAAGGAGAACACTTCTGTTAAAAAGGCTGTGTATGTGTTGCTAGAATGAGACACAAAAAAGATAGCAATTTTTCTTCCAACTTCATGATCCATACATTTTGATCTTGGCATTTTGATCTGGCCCAGACACATTCTTTTCAACTCCTACACTTCATATTGCATGTTTTACTTTAGCAGCTTTAAGTCTCCATGCCGTCTGTCTTTATCAACACCTAGTTGCATAGATATGTGGTTGAGGAAAAAAAAAATCATGTTTAACCTTTAATCTAACTTTTTATCCTTATAAAAATGCCTTGCATTATGCGAACAAAATGATGTCTACATTTATTTTACTACGTCAACCCCCCCTCTGAGTTTTCTTGACAGCTATGCCATTTTCAGAGAGTAGGATAGAAATAATGATCTCACTAGAAGTTCCACATTATTCAATATACACATGGTTAAAAAGTGTATGATTTTTATATAAAATTATTCGGCACCTGCAAGGAAATCTGAAGCCACTTAAAATACTGCTGACAATATTGTTATAAGCGGAGGGCATTTCAAGGTTGCCTCTTCTGTGGACATATTTTTGTTTTGTTTATTTCTACTAGTAAGCTATTCTGTCAAGAATCGGAGATTTAATGAAAAATAAACCTTCAAAATGGAGTCTTGCCAGAGAAGCAGATATAAAAATCTCTTAAAATGAAGAGAAGAGCAGCAACAGCTTTTGCCAAATACACCTTCATCATTTCCCTCTCCGGAAAGTATGTAAGCAGTATATGCTCATACATGCTAAGCTACTAGGATATTAAATCCATTAGAATCTATCAAGGGTTTCTTAGAACTATGGCATAGCCTTAATATATTCTGAAACAAGGCTTGTTACACATTCACAACATAAAAAGCATTTATAGTGTGGGTGGCGGGAGAATTTGAGCTGCATCATATGGTGGCAAAATGACAAAATGTCAGAGAGGGAGAACTTTCACACTAGTCCTTTTCTCTGCTCGTCACTTTTCACAGAGCAACCACATAGCATCACTGTTTATTGAGCAAGCTTGCCATGTTTTCTTTCCCCCCAGAGACTTACTGAAATATACTCGGAGTTGAGTGTGGATTTCTGTGGGAAGCTCTTGAGCATGAGCCAAGCATGTGAACAACCTCCCCTCCTGTTGTTTCCAGTAAGTGGTATTTAGGAACATTACTGCCTCAAACCATAGAGGGAGAGCAGAGCCATCATGGCTGGTAGCCATCAACAACTTTACCCCCAACAAATATGTCTAATTCTCTTTTAAAGCCATCCAAAATGGTGGCCATCACTGCGTCTTGTGGGATCGAATTCCACAGTTTAACTATGAGTTGCACAAAGAAGTACTTTTTATCTGTCCTGAATCTTCAAACATAGCCCACCAATCATAGATTCCAGGTTGAAGCAGAAATGAGTGATTTTAACAACAACAACAACAACAACAACAACAGGTAAAAGCAGTCATGATACGCTGGGCTCAAGACATTGGCCACAATATACTCATGAGTGAAACTTTGTAATTTGTAACAAATGACGTAAATGTATGATTTTTTCCGTGTGTTATGTCGGTGCGTAAGCAGAATAAAGCATTTATTTTATTTTATTTTAAAAGAGAACGAAATTAAGAAAACCAGTAGACCCTTATTTATGTATGCCACCGCAGCGGCGAGAATCCTGATAACCAAAAATTGGAAAAGTAATAATAACCCCAGTAATTCAGACTGGTTAGCAAAATATTTTCATCTTGCAAAATGAACAGGGATAATAAGAGGAAATACTATTCAAAAAGTTAATAAAGATTGGGCAACTTTCATAGAATATCTTAAAAATTATATGGACAACACAAGTCTCCTGGCAGATACAGATTAAATCTTGAAAATAGAGGAAAGGTATAGTAAAATCTGATTAGATAAAGATAAGTAAAAATAAAATAATTAATATGAAATGTGTATAATGTTAAGATTTTAAATAAAGCATAAAGAGAAGAGTTGGAAGTCTAATATTTGTGGTGTTCATGTAGGATGTGTAGGTATGTTGGGTAGGTATTATATGTATTGTATGAAATGTATTGTTTTGTATTTGTTCTTTGTAAACTGATGAATAATAAATAATGACAACAACAACAACAACAATTTATTACTTATACCTTACCTAGCTGGCCAGGCCTCCCCAGCCACTCTGGGTGGCTCCCAATTAAGAACATGATAAATCTTCAAACATTAAAAACTTCCCTAAACTGGGCTGCCTTCAGAGGTCTTCTAAAAGTCAGATACCGTAGTTGTTTATTTCCTTGACATCTGATGGGGGGGGGTGTTCCAGAGGACGGGTGCCACTACTGAGAAAGCCCTCCACCTGGTTCCCTGTAACCTCACTTCTCACAGTGAGGGAACCGCCAGAAGGCCCTCAGCACTTGACCTCAGTCTCCAGGCTGAATGATAGGGATGCCTAGCAAAGGTTTCATAGCATGTCTTCAAAGGCTCCCTCGTATTCCTACATGGATCAGATTGCATTGGACCACAAACCACTAAAAAAAATCTACTTTGCAGATGCAATGTCGTTGGACAAGACCATTCTGTTTGCCACCATTACTGTTGCAGAATAGGCAAATATTCTAGCACAGCTGATCTAATTCACTCCTTCTCTGCTTTGTCACCCTTAGGCCTCCAGTATACCAAATAGCTGTTTTGGTTCCACAAGAAAGGAGAGGGCACTTGGAAGCAAGTTATCTTCATTTTTCACATAGCAACTAGGATATCAGGAGAAGCATTAGCTATGTCAAATGGAAACTCATCAAGGGTCTTTTGGAATCACTTTCAGGAGCAGTCCATCCCAATGGGTCCACCATGACAGAGAGCCACTGTCAACCTAAACTCAACAGGAAATGTGATCTAACCATCACAAATGAGTCAAAGAAACATTTTCCACCACTGGCCCAATATCCTCCTGACCAGCTCAGAAAAGCAGATGATCTAGGATATGTCATGCTGTATGCATTTGACCGCACACACCTAGGTATGTGCAACATCACCCCTAGCATGGGTATAGTGTACTGTATTTTTCCATGTATAAGACTAGGTTTTTCCCCTTAAAAATAATGTCAAAAATTAGGGGGCATCTTATACACGGATACATCTCCCCCCATTTTCTTAAACTTGAGTCCCCCAAAATAGGAGGCATCTTATACATGGAGGCGTTTTATAGACGGAAAAATATGGTAATTATTGTTTGAAGAAACAATAAAGTGCCTAAGTATACCAAAGGCCACAATTCTATGTGTACACTTTATGATACAGTATGAACGTTGCAAGGAAAACATAGGTTTAAGAAAATAAGCAGTGTGTGTGTATCAATCCCCCCCCCTCCTTATGGGTGTTTTTTCCTATCTCCCTATGGTTTCTTCTAATTATATATGTGCATTTTGACAATATGTGCATTTCTGTGATATTTCTAATTTTTGCACCATCTGTAATCTTATGCATTTGAATGCCTTCGTGGTAAACTGCACTTTCATGAGCAGAAGACAGAGTGACAAGCCAAACCAACTCTGTTATCTGAATATATATTTTTTATTTGGGATCTGCATTTTCTGCAAATATATCCTGATTCCTAAACTGAACTACTTCAGAAACATTTGGGAAGTGGGAAGAGCTGAAGTTCAATGGTAGAGCGTCTGCATCTCACGTAGAAGGTCCCAGGTTCAGTCCATTGACAGATAGGGCTGAGAGAGACCCCAATCTTTCAATCAGTGTAGACAATACTGAACTAGATGAATCAATGGTTCTGGCTCAGTATATGGCAGCTTCCTATGTCCCCATGACTTTCTATGTTCCTGGCTGTCTAAGCCAAATCTGACTCCTTCCAAAGCGATGTGGAGAGATGCAAAGGTGACTCTCCATTTGCACACGTGCAACTACCAACACACACACAGTTTTTTGGCCCTGGAAGGGGACAGAGTGGGACAGAGTGGAGGCAGAATGAGGCAGGGGTGGACTAGGTCAGGGCGCCCTTATGGGAGCCGCGCTGATCTGCACATTGCCTCCAAACAGAACCCCCACACAAACGGGGAGTTGCATGTAGGGTGTCTGCAGAAATTGGTACATTTTCCTTCAAGCTCTCCATATAATGAAAACACCAGGGTAGGAGGAATGTGGGGAGAGAGTGGGGGGGGAGAGAGGGTACCGTTTTATGAGTGACAGCTCTAGTTTCCAACCAGGGATTAACTTCACCAGTACTTTTTACAGGAATGAAAATGGAACTTATCAGAGGCTGTTCCTGTACTTTCATTGCTCCAGCTTCAGGGATCCATCCATTGCCGTTCTTTGAAGGGTTTGTGACAAACAGAAGAGGCATAGGCACAATTAATCTTCTGCTGCAGTTTTCTCTTGGCTATTAAATAAAATCTTTAACCTTCGCCTAATCAGTGGGTTGATTGTCTCCATATCTTCTTAAGAAAGAACCATTGACCTTTGGCGAGACACACAGAGGACGGGACAGCCCTTCCTACGAAGGGTGATGTCTGTCAGCAACTAATAATAGGCCACTAGATCCAGGCAGACGGGACGCGGGTGGCGCTGTGGGTTAAAGCCTCAGCGCCTAGGGCTTGCCAATCGAAAGGTCGGCAGTTCGAATCCCCACTGCGGGGTGCGCTCCCGCTGCTCGGTCCCAGCGCCTGCCAACCTAGCAGTTCGAAAGCATCCCCGGGTGCAAGTAGATAAATAGGTACCGCTTACCAGCGGGAAGGTAAATGGCGTTCCGTGTGCTGCGCTGGCTCGCCAGATGCAGCTTTGTCACGCTGGCCACATGACCCGGAAGTGTCTCCGGACAGCGCTGGCCCCCGGCCTCTTGAGTGAGATGGGCGCACAAACCCCAGAGTCTGTCAAGACTGGCCCGTTCGCGCAGGGGTACCTTTACCTTTACCTTTTAGATCCAGGCAGGGAGAGACAGGTCCAGAGGACACAGCTGATGGAGTGAAAGAGAACTGGTCTTCTTAGTTTTGCTCTTAATATAAAGCCCTGTTTATATTACAGAGAGAGATGCTCTTAGGTCAAGTATGATTTTATGGCTGCACCATAAAGCACTACTCTGTGTCTGTATTACAGTCAAAGAACGGTGAACAGAATGACTTGACCACAAGAGGATGGGAAATACCTTTAATGCCTCCCCATGCGCTATACCAGGGTGGTGAATCTGCAGCACATGGACCAGATCAGACCCACCAAGCAATTTGAAGTGGCCTGTCAGCAAAACCGATCACTTAAAAAGGCACCTCTGCTGTATCACGCAGGCCCATTTCTTCATATCAGTGTGCACTGCCATTTCTAGCAGATTGGACTGTTCTGGAAAAACGATGGAGAGCTCCTTCCTGTTGATGAGTACCTCCAACCTGCTAGCTGTGGTAGCACAAGAGGATGAAGAGGTGGCTTTGCAAAGTATCTTCTTCCTCATTGTTGTACTGGGCTAGGAAGATAGGGCCATCCTTGTTAATATGTACCACTATATGGACTCTTCCTCTATCTGCATTGATCACTTGGGAAAAATCTGTTGCTCTGACCTGTTCTGTTATTCAACATAGCCACTTGTTACATTGCATTTTTCTACTTCTTCTCCATTACAATCTGACTGATACAGATTGCAGATGGTGAATACCTTCCATCATCATAAGAACATAAGAACATTGAGATTTCTTCAAGCAGGACCTGATCACAAGAGGGATCTCCCCTTCTGCATTTTCTTGGAGCGAAGTGGTTGGTTTGGGGGGGACGACTGAATCATGCATTTTCAATTATAGAGATGCTCAGAACAGATTTTGTTGGGATTGCTTCCTTTGGTAAACAGTTACTAAACTTTGGATATGTCATCAATTTTCTCTCTCTCCTTTCCATTTGGCTTCTCCCGGCTAAATTCAAACACACATGGAGGATCTGCTTTGAAACTTGCCAGCCCCAGCCATTCCAAGTGAATCCAGTTTGTGGCAAAGGTAAAATGTTTCCTGCTTAAAATCTAGAGCTAGACATAATGCATCAGGTGCACCTTAGAAGTAATTGCAACATGGTGTTGTGTGGAAAGCCTTATCCTGCACTGAAGCCTGCTGTTGCCATCGGTTGACCTTCTCCCATAGTATGCCAGATACACCTGCTGTTTCAGCTGTCATGTTCCAAGCAGAAGTGATTGAACGAACACTTTCTGATACATATTAGCTGCTTTTCAACTTGAGAGGTCAAAGATCAAGCATTTTGCTTCTTCATGCCAAAAAAGAAATAAAAAGGTCTTCTGCCCAGATTTGTGCAGAGAAAAGTATTTATAAGAATAGAGAAAGGATACCTGCCTACAACGGAATTCTTACTTTTAGGATTTGAAGGAGGTATCAGTTTGGGATCTTTCATGAAGTTTTTCATATAGTGGCTGAAAAGATTTGGCACGCCGAGAAAAAAGAGGAAGGAATACAGGGCTAGACATTTCTCTCCCATTAGAAACTTTGTAGTAAGTAATCATTCTAAGATTAGTATCCAAAGTATTTAATTACTTAAAGTAAAATGTTACATGGGTAGTCTCTATTTCAACATATTTCTGGTTTATCAGATTCCAGAGGGCTGGCCAAGTTAAGTTTTTTGCTTCAAAAACAATGATGAGTCCCTGAATAACTAACAGCTTTTTTTTCTTTCATTTTCTGCAATCAACTTCATCAGGTACATGAAGCAGTATGCTAAACTGCAGGTGCCTATATCAGGGCAGGTGTTGTAAACTGTGAGGTCAGTAGAAAATGAAACATAGAAAAGTTAACAATTACCTTATAGTAACAGTGGCCATTGACAGTAGCTGATAACACAGATACTGTGTCACTAGTACAGTGCTACCTTGGTTTAAGAACAACCCTGTTTATGAACTACAGTGGTACCTTGGTTTAGGAACAGTCTGGTTTAAGAACGATTCAGTTTACAAACTCTGCAAAACCAGAAATAGTGTCCTGGTTTGAGAACTTTACATCAGTCTAAGAATGGAATTCAAACGATGGAAGGACACCGGCAGTGGGAGGCCTCATTAGGAAAAAAGTACCTCGGTTTAAGAACAGACTTCTGGAACGGATTAAGTTAGTAAACCGAGGTACCACAGTAAATTGATTACTCCTGCTTGGCAGGGGGTTGGACTCGATGGCCCTTGTGGTCAATTCCAACTCTATGATTCTATGATTAAGATATGCTGTGTGGTTTAAAAAGGGCAACCAAGGTCCATTAAAAAGGCATTATGGTCACCTTAAGATCAGCTGCAGTTGCAGGATACTCTCAGGATAGCACAGGTGATTAAGTGGATGGTTGTACATTAACGTTTCTGCCATAGCTAGTCTTTAGAGTGCCAGAATATTTTTTTTATTATTCTCCATTTATCATATGTGATTGATATTTATGCTTTTCAAGGCAAAAATCCCAATGCCATGAAATCATTTGACTAGGCAAAAGAAAATCATGTCGTTGATTAAAGGCACATAAAAATGTAGCTGTTAGCATAGCCAAAAGCTTCCTTAAATATTGAATGAATCATGATTGTAATAAAATCCCTCATGTTTCAAGCCTGCTCCTAGAAACATGTATCCCCAAATATCACCAAATGCAGCGCAGAGGCAGCTTATAAAATGGTAAATAATTGGTTACACAAATAAGTGTGGCTGAGATTGACATTTATTCCAAGATGGGCCTTTTTAAAGGCTTTCCAGGTACTACAGGACTAGCTCAGTTGTGTAACCGTACAAAAGTATTGGGTACGTAGCACAGCATGGAAGACATGCTTACTGGCCAAACATGTAATTATTTGTATTTTAACAAATTTATTTCTTCTAACTTGGTGACTCTCCCCTTGATAAGTAAACTATCTTCACTGAAAATTAAAAGAAATGTATAAATTTATGTGTGGCATGAAGAAAATTGACATGGCAATGTTTTTCTTCCTCTCTTATAAGGCTAGAATACAGGGACATACAATGGAGTTGAATGTTAGAAGATTCAGGACAGATAAGAGAGCTTACTTTTCACAAGGTGCATAAACAAAGGGACTCACTCTTCTTGGTGGCAGTGATAGCCACCAACGTGGGTGGTTTTAAAAAAAAACTTGACAAATTCAAGCTTATCAATTGCTGCTAACCCTGATGCTTATGTTCTACCTCCACTCTCAGAGGCAGTTGCTAGAAACCACAGGAAGAGAGAATACTTTCATCCTTGAACAACAACGGTAACCCAAATCACAAAGGCTCAGGTTAAAGCCTTGAGACTCAGCCTCAAATAGTAGTGAGGTAGAGGTAAAGGTAAAGGGACCCCTGACCATTGGGTCCAGTCGTGACCGACTCTGGGGTTGCGGCGCTCATCTCGCTTTATTGGCCAAGGGAGCAGGCGTACAGCTTCCAGGTCATGTGGCCAGCATGACTAAGCCGCTTCTGGCAAACCAGAGCAGCTCACGGAAACGCCGTTTACCTTCCCGCTGGAGCGGTACCTATTTATCTACTTGCACTTTGACGTGCTTTCGAACTGCTAGGGTGGCAGGAGCAGGGACTGAGCAATGGGAGCTCACGCTGTCCCGGGGATTCGAACCACCAACCTTCTGATCAGCATGTCCTAGGCTCTGTGGTTTAACCCACAGCGCCACCTGCGCCCCTTCTGACCAAATGTGCCATCCTGCTGAACCTTACATTATTCTGAGGGCAGCACTAGTTCCAGCTTGTCAACGTCTGGTCCTCAGTGTTGGAAATTCTCAGAGGGTCTGGAGTTCACCTTGGGTCAGATTCCACCTAACCTGGTGGGCCTGGAAAACAAGCAACCTTCTTGTCGAGAGAAAGGACATACTAATGGGCCCAGCCTATTTCATTAAATTAGAAGGCCTTGTCGCATTTGCTTTGTGAAGGTGAACCACTATAAATGGAAAACAATCCACCTGTGTATAAACCAACCTTTGAAGAGACCATCAAAATGAAAGAAAGGATATAATTTTTGCAGCTCGCCCACTTTTACATTTATATTTGTATTACGGGCAGAACAACACATAACTGGGGGCTAGAAATTCAATAAATACATCTCTCCTAGCTATCGTTCCTCTTTTCCACTTTTGCCAATTTTTTATTTCCAGTTCTGTATTCTCATTATATTTTCTTCCTTATCATTCACTCCCCCCCAAGTTGTCTTCTTTTTCTTTTTTACTATCATAATCTTTGTCCGATGTTTGTGTCTATGTGCTCCACTATGCATTTTCCCCCCTTTGCCTTCCAGCCCCATCTAGTTTTCTCCTTGACAGTTTACCACTGACAAGGCATTTCCTTCAAACATAAACAGGCCTTCCTCCTTCTACTAGATGTTTAAAGCACTCGATCAATGTATGCACAACTTTCAGATAAAGCGTAAGAGACAATTGTTAAAACACTAATGATGGAGCTCATATGCTGAGACAGGCTTGTTTTAACATTTCTCTGAACTCTGAAGCATCTTGAAACCGAGAAAGTACCATTTATGCTTTAATTCCAGCTATTACTTATAGACTGTTTGCATGGCCTGGAGGGAAAAAAGACATCCCACTTACAATGCTTTGATTGTTTGTGGTTCCACCTACTTAAAACTGTTGTCTGAAAAGGCTATTATAACTAAGGATAGACAGATCACTCTGTTCCTAATCTTCATCGCCTTCACAAATGTTTGTTCATAAATTCAATCTCTCCTGTTTCAAAATTAATCGGTGGGTTTTCAGAAATCTGCATGAAAATTCAAATTGAAATATTATTTAGATATGTATTTTGCATGGGTTTCCTCAAATTTCTAGCTATATTTTAAAGAAACCATTTCTCACATTTGCCTTGTGGGACCAATGTATTTTATCTCAGAATACACTCTTTAAAATGCATTTTGATGTTTCTTTACAATTGCCATGCAAGTTCTGAAGAAGTGCAAATCCAAAGGATGTTCTGATCTGCACATTGGTAACGGAGGTATGCACAAAGTCTGTTCAGATTGGGATTTTCAAAACTATCATTTCTCAAGCCTGTCTATCCATATCTTCCAAGAACTAAACAAATGAAGAAGCTTTTTTAAAAGAATAAAACAGGCATGTAGTATTCACTCAAAATATGATGCTTGTTCAACTTTACACAAATTTATCTTCAGCAGGCGATAAAAACAGAATTGCCAGATAAATCTTAAGCTGATTCTTTGCATTCCTTACAAACTATATCAGTTAGGCCCGGTTGCATTATGAAGGTTGTTATTGCTGGACAGGTTAATTGTCTCTTTTCATTCTGATGGATAGCAGGTAATTTTATTTTTAATGTATGGTCAAAACTTGTAGCTTTTTATGCAAGACAAGGGAAGACCACACAATGGTGTGGACTTGGTAATGATTTTTCACTGTGTTTCAAGAGCCAAAGGCTGGAACACTCAGATCTTGGAACAGGTTTTAAGGTGTTAGCATTTAAATTCAAACACATGAAATATTGTGTTTACAAAGACTACACTTTGGGGTAAACCTGAATGTCTTGGTAGTCAGGTTTATGTTTTTCATGAGTTTTGTTTGCCTTGGGGAACCAATTATATGGCCAAAAAAACCAACAACATTTGAACTTAATGTGGGATTCCCACTATTTAGTAGCTAAAGTGCATTGCGGAGGCCGCAGCACACATTATTTGGTCTCTTAAATAGTTCCCTGAGGCACTGAAAAATGACCATGACAACACAAATACAGATAAATAAACACCAGCACATATAGCAAGCACTTTACGTGTTTCATCCTTGCATTCACATTTACAGTGGAACCTCAGGTTGTAGATGTAATCCGTGGCAGAGGCATGTCCTCAACCCGCAGTGTTCATATCCTAAAGTGCTGCGTTTGTGCAGGCGGTTGGCGCAATTTAGCACTTCTGCGCATGCGCGAGCAGCAAAACCCAGAAGTAACCTGTTCAGGTACTTCCGAGTTTCCCGTGGTCTGCAACCCAAAAACACTTAACCTGAAGCATCCACAACATGTGGTATGACTGTATTCAAAAATGTTAAAGGTAAAGGTAAAGGTACCCCTGCCCGAGCGGGCCAGTCTTGACAGACTCTGGGGTTTGTGCGCCCATCTCACATCTATAGGCCGGGGGCCAGCGCTGTCCGGAGACACTTCCGGGTCACGTGGCCAGCGTGACAAAGCTGCATCTGGCGAGCCAGCGCAGCACACGGAACGCCGTTTACCTTCCCGCTGGTAAAGGTAAAGGTAAAGGTACCCCTGCCCGAACGGGCCAGTCTTGACAGACTCTGGGGTTTGTGCGCCCATCTCACATCTATTGGCCGGGGGCCAGCGCTGTCCGAAGACACTTCCGGGTCACGTGGCCAGCATGACAACGCTGCTCTGGCGAGCCAGAGCCGCACACGGAACGCCGTTTACCTTCCCGCTGGTAAGCGGTACCTATTTATCTACTTGCCCCCGGGGGTGCTTTCGAACTGCTAGGTGGGCAGGCGCTGGGACCGAGCAGCGGGAGCGCACCCCGCCGCGGGGATTCGAACCGCCGACCTTTCGATCGGCAAGCCCTAGGCGCTGAGGCTTTAGCCCACAGCGCCACCCGCGTCAAAAATGTTACTAAACTATTATTGATTACAAGCTCTGCTGGATTTTACTTTCCTCAGAAACAGTACTTGATTATATTCGGCCTTTTCTGATGCTTTGGCTAGGTTATACACATACGCATGACAACTTTGAATACTTCTGGCTTATTTCCATGGACATTGGGGAATAACAGCCCTAGTGTGGTGGCAGGGATCTCCAAGGAATTCACAATACTCCCAGACTCATGAAAATACACTTTCCTGTTCTTCTCCCAGGAATTTATCCAAACTGAACTAGTGGGACCAACCTAAGTTGTGATCCAATACTTACTTGGGAGTGAGCTCCATTTAACTCAGGGGGAATTACTTCCTAGTAGATGTGCACAGGGTTGCACTGTCATTTTAAGTATGTTGTTTAGCAGCATATCAGTGGCCTAGCAGTATCACCTTGTCCTCCTCAGCTGCAATCAGCTGCTTCATCTGCAGAAGATGTCAGCAGCAGCCTTCCCTTCTTCTAGCTGGGCTGTCTGCTTCCCACCACCAACCCCAGCTGTCCTGGTGGCATGACTGGTGATATTCTGGTATTGCCTATAGCAGGCATAGGCAAACTCCGGCTCTCCAGATGTTTGGGACTACAGTTCCCATCACCCCTAGCTAACAGGACCAGTGGTCAAGGATGATGGGAATGAACTGTAGTCCCAAACATCTGGAGGGTTGGAGTTTGCCTATGCCTGGCCTATTGTGTCCAGACCCCTCAATATGTGCATGGATGTTATCTGTGCAAGCCATGATGAAAGGATTCACATCAGGCTTCCTCAACCTCGGCCCTCCAAATGTTTTGGGACTACAATTCCCATCATCCCTGACCATTGGTCCTGCTAGCTAGGGATCATGGGAGTTGTAGGCCAAAAACATCTGGAGGGCTGAGGTTGAGGAAGCCTGATTTGCATCCTGAAAAACAAGGAGATGGTAATGATGACGACAACAATGCCGTGGGCATAGCATGGGTTGCCAATGTCCGGGGCCGCATGGAGGGGGTGAGAGGGAGGGAAACGGATGGAGTATGCATGCCGTTTTCAACGGAGCCCAACGACGGAAGCACACAGCTGTATTGAGGCAGCACTGGGTGTGGGAATTTTGTGCCTCTAACAATTTTGCACCCAGGGCAACCACCCCTGTGGCCTTCCCACGCTACGCCATGGTGACAATGATACAATAATAACTGGAAACCCTGTTTGGAATGTAAGTGTAGGCCTTCATCCAGCTTAATTTACTCGGCACCAAATGTATTTGAGATGAGAAGCTCCTCCTCAGCGTGAAACACCGAACCCCAAAGTTCTGAAGCTTCTGAAATATTGTGCTTCAGTTAAGCAACTGGCATTTGGTTTGTAGGGTCCAGTAGAAAATTAAAACAATATTCAAAAAGAATTGGAAGCTTTTGAAGTTGTTCCTGATTTGAGAAACACCTTCAAGACTGTCTGTCCCAGATACATATCATGTAAGACTGCTTTTATCTGCTTATCAATGACTAACAGGCCAATCAGGACCGAGGCAGGCAGATAATATGTATACCCAATGCTTTTTTCTTTTAAAAAATGTTTAGGGGTACTCTCATTTTAACTCAAGAAAATCACCATTTTATAGTTCAAATCAGGGGAAATAAATACAGTAAATGGACAAAAGTACAAAGATTCACAAAATGTTTAGGGGCATGCGTACCCCTGCATCCCCCCAGAAAAAAGCACTGTGTATACCGCACCTTTTTCCTTTGCCCAGAAAAGCACCTTATTGGCTCCACAATGACCTCTGCTGAAACAATGATTCTGCTTCTAGATTTCTGCATCTTCCTTGGCTTTGATTTAACCTTTTTAAATCAAATTTTCAATTCTGTCTCTGTTTTCTGTCTTAGATTTGTAGCATTCTATTTAATTTAATTTAGAAAGCAAATTGAGTTTTTAAAAAAATTAATTATAAATATATTGCACCCTGTTCTTTGACGGAATTAATTAATTACTTAAAATCTAATACAGGCTTGACTCCGTATGGTCTCAATTTGTATCATTTATTAACAATAGTAAAGTAATCTCCCTTCTGTCTCAGTCACAGCAGCAACCATGGAGAAATATCTTAATGCTCTAGATTTAAGTATACCCTGTGGATGTGAACTTAATCTGTAACACAGAATATTTTCCAAGTCTGTTTTGAGGCCGTGTGGATGACTGCATAAAAGTCTTAACATATGTACATGTATTGTTCTGGATGACAACACTTTATGCCTGGCAATTGTTTTAAAAATGTTCAATAAAGTTTGTGTTTTGTTTAAAAAAATGTAATTAAAATGTAATAAACTTTGTTAATTTTTTTGGTGCACCGTTGTTCTCATCTGAAGCCATAGGGTGGCTTCACACAGGAAATAATGGAATAAAAAAGGAGAATGAAATAAAACTGATTTTAAGTTGTTTATTTAAAATTTCCAGTTATGGGATCACTTGCATTTGCTAAAGGTTGAGGGAGCATCCTATAGGGGCCCGAAGCTTGATATGGTGTGATATTTCATCTGAAAACTGTATAATAGCAAATATCAACATACACTAGCCAGTGCAAAATGATTTTATGTGTGGGCCAGCAGAAAAATGAGTGTGTCATAGCTGGCACCTAGATTGTTTACCACTTCATGATGAAATACTAATTACAGCTTTCCCTTTCACTAAGAGTCCTGTGTTGCTGTACACATCTTCATGATGTGACAAAGTGTTAAATAGATGCATATTTGCACCGTTCAGACACCAGCATCCCAGACAAGGGACAATCTAGACACAACACTAAGCTTATCTTTATCCTTTCTGAAGGTTTGGTGAGCTGGACAGAAAAATCAGAGCAGGAAGCACGATGCCTGATAGCTATTTATAAACATTCAGATAACATCATTTGGCATAAGACTGCCGTATTTCTTGCCAGCATCCCAGATGATACATCACTGAAATAAATTATTGGATTATTAATTGCTGCAGGCTTAAAGTGTTGCATGAATCTTTTAAGTGCAAGAAATTACATGTATGCAGCATATACGGTAGATTGTCATGTGGTGGTCCTGTATGTATTATTTATTTTCATATGTGCATCCACTTGGAAGCTACAAAAGATCACAGCTTCCTGTTATATGTGCATGCAGCAAAAGCAGCTCAATGCAGCCATCACATTAATTGTATAATACACAGGATCTCTCTCAAAAGATATCTAAGATGATATGCAGCTTTACAACCAACAACACAACCCATCAAAATAATGGAATGCAACAAAATCCAGTATCTGTGTCAAAAATCTCCATGCATATATACAAGTATATCTATGTGAGAATTGATAACTTTGAAGCAGTCCTAAAGAACCTCTGTGCTAAAATAGCACATAATTTAATTCTCAGATCACCAACGTTGCCAGCACCAAGTTTCTTCTCCCCAGTTTCCTCACTAAAGGCGAAGGATAAGAGAACTGAGCTGCAAGAATGCCGCGGAAAGCAGAGACTAAGACGAGATACGCAGAGATGGAAAACCGCAGCAGGTAAAGAGACAAAATAGTTGAATCACGTTGTTTTGATTGTTAGTTGTTCCTGAGGCAGCATGATGCATAAGTAGCATGTTGACTCCACAGAGTAGCCCAAGGTAAACATGGAATCTAACCACTTAAGTAACAAAAAAATAAAATAACCATGATGACTGTAGCTGACTGTTTACATAAGAACTGCCAGTGTTTCGTATGTGAACACTTCAGGCTATTCTGTCTCAAGGATGAGACAGGATGAATGCAGCCTTTAATATCAGCACTTCCTTGGTGGGTTGAGAAGAATTGCACACACCAATATCTACCTAAATCAAGGAATTCTTCATTTTTAACTGTGTAATGGTTATATTTTCTAGGTAAATATCCCACAAGGAAGGGGAAGTTTAGGATCAGAGTTTTCCTTCTAGTTGGGCTGCCTTCCCAGGTTGATGAACCCCATCTGCCTAATTTGTGGCCCTCCACTTGTTGTTGGATTGTTGTTGTTGTTTAGTTGTTTAGTCATGTCCAACTCTTCGTGACCCCATGGAGCAGAGCACACCAGGCACTCCTATCTTTCACTGCCTCCCGCAGTTTGGTGAAACTCATGCTGGTAGCTTCGAGAACACTATCCAACCATCTCATCCTCTGCCATCCCCTTCTCCTTGTGCCCTCAATCTTTCCCAACATCAGGGTCTTTTCCAGGGAGTCTTCTCTTCTCATGAGGTGCCCAAAGTATTGGAGCCTCAGCTTCAGCATCTGTCCTTCCAGTGAGCACTCAGGGCTGATTTCCTTCAGAATGGATAGGTTTGATCTTCTTGCAGTCTATGGGACTCTCCTCCAGCACCATAATTCAAAAGCATCAATTCTTCGGCGATCAGCCTTCTTTATGGTCCAGCCAAAGCTGTCAACTTCCCCCTTTTCTTGCAAGGAATCCTATTCTGTATAAGGAAATTTCCCTTAAAAAAGGGAAAACGTTGACAGCTATGGGTCCAGCTCTTACTTCTATGCATCACTACTGGGAAAACCATAGCTTTAACTATACAGACCTTTGTCGGCAAGGTGATGTTGGATGGATTACACCTTCCATTATGGCAAACTATTGGCCATGTGATTGTGGGGGATGAGAGTTGGAAACCAACAACTGGAGGGTTACAAGTTCCCTATTCCTAGTTTGAAGATGCAGGAAACAGGATGAACAAAACAAAAAGGTCATATGTACAATATGGCTTAGCACCAAGGGGTAACCCACAATTCTACCAAGAGTGGTAAGATTCTCTTACTAGGTTTGCCATCATTCATTGGCAGGGCACATGCTCTCCATGCAAAAGACCCCCAAGTCCCATCCTTTACATCTCCAGGTAGAATTGGATGCCATGTGAAATCCTGCAGCCATTGACCACTGCTCTGAGGCAACCTCCTAGGTTCTTAGGGATGCTCTTGGTGTAGAAAAGGGATGACTAACCTCTGGCTTTCAAGATGTTATTGGACTCCTGGCCCCATGCCAGCCACCATGGCCAATGGGACTCATAGCCTAACAACTTCTGGAGGGCCAGAGGTTGCCAACCCTTGGCTTAGACCACCCTGTATCCTAGTGGTAACAAAGAAGAGAAGACGAAAAGGTCCACATGCTCTTGACACTGTATGACTCCAAAGTTCTATAAAGTGACTGGGACTCCTTCTTACCAAAGCTGAAACAAATCACATCTTCAGTACAATAAATAGCATGACCTTCAACTCCCCAAAAGTCAAGAAAACATTCAGCACCTAAAAAAAAATACACACCATTCTTCAAGGCACTATGGAAATGTAATCCATTTCAGACACCATGAAAAAGCCCTCTCGTGCTGGTGATGACTGGAAAGCACAACTTTAACTGCAATGATAACACTGGCAAGGTAGTGATAAGGTTCTTTAAAAAAAATGAAATAGCATGAGCGAATTATATCATCACAAGCAGTATATAGTGGCTGACTCCAAGTTGAGAAGTGTGAGAGTTAACTTCTTCTTTTTTTTGCAAAATAAATAGGGAGGGGGGAGACAGAAATGGAATTTAAACAGAAATTAATCTCATCTTCAAATAATTTGAATTAAAGCAAAGGCTGATTTTGCCATTGGCTTCCATATCTCCTCCTAATATGATTATTCACCAAGTGTTGCTGGCAATGGGTGAGCAATACATTTTAATAAGCAAACAACAATGGTATAAAAACTAGTTAAGCTCTGATTCCTATGACTTGCCTGCCATTCTGCCAAATGTTTTCCTTGGACCGTTTGTGAAAAGCACGATGCTGAAGGATTTCTTTCATAGCAACATGAAAGTCGTATGTGTCACCCCAAATTAGGGACAGGCTGGCCAGCTCAGGGTTGCTTCTGCTTTTGCAGCAATTTCTGAGAAGATCGATAGATATAGACTGCCTCATAACACTAAGCCATTCATCTGGCTAAAGTGCAGAGGCATGCGTACCTTTGACCTTAATAGATAAAGAGTCATCTCCCTTGGATGGCTGTGAATTTCCTACAGAAACAATGATTTCCAATTACCTGTACGCTGATGCAACGTGGCAAGTGGCAGCTGGGAAAAACAACTTGTATCATCCCCTGTTTGCTTAAAACGTGTCGCATCTGGATTTGTGTAGATAAATCCACACATCGGTGCCACGTTGGCAATCTTATAGAGCTTATAATTGAAATTTGCTAGTGTGAAGCAAGTCCCTGCCTGCATGAAAAATTGCATTTCTTCAAATATAATTCCTCCTCCTCTTCAACAATATATATATATATATATATATAAAACCAGGGTGACTATCAACATTCCTGAAAGACATACTTGAAGTCATGGATCACTGATTCCTTATCCCCGCAGTAAAGCGGGACTTTGTCACTGCCTTAAATGTAGATGGGACCAATGCTCTCCATACAGTGGTACCTCGGTTTACGGACGTAATCCGTTCCGGATGTCCGTTCTTAAACCAAAAATGTTCTTAAACCAAGGTGCTCTTTCCCTAATGAGGCCTCCCGCTTCCGGTGCCCTTCCACCATTCAGATTCCGTTCTTAGACTGAGGTAAAGTTCACAAACTGGGACACTACTTCCAGTTTTGCAGAGTTTGTAAACCGAATACAGTGGTACCTTGGGTTACATACACTTCAGGTTACATATGCTTCAGGTTACACACTCCGCTAACCCAGAAATAGTGCTTCAGGTGAAGAACTTTGCTTCAGGATAAGAACAGAAATCTGGCTCTGGCGGCGCGGCAGCAGCAGGAGGCCCCATTAGCTAAAGTGGTGCTTCAGGTTAAGAACAGTTTCAGGTTAAGAACAGACTTCCGGAACGAATTAAGTACTTAACCTGAGGTACCACTGTAGTTCGTAAATAGGGCTGTTCTTAAACTAAGGTACCACTGTATTAGGGTTCCCCTGATCATAGTTTCACTCTAGACTTAGCTTCTATAGAACTAATATGGATGGGTGAATCATGAAGTTTGGAGTCTGGATTTGTCAACTGACAAGGCTACTTAGGCTGCTGCAATCCTGTACCCACTGAGGGTTGCCATGTGTCCTCTTTTTCCAGGACACATTCTCTTTTTCAGGAGTAATTTTTTTTGTCTGGGTAGATTTTTAAAATTTGCCAAAATGTCTCTGGCTATACTTTCTGGATGAGACATAGACATAACTGGTGGCTGAAGACTTGCTTTCCTCTTCTCTTCTCCTGCCCCCCCCCCCTGAGCTATATATCACAGTTTTAATAGCCTACATGTAGTAGGGATATCTAAAATGAGAGTCGTCATAGTGCTCTCTTTTTTGTTCTTCAAAATATGGCAACCCCACTTATTTGAGACTAAACCCCATTGAACTCAGTTTATGTATACACATGTATGTGATTTTAACCAATAATCTCTGTAACATTAGAAGTCAATGTAGAGGTCAAAACTGGGGAAATTACTAGCTCACATCACTGCAAATACTTCCATGGCTCTATCCAGTGGCGTAGCGTGGGGGGTGCAGGGGGGGCCGGCCGCACCGGGCGCAACATCTGGGGGTTAGGGTTAGGGGGCGCAAATCCACGGGTTAGGGGGCACAAATTACTTGCCTTGCCCCGGGTGCTGACAACCCACGCTACGCCACTGGCTCTATCCAAAAATCCTTCCATTTTCAGACACAGTCAGCCAAAGGGATGTTATGAAGGGGTGTGTGTGTGTGAGAGAGAGAGAGAGAGAGAGAGATCTCATTCCTGATCAGTCACTACCAGTTCAGATCCTATAAGCTTAGTATTTTTGTTTTTGATGTTATCATTATTTGTCATTCCTGCTTGTTCATCTAAACTTAAAAGTATTCTTTCATCCATAGACAAATGCATTAATTAATTAAACCCATATTATTAACTGAGTAAGGCTAGAATCCTAGTTATAAAATTTCCTAGCAGCAAGCACCATTGAACACAGTGGACTTCTCTCTAACTAAATATGCAAAGGATCAGGCTGCATGGTTTCTTTAATCTGTTGGCAGCCTTCGTTGCACTCCATCACTTTATCACATTACCGTTAACACGTGCTAAAAGGAAATCACAAAAACTCTTTCTTGACTCTTTTTAGTCCTAGAACACAACACACTAACACAAGTCTTGTGACTCATTTGTACTAAGATTATCTTCAACACCCACACAGCCCTCCAAACTTAACACATCTAAAAGAAATCAATAGCTATCGAAAGGAAGCCAGCACTTCCCTTCACATTCTTAGTCATATGTCTCCTGAATCAACTACAAAAGTCAATGTTGTTACGAATCTTCAGTAGATTTATTAACATTTGCTCTGTATGTGTACAAAACCTCAGTACTAATATGTTATTATGAACTTCAGTTAGATATACGCACCACTCTTGGAATAGATAGATAGATGATAGATAGATAGATAGATAGATAGATAGATAGATAGTAGATAGACAGACATATAGATGATAGATAGATAGATAGATAGATAGAGATATAGATAGATAATAGATAGACAGACAGACAGATAGATGATTGATAGATGTTAGATAGACAGACATAGATGATAGATGATAGATAGACAGATAGATAGACAGAGATATAGATGATAGATAGATAGATGATAGACAGATAGACAGATAGATAGATGATAGACAGATAGATAGATGATAGATAGATAGATAGACAGATAGATAGATAGATGATAGATAGATAGATGATAGATAGATGATAGATAGATAGATAGATAGATAGATAGATAGATGATAGATATAGATAGATGATAGATAGATAGATGATAGATAGATAGATAGATAGATAGATAGATAGATAGATAGATGATAGATAGAGATAGATGTGCATTTTGGGGATGTGCCTTGGTTCTACATGCATCATGAATTATGACATGAATTAGGGTTATTTGAGGATGGCTCTCTTATTTCTGAGGCATTAAAATGTATCAACTCGAGACAGATCAGGGACTTCCTAAGCTTCCAAGTGGCTGTATGGTCTCAAACATATAGACTGCGTGTTGCTTGTTTCCCCCCCCCCCTCACTGAGAAATGAAGCCAAGCTGACTAGGAAAATGTCCAGAGCTTGAGAAGGTGTGTGTGGAGGTGGGGAAAAATCTTTTGTTTAGCCACAGAGATCTAGCTTTTCATCAAAAATGAATTATTTCCCCAGGGCATTCCAACCACAGTCGTTGGGAAAGAATTTACAACTGCCTTTTTAAGTGAAAGTCTGCCCTTCCCTATGCAAGTTAATAGAAATATCTGTATCCTCTGTATCCTCCCAAATTTCCGGGTTCTTCCAGGGTGTTTCATGGGAGGTAATGTTTCCTTCTTCCAAGTCTTTCCTGGTGAGTTACGACATATTTCAACTACCTTCTTCCCTCATGCAAATCAGTATAACCCCACAAATCTGTGGTGGGACCCTTAGCCACCCACCAACAAGCCCTTGGAAAAACATGGTCCTTGTTGGGGGTGACAGTTCCCCCATGCCAGTCTTTCTTGGAGTTCCATGCTACCTTTTTTCCCTCCACCACCCTTATTGTAGGGTTACTTGACCTGTTTCACTCCCTGATTCCATGTTCATGAACACAGCAGCATTAATTGTCAAATAGGGAAACAAAGCATGGGCTAAGCTCTGTACCCCATGATTAAGTCTAATGTTTTAATGAGCTGGCACCAGCCTACCCAAACTCTGTGTAGCTCTTCTTTCTACCAAGGTGGGGTTTAGGAACTGCTATTGCCACATTCACCTTGAATGGCAACCATACCTCAGCTCCAAGAATCACAGCAGTATTATGTTGGGGTGTCAGGATTTACGATGTCCCTCTCGCACCAAGACACAGCAAGCTGGCAGGTTTATTACACTTAGATTTCTTTTACTACTGTATTTACTACTGTATTTACACAGTAGTTCAGTCTGAGCTCACAGCTCAGTCATCTTCCGATGACGACGACGGTGGACTCACTAAAGGGCGGGCTCTTCACCAACAGGATATTCTCCACCGGCCGCCCCTCCTCCTGTTTGACTGATGTTGTGCCTGGACTCTACACCTTCGCCTTGACCATGGGAACTAGGGAGCAGTCTGCCCCTCCCCCTCTTGAGCCATGTCTAAAAGCTGCAGTTCCTCTGAAGCAGCCTCTGTCTGTTCTACGCTGGCATTACAGGATGGGAGGGACCTGCATCACTCTCAATATGGGAAGGAATCAAGCCTCTACTTCTTCCACCCTGCCCCCTTCCTCTCTGGAGACTTCCGGAGAGCCAGTGTTGTGTAGTGGTTAAGAGGGGTAGACTCGTAATCTGGTGAACCGGGTTTGCGTCTCCGCTCCTCCACATGCAGCTGCTGACCTCACACTTCTCTGAAGTCTCTCAGTCTCACTCACCTCACAGAGTGTTTGTTGCGGGGGAGGAATGGAAAGGAGAATGTTAGCCACTTTGAGACTCCTTCGGGTAGTGATAAAGTGGGATATCAAATCCAAACTCTTCTTCTTCACTGTTGCTCTGGGAAGGGACGTCCCTGACATGGGGAAACCCAGTCAGATGGGCAGAGTATAAATAATTACTATTATTACTATTATTATTATTGGTATTTGCTTTTCACTGATAAATCAGTTGAAATGAATGTAAGGGGAGGCACTAATGTGTCCTATTTGCATGGAGAAAGCCTCAGATCAAATGAAACTAAACCACAAGGGTGAACCAGTACATAGTAGACAATGGTGGTCAACAGAAGAAGTCCAAAGGCTCTCTCAAGGCAAATCTTTAAAAAAGTAGTATAAAGCGTGTTCACATCAAAAGAGAGCACGTGTTGCGGTTGGGGCCGAACAAAACCCCATGTTAGTGACCAGGCCATAGATGGCTAGAGGCCTGGGAGCAGATTGGAGGATGTTATTACTGGGGCAATTTGGATGTTGCCAATTTAGGGGTGGGATCAATGGCTTTATAAGCAGGGTCCACAGCTTTCTCTTTCTCTTTTGCTGTGGACACCGGATCTCCCGCCCGCCCTCCCTTGCTTGGGCTTGCGCCTTGACCTTGCTCTGCCTGTCATGGGGTCGTTCGCCTTGGTGCGGGGGCCCAGTAGGAATTTTCCCAATTGGCTGATTAGTGCGTGCCTTTTGGGTTTTGCCTACTGCTTAGCAAATCGTCACAACTTGTAAGGTTGGCGGTTAGGCATTGGTTAAATTGGTTGGTGGAGGGGTATGGATTGGCTGTGCCTGCCCCTCCAATGCTGCTGCTGACGGGTATTCCGTTAAAGGAATTCTGAAGCTTACCATCCCCTTCGTCCAAACCCTGACGGCAGGGTGCGGGCCGCGTAAGCTTCAAGGAACAAGCGCGGAGTAGCTGAGGGCCTGTGACGCAGCTCCAGCTGACTCTGTCCCTTGTTTCCTCCGGGACTGACTAGGGAGTCAGTGCTGTCCCCCATGGCGGGAGGGGACAGATAGTCATAACCAATGCCTAAGCAACCACTCTCAATTTGTATTCAAATAAAGTTGTGGCCAAAATTATGCCAAAAACCTTAAACAAAAATTATGTGTGATGTGTGAGTTATTGGGAAGGGGGTTTTGGTGGACCTCAACACGCAAACACCGACAATTGGGAAACACTGGCCTGCGAGCACTCCAGTTGGAGAACAGCCTTTCCCAAAGGTATCATGGGCTTTGAAGATGCTCAAACTCAGGATGAAAGGGAGAGACATGCTAAGATGAAAGCACATTTGGCAAACCCTTACAATGATCAACTCCAGCCCGGAAACCTATGTCCCCACTGTGGAAGGACGTGAGGATCCAGAATTGGCTTCCACAGTCACTTATGGACTCACTGTTAAAACTGTGTTTATGGAAGACAATTTTACTCAGCTATGAGCGATCGCCCAAGAAGACATTTTCTTAAATGAGTATTTGGCCCAAAGAGCAGAGGTGAAACACACATTCCATTTGGTAGGTACATGTATCTCATACTTGTTTTTAAACATATGTGTTGGAAGGTTGCACAGGAAATCCTTAAAGTGTTAGGAAGTCTGACCATTGGCTCACAAAGGCCACAATTATTTACACTGACAAACTAGTATCCTCCTGTTATATCCCTTCTAAGGCGTAGAGACAACACACACAAACACGTAGAGATGATAAACTGTGTGTGGCTGTGTTCAGATAACACCTTAAGAACCTTCTTGTGTGGCTAATCTCAGAGCTTGCTCCTCTTTGTATGCCTAGAATTCTTTAACGCCCTTAGCGCCAACCTAAATAGCTATTAGCATTTGTTAAAGGCTTATTTATTTAATGTATCAATGCCAGTCCTTGGAAAGCTGCCAAAACAATGCTGGCAATCCTTTCCATTTTTAACTCACTGAATATTTGTATCTCGGGAGAATCGTTTTTCTGTTATCCTTAAATTCTGTTTTGACCTGACCTTGAAAAGTACCTGAAACTAATGTGGATTATCAAGATTTTCTGAAGAGGACACAAGCTTAAATTCAAGCAGATTTTTTTTTCTTTTTTCAAACATCATGAGCACTTCATCAAAATAAAATAAAATGCCAATGTTATGAAATGAGAGGGGGGATCTAGAGTAAAGAGCACTGTAGGCTGATAGCACTTATGCAAATCAAACGGTTTTTCAACACGCTGTATTTAGGCCAGGATGAAACAAACATTTGAACGTATCTGTTCCCTCAGAAGAGATGCAGCTGGGATTTTGATGAGAAATCTCTTTATCTGTTCCCCCCCTCCTTTCCCCTTTTTGTGCTGAACTAACAGCAGAAAAGTTTATCATAATGTGTGGATTTGCAAGGAACAAAAAAGCTAATTCTGAAGCTGCTCAAGTGAAGTCAGAAGAAGTGAGGCTGGGAATATGGTAGCAGCAAAGCTGGCAAAGTCTGTGAATAAATGTGTTATAAAGGTGGAGAGGCAGTGCTGTGTAGCAGTTAGGGCACTGGACTAGGACCTAGGAGAACAGAGTTAAAACCCCTTGAAGAGCACTTGGGGGGGGCAGCCACTTTTCCTTAGCCTAACCAACCCCACAGGATTGTTGTGAGGATAAAATGAAGAAAGCGATAACCATGTGTAGCACCTTGAATTCCTTTTAATAAAGATGGGATATAAATGCAACAACAACAACAACAACAGATCTGATCCTTCCATTTTCAGGAAGATGAACCCGTTAGTAATGTTTTGGGTTTCTTGGGAGAGGAAGGTTTCAGGATGGGATAAGGGGAAAGAAAATAACAACAACAACAACAACAACAACAACAACACCCCCAGCCATCCTTGGCTGCTCCCAACACAATATTAAAAACACAATAAAACCTCAAACATTAAACACTTCCCTAAACAAGGCTGCCTTCAGATGTCTTCTAAAAGTCAGATAGTTGTTTATTTCCTTGACATCTGATGGGAGGGCATTCTACTGGGTGGGCGCCACTACCGAGAAGGCCCTCTGCCAGGTTCCCTGTAACCTCACTTTCCGCAGACATCTCCTTATTCTTTACACACACATTATTTTTTTCTGTAAAAATATTGGCTTGTTTATCTGTTACTTATATCCATACATATCGGCCGCTTTTTTCAACTCAAATAACTTCAAAGCAGCATACATGCTTTTTTAAAACCCTACAGTGAAAGTTCATAAACACCGAGATACCCATTTTCTTTACCAGACAATGACTCTTAAGCAAAAGAAAAGAGGGGAAAATCAATCCTATTCCCACAACCTAGAAATACTGGCATCCGTAAACCAAAGCTCTGAACTGATGCAAGGAAAACAGGGAGGGCAGAGATCAAAGCATGGAGTTGTTATAGCAACTGGCATTCGGAGAATAAGTCTGAATTTCATAAAATACATATGGCATCTCAAGATATACAAAAAGAATAAACTGAGTAACTCGTTTAAAAAATACTACAAGCTCTGTAGAGGATTCAGCCTGCTGGGTGAGCCAGCTTCATAGACAAGTTTGCAGGAGGAATTTTAATATATCTCTTTATGTTGCTGGAGGGTGAGCTGTCTGAAGTGCCTCATAGCGCTTCTGCCTTGTCTTCAGGGGCTGGAGTTAGGATCACACTGAGCTGAAACAGTCTAGGACAAAAGCGGGGCTCTTAGTTGGGATGTTTGGGTGTGTTCCTATTCCATATATTTGGTTGGGACTGCTGTGAAGAGTAGTTCAACTTTGTTAATCTCTTTCTCTTTGCTAGCTTGACTTATTATTTGAAAGTTTTCTATACTTCTAATGTGTTATTAATTGACAATCAGCAAGGCTATGGGATATTACAGATGGAAAAATTTATCAGAGAGAGGGACATATACAGAGTATGTAAAAGAACAATGTCAAAATATTAATCCGTTGGCAGATTTTGATTGAACTTCTGTGTGCAGATAGGATAATTTTATAAAATTTAAAGTAAGTTAAGCAACATGCAGAAAATAAAGTTAAGTGCTTATTTAAGGAATTTAACCTGGGAACATAATGGGAAGATCGGAGGTCATGTCAAATTCAATTACAAAACTATGTACAAAGCAAGTATCAGTTAAGGAATGAATGACTGTTTTATTTCTGTGTTCATCTTTATTTTGTCTTTAACATTCACTGATTATTTTTGTTATATAATTTTCAACCAATAAAGCATTAAAAAATGTGTTATTAATTGTTGAGTGATCTTAATATAGAACAGAGTGCCCCTATTTTCATCTGAGAAATTTTGGAGGGTATGATAACAATACATTTCTCTTGCAGTCTGCAGCATCCCTGTCTGCCTGTGATTCTCGATCTGCAAAAATCTACATGGGACGAGTTACATCTGTCCTGTCCTGAGCTTTAATTGAAGTGTTGACTACCTGAGATTAGCATAGTCATAGCTGCTTACTTTTTATTTTTTTAAAAAGGGTGCATGTGGCAAATCTGCCCCTGATGAAGTGCTACAAAAAAGAAGAAGAAGAGAGAGAGAATTCCATTATGTTCCACAGCTTTGGAGCCAGCTGTTGTGTGTGACCTCAGGGGGCGGGCATTTCTTTATATCCTATCACCTGTGATTTGTGACCTTTTGGTCAATTGTCTGTCTGCCTGCCATAGTGTATAATGCAAATATGCCCAGCTGAATTCTCCATCATGATCATATCAAAGCCTTAAAACATCATAGGAGGAAAGGTGTATTGTAGTGCAAACTATCAATTGATTTTTTAAAAATCACATCAGTATCAATATAGACCAGCAGTCACAGCCACAAAATGTTTATACGCCATGGACCCAAACCTGCCCAAACCTGTTTTTCAACACATCTCTCAATACTATAAAACCTTCTACTGAATAAAATGAAACGCTTAGCTGAAACTGCAAGTTTTAATTTGATACTATTAGAAGATGTTGCTGTGGAAGCAAAGAATGATTATATTCTTTATATCCCATTTGTCCCACCTGAAAGTGAGGGCTTAGACTGACATATTGTTGAAATACCTAACACTCCAGCCTTATTCTGAAGTAGTTTCCTCGAGTGCTGATATTTGAACTGTAAACTCATCAGGTTATGGATGTGTGTTGACCTTAGTCTATGATGTACAATTTACATTGATTGTGCTATATTGCATCTTTATAATTTGTGAGCATCCACATCATATACTTGAAGCAATCTTCTCTTATGCCACTTAATCAGGCATGGCTTCCCTCAAAGAATTCTAGGAACAAAAATTTCATACCCTCCAATATTTCTCCAATGAAAATAGGGACATCCTATTGAATAATAATAATAATAATAATAATAATAATAATAATAATAATCCAACATATATAAAAACTTAATAGAACATTGAACATTAAAAAGAACTTCCCTATACAGGGCTGCCTTCAGATGTTTGCTAAAGGTTGTATGGTTATTTATCTCCTTGGCTCAGGGTTGAATAACTCCATACTCTCCAACATTTTTCTGATGAAAATGGGGACGTCCTATTCCACCATTATCATCATCATCACCATTATCACTAAATACTAATAATAACCAGCCCATTTGACGGGGCTGCCCCAGCCACTCTGGGCAGCTTCCAACATTTATTTAAAAACATAAAGGTAAAGGTAAAGGGACCCCTGACAGTTAGGTCCAGTCGTGACCGATTCTGGGGTTGCAGCACTCATCTTGCTTTATTGGCCAAGGGAGCGGGCGTACAGCTTCCAGGTCATGCGGCCAGCATGACTAAGCCACTTCTGGCGAACCAGAGCAGCACACGGAAACACCGTTTACCTTCCCGCCAGAGCGGTACCTATTTATCTACTTGCATTTTGATGTGCTTTCTAACTGCTAGGTTGGCAGGAGCAGGGACCGAGCAATGGGAGCTTACCCCGTTGTGGGGATTTGAACCGACAACCTTCTGATTGGCAAGTCCTAGGCTCTGTGGTTTAACCCACAGCACCACCCGTGTCCCATTTAAAAACATAGTAAAACATTAAAAATTTGAGGGGGGGAATACTTCCCTATGCAGGGCTGCCTTCAGATGTCTTCTAATGGTTGTATAGTTTCTTATCTCCTAGGCTCAGGAGTTGCCTAACTCCATACCCTCCAACATTTCTTCCGTGAAAATAGAGACATCCTAAAGAAAAGCAGGGCATTCCAGGATCAAATCAGAAACTGGGACGGCTTCTGTAAATCTGGGACTGTCCCTGGAAAATAGGGACACTTGGAGGGTCTGAAATTTGTTGGGAATTCTAACTCTGTCGGAGGTCCCTGCAATCTTTAACAAACTACCTTTCCCAGGATTCTTTGGAGGAAGCTATGATTCTTAAAGTGGTAGAAGAGTGCTTTAAATAGATAATGTGGCTGTGACCCAAGCTGAAAGAAGCTATGAATCATGTGTTGTGATCTAACAGGGACTCTCTAAATCCCCTCTCTTCCTGTTAGTGTAGAAGGTGGCGATCATCAAACACTGTGCAGGGACACAGTGCATGGCTGACAATATGAATTCATCTTGATGGTTCACAAATTGCAAAGGCTCCCAGAAATAAGACAACCATCACCTCACCTTCATAATGCTCTGTCTTCATCTATTTGTGTAACACACTTTGCATACTTTGCACAATGCAGCATCTGTCGGCAGCATCTGCTTCCAGCGTGGCATCAGCAAATCACACATGAAGCTCCGTGTCTCCTTGTGATGATAGCATTATGCACAAGAGGCTTATAATATTATGCCATCATAGGTTCTTCCCTATGTCAGGTAGCATCTCCCAGATGCAAACGTGTCCCAACAGCTTTTGACCAAATTAAAATCTAAGCATTTCTATCTACTGGTTGCCTGTGGTTAATGTTTTCGGTATTATTAAACCTTATTGATCTTAGTCTTACCTCAAAGTGGATTATTAAATATGTGCAAACATTTGGTTTGTCTTTATGCAGTGTTTTTTCTGGGGGGTACATACAGGGCAATCTTAACCATAGGCGCCAGGGGTGCAGGGCACTTGGGCACCGGCCTCTCAGGGGCACCAGGCTAAGAGTCCGGGGCCCGAGAGTTGAAGTCCGGGGAAGAGCCCGCCCATTGAGTGGAGTGCCACTGTTGGCCCTTCTGCTGTCGTCGGCTCTGCGCCACGAGTTCGGGGGTGAGCAAGCCAGTGAGGCGCTGAGGTGGGTGGGTGGCTCTGCCCTCCTGCGTGCCTGGGATTGGCTTAGGGCTGTGGAGAGGCCCACCCAGAGCACGCTGCTTACTCCATGAGGCACCCGACACTGATGCCTTCGGGTGGTTTGTTGTGATGGGTTCCTTATGTTTCCTGTTTCCTGTTCTTGAGCAGAGATAAATGTGGTGTCAGAGCTCCCTTAAAAAAAAAAAGTCAACAACTCCAGGGAACCTTTCCTTAAAAAAGGTCAACAACTTTGGGGTTCCTCCCACATCTCTGGGCAACAAGGGGGGCCCCCGGATATGCTTAAGATGGCCCTGGGTACACAAGGGTACGCAGGACGGGCAACATCCCCCCTTCCCGTGTTAAAAGTGTGTCACTTACTGTAACACTTACTGTAAGACAGAGTTGTTCTGCCTGGCCTTTGGCTTGGAATCAACTTGATCCCCTCTCCCTCTTTCCTTTTTCCTTTCTCCTTCTGTGATGGAACTCCTATTTGGGGACTTCCCTGGCTTTTTTTCTGGCCCACGTAGGACCAGTCTGGATAGTTGGCCTTAGTGAAGACTTGACGTTTTCATCCCCCAAAAAGTTTTTGATTTGATTTGAGTTCCTACTGAAATGAGGCTGCATTTAAATGTTGTATTTTAATCTTGTTTTTAAGCTGTATTTCAATCAATTGTTTTTATACCTGGTGTTAGCTGGCTTGAGCCCGGTCTTGGCTGGGGAGGGCAGGGTATAAATAAAATGTATTATTTTCATTATAATAACTTCCTGATGAGTACTGGCACCTTTTTCTGTTGAAAGAAAGAAAAAAAAAATGTGACATCACATTCACTATGTGCAGGTGTGTGGATGTGACGTCGCACATCTGCACTGTGGCTCCTCTTCTTCCTCCTCTTCGCAAGCAGGAAGGCACCCTATTCTGTGGGGAGGAGAGAGACTCTGCCTCCATGTCCAAGCCCACCCCCCACCCCCCCTGTAAAAGGTTGTCTCGCTTGCTGGCTGCAGAGGGCAGAACTGAACTGCTGGTCTCTCAGAAGGAAGCGCCGCTGCCGCCTTTTCTCACTGACTTTGTGGGTGCCTATATTATATTATTGTGGGTGCCCAAGCACCCATGGCCACCTGGAGCTGGCTCCCATGATGATGTCCCTTCATGTGCATATTGCTACTATTTTACAGATTATGTTAAGGTGACTTTTGTAATCGGGCAAGCTAAATGGTGTACCAGAAACTTTATCCAAAATTTCCAGAGCATGGTCATGACATTCCACAAAACTCACCCCCAGATTCAAAGTGGGATTTGTTTTATAGGTTCTGCTTCTTTCCGGGTCTTTATTAACTGATGGGTCTAAATAAGTGACACTAAATAATTGACATACTGCACTCCACCCTGTTCCGTGCTTCTGGCGAATATTATTCTGGGTGATCTAATCAATTTGAGATTGTTAGGTACAGTGTTCTTTCTTGATATACAGGACAGACTGGTTTCTTTCAGAGATACGACTTCCATGTAATTTTCTGAATACATTAGGCCAGAGGAACAGGTTGCAATTGGGGGAAAAGAACATTATTTCCCACTGCTTCAAATGTGGATTGTTAAATTCTTTAAGTATCCTGAAGCTCTGCCATTGATTCATTTTTCTTTTTTTGTTCCTAAGTATTCTTTATAACAGGTACAAAATGCAGAGCAGTAATAAGCCCTAAGCTTATTACTTAAAACATGGTAATGTGCTTTAATTTTACACTGTTAAGGAGATTTTCATGCATTATCAGATCATTGTCAGGCATACAAGCACATCTGCCCTGAATGGTGTCATCTGAACAATTTTCAAAGAATCCTGCAAGGTAAAAACGAAATCAAAGGAAGCTGTCTTCTATTCTTCACATCACTGGTTGACTGTGCCTGGATTTTTATATACCACAGGGAAGATTTTTTTTCCAGCAGCCGCTTGTACCATATGTGGATTATTCCATTATAGAGGGAACATTTTACTGCTATTATGGATTATGTTCAAAAGGCTGAAACTAAAGTTGTGCCTGAGAGCATTATTGTGTATGTTCCATTGGAAGAATTAGGAAGTGTTTTGATAAATGAAGAGCACAGAACTGCCCTAATTCAACAGGGGCATATTTTTGGTGTTTAAATGCTTTGAAACTGTGAGCTTAACTGATATATATATCAGCACAACTAAATGCAGCACAGCCATCTTCTCAGAAAAACTCTTCACAAGCTCAAGAGGTCAAGACACAAAAGCTTTAGCAACTAATCTACACTTAATGACCCACCCAGTGATATTCAGAATATCACTCATGAAATCACTCAAGATATCCCTCAAGTAATTAAGGAACAAAAGAAGAAAAGGCACACTAATCTAGGAACTTCCTCTCTGCCCAGAACGTTGGAGGCTATACACCACACCCCTCAACAGTATTTATAGGAACTCAAACACCAGATTCTGCTCTGTTCCAGTAACAAGAAGCCGAAAGCACCAGCCTGAAGATGACGAGTGAGACCTCGTCGAAACGTCGCACAGACACCCCGACTCTTACACGGGAAGACACCCGAAGACACCAAAACCTGCATTCCTGTACCCGTGAAAATCTACGAAAGCAAATATATATATATATATATATATATATATATATATATATATATATATATATGCCGGTTTTGGTGTCTTCGGGTGTCTTCCCGTGTAAGAGTCGGGGTGTCTGTGCGACGTTTCGACGAGGTCTCACTCGTCATCTTCAGGCTGGTGCTTTCGGCTTCTTGTTACTGGAACAGAGCAGAATCTGGTGTTTGAGTTCCTATAAATACTGTTGAGGGGTGTGGTGTATAGCCTCCAACGTTCTGGGCAGAGAGGAAGTTCCTAGATTAGTGTGCCTTTTCTTCTTTTGTTCCTTAATTACTTGAGGGATATCTTGAGTGATTTCATGAGTGATATTCTGAATACCACTGGGTGGGTCATTAAGTGTAGATTAGTTGCTAAAGCTTTCGTGTCTTGACCTCTTGAGCTTGTGAAGAGTTTTTCTGAGAAGATGGCTGTGCTGCATTTAGTTGTGCTCTGGCTTGGCTTCGTGTATAGGGGCGAGCTGTGATTTTGTGCCTTGTGCCAGCCAGATCTGTGTAGGGATTGCAGGGGGGTGCAGCATCCGGAGGTGCCACTATAGTTTGGCTACTGGATGGAGTCTGTAATATGTCTGTGGAGAGGGTCTGGGTTTGGGTCTGGTGTGGTTGATTGGTGACGGCGTTCTGTGTGCCTCTGGTTCTGGTGTCGGTTTTTGTGGGGAGGGCTAATTTCCAGATGTCTGGCAGGCGGGACGTGTCGTCACGCTTGTTCATGTTGTGAGGGTGTTTCTCTATCTCGATGGCTTCCATGATTATTCTCTTGTGGTGATGTTCCATGTTAAAGAGCAATTTGGAATCTGCAAAATTAATTTCGTGTCCTGTTTCTTTCATGTGTTGGAAAAGAGAGGAAGTTTTTTCTTCTTTTTTGACGGCATTCTTGTGTTCTGCGATACGTGCATTTATTCGTCTGTTTGTTTGTCCAATGTACGTGGCTGGGCAGACTTTGCAGGGTATTTCATAGACCCCTTGGTTTTCCAGCTGGATTTTGTCTTTTGGGTTTCTGAGGATATTGGCTATTTTTTGGTTGGTGCAGAAGGCTGTTTTGATATTGTGTTTATGGAGGATTTTGCTAATTTTGTCTGTAGTGCCCTTGATATAAGGAAGGAGGGCCATGCCATTGTTTTCTTCTGTGTCTTGGTTTTTGGGGGGTGTTTCTTTTTGGATTAGCTTCGTAACCCTGTTTTTCTGGTATCCATTGGCGATTAACACATTTGAGAGATTCTGTAACTCAGTTGTCAAGTGGTCTTTGTCAGCCAGGCGTTTGGTTCTGGAGATGAGAGTCTTGGCTACGGAGTTTATTTGTGCAGGGTGGTGGTGTGATTGTGCATGTAAGTAGCGGTTGGTGTGTGTTTTTTTCCGGTAGATAGTGTGTCCTAGGGAGCCATCAGGTTTTTTGTAGATTAGGACGTCAAGAAAGGGGAGTTGGTTGTTGTCTTCTATTTCCATAGTGAATTGTATTTTGGGGTGTAGGCTGTTGAGATGTGTGAGGAAGCTATCTAGTTTTTCTTTCCCGTGTGGCCAAATTACAAAGGTGTCGTCAACATATCTGAGCCAAAGTTTGGGTTTGTGTTCTGACTTGTCTAAAGCATTGGTTTCAAAGTGTTCCATGTACAAATTTGCGATGACCGGTGAGAGGGGTGATCCCATAGGTGCTCCTTCTATCTGTTTGTATCTTTGTCCATTGTGGATGAAGTACGTGTTGGTTAGGCAGTGGTTGGTCAGGTCCAGGATGTATTTGGGGGGATTGTATTTGTTTTGGATGGCTGTCAAGGCTTCATTAATGGGTACTTGAGTGAAGAGAGATACAACATCGAAGCTCACAAGAAGGTCATCGGGATGTAGGTATTGCTTCTTTATTGTTTCTATGAACTGGAAGGAGTTAGTAACGTGTGAAGCGATGGATTCTGCATAGGGCTGAAGTTGCTTAGCGAGAAATTTAGCGAGATTTTGTAGAGGTGAGCCTATGGAGCTGACTATAGGTCTGAGTGGTGTTCCTTCTTTGTGTATCTTGGGGAGACCGTAGAGTTTGGGGCATCTGGATGATTTTTCTCTGGGGATGATTCTTAGCTGGATTTCTTCACTGATAGGAGAGGCTTTTATTTTGGATTTGGTGGTTTTTTCCAGATAGGTGGTGGGATCTGTTTTTATAGGTTGGTAGGTAGGGTCTTGGAGTAGATTTGATAGTTTTGCTTGGTAGTCCGATGTGTTCATCACAACAGTGGCGTTGCCTTTGTCTGCTGGGAGAATGATTATGTTGTTGTCTTTCCTCAGGTTGGTGAGTGCTTTCTGTTCTTCTTTGTGTAAATTGCTTCTGGGTGGTTTGCTGGAGCAGAGGATGTTGGTGACTTCAAGTCTGATTTTATTGGCTTCATCTGGGTCGATTTTGGTCAGGCTAGCTTCGACTCCGCATATGATGTTTTCCGTGGGGATGCGTCTCGGGGCGACTGCAAAGTTGAAACCTTTGGAGAGTACTTTGGTTTCAGTTGGGGTGAGGATCCTGTTTGATATGTTATGTACTGTTTGTTTCATGGGTTGTTGTGGAGGGTGGCTGGGCTTCTGGCGTTTTTCTAGTTTGTAGAGTTTGTTGGTGTGTCTGTCTGTCTTATGTGAGGTCTCAGTTTCAGCTCTCCAGACGGCTAGTTGTTTGCATTTGTCCCAGAGTGCAGGGTGGATTTTGTTGCATAGTTTGAGGTGAAGAGTGAGCAGATCTTTGTTGGTTTGGTTTAGTAGGTATCTTTTCTTATGTATTTCGTTTCTGATTAGGGAAACCAAACCAACAAAGATCTGCTCACTCTTCACCTCAAACTATGCAACAAAATCCACCCTGCACTCTGGGACAAATGCAAACAACTAGCCGTCTGGAGAGCTGAAACTGAGACCTCACATAAGACAGACAGACACACCAACAAACTCTACAAACTAGAAAAACGCCAGAAGCCCAGCCACCCTCCACAACAACCCATGAAACAAACAGTACATAACATATCAAACAGGATCCTCACCCCAACTGAAACCAAAGTACTCTCCAAAGGTTTCAACTTTGCAGTCGCCCCGAGACGCATCCCCACGGAAAACATCATATGTGGAGTCGAAGCTAGCCTGACCAAAATCGACCCAGATGAAGCCAATAAAATCAGACTTGAAGTCACCAACATCCTCTGCTCCAGCAAACCACCCAGAAGCAATTTACACAAAGAAGAACAGAAAGCACTCACCAACCTGAGGAAAGACAACAACATAATCATTCTCCCAGCAGACAAAGGCAACGCCACTGTTGTGATGAACACATCGGACTACCAAGCAAAACTATCAAATCTACTCCAAGACCCTACCTACCAACCTATAAAAACAGATCCCACCACCTATCTGGAAAAAAACCACCAAATCCAAAATAAAAGCCTCTCCTATCAGTGAAGAAATCCAGCTAAGAATCATCCCCAGAGAAAAATCATCCAGATGCCCCAAACTCTACGGTCTCCCCAAGATACACAAAGAAGGAACACCACTCAGACCTATAGTCAGCTCCATAGGCTCACCTCTACAAAATCTCGCTAAATTTCTCGCTAAGCAACTTCAGCCCTATGCAGAATCCATCGCTTCACACGTTACTAACTCCTTCCAGTTCATAGAAACAATAAAGAAGCAATACCTACATCCCGATGACCTTCTTGTGAGCTTCGATGTTGTATCTCTCTTCACTCAAGTACCCATTAATGAAGCCTTGACAGCCATCCAAAACAAATACAATCCCCCCAAATACATCCTGGACCTGACCAACCACTGCCTAACCAACACGTACTTCATCCACAATGGACAAAGATACAAACAGATAGAAGGAGCACCTATGGGATCACCCCTCTCACCGGTCATCGCAAATTTGTACATGGAACACTTTGAAACCAATGCTTTAGACAAGTCAGAACACAAACCCAAACTTTGGCTCAGATATGTTGACGACACCTTTGTAATTTGGCCACACGGGAAAGAAAAACTAGATAGCTTCCTCACACATCTCAACAGCCTACACCCCAAAATACAATTCACTATGGAAATAGAAGACAACAACCAACTCCCCTTTCTTGACGTCCTAATCTACAAAAAACCTGATGGCTCCCTAGGACACACTATCTACCGGAAAAAAACACACACCAACCGCTACTTACATGCACAATCACACCACCACCCTGCACAAATAAACTCCGTAGCCAAGACTCTCATCTCCAGAACCAAACGCCTGGCTGACAAAGACCACTTGACAACTGAGTTACAGAATCTCTCAAATGTGTTAATCGCCAATGGATACCAGAAAAACAGGGTTACGAAGCTAATCCAAAAAGAAACACCCCCCAAAAACCAAGACACAGAAGAAAACAATGGCATGGCCCTCCTTCCTTATATCAAGGGCACTACAGACAAAATTAGCAAAATCCTCCATAAACACAATATCAAAACAGCCTTCTGCACCAACCAAAAAATAGCCAATATCCTCAGAAACCCAAAAGACAAAATCCAGCTGGAAAACCAAGGGGTCTATGAAATACCCTGCAAAGTCTGCCCAGCCACGTACATTGGACAAACAAACAGACGAATAAATGCACGTATCGCAGAACACAAGAATGCCGTCAAAAAAGAAGAAAAAACTTCCTCTCTTTTCCAACACATGAAAGAAACAGGACACGAAATTAATTTTGCAGATTCCAAATTGCTCTTTAACATGGAACATCACCACAAGAGAATAATCATGGAAGCCATCGAGATAGAGAAACACCCTCACAACATGAACAAGCGTGACGACACGTCCCGCCTGCCAGACATCTGGAAATTAGCCCTCCCCACAAAAACCGACACCAGAACCAGAGGCACACAGAACGCCGTCACCAATCAACCACACCAGACCCAAACCCAGACCCTCTCCACAGACATATTACAGACTCCATCCAGTAGCCAAACTATAGTGGCACCTCCGGATGCTGCACCCCCCTGCAATCCCTACACAGATCTGGCTGGCACAAGGCACAAAATCACAGCTCGCCCCTATACACGAAGCCAAGCCAGAGCACAACTAAATGCAGCACAGCCATCTTCTCAGAAAAACTCTTCACAAGCTCAAGAGGTCAAGACACGAAAGCTTTAGCAACTAATCTACACTTAATGACCCACCCAGTGGTATTCAGAATATCACTCATGAAATCACTCAAGATATCCCTCAAGTAATTAAGGAACAAAAGAAGAAAAGGCACACTAATCTAGGAACTTCCTCTCTGCCCAGAACGTTGGAGGCTATACACCACACCCCTCAACAGTATTTATAGGAACTCAAACACCAGATTCTGCTCTGTTCCAGTAACAAGAAGCCGAAAGCACCAGCCTGAAGATGACGAGTGAGACCTCGTCGAAACGTCGCACAGACACCCCGACTCTTACACGGGAAGACACCCGAAGACACCAAAACCGGCATTCCTATACCCGTGAAAATCTACGAAAGCATATATATATATATATATATATATATATATATATATATATATAATCATTTGGATAGAAAGCACTAATGAAATGAAATGACTATGTAACAGCTTATGGGGAAAAGCTCAGTGGTGAAATACTGGCTGCTCACCCCTTCTCCGGGGATGTAGGCCTTGCCTCTGTCCACCACAGACGCTCCAAGTGTCCCTTTTTTCCAAGGACAGTCCCAGTTTTACAGAAGCCATCCCAGTTTCTGATTTGATCCTGGAATGTCCCACTTTTCCTTAAAATGTCCCTACTGCCATTGGAGAAATGTTGGAGGGTATGGAGTTATCTGACCCTTGAGCCATCTGAAGGCAGCCCTGTATAAGGAAGTTGTTGGTTGTTGTTGGTTTGTTTGTTTTTTTAAAAAAAGTTACATGTTTTGTTATGCTTTTATATATGTTGGAAGCCACCCAGAGTGACTAGGGCAACCGAGTCAGATGGATAGAGTATAAATAGTAAAAAATTTGTTGTTAATATTATTATGGAATAGGGCGTCCCTATTTTCATTGGAACAATGTTGGAGGGTATGCGATTTGTTCATAAGGATTTTAGATAAATGACACAGAACAATAAACCAGAGCACCATTCTCCCAAAGTCCTGTCTTTCTGGTTGTCGTTAGAGAACATCTCTGCTTGGTCACTTGGCCTCTGTTGTGTTGCTGAGGTAAATGAACAATCTTCTCAAAATGGCAGTCAGCTCCATTTAGGAGAATCAAAGTAAATATAATTATAACTTAAAGTAGGATAAAACAAAAACAAAAACAAGAAACCTGGAGTTTTGAGGAACTCTGTACTGACTTGACTTAATGGACTTAATGAGGAGAGGAGGTAGATAGACACCATCCTAACAGCTCTGAGGTACTATTGGCTAAGTGCCCATAATATTGGCTTTCTCCAGCTCCAACTATCTTACTGAGCATGTGCAGTAAGATCTGTACTCCAGGATTCTTCAAGAACCATATCCCCTGAGCATTGCATTCAGAGGCGGAGCTAGCTGCTCTGGCACCCGGGAACAGCGGGGGCGGGGCTAGCCACCCACGGCGAGTGTCCCAGAGGGGCGGGGCAGCGATGCCACCCCCCTCTGGGATGACGCCCCACCTCACCCCCCTTTCTCCAGCACTGATTGCGTTGGCAACTTCCTATGTTCCTGTTGTGAGCTGTGTAATCCCTAGCTGAACTCCCACTTTGCCATGAGCTCACTAGGAAGCTTTTATTTTTTATTTCGCCCCCCAAAAAATACTTATTTTATAACACAACTAAACAACACAAACAGAAAAAAGCCCAAAAGCCCAAACAATACTTATTTTTTTCTAAACATTGCGTGTTGAGTCCCACAGTTGCCACCCCCCAATAATTCACACTTCACACATCAATTTTTGTTTGGGTTTTTGGCATAATTTTGGCCACAACTTTATTTAAATACAAAATATGTGAGTGGTTGCTTAGGCACTGGTTATGACTATCTGTCCATGCCCTCAGGGACAGAGCTGGCATTCCGGACACCAGCGGAAGCCAGAGGCATTCCGGACACCAGCGGAAGCCTTAGTGGGAAACAAGTATTGGGTGAGCAAATGAAGCTGGGCATCAGTCCCTCACTACTCACCCTCATGTTCCTTTGGGGCTTGCACGGCCCAAGTCCGATGCCAGGGACAAGGACGAAAAGAATGGCAAGCCCCTGGATTCCTTTAACGGAATTCCCTTCGCATCATTTGGAGGGGTAGGCACTTACCCCTCCAAGAACCACCTTAACCAATGCCTAACCGCCATGGAGCCTCAAGCTCACCGCCAAACCACTCACAGCCCCAGCCAAGCCCTTAGCTTAGCCACCACTGCACCTAGCCAAGCCTCGTTCCCAGAGGCAGAAAGATGCACCCCATCAGCCCTAAAAAGGGGCGTAGCTTGAAACAGTATCGCCGGATGGGAAATCACATCACCATCCAACTCAAAAATCTTCTTAGCCACCGCAGAATTGATGCGTTTCCTGGCCCTTTCTGTGGCTGCCGGGCAACGACTGCCCAACCAAATGCGGCGTTGCAATAGCTTAGACCAAAATATCTTAGCTGACGGCACCAATGTTCGCAGCATCTCCAAGTCACACAAAATTGCAGCACGAAGTGAAAGACAGTCCACGGATACCAGGTCGTTCTCACCCAGCTGCACCACGATAGCTGTGGGCGGCCCTTCCAAGAGCAACTGCCTCCGAATCCTTGGCAGGAACTCAGACCAGCGCATTCCCCGCCTGGACAGCCACGACAGCTGCACATGTGGAGGGAAGCCGAGACCTGGACCCAGCCTGGACTGCCGTGCTGCGACACCAGCCCAATGGATGATGCTGTGCCCTACCAACCAGATGCGAACAGCCGCCAGACCTGAGATAAACAAAAACAAACAGTATAAGAGTCCGAGAGTACTAACGAACATAGCCCCGAAAGGCATTCGACTTCCAGCGCCCCAAATCCTTTATCCTGGCGGCCAACAAACCCCAATGAGCAGCCGTTGTTGCAGCCCCAATCCTAAAGGAGTGAGGGGCGAAACCATCTGACGTGCCGTCACAAGCGAGAATCGCTTTACGCATCACCTGTGCAAACTGGCGTCTCGTTAGGGGCGACCCATTTTCATGTCTAAGCAGAGGCCCATCACCCGTGACGCGTACTGCTAAGTACTTACTGACATCCTTCACAGGGCAAGGGCCTGCCTCTCCCGTGGCAGGGAGACGAATGACGGCACCCCTACCCTTCTGATCAGTCTTAGAAGTTCTGACTGTGACTCTCAATTCTGCGGGGGTTAGCTGCACATCCCTGAGCAAAAGGCCCCTGGAACGACCATCTCTGTTGTCTTCAAATACCAGTTCACCCACTCTCATAGCTCCAAAAAAGGCAATAGAAAAGGCAGCCGAGAAAAGGCGAGCCTCGTACCCCGACCAGCACACCACCCTCAGCCTCTTGCGCATCCTGCTCAACAAATCAAAGGAAATGGGGCACCGAGAGGCTGGCTGGGATGGACGAAGTCTGCCCCAGCCTTCGAGGGCCCTGCGCACAATAAACCTCGCACATGGGTCCTTATCATAAAATGTCTTACAGAAAAAGGCAATGGCAGCCACCTGTATCTTAATAGTTCTTGCTGCCCACCCCAATTGAAATAAATGTGCTAAATAACTCAACACCTGCGAGGAGGTGGGGGGAACACCTTCTAAATTAGAGGTTGTCTGGCGCGAAAATGTCAAAAAATCGGTCCAAGCCTTTTTGTAAGATCTAAGGGTAGAAGGGGAAACCGAAGCCGCTACTCCCTGCAAAACTAATTGCTGCCAAGGTTCCAGAGATGATCCGGGAAATATTCCAGACGTATCCGTGCCTCTGGAACCAGAAGTCTGAACCGCTCCATCTGAAAACGGGACAGAGCATCAGCAATTTCGTTAGACACCCCAGGAATAAAACGTACAATGCTGTGGCTCAAATGTGCACAGCTGCTCCTATGAAAAAAGGAAATAACAGACAAGCATCAGCACAGACATCATTGTGACACTTCCTGATATAACCCTTGTCAGCGTCAGACTTCCAATGACCCGTATTCACAATCCTGTCTACTGACAGGCCCCCAGTGTGCAGCCTTTGCAGCAGCACCCAATCGTAAGGAATGAGGAGTGTTCAGCGGTAAGCAAGCCGCAGGCTGTAATAACTGGTGCACGACGTAAGCACATTGATGCCGGGCTAACGGGAACCCATTTTCATGCACTAGGAGTGGGCCAGCCCCCAGGGAATAAAAAGCCAAATATTCTGTTATCCATAACGGGGCAAGGGCCCTCCTCACCTGTGGCGGGAAGCCTGATTATGGCACTCCTGCCCACTAAGTCTGTTTTAGAGTTACCAACTCTAATGACAAGCTCCAAAGGATAAGGAAAAGTCCTGAAGCAATAAGCCTCCAGACTCTCAGCCCCGTGCTGGCTCCAACAACCATTTTCCCAACCCTCAGTGCGAAAATGCAGTGGACTACTGAAAGGAGTCTCACCTTGATCTTTAACCCGCAGACAAGTTTTAACTTGTTGCAGATACTGCATAGGTAAAAATTGACCGACTTCCTGCCCACTGTCCTATGAGGTTGGAGCCTATTCCAACCTTCCAAGGCCCTGCGCACTGCAAACTTTATACAAGGGTCTCTGAAAAATAAAGCTTCAATGTAACAGACATTGCAGCGGACTGAATTCGGATAGTTATAACCGCATGCCCAATCTGCAGCAGGTGGACCAAATACTGCAGGATCTGCTCAGAGGATGGGGGCCAATTTTCCTGAATGGCCGAGAACTGCCAGCTTAAGGCTAAGAAATCCATCCAGGCCTTCCCATAAGAGGTAAAAGCAGAAGGGGAAACGGAAGCTGCCGCTCTCTGAAATTACTAATTGTTGTCAAAATGCCACAGGTCTGGAAAAGTCTGGCAATAGCTGAGTCTGGAGCCCAAGATATGAAGCGCTTCATCTGAAAATCGGATAGTGTCAGCGTAATTTGGAGAGTAGAAAGCACAATATTAAACCTTAAGTGGCGCAGCTCGAAAGCATGAGCGGAGGAGCGGAGACTGTGCTACAGCATGAGGACTGTTTTGCCAAGACGCTCACCACTACCTGGTTATCAGACCAAAAGCAGATCTGATGGTCACTGAACTCCTCGGGCCACATGTGAACTGCTACTACAATGGGGAAAACTCAAGAAAAGTTATGTCACATGATTGCCTCACCACACCAGGCTTGAGGCCATAGCTTTGCACACCAGCAGCCCTTGAAATAAAAACCAAAGGGCAAAGATCCAGCAGCACCAGCATGAACCTGAAAATCCCTGAGCGGGTTCAAGGTATCCTGCCATGGCGAACTACTATTGCATACATTCAGGAATTGCTACCATCGCCTGATATCTGCCTTCACCACACTTGGTAGGCATACACAAAGGTAAGGGGACCTCTGTCAGCATCGCCCTTGAGCCAGTGCCACCAACTGGACTCATCCACTTCAGCCCCAACTGGGCTAGGCGAGCTGGGTGGGTAGCACTTCCAGAGACCACCTTCTGCACAGGGACAGGTCAAAGTGCTGTGGACTCACAGCTTAGAGTTGTGAGCACCAGATTCACTCCAACAAAAAGACAGTCGTCACACAGCAGAGTACAGCAGAGTATATAAACAACTCGGAGAGCAGCTCTGTAGAATATCTTCTTTATTCTATCTACAACTATACAAACTATATACAGAGCTTAATAGGTCTAAGTATAAATAAATGCTGCACTGCACTGAGTGTCTGCAGCTTCCCTTAGCAGCAACCTTATCTCTTCACATGATCTCTAACACTCAGTCTCTCTCTCTCTCCGACACTGACTGACTGACTGACTGACTGACTGACTGATTTGGTGCTGGAGCAGAATAAGTAGAGACCAGAACACGCCTCCTCCTCTCTGGAGAATCAGCAGACTCCTCAGGAGATTCTTGGATATGGGAGGGGTGAAATCTAGGCAGCCTGGCCTAGTGGGAAGATTAGTTAAGTGACCCAGCAAGATCGGATCTGGTGAAGCATCACTTGCTACAGAGGAAGTATTACAAATTAACTTCCTTCAAGGCAGACAGCTTCTCCATAGCCAAGTGGTATGTTTTAGCAACGATATCCAACTGGATCCCTAAATAAAATGGGACTATGGGCAAAAGGTATTGAGCTATTGCTTGCCAGCTTCCAGCCCCCGCTTGGGCAGGGGGCATCTTGTGCTGCCATCATGATATGTAAATTTACAGGGCCGACGCTGGCCAGAACCCCTAAAGAAGTCCCAACCAAGCTGCCGCCAAGCCAGCTTCCTTTTCAGACACACACTCTGTGCAATGCAAAAAACACACTCCGTGCAGAGCACACACTCTCCATGCAATGCAACTACACACTCCGTGCAATGCAAAAAGCACGCTCTGTGCAATGCAACTACACACTCCGTGCAATGCACACACAAACCCTCCGTGCACTGCAACTACACACCCCGTGCAATGCAAAACACACTCCCTGCAATGCACACCCTTCGTGCAATGAACTACACTCCATGCAATGCAACTACACACTCCGTGCACTGCACACCCTCTGTTCAATGCAACTACATACTCTGTGCAATGCACACACACTCCGTGCAATGCAAAAAACAACAACAACACACTCTGTGCAATAGAACTACACCCTCCATGCAATGCACACGCCCTTCATGCAATGCAACTACACTCCATGCAATGCAACTACACACTCCGTGCACTGCACACCCTCTGTTCAATGCAACAACAAACTCCGTGCAATGCAACTACACGCTCCGTGCAATGCAACTACACACTCCATGCAATGCACACACCCTCCGTGCAATGCAACTGCAAATCTCCTAGCAATGCAATGCAATTGCAGCCCGTGCAGCGCCGTGCTCTGCAACACACAGAGCAAACTGCAATGCGGGCACGCAAAGGTGCTTTCTCCCAGTTGCATATTGCAAACATGGCGCCCGTTACATCCCTTGCAGTGAGGTAACCACCAAAAGGACTTAAGTGTCCAGGTTAAGCAATTGGGGAGCATGCAGCTGTCCCATACAGGGACCAATCCTGCAACCTAGGCATTACTGGCACTATCCGCTGACCCAGTGAAACCAATGCTTCATGGACCACATGGGGACACTATTGAGGCCAGAAACGCTTCCAGGCCATTGAATTATAGGGCAAAGCCCTAGGATCACCTGCTAGGCCAGGCATAAATGTTTCCAGTGAAATAGCAGAGTTGAGGTAGCCCGCAGCTTGTCCAGGTACCCCTGCTTGCCCTTTTAGAGGGAAGCACCCCTTCAAGAAACCCAAAGTTCTTTTTTCACAAATGGGCCGAACTACCCAGCAACAGAATAGCCCCTAAGGAGCAGTTTGGTTTGTTTTGTTATAACAATGGCTAAGAGGGGTATATGAACCCTGTCTCCCAGGTCCTAGTCCTGCACTTTAGCCACTAAGCCACAATGGCGCATCTCTAAAATGGCAGTCGCCACTATCAGGGCAAAACAAACTTAAAGAAAATAAACTTGTTCAGAAACAGCATAGTTCAAGAGCATATACAGAGTGCTCATAGTCCTTGGAGGCACAGGGAGCCATAAAGCCAACCTTCGGGGATACTATAAACGAAAGTGATACCAGCTAAGCTGGGAACAGCCCTGACTAGCCCCACAATTTCAACAAGAGAAATGGGGGAAACCTTTTTGCAAAAGAAAGCCCCTAACGGGGGCTCTCTCCCTATTGGGAAAGGCAAGCCACAGATACAGGGAGAATCTTCCCACAGGGCAGGGTAAGGGGTGGGGTGGGAAATTGAACAGGAAAAGGGGGGAATTAAATTATTTAAGGGACTAGAGAGGATTAAAAAGAAGGGGAAAATAAAGAAATAAAGGAATGTAACCAGACAATGAGAAGATTGTCCAAGTGCTCCATGTGATCCGAAAGCAAAACGGCCAAGAGGAAGTCCAACCCCTGGCTCCCTATATTTATAGACTCTACCCCTCCTCTGAATTTAGCAACATACAGAACTCCCCAGCAACCCAATATTAACCCTTTAACAGGCTTGGATTTTCTCAAATCTGCCTAGTCATGGCAAGGTGGCATGTTTCCCCAACCGCAACCCGTGCTCTCTGGTTATGGAGAACACGCTTTGTTAGATGGGCTTCTCCAAGTCCCCACTATCTGATTTTCATTTTACCTCATCTTTAGCAGTTTACATATATCATAATTTTTAACCATTTTTTTTAATCACGCTTACTTTTACCATAAAAATCTTCACATTTTAGGCAAGCTGCTCTTTTTCTGAGCATTCCCCTTTACATAAGCAATAACATACCAGCCTAGCTTTTAGGTTTGTCATATGGGTTACACACACGGCACAATTATTGCAAGGAGCATGCAAAAAATCCCGTAGGGATGCTAAAGCAGCAAAGAATATTGTTGCAACTAGTTAGGAAACCAACACATGCATTGTGGGATAAGCTTTTATAGAGCTCACTTCATCGGATACATGAAAAAATATAAATGCTCATCATGAGCGTTACTGTTATAGTCCAGTAAAGGCAAGATTTATTTCAGGAAGCAAACAATAAGATGTGCTCAGGATTTTACTTTGGTCTACATAGCTTAAACTATAGACCTGTCCACAAAACTCCTGCTGCTCCAATGTAGGAATGAAATTCAATATTTTCCATGGTTGTTTTCAAAGTTCAGGAAATCCGCAAACTGGGCCCTCCCTGTGATTAAAATGAATGACGCATTCCACATGTTTGTCAAATTCACTGCACAGTCATCTGAGCTGCTAGGCAGGTGTGCTGAACACCATAAACCAGGCATGGCCAAACTTGTCCCTCCAGCTGTTTTGGGACTACAATTCCCATCATCCCTAGCTAACAGGTCCCAGCGCCTGCGAACCTAGCAGTTCGAAAGCACCCCTAAAGTGCAAGTAGATAAATAGGGACCGCTTACTGGCGGGAAGGTAAACGGCGTTTCCGTGTGCTGCGCTGGCTCGCCAGATACAGCTTTGTCACGCTGACCAAGTGACCCGGAAGTGTCTCCGGACAGCGCTGGCCCCCGGCCTCTTAAGTGAGATGGGCGCACAACCCTAGAGTCTGTCAAGACTGGCCCGTACGGGCAGGGGTACCTTTACCTTTACCTTTAAATATTATTTAATTAATGCATCAGCTGACTTGGAGTTGGGGCTTCTGCTATTACTAGAAAACCTATTCCAAAAAAAGATTTGTTTATACCAGAAATAAGACTAAAACTATTGCACAGTTAAATAAAGGACAATATGCAAACTTGCTGTGACAAACAGGCTATATTAGGGCTATCATATTCACCTGGGTGGAAATGTCCAGGAAAATCCATGCTGGAAGTGTAGATTTTGGTAAAATAGGGTTCAAAAGAGCTCAACAACATGGCGACCTTACTATATAATACTAGATATCCAGCATAGGCCTGCAAGACACTACTTCAATTTAATTTTTTCAAAAAGCTGCCAACAACATGGAACTGCAGATAAAAATTCTTGAAGGAAAAATACTTTTCATTTCAGCAAATCATTTGCTGCCTTTCTGCAAACTACTGAAAGCTCGTGGTTTTTTTTTAAAAAAAAAATATATTTACCCATTCATTTTAAGATTTAAACTATTTCCCTCTTTAAACAGGGAGGCCAAAGTGGCGTGCATATAAAGATAAAGATATAAAAAGGACATCAAAGAAACATTACACAGCCTAAGCATAATAGCATCAGATATAATATAAAACCAGAAAACTGCATAAAAACCAAGTACAATAAAAATTGGAGCATATTTCAGTAAAAGGAAAGCATGTGAATGCCTTTCTAAATAAAATTGCAAGCAGCCCAACCAGTAGATGCTGGGACAACAGGGTCAGCCTGCAAGGCAGAGATCCATATGGAACAAAAAAAAAAAAAGTATAGTATGGGGAGGGGGAGCCATTATGGCAAGGGCAGAACAGGTTGCCTTTTCCTTAAAATCCATAAATTGGTCTGCAGGCAATAAGCATTCCCCTGGAATAATACTTCTACTCTCCTTCAGCTGCAAAAGGGGTGTCTGTTTTTCTGCCTCATTCTCAGAAGGCTTTAGAATTTCCTTCGAGTGTTGTTGGTGGGGTGGAGTTGAGCTTGCATGAGAACCTAAGAGCCCATAGCCCAGGATCTTCACAGTGGCCAACCAGAAGACTACTGGAAGCCAGCAAGCAGTACCTGAGTACAACAGCAGCATCAGCAGGAGCAACAACAACAACAACTTATTATTTATACCCCGCCCATCTGTCTGGGTTTCCCCAGCCATTCTGGGTGACTCCAACAGAATACAGTGGTACCCCGGTTCTCGAACCTAATCCGCTCGACTTCCGAAATGCTGGAAAACCGAGGCGCAAAAGGGCTGGCTGCAAGTTCAGTTGGAAAAACTGGAAAACATGCAGCAGAAGCCATTCGACTTCCGAGGTGCGTTCAAAAATGGAAGCAATTACTTCCAGGTTTTCGAAAATGGGAATGTTTGGCTTCCCAGACGCTTGAAAATCAAGGAACCACTGTATTAAAAGCACGATAAAATATCAAACATTAAAAACTTCCCTAAACAATGTTCTCACTGTGTGTTATTCCCAGTGGCTTACTGCCTACCCTTGTTGTTGTGACGTGGCTTAGGGTGCTGTGAGCAATGTGTTCTTCTTTCCATTAACCAGTTTTCCAGCAGTCTGCAGCCTTCTTGGCTGTCCAGGCCTCCTGATCTGGAAAAAAAAAACTGCATGGGAAGAGTGACCTCATGATGTCTTCTCCTGGGCTTCAAGTAAAGAACAGGAAGCTGGGGAGGCTGCCCATCTTTGCAAAGCTGTATCCAGCTCCAAATTCAAAGCTTAAGGGGAGGCTTTGAAACAATGCTGTCTGGTCACAACTTTCCAAAACAAGACAACTTTTGAAACTGAAGTTCTTGCCTTTGGTAAATCTCTGCAAGAGTAGGCTAACTCCCACAGAAGCCAAAGCTAACACCACTCCCAACTGCAGTAAATGTTCACTAAATTCAGAAGGGAATAGCACTATTAATATTCATTATTTATAGCTGCAGAATTCACAGTTAGGCAAAAGTCATTGATTTCTTGTGTTGATAATATATATTAGATTTGACTGATGGTTTCCCACCCATCTGAAGTATCACTTGCGCTGTGTACATAATTAACTGATTATAGATATGCTTCTTACAAGATAATGTGGCATTCTTTAAATAAACTTGGGAGAAATGAAAATGCTAAGGAGTAAACTTATTGTTCCTACTGAAATGTGCTGGACTGGACGGAGGAGGAATGGTGGAGACCGCATCCTTCTCCTGGACCTTCCAGAGAAGAGGATGACAGCATAGATTTACAACAGTGGTTTGCGGGAGGTCATAGCTCAGAGGGAGATGAGGGGCAAAGTTGGGAGAGAATGGGAAAGGAATAGGGGGAGGCAGAGCTGGAGCAGTGGCTGACATATTATCACTAGAAAGCATTCTAGACCCCCCCCCTTCTCCCAGAACCCGGTGAGCATTGAAAGTAGGAGAGCAAAGGGCTAGAAGACAAATGGCCCTAAGCGGCCACCATAAGGTGGGTGGTGCTGTTGACGATTGAGGAGAAAAGGGGGCTGGAGATTACTTGGAGCAACGCAATTACTCTAAGAGACAGCATTTCTAAGCCTCTCTCTGTGAATATTGAATAAAAGACGTTGGGGAGAACTTCCTTGTCTATCTATTCCTGGCAGCCTACAGTGGGGGAATCGGATTCCCTGATGCCTAACAGTGCCTAATATAGAACTGTGAATTCGTATGGTGAATGGGGTGGATGGGAACTATGACTCACTTGTGGAGCACTGGATGCAGGAGGTCTTAGGTCTGATCCCTGAAGTCTCCAGGTAGTGCTAGGAGAGAGCCCTGTCCGAAACCCTGGAGAGCAGCTATCAGTCGATATAGACAATACTGAGATTCATGGGCCAATGGTTAGTTTCCTTTGTTGCTAACCAAAGGCAGTTCAGCAACCTTATCCAAAATCCTACCAGCAGAGCAGAAGTGGGGCTGGAGATGCACACTTGCACTGCCCTGTCTATGTTTTGTTTTCTTTTTCCAAGAGTTTCTCTCCCATTGTTTGCCCATTTGGGGGTGGAGAGTTTTCCAATAAGTTTTCTTGAGCAGCTCCATATAGAAGGCATAAATGAGCGGAGCTTGATTTTTTCAGGCAAGGGTACAGCTGGCTTACCTGATGGACATGGTAAAAGTCAGCATCCTGGAGAAGTGCTGGATTTAGGAGCAACTGAAGCTGCAAACCCAAAGCTGCCACAGAGGAAATGCAACCCCATTGGGGTAGGTCACATACCTCTTCCAAGAGCATCAGATCCCATAACCAGTAACACCTCCATATTATATGGATTACGTTTCTCATGTTACAGCAACTCCCTGGCTCAGTCTGTTGAGAGATTGTCAAGAATTCAGGACAGGTAAGAGAGAGCAGTATGATTCTTTTCAGAAGCCTGCTCCAGGTGCCCTCATCATGTGAAGTGAGGTGGGTGACTATAGAAAACAAGGACTATCAGAGGCCATAATGCAGAATGAAAGACGAGAGGCGAGGGGCACTGAATTTTGCCATTGCACAGGGCACCACTGAAATTTGAGAACCCAAAGTCTGCCACTGGGACTATGGAGCGATATCATGGCAGGGATGTTTCCAGCTACCCATCCCTTGGAAGCATTGCAAGTGGCTGCAGAAGAGGACTGTGAGCAACATCATGGGAGGGGTGTTTCTAGGACTAAGGTGAAACTGTGATGCTCCCTTTTTATTTTTGCTTTATATTCATAGCATTGGGGTGTGGGGGATGTTAGGGGGGGTAGTACCTCTGGTGGGGGGAACGTCATGCTCCTTCTGGCGTAGTTTGTTCACCTTTAGCTCTGACCTTACATTTAGCTCTCACCTGTGGCTCCTGGAAGCTGTTGGCATGCAACAGTGGCAACACACCGGGGACAGCTTTGACTGGCCAGCAAAACTAAGTGAGGGTAGCTGATGGGTCTCAAACCCTCAGTGAGTTAGGGACTTCCCGTGCACGTGAAGACAGGCTCCAGCAGATTGAGCAGACAAAATCAATAGTGGGTCCAATGGTCAAGAAGACAGTTTCTGCATGTACTGTAGAGGGAAGAAAGGGGCATATGGGGTTCATTCACCTGGGAAGGCAGCCCATCTAGAAGAAGGAAAACACTGATCTTAAATCTCCACTGCATTGTGGGATATCTTCAAGAAAAGAAAAGAAAAGGCTAAGAAGTAAACTCTACACCAGGCACGTCCAACTCTATAGAGACTGTGATCTACTCCCAGTACTGTATAATAAAACTGGCAGTGATCTATCCATTGTCATTGCCCATAGTTGTTGAGCTTTTTTTAAGGGGGAGCAACCAGAATCGCAGCATTTTGGGGGAAGGGTTGCATAAAATCGCTCATCAAACAGTCCGCAACCCTTCCTCCTTCTGCCACTCTGCCAAAGACAAAGGGAATTAGAGCTTTAATAGCACCGCCAGTGGCGCTGATAGAACATAGCGCCAGGGTTGGGGTGCGTCACGATCGCTCAGGAGCAAGTAGGTGATCTCTTCTTTAACTCCCATGATAGACCTGGAGAAGCCTGGTGATCTACCTGTTGATCGTGGTCTACCAGTTGGACATTGCCGCTCTACACAACTCCAGAGTGGAGTCCCTAAGATAGTTGGCTAACACCTTGTACACCTCATTCCAGAAACTGCTGTAGCCAAGCTGGTGGCAAATGTATCGCTCTGCTTTCCTTTCAACCACATCAGGGAGGCTAAGAGGGGAATATTTTCCTCTGGGCAGCTCAGGACCTCCATACACAGTGCCCAGGCTGGAGCTCCGAGGTGGTCCCTTCAGTGCTGCTAATGCAGCAGTTTGACTTCACCCCTGGAGGTGCAGTCTTTGTCACTCGAGACAGATGGATGCCAACGACCATAGTATTGAAATGTGCGGGAGTTGTAGGAAATTGTTACTATGTTATTGTTTTGCTATGCTGTTATGGAAATTGTTTGTTTTGAAATTCATTTTTATTAGATTTTACAAAAAGAAAAAAGTTTAAAACAGTACTAAATACATATCCATATAAAGAGATTTATCTGAATCTCACGAAAACCAGAGCACATGGAAACACAGTTTACCTTCCCGCTGGAGCAGTACCTATTTATCTACTTGCACTGGTATTCTTTCGAACTTCTAGGTTGGCAGGAGCTGGGACAGAGCAACGGGAGCTCACCCTGTTGTGCGGATTTGAACCGCCAACCTTCTGATCAGCAAGCCCAAGAGGCTCAGTGGTTTAGACCACAGCGCTACCCGCACCCCACTTTATTTATTGTAAGTCGCTTTGAACACAATTTTGTGTGTGTGTGTGTGTGTAAACGTGGCATACAAATAAAAGAACTGAATGAATGAATAACCTCTGCATAGAAGTACATCTGATGCCTTCTCTAGGGCTTCATTGAATGGTTTTTTATCCAGCAGGTTTTAGGTTGTCTCTGTTGTGTCTTTTTGTTTCACTGCCTTATATTGCTTTTTTATTATTGTAATCATAATATGTTATAAGTTTTTAGCATTATTTTGTTTATTTGTAATATTTTTTATTGATGTAAGGCCCTATAAATCAACTTAATATTGATATTAGTACTACTATTGCTAATAGTTTAGCACAATACCTGATTAACATATTGAATTTATGTTCTTATGATAATAATACTCAGGACTACAATTACCCCCGCTCTTCAGAGTCTAAAATGAAACTAAAATACCTAAAATCAAGAACCTTTCCACAGTCTGAAAAGGTGCCTGCTAACTTTTTCTACCAAATTGAAAATTTCACTGCTACTGAATCATAAATGTTCATCTTCATTTTTTATATATAAAATAAAACATCCTCGGAGCATTCATTTGAATTCTTCTCTTTCATTAATTAAATCTTTTTCAAATATAATTAATGCTTTACAAATACACCTTTGGAAAACTAGTTTCCCTAAAAGAGTTAGTGTTTTATTATCTTTGCCTACTTTTCTTATTTGCAGGCTAACAATATCCCATTTTTCTAGAAGCTGGTAATGAAAACACATGAGATTGTTAGGGATTTATATAGATGGATTTGGCAGCCATTTAATATTTACTTAGATTGTAAGATATAATTAGAATTTAGAGGTCAGTTTCTCAGAGAATAAGTCAATCTTAACAGAATAAATGTTTGTTCACTAATTCAGTCGTGGATAAATTTTGATGTGAGACTAGAAATTGATGTGATTTGTTTATTCTGAATCTTCCAAGTGATTTTCAGCTCATCCCCATTATTTGTTTTATACTCTTATGAACTGCAACACCAGCCAATAAGCACAGAGGATCACACTGAAAGACTGTTGCACTGGGACAGTGTGGGTCATTGGACTAGAAATAGTTAATCCCAGAAACAGGAAAGTGGCACTATCATATGCACTGGCAAGAGAGATAACATGGGATTTGCTATACAATTGTACCTCGGGTTAAGAACTTAATTCATTCTGGAGGTCCGTTTTTAACCTGAAACTGTTCTTAACCTGAAGCACCACTTTAGCTAATGGGGTCTCCCACTGCCGCTGCGCAGCTGCTGCACGATTTCTGTTCTCATCCTGGAGCAAAGTTCTTAACCCGAGGTACTATTTCTGGGTTAGCTGAGTCTGTAACCTGAAACGTCTGTAACCTGAGGTACCTCTGTACTCACCATGCCCTCTATAGAATCACCTACACAGCTATCTACACCATTGCAACCCTATTTATGCAATACTCAGTCCAAAAACAAACATGTTTACTGGATGGAAGTTCAGTAGGGCATACCTCCTAGTGAGCATGTTCATGATTGCTGGCAGCACCAGGGCTTTTTATTTCCCAGCTGGAGCTCACCAGAGTTCAGGTGGACGCCATTGCCATTCTAAGAGAACAAGGTGAGGTTCATAGTGAGCTCCAGCTCTTCTTTTTCTAGAAAAATATCACCGGATAGCACTATATAATAAGAAGCTGTGGCAAGACAAGAACAATGGAATTCCCCATACTTCCATCACATAATGTGTCATCATAGTCATGATAGTACAAATGACTGTGTACTCCAGCAGAGATAAGCAACTGTTGCATTGCCTGTTATGTATACCCTTGCTCCTCAGGCAACATTGTTCAGAACTGTATAAACCATTTTTGATTGGTTCAAAAAGTTTTGTTGCATTTTCATCCAATGCTAACTCCAAGGAGCACAGAAGAGTTCCCAAATAGATTGCAGTTCAGAGAGCTGCTTGGAACTACCTCAGTCATCTATATAACTTTTCATAAATTATTTCACTATTTGCATCTCACTTTCGTTATCACAAATTTTAAAAGTAGGCTATGAAATGACCACATGCCAAAAGTCACCCAAACCAAGATCTGAACCTGTATGCCCTAAATCAGAATTTTCCATCTTCTAGATGTTGATCTCACCATCACCCCAGTATTTTGGTAGATAGATATAAAACAGTGGGGTGGAGACTGATATAGATCTTCAAATGGGAGAGAACGTCCTGTTTTTATACCAATACTTTTCTGAATGTGGTGATGGATTTTTGGGTTTTGTGTGTGCTGGGGGAAGGACTATGATAAAGCATCTTAGAGAGTTTTGGGTTTTGGAACATGGGAGGCTTTCTTCTGGAGACCTACTTGGAGATGCTAAGAACTGAAGCTGAGACCTTTTGCATGTAAATCATGTGCTCAACAGTCCATCAGAATTGGTGAGGGGTCACCACACCCACAGACCCAACAAGGAAGGGAAAGCAAACAGCAGCACTAGGATTTCATTGTGGGTCATAGAATCGTAAAATTGTAGAGTTGGAAGGGACCCCAAGGGCCATCTAGTCCAACCCCCTGCAATGCAGGAATCTCAACTAAAGCATCCATGACAGATGGCCATCCAACCTCTGCTTAGAAACCTCCAAGAAAGGAGACGCCATAACCTTTTGAGGGAGACCATTCCACTGTCGAACAGCTCTTACTGTCAGAAAGTTTTTCCTGATGTTTAGTCAGAATTTCCTTTCTTGTGACTGGAAGCTATTGGTTTGAGTCCCCACCCCCTCCAGAGCAGGAGAAAACAAACTTGCTCCATCTTCCATGTGACAGCCCTTCAGATTCTTGAAGATAGCTATCCTATCTCCTCTCAGTCTCCTCTTTTCCAGGCTTAACATACCCAGCTCCTTCAAGCATTCCTCATAAGGCTTGGTTTCTAGACCCTTGATCATCTTGGTTCCCTTCCCCTCCAGCTTGTCAACATAATTTAAAAACTGTGGTGCCCAGAACTGGACACAATGCTCCAGATGTGGTCTAACCAAGGCAGAATAGAACGGTACTTCCCTTGATCTGGACTTTTGTTGGTCCAGCCTAGAATAGCATAAGCTTTTGTTGTTGCAGCATCACATTGTTGACTCATTGTGGTCCACCACAATGAAGTTTGTGGCCCACCAAGACCCCTAGATCCTTTTCACATGTACTGCTAGTAAGCCAGGCAGTGTGGCAAGGGGCAGGGGCAGAGGAAATAACAGGCTGATCAATAAATGTGAAAGTTGCCTTTGGTTCTTCAAACTCACTCTTACATCTTTTCCTGCTTGGCAGGGGGTTGGACTCGATGGCCCTTGTGGTCTCTTCCAACTCTATGATTCTATGATTCTATCTCTATCCTCCTTCCAAGCCAATGAAAAGCATTATCAGTGTTCAAGGACACATTCCAACCAGTCCAAAAAGCATTCAATGAGGGTGTTCATCAGAGCTCATGGGGAGTGTGGCATGGGAAGATGTGGAGTCTGGGGAGACTTCAAAGGATCAGCTAGAGTAGAGCTGCAAAACCTTTGACAAATAAAAGGAATGGTTGAATTCCACCCCAGTACTCCCAACAAGCATATGTATTATCCCAGTATGGTCATATGGCTGAGACCTCCATTCAATTTACCCATATTTTCTGAGAGATAAATCAGTCCTAGAATACCATTTGATTATCCGTCTGTAAATAAGAGACTTTAATATGCAGCTATATATGAGACATTAAAATTAAATGAAGATATTTAGCCAAAATTTCTTCAAGGGAAAAAGAAAAAAAGAAAATGAGCACAGACTTCTCACATGTAATCATTAAAGCTCTTAAGAAGGTAGGACTTTTCGATATGGCGATAAAAAGTAATGAAGCTAGAAATGTCACCGATATGACAAGGGAGAAGGACAGAGATATATTTCATGGCATTAACAAGGGTCTCTGCCCAGTGATACATTGTCCAGGTTTCTAATTGCCACCATTGTTCATTACCATCATTCACTGAGTAAATCTACCCACCTCTGACATGTCAATCTATATTATCTTGCAATGACAGCTACAGGGCAGCTAAATCAAATTCAGAGGGAGAATACTTATCCCTTGTTGCAAACTACCATTTCAATGCATATTAATGCTTCATTGGAGGGGGGAATACCATCTGTCTTGAAGGAGGCAGTGGTGCATCCTCTCCTTAAGATAACTGTCACCGAGTGGTGAATAACCAATTTGGGGGCAAGGTGCTTGAGAAGGTGGGATGCTTTGGCTTCAGGTATGCTTGGAGGAAACTGATTACATGGATCCATTCCAGTCTGGCTTCAGGCTTGGCAACGGCACTGAAACTGACACGGTAACCCTGGCTAATGACATTTGTTGGAAGAAAAATAGGGAGACTGCCACCCAGCTCATTCTCAGCAGCTTTCAACCCCAAAGCCAGAGTTGGGGGGTCACTGTTCTGCTCCTATGTCTAGGGCCATTTCCAGAAAGTAGTTATGGGAGGCTACTGTTCAGTACCATGGGCCTCCTGTGGCCTCCTGCAGGTTTGAGTCTTGTTCTTTCATGCTATTGGACATCTATCTGAAGTTGCTAGGAGCTATCAGCAGGAGATATGAAATGAAGTGTTGTCAATATGCAGATGACATCCAGCTCTTACTGTTTGTTCCATCTAAATCAGGACAGGCAGGTGAAGTGTCAGACTGGTGCCTGGAGGCTGTTATAGGCTGGATGTGAGCCAATAAATTGAAGCTGAACCCTGAAAAGACATAGGTGTTGTGTGCCACAGTGGCAGCCTGCTGTGGACAGAGTTGCAGTCTTGGGGGCACCTTGGTGGTTAGGAATGCCTTTTTCCAACTCTGTCTAGTTCACTAGCTGTGGCCTCATTTGGACAGAAATGACTTGGCAACTGTAATCCATGCTCTTGTAATTAACAAATTAGGTTATTATAATGTATTCTGCATGGGGCTACCCTTGAAGTTGACTCAGTACTTATTAAGTCTGAGCAACAAAAAGAATAAATTGCCTGTCTCAGGCAGAAGTTTTTATTTTATAGTGATTGTAATTTTATTCCAAAATGTAAGAATACTCAAAGAATGTAAATGTAGATGAATTAAATTTCAAAGATTTCCGAGACAAAGGGTATAAAGGGACATGTTTCTTTAAGCCTACAAATCCCACAAGGTATCATGGTGGCCACCAACTTTGATGGCTTTTAGAAGAGGATTAGTCAAATTTCATGGAATATAAGGCTTATACTGCCTACCAATCAGGGTGGTTGTGTTCTACCTAAACTGTGAGAGGTAGGATGTCGCAGAACGCCAGTTACTGGGAATCACATTGCTCGCTTAGGTACTGCTTGAAGGTTTTCATAGATATCTAGTTAGCCACTGTGAAAGCAAGATTCTGAATGAGATGGGTCTTTGGTCTTCTCCAGCAGGGTTCTTCTTATGTTCTTACATGACCCATGAGGCCTTTAGTTTAATACATTTATCCTAATAAGCAACTATAACAAGTAAATACATCACTTATTACTCTGACCTCTTTCACCTTGGCTGGATCTACACAAATCTTTTAAAAAATGCTAAGGGGAAAAAATACATAGCTCTCAATGCAAATTTCCATTTGCCACAGCACCTGGTGTCACATTATATAACTCATTTTAACGCTGTAATTAACCTGTGTAGCTGAGTCCCTTCTGCAATTTCCCTGCTCTGCTCCAGCCCAAGATAAACCTGGCTAGTAGTTAACGAATTATAACTGAAGTCATAATGAGAAGGAATTGTTTAATTTTAGAATAAAATGGTGCAGTGGCATAGCGTGGGTTGCCAGTGCCCAGGACCACATGGAGTGGTGGAGAGGGAAACAGATGGAGTACATATGCGCATTCAATTGCCTAACTGCTTCTGCATCAACCAGGATATTGCAGCTGCAGAGATAAGAAAAGAATAGTTATTCCGTTGTCTGGAGAGGTCACTTCCTAGTTTACATGGAGAAACCGTTTTCAATGTTGCTCAGCAACAGAAGTGCACAGCTGCACTGAGGCTGCACCAGGTGTTAAAATTTTGTGCCCCCGACAATTTTACACCCAGGGCAATCGCCCCTGTGCCCCCCATGCTATACCACTGAAATGGTGTTCGCTCCATTCCAGATAATTAATAAGGATATCATTACCCACAACAACATGATTTTCTGAAGATTCAAAAAGAAGCAGGGTAACTTATGTGGAGCTTTTCTCCAGATCTTCACTATCAAAGTCTGTACAAATGTGGCATGTACATTTAACAATAAGAGCTGACCATTTTTCTACCTATGTACTCCACAGATATAAATTAACCCAGATGAATAATTAATTATATCGTATTACCTCATTAACTTAATTACAACATTAATATTCATTAAGTTCAATTTTTTGGGAGCAGTATTAACATTTTGGTAATGCTCCAATAGTCTCATTATCAGTTCTTACCCATCACTTATTCTGAAAGCATTAACAAAATAGTAATTTTACATTTTCTTATGCAGAACTTTTTTAGTTACCCTGAACTAGAGAATCAACACTTCATGTAGCTATTATTACTTTCTGATATCTAGGTTGAAATCCTCTACTCACGTATTTGGAAGCTGACCTTGCTGAAATCAGCTGAATTTACTTTTGAGTAGAAATGCATAGGACTGTGATATAAGTTCACCTGCTTGAAGTCAATGGGATTTAATTCCAAATTATGTATATGATTGAGCAACATTGATGCAATCGTATGCAGACTTAGCTGCTTCATTACACTTGTGTGTAATGACCTCCTGTAAGGGTGCCTAGAAGATGTAAGCCAGGCATGGCCAAACTTGGACTTCCAGATGTTTTGGGACCACAACTCCCATCATCCCTCGCTAACAGGACCAGTGGTCAGGGATGATGGGAATTGTAGTCCCAAAACATCTGGAGGGTCAAGTTTGGCCATGCCTGATGTAAGCTGACAGAGCTGAGGCCGAGTCACTAAGAGAGGTACACATCACTAAGAACCAAATAAATGAATAGTTGCATTTAGCATGCCTGGTTTTTAATCTTCTAATTAACAGCCATGGTTGCTCAGACCCTGTGGTGCATGGAGAGTGGGATTTGACCATCTCCCTCCTTTGCTTCCGACGAAAATGGCTGCCCTTAGGTGCTACTAGCCCCAGGGGAAATAGCAGCTTTGGGGGGCAATTATCTGAGAGAGAAACTGAAGCTGCAGGGGGGAAATGGTTCTGCAAATGCCCTTATGTGGAGGGGCGATTCCATGTTCTGCACCAGGTTTAGACCACTGCCAGAGGCTAATCAATGGTTCAGGGAGAAAAAATAATAATACTGGAACCATGTTTCTTATATTTCAATCCCACTGTCCAGATAAATGCTATGTCCCAAAGTCACTCACAATGATTGCAATCCAAAACACATGTGTCACCAACAGAAAGTGTACGTAAATGAAACTAATCAGGCTTACAAACTAAAAGGCAGTGGGATAATAGATGGAAAGGTAGGAGATCAATTTGAAAAGGCCAGAAATGTTTTTAGAGATAGCTGAATTTATTTTATTGGTTTTAAAGCATTTACTTCATATAAAACTTCAATGGTTTTATACTGTGAAGCAGTCTATAAATTTGAAAAAGAATACCACAACATACCCTCCAACATTTCTCTGATGAAAACAGAGATGTCCTATTCAATAATAACAACAACAACAACAACAACAACAACAACAACAACAACAACAACAACATTTATACCCCATCCATCTGACTGGGTTGCCGCAGCCACTCTGGGCAGCACACACACACATACACACAAAAAACAAACTTCCCTGCATTCAGGTATCTTCTAAAGGTGGCATAGTTACTTATCTCCTTGGCTTGCATAAGATATGAGTTATTGAGATCAGCTTTATCTTCCCATCTAGCTTTCTTGTGAAAATGGAGGTGGTGCAACTACCCAGTGGCCCTTGCTGCAGTCATGCCCTTCCGTTAATCACATCAATCAAAGTGGAACATTAGAAACAGTGTTCTTGTTCGGAGGGAGGAGAAGCAAGCATATTCTCTGGGTCAGGGGTAGGCAACTTAAGGCCTGGGGGCTGGAAGCGGCCCAATCGCCTTCTAAATCTGGCCCGCAAATGGTCTGGGGAATCAGCGTGTTTTTACATGAGTAGAATGTGTCCTTTTATTTAAAATGCATCTCTAGGTTATTTGTGGGGCCTGTCTGGTATTTTACATGAGTAGAATGTGTGCTTTTATTTAAAATGCATCTCTGGGTTATTTGTGGGGCCTGTTTGGTATTTTACATGAGTAGAATGTGTGCTTTTATTTAAAATGCATCTCTGGGTTATTTGTGGGGCATAGGAATTTGTTCATTTATATTTTTTTTCAAAATATGGTCTGGCCCACCACATGGTCTGAGGGACGGTGGACCAGTCCACAGCTGAAAAAGGTTGCTGACCCCTGCTCTGGCTAATGGGTTAGGCAAGCAGTCCATCCTTTGGTGTGGTTTTCTCCCAGTGGTCCTCAGTCCTCAGGCTGGTGACAAAGGCCAGAATGACCTTTTGCAGTTTACTCCACTGAGCAGAGTTTGTTGGGTCAGGAAGCTGGGAAGCAGGTATCACTCCTATACATTTCTGTTCATGGAATTCAGTAGGACTTTTTATAAGTGTGTACAGAATTTCAGCCTCTGAAGAACTCTTCCCTGCTTATTTATAAACATGCTATTTACCTAGTTGGAGGATGGAGCAAGCTTGTTTTCTCCTGCTCCGTAGGCTAGAACCTGAACCAATGGATTCAAGTTACAAGAAAGGAGTTTCTGTCTAAACACCAGAAAGAATTTTGTAACAGTAAGAGCTGTTTGACTGGGGAACAGACTCCCACAAGAGGTGTTGGACTCTCTTAAATAGGGGATGGATGATCATCTGTCATGGATGCTTTAGCTGAGATTCCTGAACTAGGTGGGTGTTGAACTAGGTGACCCTAAGTGTACTCCACAATTGTAAGTTTCTGCTTAGGTATTTGCCTGGGGCCTTTCCTGGAGAGCCTCATTGCAACTATGAACTCAGTCGCAAAACTCTCAAAAGACATGCTTTGTATTTAACTCCCCATCGCTTCTACTTTCCTCTTTAATGCACTGAATTATGCCAAGTGATACATTTGAACCAAAATGAGCTTCTCTGTAGAAGAGGTCAAGTTCTGTTTACTGGGAGACCCAAGAGATGTAAAACAGCAGCAGCAACACAACGCATGCCTATTGCTCGAGTGCCACTTTCTGTATTGTGTTCATTTTCACTCTCTTTGACTGAGCTGGGCAATAGCAGGCTCCATATATCTTGATACTTGACTCCGGGTGTTGCTTAAGGTTCAGCAGAAGCAAGTATTGTAACAGCACAGCTGAAATTACTTTCCTGTTTATTACCACAGTTTACTTTTTGATTCCTTAATGAAAGAGGCACATTTAGTATTCTCTTGGGAGACAAGTGTTACACCAAAACCCTTTGCTTAAATTGCTCTGGCTCACGCAGCAAGGAGCCAAGCAGAAAATAAAATGTCACTTTCGACAAGACTACTTAGTTTGTTGCGGGGAGGGGGGGGAAGTGTTATTAAATAATTCAAGCAAAAACAAATGTAGCATTAATTAATGGGGCAGAGGAAATGGATTTAATGTTGCAATATTTCTGAAAGGCTATTAGAAGGAGCCTGAAGATCTACTCAGCTTTATCCTTGGTAAAAGTTATGTATTGTGTAATGTAGCATAAATATCTTTGTGACTAGAAACTATTATGGATTGGTGATTTGAATGTTAAATGTAAGAGTTATTAAGTCTAGCTGAAAGCCACAGAGCGAAATTGAAAGGGAAACCTAATTCATTTCCTGTTTAACATCAACCCTTCTAGCAATGCCATGAAATGGATCTGAACTTGAAATTTAACAAATATCATGCAAGGTAATCGAAAAGGCAATGCTTGTTTTCTTGTTATTTTCACTTACTGTGAATAGGTCTGGGTACTGAGAATTTGTTCATAACTCTTTTGGGGTGGAATGGAGTTAGCTGAGTTAGTTTAGATCTACTGATGTAAACCTTGAACTGGTTTTAGCCTTTCTACAACACAGAACTATGAATTCAGGCTACATAAACTGAAATTTTTCATAGTAAATGCCGCTATGCACAAATTGTTCCTTAAGGGTAGAGTGAAGAAGGGATATGCTCCTGTGCTGAATCCTTGATAGCTCAAATAATGGATTTTGGGTAGCGGGGCAAGAAAACCCCTCTACCTGAGACTGGAGGACCACTGTCAATCACAATTGACAGTAGTAGACTAGATGGACCAATAGTCTGATTTGCTAAAGGGCCATGTGATGATACTTTCCATGGAGCCCAAGCCTTTAGGACATTCTCCCACTTCTTTGTTTAAAATGTGGGTATACAGGCTGGGCTGAAGTTTATGTATAATGTATAAACATATAGATATGTGTTGGAGGGATACGATTGTGTCATTATGTTGTCATATAAAGACACTTAATGCAAAATATTTAAATACTAGAATTGGTCTACTAACAGGAAAATTCTAATAAAGTTTATTTTAAAGTTTATAAAGTATAAGGTGATTCCATATTATAACATGAACAATGCATTAAGCATTTAAGCCCAATTCTGCACACCAGAAATACAGTGGTACCTTGGGTTACAGATGCTTCAGGTTACAGAGGCTTCTGGTTACAGACTCTACTAACCCAGAAATAGTACCTCAGGTTAAGAACTTTGCTTCAGGATGAGAACAGAAATTGTGCTTCAGTGGTGCAGTGTCAGCGGGAGGCCCCATTAGCTAAAGTGGTACCTCGGGTTAAGAACAGTTTCAGGTTAAGAACGGACCTCCAGAACGAATTAAGTACTTAACCCGAACTACCACTGAAGCATATGGTTGATCCTGCACACTTCTGATATTTTTTGTTTGTTTTGCTTTCACTAAAAACTTCATTCACTTCATTCTTCATTCATTAAAATTGCATTTGTTTTGTTCTTCATTTGCAATTATTTCATCTATGTTTTATTTTCTGTTGCTTTTAGTGGAAGACCTAGTTGCTTTCCTGTTACCCAGAATGAGTAAATAATGAATATATCGCCATTCTGAACTCATTATTCACTCCAGTATTCATTTTGTAATGAAAAACAAAGAAAATGAATGGCTCCATTCATTTTGATTTTTCATTCATTACAAAATGAATAGACACCACAACTGGTGATCACTTGGGAGCTATTATCATGTGGCAACAAGTCCTAGGTCTCTCCCACTCATCATGACTATGTGCTGTCACAGGCTTCCACAACAATCCTATATAGTCTTCAACATCAATGAAATAGATGAACGGAGGAGGGGGTGTTTGGGGGTGTTCTGTAGCACTGTCTTAACTGCATGTTCTTAGCAACCCATTCTTCTCTAGCGTTTGTAAGGATGTGTTTTGAAATATGCGTTTCATGTGTTTCATCAACAAAGGTGTGTTGACAGGACTTGTTCTCTGATTTAAAAAGCAGATAGCTAATCAGAGCAAAAGTAAATATCATGGTATCCTTGCAGTTCCTCAAGATACTGTGAGCACTAATTACCTTTTGGAAACCATTTTTTTGCTGTATTGGCAGTATGTCTGGAACACTGGTTCGGTTTTTAATTAGCTCTGTTAATGCAGATGTTATGTATGTAAAAAACAAATGCCATCACCTAAATAAACAGAAAGTAATTTCAAAAGTCTTGGGTTAACAAAAATTTATACTTTTGCAACATTGCGTTTGTGAGGCAATTTGTTATTAATTGCAAGAAACTTCCTTTGTGCTTTAATAAGAGCATAATTATTTTTTTTCCCTAATGGCATTCGCCCAGCCATTTAAGAATTGTGAATAGAAGAATATTTCAGTTATTGATATCTGGATAGTGATGCCTTCACTATTTCTTCATGCATCTGCAGTGGGATGATCATATTTTCTCTTGCAGCATCAGTTAAACAGGCAGATTTAAGTGGCTGTTGCACAGCAAGTCCCTCTAAAACGGTTAGTGGGAAGAACTTGGTGACCACATCGTAATGCCCTTCTGTCATGCATAGCAAAAGAAAAAGGCAAGGCCTAGGCAACATCCCAAAGTCAGGCCATCTGCATCTAGCTGACAAGTGTTCAATTTCAAGCAACAAGATGAAACCCTTCCTGTATTTAGAGCTACAGTTAGACCTATCTGAAAAATCAATCCACATTGTAGAATGGCTCCTGCGCTTGTCATCTGAGGCCCTTCTCTTTGTTGGAGGCCCATCGCATAGATGTTTGGAGGGTGGCAACAAGAGAACAGGCCTTTTCTGTTAGCTCCCCAACTGTGGAATGCTCTCCCCAGAGAGGCTCACCTGGCGCCATCACTACCTGTCTTTAGGTGCCAGGCAAAAACATTCCTCTTTACTCAGGCTTATGGCTATTACATAATCTATGGTCTGCGAAAATGTGGGGGAGTGGACAGTTATTCTGATAGTGGTTTTATTATTAGGCTGTCAGTATGCTTTTTATTATGTTTTCATCATTGATGTTCTGTAATGTGTTTTTTAATGTTGTACACCACCCTGGGATCTTCTGATAAAGGACAGTACAGTGGTGCCTCGCAAGACGAACAGAATCCGTTCTGTGATTCTCTTCGTCTAGCGGTTTTTTCCGTCTTGCAAAGCAAGCCCATTGAAGGATTAGCGGATTAGCACTATTAGCGGCTTTTAGAGGCTTGTAGCGGCTTATCTGCTGATCGGATCAGCTGATAAGCGGTTTAGCGGCTTAGAAAAGGGGGGGAGGGGAAAAAACCAGCAGGAACTCGCAAGACATTGTCGTCTTGCGAAGCAAGCCCATAGGAGATTCGTTTTGCGAAGCACCTCCAAAACGGAAAACTCTTTCGTCTAGCGAGTTTTCCGTCTTGCGAGGCATTCATCTTGCGGGGCACCACTGTACAGTGGTACCTCGTGTTACAAACTTAATTCGCTCTGGAGTCTGTTCTTAACCTGAAACCGTTCTTAACCTGAGGTGCGCTTTTGCTAATGGGGCCTCCCGCTGCCACTGCACTGCCAGCGTGCAATTTCTGTTCTCATCCTGGGGCAAAGTTCTCAACCCAAGGTACTACTTTCGGGTTAGTGGAATTTGTAACCTGAAATGTTTGTAACCCGAAGCATTTGTAACCCGAGGTGTCACTGTATATAAATTAAAATAATAAGAACAACAAGAATTTGATGGACCAAATACACAGATTTAATATTCGCCAGTTGGTTTTGCAACTGCTGTTGCAGATTTTTGCAATTATTACTTTGTGAATGGATTGTATACAGGCTACATATACAATCTACATATACAGGCTACATATGATTCAGAGTGTCCATTTGAACATAGAAATGCATCCTTGCTTGCCACACTCTGCCATACCCAGCCATGAATAACTTATACCTAGCACATGTAAGATCAGGATACTAATCTTGTTATGCAGCATGGGCAGTCATTGAAAATACCAGCACAGGCTGGCTGGGCAACAGTAGTGTGCCTTCTCTGCTCTCGGGTGTAGGAGAGACCTCAGTGACATGATATTTATTTATCATGTAACCCAACCTGACTGCTATGTGGTTCCGTCATATCATCACATTTAGTACATAATCACTGACGGTCTAGGATTGTGCAAAACAATGATGTCATTTCTGACAGGAGTGGGTGGCGCAGCGATGGTATCAGAAAACCAGCAGATCAGGTGAACAAAAGCTGTTAACAGGTGTAAAACTTCAGGCATTTGGTGGGGGGAGACACATTTTAATGTATATTTTAACAATGCTAATAAAATGCAAGATTTTCAAACCACAGTTTTCCAGGTAAAGATCAAACCCTTTAAGTGCAGTGCCAACTTAAAGAGAATGCAAAATTTGGATGACTAGATTGCTACAACATGCAGAGTCTTGTGTCATCTGTCTTGCAAGTTGTTCACAGTTATGCGGTGGGCAAATTTGTGATGCAATACCAAATTTCATTACGATATGCATCCGCTGTTATCAGCTAATGAATAAACATAATACGATATTGTCTCTGCAGTGATCTGAAATACTATCTTTGTATAAGCTTACTTGGCAGAAGCTGAAGTTTTTTCTTAACATTTATGTCGGCATTCTTGGGAGAGAAATCTCTACATCCATCTCCAATTTCTCCTGTCCAGGCACATGCAATCTTTTCTTTACAGTATGTTGTTTCTCCCACCACCAGGAAAGAAAATAGGAAACTAATGTAGCCATCAATACTTCCTGAAGCAAGAGCACACTTTCTAAAGGGCAGATAAAAACTGGTCCACAGTAATAATCATAGCACTTAAGGTCTGCTCAATTTTTTTTTTATTGCTTTATCTTGCACCTGCTGTGTTCCTACAGTGGCAGCCTAGAGAACATATTAGTCCAAGCACTAATGCAGCCCACAGTTCAGTTAGCAACACATTTCAGTCACCAGGAGTGATTGCTGGCATTCAGCAGACAGAGTTAACAAACTGTAGCCACCAAAGAAGGCTTGCTGATGAAAACACACAGTGGGTTTGGCTCTCAAATAAGCTCTCATTTGAGCAACCCGTCAGCCTAAATTCTTGATAGCCCATCAGAAGCTGACACACTCTTCTGGAGTATCTTCCACACAATCATTGTATCTTGCTCACTATTACTATCAATGTCTAAGATACAAACCTGGGGTGGATCTACATACGGGGGGGGGGGGGTGCTATAAGTAAGTCAGACATTTAATCGTGATAACAAAATTTTAAAAAACGCTATGGAAAATCACAAATAATTTTTTTTTGGCTTCTGGTGTTGCAGGTTTATAATGCATTCAACACACTGTTTTTGACTAATATAGCTGAGTCCCTAATCTAGAACATGCCATTTTCCTAATTCCCAGACCTGAGAACCCCACATCCTCTATCTTATTCAGATTAAGTTTCCGTTTCCGTCAAGTCAGTGGTCCAGCTCTGCAAAGCCTCACCTGATTAGAAATAGAGCTGAGTGCCATCTGCATCCTGTACCCCAAATATCCTGATAACATATTTCAGAGGCTTCATAGAAATATACAGGGAGATACAGTAAAATTCATGGAACTTATGTTTTAATTTTTGCCTCATAAAATACCTTGTAATTGATTGAAGCCATCATTTCCAATTCTCATAGGATATACAAATTGAGTCTGCAGTGAAGTAGTGTGTGGGAAAGAGGCCAGTTCAGGCAGAAAACTGGCTTTCTCTTTTTATGGTTGTCTACATGGAAATGTGACACGAAGGCTAGGAACACCAACCTTGCTGTGTGGGAATCCCTTGCAGACAACTGCAGTGCCTGGAGACAGACAGTCAGGTGACATGCAGCCACAGAAGTGACCAGAGGAGGAATGACCTCTGGGAGGACCACAGAGAGAAGAAACTCCATAGTGCAGCAACAGTAGCAGCAGCAGCAGCAGCAGCAGCAGCAGCAAAAACAGACATCTTCAGCTGCTTCAGCTGCAACAAAACATCTCTCTCCTGTATTGGTATCTACAGCCACAGCAGGTGCTGCAACCTTCCAACAGTTTGACCGCCATTGTCTTGCTAGACAGACGGGTGCCAACAACAACATGGAGTACAATTAACACATAGGGAGCTTGTAAGCAAACTACCCGTGTGAAACTTGAGCCCAGTCAAGGGATATACATGTTTGCATGTGTGTATACAGGCAGTAATGCTATATTCTGCATAATAAAATGACCCCAAATATGAATCTATGGCAAATGAGATTGTCCTGAATGTAATATGATTACACATCCCATCTTTACTACATAGCAATAAAGTAAACAAGCATGAATGTCCCCTATTCAGATAATAAATGCCTGTGTACCTTGGAAAAAACCTGAAATATATATCATGCCATTTTCTGTTCAGTTAAAAGAAAATAAAGGGGATTATTACTTAAATGCCAACAACTAGTGCTCATTCTGTTGTTGTGATTGTTGGAATGTATACCTACCAGTGGTGAAAGCATTAATGTGTGTTGCAGTCACTTTCAATATTGAGAGCAACAAATCAAAAGGGAATGTTTTGCCCTATAAGTTCTAAACAAGAGATTTCTTAATGAGGACAGAGAAGGTGAGCAGGCTTTAGGTAGTGGTGCATTAATGACAATAAAAAATGGGATAATCATTGGTGTGGTTATAACCAGGAAAGTGATTATGTGTAATGGAAATTTCTTAACAGATTTCTGATTGAAATGTTGAATCTTGTTTTTGTTTTTTCTTCTCCAATGCTGATTAGCACAGCAGAACAAGTTGTTCTTCTGGAGCAGGTTATGTTCTGGTCACATACTTGCCCCTGGAGTAATCTCACCAAAATCAATGATTTGGGATTAAGTGCTTTGAGGAATCTTGCTAAACTGTAAGAGTTTTGCTTACAGATTCTGGGTTGATGCTGTAAGTTGTTGAAACCATTTTCTTTTCTTTCTTTCTTTCTTTCTTTCTTTCTTTCTTTCTTTCTTCTTTCTTTCTTTTTAAAACAAACAAATACATCTACTTTCATAAAAGGCATTTCCCTCTACACTCTCTTTATAGTTCAAAGCTGCTCTCCCCCCCCCCAGAACATAAAGTGACTCCAATTTCTAACTCAAGGGAGTATTCCAAGCAAAAGCTAAAAAAAAGCTTATACATGTGGCAAGCGGAAGAACAATATAAGAACGGCAAGTCATTATTGTCTCTCTGTTCACTTTGCACAGGTCAATCATCTTCTGTTTCGCTCCTTACCCATTATTTGCCAAAGAAATTACAAAACATCCACGTGGCGAGCACCATTAGTTATTTTTGAAAATATGTGTTGCTTTGAGATCCTTAAGTCACAATGGCGGGAAGAGAAAAGAAAAGGAAAATATGTGAACAGCCTAGCACATCCATTTACCTTATAGGCTGCAAAATCCAGGTGCAAAAGACAGACAAAACCATTGCTCTGATATTCTATATCATATTCACAGTCAGCATTATGGACCCAGAAATGCCCAATAATCTGTGGAGAACCTCATGCTGTTATGAGTGGCCATAACAAATTTGTCAAGGGTCAAAAACAAAAGAGAGGAGAAACCAGCCACCACCACAACCACCAGTATATAGCTAAGGTAAATCTAACACACTCCATGTGCAATATTGTCCCTTCAGACTGCAGTAATGTGGTGTCTTTGGGGAAGAATAAGTTCACCTCTATTATTGCGTCAAAAACATCTTGCAGAATACACTCACAATAAAACACCAGTCTGGAAACGGCCCAAACAGGTATTTTAAAAACACCCTTAGAAACATTCTCCTTAAAGGGGGATCTGACCTTTTACAAGCTGGCCCTGGAACTTCCTACATCTTGGAGAAGCAGAGGATGAAAAAAATAAAATTAAAAAACCTAACAGCAATTTTAATTGCATTCAAGGAGTACTAGAGAATCATTTAAAAAGTGTAATCATTCTCTTCAACATATGGTACTCATTCTTTATTAGGTTTATATTCCTTGACTTTTGTACTCTTTTATTGTAGCTAAATTGTTAGCTAATGCTGGTCTTGGGCAGGAAATATTTCCCTAGCTAGCACTGTAATGAAGCCATTTTGCATATGCTGCTTTACTGTTCCAATATAATTAACAATCTTGTTTGTTAATCCAGAGCATTTTTTTGCAGCCCTTATGGTATTGGGCTTGCATTGTTTATCACACACTCTCTGCAATTTTTAAAATAAAAAATCCAGCTATTTATTTCAGCCAGATTCCTCTCAGTCTACCATTGTGTGCCATCATTTTATTTGCTTTTTCAAGTGGCAGATACTTCTCCATTTTTACAGTGTCCAAATAAAAGCACTGCCCCAGTTTTTATTCATTTGGTGTTCCCCAGTCACTGCATGGTAGGGACGCGGGTGGCGCTGTGGGCTAAAGCCTCAACGCCTAGGGCTTGCCGATCGAAAGGTCGGCGGTTCGAATCCCCGCGGCGGGGTGCGCTCCCGCTGTTCGGTCCCAGCGCCTGCCCACCTAGCAGTTCGAAAGCACCCCCGGGTGCAAGTAGATAAATAGGTACCGCTTACCAGCGGGAAGGTAAACGGCGTTCCGTGTGCGGCTCTGGCTCGCCAGAGCAGCGATGTCACGCTGGCCACGTGACCCGGAAGTGTCCCCGGACAGCGCTGGCCCCCGGCCAATAAATGTGAGATGGGCGCACAAACCCCACAGTCTGTCAAGACTGGCCCGTTCGGGCAGGGGTACCTTTACCTTTACCTTTAGTCACTGCATGTGCCACAAGGGCAAGATTTCAAACACTATCTCTTCATGCTCTTGATTAAAAGGGGCTTGCACTAATAAATATTGGCAAATCATTCAACGGGATATCTAAGGTGTGTTCAGGTTCAAAGTGTGGATATGGAATGCAAGCTTCACCCCCAACACCTTCAGGATCACTGACCTTTTCTCCTGACCTGTACACCATGTTGCATGAGGAAGATTTGCAGGGAGCTTCTACTCACATTTGCTTGAATGCAAGTAGGTACCTCTCCTCAAGTGGAGATCCTGCTTTGTCAGATTCTGCCCTGGCCCATTCAAGCTTATGCAAAGACAATGCAGCCACCCTTCATTCATGCTCAGCAGGGCTGGCTCAGGATTTCATCGCTGCCATGACAGCTATGAGGCTGCCTCAGCTTGACCCAGGAAGCAGGGCAGACCCTGGATCTATCCCTTCGCCCAATAGGTGATAGTTTCTGTGGGTGGAATTGTCATCACCCTGTTGTCATAGACCTACCATTTCCTCATTAAGTGTAATCTGATAGTAGTCATTTTCCTTCCCTTGCATGGTTGGGGATCCAATTAAGATGGCCCTGAATGCTCTGTGGGATTTTCAGGCTAACAGTGTCCCTGTCATGGAACGGTGAGATCAAGCACACTGATACGATCACTCCTGGGTACCCTCTCCAACCCCTTTCCAGAAACAAGCCTTTAGGAACGTGTTCTTGATATTATTTCATTATTATTTCTTAAATTTGTATGCCACCCTATACCTGTAGATCTCAGAGTGGTTCACAACATAAAATCACAATATAAAGAACAGAAAATACGTAAGAATTTAATGACACAATCTGCATCGTACTGACGCTAGAAGCTCTCAAAGAACAATGCTTACATAAAATTTATCAGTAAAGGAACTTTAATTACTGGGGTCCAAGAAGCAGCAGTCATACGTAAGTATACTTTAAGACAGGGGTCAGCAAACTTACTGCACCTCGGGCCGGTGTCTCCAGTGCCGATCGTGCGGCGGGCCAGAGCGGGGGAGCGTATGTCCATACACATGGACAATTACTTTTGTGTGGAGTGATTGTGGGGGGGATATAAAAATGGCAGCGTGGCACTTGCCAGGTCCCTGCTTCATGCTGCCAAACACCCGCCCAACTGCCCTTTATTTTAGATGTCCTCTAGCCTTGCTTTGGACTTTGGTTGGTCACCTGTCTTGGGATGGGAGCCAGGTAGGAATTTTTCCATTTGGCAGATTGTCACAGGCCACTTGGTTTTCGCCTACCTCTTAGCAATCATCACAACTTTGTAAGGTTTGGCAGTTAGGCATTGGCTCATTGATTTGGGGGGGAGGGGAGGTCAGCCATCGCCTGCCCCTCCATTGACCAAGGGTATTCTGTTAGAGGAATTGAGGGCCTGGTTCCTGTCTGAAGTCTGCTTGAGGGGCTACGGCTATGCCAAGCCTCTGGGGACACTGAGAAGAGCTACAGGTGGGTTTCCCCAATGTGGCTTCCTCTTTGGGTGGTTTACCCTACTGACTTCCTGTAAAGGGGGCAGGAGTCCGATATAGTCCTTTGCCAATACCTAAGCCAATATCGTTCACATTTCTGTAATCAATAAAGTTGTGGCCTAAAAGTTTGTCCAATAACCTTAAACCAAAATTCTGTGTCAGTGTAAATTTTATTCTAACAAGGGGCTGGTTTGGGGGCCTTGCCACACAACAACCCAAAGAGTAAACTGTAAAGAGATATATGTAGGAATTGTTGTGGGACACAGAATGCCTGTGTTTTAAGTTAGTCCTTTGCTTCTGAAAACTCAACGGAACCAAGAAGTTTTCCAAAATACAAGGCACTTGTGGGAGATAAAAGCTCTCTTTGAAATGTTTGAATGCAACTTTAAATTCATTAATCACCAATTGAGCTGAAGTGTAATTTATGCATATTCTTTTACAATATGAAATGTGCCACTGTAATTTCCATTGTAGTTGTAAACAATATCATTTCAAGGCTGAAATCAAGGAAATAAAGGGCTAGATAATAACTTTTAATGTTTCCCTAGAAAGTATGGCAAACATTTCAAAAAAAAATTGCAAATGTTTGGGTGTTCACATATTCATCACTGAAAAAGATGATTTGCATAATCAAAAGACAATACTATTCTGCATAAGATTTGCACACGCATATATTTATGCAAATTTAGAATAAATATTCATATTAAAATCAGAATACATGGAAATTACCAGAATGGGGAGGTGTGGCCAAGGGACCTCTGTGCCTGCTGTGCAGGTGCTAAATGCTGATGAACAACTTCCACTATCACTTCTTATGGGTCTTTATCTTAAAATTAACTTCAAATAACCTCCAGTCTGTCTCCCATTGTTCCTTCTTGGCTTTACCAACCCTTCTTCCAACTGGAAGCATCAGATTTTTATGGGCTGTTCAGGAATCTACACCAAGGAACTTTCTGAATCCTGATTTCTTCCTGCAACTGTTGGCTACTCATGTATACTCTCCTTCATGATTTCCCCTTTCTTCCCATTTCTTATATATGCCCTTCTTAAATCTCAGCTCATCTGTAAGCTCCTTATGCAGCCATACCTGTTCCTTTAGATGCTTCCCACTTTTCTTTCTTGTTGGAATTGTTGGCATTGTCACATGTAAGGAACTTGTAGCCATCTTAGACTCCCTTCTCTTTGCGTTCCATGGGTTCCATGTTTAATATTAAATTTGCTGCATCTTTTACCATTATCCACCTGTTATGTAACCATAATTATCAAGAATAATTCCACATTACAAGGGTCATTACATCCTGCCAAAAAACTTAACTGTTTAGAGCAGGGGTCACCAAACTTTTTCAGAAGGGGGCTGGTCCACTGTCCCTCAAACCTTGTGGTGAGCCGGACTATACTTTGAAAAAAATATATATGAACAAATTCCTGTGCCCCACAAATAACCCAGAGATGTATTTTTAATAAAAGCACACATTCTACTCATGTAAAAACACACTGATTCTCAGACCATCCACAGGCTGGATTTACAAGGCTGGATCTGGCCCCTGGGCCTTAGAGTGATCTATTAAGTAAATTACAAATTTACTCCAGTCTTTAGAAAATACTTGATCTTCCTGGTTTGGGATCTTCCCGGTCAGTTCCATCAGTTCCATCTGCCATTCTTCTTTTGTTGGTACTTCTCCTTCCTTCCATCTCTGGGCTAGTAGCATTCTCACTGCCATAGTTGCATAACTAAAATGTCTTTTGTCTTCTCTTGGTAACTCTTCACCTATTATATCTAGTAAAAAGGCTTCTGGTTTTTTTAACAAATGTATTTTTAAACATTTTCTTTGGTTCATTATATATCATTTCCCAGAAGCCTTTACCAATGTACTTGTCCACCACATATGGTAAAAAGTACCCTCTTTCTCTTTACATTTCCAATGCAATTTTGAACTTGTTTAGTACATGTTAGCAATTTCACTCACTGTTAGATGCCAACAATACATCATTGGTCTTAAAATGGTGTTTAACCACGACCAGAATAAAGAACAGGAGCAAAGGAGATTTTAGCAGGACCTTTACCCTATAGACTACTCTATGTTCATGAGTGATGATTGCGTCCATTGATTTCAGTAGGAACAATACACACAAGCTACATTGACAAAAACAAAGCAAAACACTGAATTCTGAGGAAGACGTTGCAAGGATTAATTCCCTCATCATTGAAGAATGGCTCATTTTCCCCTTATCAGTTTTTTTCCCCTGACTGGATGACGTTAGTAGAGACCTCATGGGTTACATGTGTCAGACCGCTATTACAAATTTGAAATTTCCATTTAGCAGAATAATAAACCATGCTGAGCTCTGCGCTGAAGCACTAAAGCTTAGTAAAGTACATTTAGACCCCCCAAAGTTCACCCACGCTGCCTGTTCAATACATGAGCTTTAGGGAAAGGCAGCTGAATTAGAATTTTCAGCTGTTTTAATGATTTTGAGCAGTGCACTATCTGAACTTTAAGGCCTTTTCTTTTTCCAACTCGTCTAGTTGTAATGAACATTAAAACTTTTTAATTAAGGGTTTATGTAATTTTCCTATGATTATTGCAACTCTTAAGCTTTAATCATGACTCGTAATAGCATTTAAATTAAAAAAGACTTTTTGCTTTTTTTAAAAAAATAAATCATTATTTGTCTAGCAAGAAATCATTGCACATTTATTTTACAGAAATTTGTAATTAAGGTTTCTAATTTTAAACTTTGAAGAAGTGCTTTGATTCGAGTAAAATGGCATTAGTAATGACTTACAGTTGTAAAACAAAATGCAGCTTTAAGTTCCTCTCCTTTGTGTATTTGTTTTTAAAAAATGGTTGAGATTATCCTCCCCCACCCAAAAAATGTAGCTAGATATTTAAAAGGAGCAAATCATATCTGAAACAGAACATTACATCATGTTTCAACATGTTTGCAACATTTTCTTTTCTTTCTCTCCCACCGCCACTAAAAAACAGCTTAGAAGAGCAAACATAGAAATACAAACATAGTTGTGGACAAATGCAAAGTATTGCCCAGTGCATTGACCTGAAGACAACCTGTCTGCACTTGGATCAATAAACCATCTTCCAGAGTGTTTAGATACAGGCATCTTCTTTTCCCACTGAAACTATACTGCATTTAAGGGGACTGGGCACACTATTCTCTTAATTCTAAGGTAATGAATTATTTCCAAAAGTCAATCTGAGGTTTTATGCAGCGGCGCTTTCTAAATGGCGGGTCACAGGAGACTTAAGGACTGCCAGAAAGTGGATCTTGAAGTGCTACAAAGAAATAAACAGCTTCCAGATTGGCGGCAGAAGGGAATGTGCTGGTTTCAAATATAGGTAGAGTTTCTGCTGGCTAGCTCACCAGAGTATTCATTGGGAAACAGATTCTGTTTGGCATACCAGGCATTAGTAAAAGTTCATAAAGTAACAATGAGCGAAAAACAGAAACAGCATTTCTTTCTCCCCAAGCTGCACAATCTGAGGTATAAAATGATTCTTTTGAAATGGACTGTGGTTTGTAGGCACCAGATGTTGACCTGCATTTCAGAAAAATGCATATAAACAACAAACAAAATGAGCTAATCATTATTTGGCCTTTCCATGGGCAAAACAATAAAGGATTAAATAAATGTTTTATATAAAATTTATTTTATTTTTAAAATTTCTATACAGCTTTATATTTCTTCAGAAAAATCTCAAAGCGGTTTACAGCATATTAAATCAATGAAACATAAATAAAACTGACTCCTGCCCATCACACAGGGAGTCCCGTAAGGGTCAACTACCAGTAGGGGGAGCCCCATCAATGCAAACCATCTTTAGCTCCCCCTGGGTTCCTGATGGGGTTGGGGCATGGCCCTAGCCCCTCCCCGGGCTTCAGACAAGATCAACACTCCTGGATTCCTTTAACTGAATACCCTTAAGCTTGGAGGGGCAGGTGATGGCCACACCTCCCCTCCCCCATCATAAGATCAAACAATGCCTAACCGTCAAACCTTACAAAGTTGTGATTATTGCTACGAGGTAGGCGAAAACCAGTCAGCCAGATGGGTGGGCTACAAATTATTATTATTATTATTATTATTATTATTATTATTATTATTACTATAAGTTTGTTATTGGTATGAGCTTCGTGTGCATGCACACTTCTTCAGCTACTGGAAGGATTTTTTTTTACTTTGTTTCGACTACGGCAGACCAACACAGCTACCTACCTGTAACTAGAATTATTGTTATTGTTCTTGTTAGTGACGGATGCTCTCAGATTTTGTGGCTGAGCAGTCCCTTAAAATTTCAAATTTGCCCACTAATCCCAAAACACTGGCAATTGTACATATATTAAATTGTATATTCTGAGTTGTGCCCCTTGCTTCACCCTTTCCCCCCACCCTTGTGAAAAAATATCGTAATTGTGGTTTTCTTTGACCATATTCTATCCAGTTACAGTGGTGCCCCGCAAGACGAATGCCTCGCAAGACGAAAAACCCGCTAGATGAAAGGGTTTTCGGTTTTTCGATGCGCTTCACAAGACGAATTTCCCTATGGGCTTGCTTCGCAAAACGAAAAAGTCTTGCAAGTCTTCCGATTTTTTTCACTCCCCCCCCTTTTTCTAAGCCGCTAAGCCGCTAATAGCCTTTTAGCCGCTAAGCCGCTAAGCCTTTAATAGCCGCTAAACCGCTAATAGCGCTAATCCGCTAAGCCGCTAATAGGGTTGCTTCGCAAGACGAAAAAACCGCTAGATGAAGAGACTCACTTAACGGATTAATTTTGTCTTGCGAGGCACCACTGTACCTACTCTTGCCTACAGACATTAGTTTCATGTGCTCTTTAGCAGCTCTGACATTGATTCCGCTCCATCCATCCCATTTTGCACCTAGGTCCCCTTTCCACCCTAAGGGGTTGCTGTAAGGAAAGTGGATATATGTGCAGTCAATAGTACCCCCCTACTTTTATTATACATTTATTTAAATACTCTGGTGTCTTCTATTATACAGTAGGGTATTTCTCCACCCCATGTAGGAGGCTTGAAAAAGCCCCTGTCAAAGAGAACTGAAAAACCACAAACATCAGAAGATGAACATGTTCATGATGGCTGAAGTTAATCCACGGGTCGCGTTAAACGGCAGATAATTTGCAATTCCTATAAATAGCCTCGTCCCCAAACTATACCACTAATCCTGATATAATTCAAAATGCTGGATTAGCCAACATCTCTATTAATATTGTTACATGGAAAATAAACAGTTCCCTGACACTTTTAAATTAGCTCCCTGTGTGGTTTCTAGCCTCATATGTTTTGCCGCGCTGTACAATTCAGATGAAACTCAATAAATTGAAAACAATCTTACTTTGACATACATGCAGCCTGCTCCTTTGAATATTTACTCATAAGTAAGTCCTTCTGAGTGCAATTCAATTTGCTCTCCAATAAATGGATTTCAGCTTTCTCCACAGAACCCTTTCCATACATTGATTGACAAGTTGCAGGACATTCAGTGCAAGAGCTCTGAATCAGGGTTGTCTTGGATATCAATCTAAATATAAACTTATTTTCCCATAATCAGATGGTAAACTGTTCTTGGACTATACTACTTTAGACTGCAAAGAGGAGTATGATGTAATATGTTTGAATAATTTTCCATAGCGGGGAGCAATCCATGGAGCAACGGAGGAAGCTACTTGGGAGCCTGGGGCAGCACGCCCAAAAATGGGGCGAGCTGCCCATAGGGGAAGGTTGCACCATGGGGCCTCTGGAGTCTGCCTGCCTTCTCCCACTCAGCCGCCCTACAGCTGGGGGATAGGCAGTGGGTGGACCATTTGGGGAGCGCAGAGCCTGCATGCGCCCAAGCCGCTGCGTCTCTCCCAGGAGAGACGAGTGGCTCGGGCGCACTGCAGGCCCCGCGTTGAGTGCTGCCCGGCATTTTGTCACCCCTCTTCAGTGGTGACACCCGAGGCAGACCCCACCCACCACACCTCCCTTCCTCCACCCCTGAATTCACACACAGAGAAAATTAGTATCTCAAGCAGAGATTTACACTACAAACCTTCTACTTGGCTTGTCTCGCTAAGCAATGTTACGTCTATCTAGTGCTATTATTTGGCTCCTACTTGTGGGTCCAGAACACAATCATATTAATAATCAAGTTTTGCAGTCAGGTAAAAGAAGAATCAAAGAAGGCATTATTGCCATCAGGACAGGATTCTGGCAAAGTTTTCTAAGTTCCCACTCAGCAGAATGAGCTGACATTTCCCTTTTTGAAGTAAGTGAAGTAATTGTGCTGGTCCCGTGGGTATCTGTGAGGCGAGGTCCGAGTCCAGTCCAAGGTCGAAGGTACAGTATTGAGGTCGTCCATCAAAGCTGATGCTGGGTCCAAGGCAGGGAGTCAGGTGAGGTCAGGAGATCTGGCAGGACAGGGTGCAGGCAGGAACTGGCTACCAACAATGTTGCTCCCACAACTGGGGACTGGGGCTGGCTGGTTTTTATCTGCCCCGAGGCATAGGGCGGCCCCGGTCCACAGGTGACTCGCCTCTCCTGGCCTGGAGGCGAGCACTCCTCCTGTGGAAACTTAGTTCCCTCCGCCTCTCTGCCCTGAGCCTCTGCAGCTCAGGAGAGGCTGGAGGGTTACCAGACCCAGAGGCAACCTCACCTTCCCCTGACGGGGCTGAGAGTGGAGCACCTGCAGGCAATGGGTCCTCCATCACCCCAGAGCCAGAGCAGACTCAGCTGGTGCCTGCACCTGAGGATTCAGCCCTGGTGAGGACCTTTCAGGCTTAAGCCCCAGCCCCGGCTCAGCTGGTTCTGGAGGCGGGGACTCCTGTGCAGGCTGGGATTCCTCAGGTTCAGCCTCCAGGTCCGAATCCCAGCCCATCACAGTAATCATGTTACCATCTAATGGGGAGAGGCCTGTAGGATCAGTGGGTGGTATCCAGCTAATTCATTCCATCCATGGAAGAATTTTCTGCTTCCACAAAGGACTGAATGAGTTAGCTGGATACTGAATACCCTCCAACATTTCTCCAATGAAAACAGGGACATCCTAAGGAAAAGTGGGACATTGTGGGATCAAATCAGAAACCAGGATGACTTGTCTAAATCAGGGACACACTTGGAGGGTCTGAAACTGTCCAGAGTCTAAAATTATCTAACTTCACCATAGACTGGCTTCACTATTTGCAAGGAAAGGAAATACGCTCTTACCATTTCTTGTAAGAAATATATACTGACGTATTCTACAATTCTATGACAAAAGAGGCCTTATCTGGGCCTGGACCTCACCAGGTTTTTTGAGCCTTCGAGCTTCAAAGAGGAGTCCTTTACCATAAATAAAAGCTTTTCCCACCTGTCCTTGCTGGTACATGAACTTTCACACCTAGAAGCCAAGCCCATCTACTTCAAAATGGTAAGTTTTGTAAAGGAAGTGTTGCTTGGACAGCTCATGAGCAGCTCTCACAAGTGTGCCGAGTTTACAAACTGTCAGGTTGGGGGGGTGGGAAGTATCTGTGGCTCCCCCCCCCCATGGAACTTCTGAAAAGTTGAACAAACTTCTGTGCATCTGGCAACTTTTGATTATATTACACTGATATGTAGTCCTCTGTGTGGAAGATTCTGTGCAGAGTTTTATTTTAGCTGGAACTCACCAGAACTCCATTCCTGCACCTCTCAGGTGGGTGCCGTTGCCATTATAAGATAACAAGGAGAGGTGTTAATGGTGAGTTCCATAACCTCTTTTTCTAGAAAAAAATAGCACTGATTATATGTATATTATGAGGAAGCGATTGGACACTTCTGCAGCTGAAGCCTGTAATGCTACAGCCTAGGGACAGTTCCAACATACAAGCTATTCACCATGTTGACTCATTTTTAGTTTGTCTTCATTGACTTAGCAAACTTGTGGCACAGGGCTCAAGAAAAGTGAGAATTCCTGTTGACTGCAGTGATCTTCTCTGGAAGGCCTGCATAAAAATAAATAAATAGGTATGTATCTGTGTTGAACTGAAGCCAAATAATAAGCAGTAGCTCTCTTGGAATCAGAACATCTTGGATCCTTGAATGCAATTTGCAGCTGGGTAAATGAGAGCCCTGTTTTAATTCAGCCTCCTTTTGCTCTGTTCAAAGATGTAAATCAAGTGAGAAGATCAGTGCCATTGTGTTATTATTCTGCTGGGATTTGGCTGCTGCTTGCTGTCTCGCCTGACCCGAGTTGTAACTGGAGGGTAAAGGAAGAAAATGTCGCTGCTGCTCCCTCTGTGCTAAGGTTATTGTACTCTGTGAAGAGGAAACGAGAAAAGGCATAATGTCTGACTCTGTTATTTAGGTGTAAATGTGACCAGAGGGCATAGAACTGCAAATGCCATCCCTGTTGGTAACAAAAAAAAGAAGCTCGCAGCTTTGACACTGCAATCTCCCCAAGGGTTTGTTAAAAGCTGCTGCAACATGCTGGGCTGTGTGTGTGTGTCTGTCTGCCTGCACACATCCACAGTTTACCACTTTCAAGCAAATTACCTCTGAGCAGAATGGTCTGCGACGCCTGCCATACCGCCATCATCTGCAAACGAAACCAGGCCTCCAAAATGAGTTTTAAATCCTTCCACCATTCCCCCCCCCTCGTTCCCCAGCCCAATTCAAAGATGAAAATGCTTTTATTACTGGTTGGATTCCAGTTCTCAGTGTGCCAGTGTAGCTGCTTTCCAGAGCTGTTTGCCTTGCGAAAGTGAGCAGGTTGAGGAATTGGAAAAAAATAAGGGGTGGAAGAAGGGAGGGAAAAGCAGCCGAGATGCAATTATGAGTGACCTTGCAATACTAAACTGGCACACTCTGCAGGATCAATAGCCAGACAAGTTTCTGTGGCAGATCCAATAAACGGAGAGTGATGGAGCTGGCATGGGGCGGATGGAAGAAAAAGGCAAGCATGTATATTGAAGTGAAGTGGTAATAATATTACTGTTCCTACTACTTTACCTATGATTTCTGTGCATGCATTTTTGAAGCATATATTTTGATTAAGGCAAAAATGGCAGCTGTTGCCTCTTTGGCCAATTAAGGGGACCAAAGATGTAGTAATTATATGCTCTGCTTGCTACAAAAATGGGTACTTGAGCACCAGGCTGCTAGTCAGAAATGATCTGTTAACATGCAGTTTATTGCTGGGAAACAGGCTGTCTTCCCCATAAAGACACTATTAATAAATAAGCAAAATTCAGCTGCTGCTTCTGGAGAAACGTGCAAGATAAAAAGGATTTTCTAAAGTAAAAAAAAACCTTCAAAACTTCAAATTGGAGAACCTATTAAGCTGCCTGCCAGGTCTGTGAAAGGCATATGGTTTTTCTCCATGTGCTTGAAGTATGAAATTATTATTGATCTTTGGTAGGATTTATGTTGTTGATGATGATGATTTATAAATTGCTTTCTAAACAAGCAACTCGAGGTGATTGACAATTAAAAACAGTTTAAAACACAAAAGCAGCAAATACTTTTTGAAACAAGACTAGAACCCTAGCAAAGCAGAGTCTTGCAGTAAAGACCATTTATCCAGCTGGGAAACTCTAACAAAAATAACTTGGATTGTTTCCAGAAAGTTCAGATAGTGAGCACCTGTTATAAATATCTTGGCAAGAATGCTATTCCATAGAACAGGGGCAGCCACACTAAAAGACCTGCTCCAAGATACTGTGGAGAAGGCTTCTGAGATCTTTGGAACCTGCGGTAAATCTTGACCGCAGATATCTACTGGATGAATAAGGGATAATGTGGTCTCTCAAGCATTCTCACATTTAGGGTAGTGTGGGTGGCTGAGGGAGCACAAAACAAACAAACAACAACAACAACAACAGACACTCCAAGTGTCCCTATTTTCCAGGGACAGTCCCAGATTTACAGAAATTGTCCTGGTTTCTGATTTGATTCTGGAATGATAAGATACCAACTAAAGAAGAATGGCAAGAAAAATTGATGCAGCATGCTGAAAGGCGAGGCTAACTGGAAAACTTAGAGACAAAGACAATAGGGATTTCAAAAAAGATTGGGAACCATTTATGTCATATTTACAGAAATATTGCAAGGAAGTGGACTCACTAGCAGGGTTTCAGTAAACACTTACAATCAATAAAATAGAGAGATTAAGAGGTAATAACAGGAAAACAATAAAATGTAAGAGGTAATTTGAAAACAACTATGGTATACAAATGAGGAGAATATGATAAAATTTAACTAAAAGATTGTAATATTAAGGTACAACAAAACAAGCAGGAGACGTTAACGTGTAAAGAACCAGAGAAGGAAGCTGAGGGAAGTCGGGGGGGGGGGGGAGTGTGGGAACAGTATTTTTCTTTTTCTTTGAAATAATGCTATTGTGGTGAACATAAAACTGTAAAACCTAATAATATTTTTTTAAAAAACCACAATTTCAGGGGCAATGAGATGAAGGTAGAATTTGATATTTTGGTGTGTTTCTGGAAGCAATGCAAATCTGTCTGCTTGCTTAAAATCGCAGCATTAAAGAAATGACCAAGGAACTGAAGCAGTTAGAGGGAGGAGAGGTTTTGTTAGTGGATCACAAGGAAAAAAGAAATGAAACCAAGCCACGTCCCCCGCCCCCATTGTTTGGTTGTCAATCCTAGTTTTGAGACAGGTTCCTGGTGTCTGTAGGTCTGAGGAGTCTATTTTCTGCACAATACTAGGGTAATTATCGGTGCAGTAATAAAGAAATAACATTAGCATTTCGTTGCAACATCATTTTATTAAGTGGAATGCCATGGATTTTCAAGGTATTCTCTGGAGATGTTTTCTGTAAGCCTAATGGAATTGTGTGTAGAAAAATTACCACTAAGCTTTATAGAAGCACATGCTTTTGATCTGAAAAATCCTTCATGTGCTTAAATGACCCCCTTTTAAAAACAACAAAAACAACGAAAGAGGACTGTCTCTATACATGCGCTGATATATAATCTAGAGATTTGCAATGCTGTTCTAAAAAATAAATAAAATGGAATACAAATCAAAAGTACGGTAATCAACTTTTAATCGTGATAAATGTAGACCCTTCAGAGGAAACAAATGGAGCAATCAGTGTAATCAGTTCTATAAATATATTGCAGGTGAAATTAATGTTTGTATGGGTGGTTTTTTAAATTTAAAATCAGGGATCTAGAGATTAACATGAGCCTTGTTCAAGCATTCAATTTGAGATGAGAATGTACAAAGTGAGGCCCAGCCAATGAGTAATAGGCATGAATCTGAAAGAGGTTGCCTTCCTTGAGCGTAAGTTTCCAGCACAGAACATGGAAATCCTGATTAATTGATTCAGAGTAATGCCAGAAGAGAACTAATGCCAATCTTTAGATCCCTGATCTAGATTTCCTGGTTGCTGAGAGGGCGGGACTTGTCCTGCCTTTTCTTGTTTGACCCTTCACCCATTCAAACAGAACTGCTGTGGTTGTTAAGCAAGGCAGGAAGGACTGATTTATTTGTTTATAAGAATACCATGGTACCTTGGTTTACAACCATAATCCGTTCCGGAGGTCCGTTCGTAAACCAAAACAGGTTGTAATCCAAGGCGCACTTTCGCCAATGGGGCCTCCAATTTTATTTTATTTTTGTCTGTAATACAAAAAAAGGGTTGTAATCCAAAAAAAAAAGTTCACAAACCGGGACACGCACTTCCGGGTTTGACGTGTTTGTAATCCAAAATGTAGCTGTTTTAAAACAGGGGTTGCATGAGTTGTGTGTTCAGACCCAGAGACCTCCCCCGTAAAAAAACATACATTTGACTCAAATTTTAGTTTTGGTTTTTGGCAGAATTTAGGCCACAACTTTATTGATTACAGAAAGTGACTGGTTGCATAGGCTCTGGTTCTACTAGCTCCCTACACCCTTGCAGGTAGCGCTGACCCTATCATAGGTCAGCCAAGGGTGAACACCTGAGGTAGGTAGAAAGCTCAGGAATGGATTATGTCCACTCCCCCAGATGCTCCCCTGGACTCAGGCACAGGCACAACCCCCTCTCAAGGGTTAACCAAACCAAATTGAGTCCCTGGATTCCTTTAACGGAATACCCTTCACATAGGGATGGCAAGACCATTCTCCCATCCCTATCACCTGAACCAGTGCCTATCCACAACCTTCCAAGTTGTGAAAATTTTCTACGCAGCAAATGGCAACAGCCAATCAGCTAAGTGGGGGAAATTCCTGCCATGCCCCTGTCCCAACAACAGACGACAGACTATGGCATAGCAAGGTCAATCACAAAATGCCCTAATTATAGGGAGAGGTGGGAGGGTGTTCCGATGAACGCCTGAAAAAGGAAGCTCTGGGTCATGTGCATAGGTATATATAGGTCCCTTGGCCTGTTTAGACAGCTCCCCTTGGCCTGTTTAGACAGATTAAAACCAGCAATGAGGGACCTACCAATCGGGTGTTGTGACTGTCCAATATACCCACCCACAACCAAGAGCTCAGTCTCCAGGTCTTACCGCAACACGTACCCTCTTTTGGAGAGGACACGCTTTCTAAAAGTATCTGGTTGCTGAATCTTGAAGCAGTTGAAATTTTTGAGTTTTCCTTAAGGGCAACATCGCATAGAGAGCATTGCAATAATCCAGCGTGGAAGTTAGCAGAGCACCGAGTACAGTGGCTAAGTCATCTCTATCCACAATGTGCCATATCTGGTGAGCCAGCCAGAGTTACGCTTCTAGCCACAGAAAGGCCACCTGGACTTCAAGTGACATTGTTGGATCCAGGAGTGTCCCCCAAACTACGAACCTGCTCTTTCCAGGGGAGCACAATGCCCTGTGGAACAAGCTGTCTTCCCACCTCTTAGACTTCAGAACTTGGAACCCAATAACACCTCTGTCTCTTCAAGGTTCTCACTGGGTGGAGTGGAAAGGCCAGACTAGATTCCTAGCAAGTGGGCCTCTATCTGCTAAGAGGGAGAGGAAGAGGTGAGGTGGCAAGGGGGTCAGGGTAGTGCAAACACACAGACAGGAACAGGAATGCCAGATTGTCCCCATAAGTGTGCTTACACTGCACCAACCTCCCTGCAGCCTTGTCCCCTCCCCCCACTCCTTCTGGGTAAGCAAAAGCAGCCCGTTAACAGCAAAGCTCGCATAGTGGTTCCACCCCACCCTGCAAACTGTTTCTGGGGTACCATGAAATATTTAAAAGAAGGAGAAGAATAAGAGAGAGCCGTGTGTACTTCTGTTGTGCTTTTCACGACTTCTGGGGAGTTGGTTTTGTGGTCTTCTGGCTTTGATAGGATTCACAAATGCCGCCTCCTGCATTTCAAGGAAAATAAATAAATAAAAGGAGTTTGCAACACAAGCAGAATTTGTCTCAGAATTCTCAAACTTCACAAGCTCAGACCCTTGGACAATATGTTCCAAAGAACTGCAAATAAGTTCTGAACTCTCCCCCTTTTTAAGTATGTTCTGCAGCTGTTAGAAGGAGGTGTTTTCCCAATACATCACTGAAGAAACAGTAAAACTCAAATAGGGGGGGAAAGCAGTAAGAGAGAGGTTGTGAAGATTAAATTTCTGCACCCGCAGTTACACACAACTAAGGTGATTAAAATATATCTGTAATGAAACTTTCTTTAAAAATTCCTAGTCATTACCTTTTCTATCAGGCAATGCCATGTTATATTAGTAAAGTCCTGTTTTATCCTGTCATTTTATCTTGGTATATAACAGCATCTGCAAGGCCACCAGCTTTCCAGTCTTTCTCTTTAGCATATTCCATAATGTGCCTTGTCTTGGTTATCGCCAAATCGCCCTGTTTCCAGATTTACATTTGGCAAGGCAGCTAGCAGTTCTCATCCTGAAAAATCTAGCTCCTGAGAAGTTGGTAACATATATTTTTTAAAGAAATGTTAAATGTTCACACACACACACACCACAGTTAATTTATTTTTTATAATTTGTAATACTGATTTATAATAATATGTATTTATAAGCTACTTTCCCCGATGGTATTTGCCTGAAGAAACTTAATCATTTGTAGGTTTATACTCATTTCTTTCCCCATCCTTTTTTGGCCAGACAGGCATTTGTAGTGCTTTGGTGTAGACTGTCTCTGCCCAAACTTCATTTTAAACCACTATTTCATCCCTTCCCTTGCACACTTTTTTTCCTTTACAACAATTATGTGAGGTAGGTTTGGAGGAGAGGTTTCAATTGACTTAAGGTGACGTGTATACATATATATATGATGTCTATTTTTGCGGTGAGAACAAATGTGGGGGAAGCTTCCTGGTGTAGAATAGGGTGTTCCTATTTTCACCGGAGAAATGTTGGAAGGCATGCAAAAACCAGTTATTGGTATGGCCTATGTTCATTATTATAAGTGACACAAATGGCGCTGTGGTCTAAACCACTGAGCCTATGGCTTGCCGATCGGAAGGTCAGTGGTTCGAATCCCCACAACGGGGTGAACTCCCGTTGTTCGGTCCCAGCTCCTGCCAACCTAGAAGTTCGAAAGCACGTCAAAGTGCAAGTAGATAAATAGGTACTGCTCCGGCAGGAAGGTAAACGGCGTTTCCATGCACTCCTCTGGTTTGCCAGAAGTGGCTTAGTCATACTGGCCACATGACCCGGAAGCTGTACGCTGGCTCCCTCGGCCAATAAAGCGAGATGAGCTCCGCAACCCCAGAGTCATCCACAACTGGACTTAACAGTCAGGGGTCCCTTTACCTTTACCTTTCTTCATTATAGGATCACATACAAAAGCTGTTACCTTTGAAGTTGAATAAGGATGGTTGGAAATGTATCCATAGGGACAGACAGCCTGGAACAGAAGAGGGTTGTTTCCTACTTTAGAGGAGGCAGGTGAAAGTCTGAGGGGAGGAGTCTCTAAATGTTTGACTTCAGCTTCCAAACAGCAAGAACCAACCTTTCGATGATTCACTGAGAGATTACAAGGGGAAAAGATGTTTGAGACCATTCTCCGATGCCCTTCATAACTCCAGGGAGCTTCTGCGACACAGCTAACCAGTGTCTATGGCTTGTAGTTTCCATTTGTAGTTTGTTTACAGCCTCTGCTTTCATTTGGCACATTCATAGCTACAACATGAGAAAGATTTTCTGCTTAGCAAAGGGGGTCACATTTTAATCACCAGTTAGTGTCTAATTTAATTCTAAGCAGTTTAGCAAAGCAGCTCATAAGCAGAAAACAAGACAATTTTATAATAAGAAAGGGTTATTACTGGATTTGTGTTTGTCTGCGTGGTTTTTCTTTTCTTTTTTAAAAATGGGATACCCCAGAGATAATTGCTTAAGCACTAGAAAATCACTGTTGGTTTCATTCAGAAATACTGTTTATTTCTATTGAAAACAGCATGCCAAATCCCAATGAAAAGAGATCAGCAGGCAAAGTTCACTGAACTAAATGAGCTGGATAATATAGATTTTGTCTGGATGATGCAGCACTACCAGTGCTTAGAAAAGTATGTTCAACTCTCTTGAAGAATATACTTGCTACTTATTTTCAGATTATCTGGAGGATTCTAGCAGCAGACTTGATCTTACAAATTTGGTGGTGGTGGTTTTTTAGCAGAATCCATACACCTCAAGAGTGGTGTTGCATAGGCAGTCAGCCCCCAGGGTTGCGCTCCCTAAATCATGGTTCCTGTCAGGGCCAGACCATTCTGTCTTAATGTTGAGAGGCTAGTCAGAAGGATCTGATTTAATGGAAGCCATAGCATTCCCTGAGGTTTTGGATGCTCCCAGATAAGGCAGTTGAGCATCACTGGAACGTCACATATACCTGTTACAAAAGTGGGCAACTTAGATCCAGGATTTCATAAGGAGCACTGAGCCCTTATATCCCAACTTAATCACTGAGATCATCTGCAAAAGTACTGTTAGTTCTCTGCTGCATGACAGAGGCCCAAATGACCACAACCAGAAGCTAAGCATTTAGTGCCACCAGTCCCATGCTGTGGAACACTCTTCCAAGACAGATTTGGCAGGAATCATCGCTTATTACTTTCGGGCATCTCTTGAAAATTCCCCTCCCCTCTTTTGCCTCTGCAATGCTTTAAGTGGTCAGCCACATTAGTATTTTATAATATGGTGATATTTTATAAGGTGATGATAAATATAAAACAAAGCTCCACATTCAAAGTTCAAGAAAGCGGAACTTCATTTGGATGAAGATGCTAATAGTCCTGGTATGTGTGAACTATCTCCAAATGAAAATGGCCTGGATCATAGAATCATTGTAGAGTTGGAATTCTGACCACAGCCATCCCTTGGTGGGCTTGAACCAGCAACCTTCTGGTTAACAGCCAGCCACACTGACCCACTGTGCCATTATCCAATTCAGAGGGTGAGCTTGACTGAAGAAATACACAATGCCACTTTTAAAACTTTCCATTTATAGTGAATTTGTCGTTTGCTTGTAGGCTTACACGTTGTGTATTTATTTGCCAGACTGGGGATGAAATGAGGTAGTAGAGTCTTTCTCCCTTCTTTCACTTCCTGAAGCCATCAGTGTTGCAACTTGTGTGTGTGTTTTATTATTATTTAAAATAAATAAATAAAATGTTTCTGGATTCTGCATTAGATGTTCTAACACTGTTTTATCATTTCTGTGTTTGCTGTCCTGCAGTCCTTTGGGAGGAATAATAATAATAATAATAATAATAATAATAATAATAATAATGTCAGATTCTGACCATTTTTCAACTGAAGGCATGTTTATACTGTAAACTGCCCTGTTATCATTAAATGAAGAGTGGCATGTATACCTAATAAATAAAAATCTTAAGTAAATAAATAATAATCCTCCAGTGCTCAATGAACCATGTACAAGGGTGAGCTGTAGTCACAATAATAGAAGCCAATGCATCCAGCAGATAATGCTCTACATATCCATTTCACCAAGACTTGTCCTCTTAACTCTGTGGTGCCATCATGTGGTACCTGATCACTGGACCAGCCATTATGAGTGAGCAAGATACAGCTTGCAGATCTTATATTGCCTATTCCTTACTTAGATTATGAGAGTGGTTATGAGAGTGAGGGATGCAGGTGGCGCTGTGGTCTAAACCACTGAGCCTCTTGGGCTTGCTGGTCAGAAAGTTGGTGATTCAAATCCCCATGACGGGGTGAGCTCCCATTGCTCTGTCCCAGCTCTTGCCAACCTAGAAGTTCGAAAGCATGCCAGTGCATGTAGATAAATAGGTACCACTGAAGCAGAAAGGTAACCAGTGTTTCCTTGTGCTCCGATTTCCATCATGTTGTCCCATTGTGCCAGAAGCAATTTAGTCCTGCTGGCCACATGACCCGGGAAAGCTGTCTGTGGACAAACGCCAGCTCCCTCGGCTTGAAAGTGAGATGAGCGCTGCAAACCCATAGTCACCTTTGACTGGACTTAACCTTTCAGGGATTCTTTACCTTTTTTATGAGAGTGATTGTCTGATTTAGGTTTATAAGCCTCAGTTTGTAAACGAGTACATCTTGCGATCAGCGGGAACTGCCTTATGCATTCCATTTTCCCATATATGACCATTCATTTGTAGTATAAATATGATTTATGTATATGTTCTATATCTAATATAGCATGGTCATATAAAGTAGCTTGCAATATTTCCTGCAGGAGAAAAGATGAGGGGCAGCAGCACCAAATACATGAAGATCTACCTGCTCCTTCCTCATTGTTAAACATGCACGGCATGTTCTTCTACTTGAGAGCTATTTGTATTCTAAGAAGAAAGTCATTCTGGTGATGGCTTTTAAATGCAGCTCCACTACTTATTTAGTAGGTGGAACAGGGGCCCGGTTCCTTATCAACAATAAATTACACTCCTGTTAAACTTGCTGCTAAACAAGGAGTTACACTCCTATTAAAATCCAATTAAACATGCATCACAATTGATGAATGTAATTAGAACCAATGTAGAGGGTAAATGGTTCAAGGCACAGTAAGTGAAAAAATAGTTTGATGTCCAAATTGGGAAAAGACCCAATCCTGGATATTTTAGGCTGTCAAAGGAAATAGATTCCTCTCTCGCCTGCCTGCTTACATTTAAACCAAAGATTATGGCTCATTGGGAAAAGAGTCAGCGCTTCTTTTCTCTCACCAAAACATGGGCAACTTCACTTGAATAAGCAGACTGATACACATGGATGTGGAAACACAGAGAAACAAGTTAATATCTATGGATTTTTATGTCTATGGGTTCTCATTTCATTTTAATTGTTTTAGTGCTTGGTTATTTGCCATCTTGGACTCCTTGGGGAGGAAGGATGAGTTGGAAATTCAAAACGATGGCTATGTTATGATGATTGATATGATATGATATGATATTATACGATATGATATGATATTTATGAGCATCTAACCAGGGTGATACAAACCTCAGCATTCCTACTTAGTATCAAGACATACATACCCAGTTGTCTCTCAGTACAGATTAAAATACACATTTGCATAAATGTTGTCAAGTGCCATTGTGTGGAGCACAGTGCAGGCTACACCATTCTATTTGCATACCATGCCTTAGGTTATGCAATTATCTGTGAACTAAGATAATTAGCCATGTAAAGATGAAATCTGCTCACCCTTAAACTTACAGACCCAACTGGTATTTCTGAAAGATTAATAGTGCAATCGCGTGCAAGAGTATTCCAAGGTAAATCCAATTCAGTGGGGTTTGCTCGCAGGTAAGTAAAGGATTTCAGTCCAGTAGCACGTGTTTATTCAGAAGAAAATCTCACTGAGTTCAATGGAGCTTTCTCCTTGGTGAATGGATACAAGATTGCAGCCTAAAGCTGTGTTCTTAAACAGATTTACCAGTTAGTATAATTATATACAACGGAATTAATCACCAACATGGATAGAGTTATGCTGTAAACATTTAGCCATAGTGATGTTCTCTTTAACTCTCTCTGCTAACCAATTTTAATATTCCTTTTTTCTTTTTGCAGCAAATCAAATTTTATTAATTAATCTCAGTGGTTTCAGAGATTACTTGTATCCAAGTAAGATTGGCCTGGATACTTTTTGACAGATGCGCTTAACTTCATAAAGTAATCACAACATTCAGTACCAAAGGCAAGAGTCCATCATAAGAAGGATTAGAAAAATTCCTTCAAAGGATTGAGTTCTTCTTCTGAGAGGAAATGAGAACCTCAAGGGTAAAACTCTGGCGCATTTGAGTCCAAGGAATGTGGCAATTGATATTTCCTCCTTCTGATTTTGAGACTTAGAAGTGGTTCCAGGGCTAGCTACTCCAACTCATATCTTTTGATACAAGCCAGATATATTATGCCCTCTCCCTACTCTTTCAAAGCACTATGGAGATTTCACAACTTTCAGTTTTGATTTCCACCTCAGGTACCTATTCTAGTGTTTAGCCTGAAGAAGAAGAGACTGAGAGGTGATATGATAGCCGCTTTCAAATATATGAAGAGCTGTCACTTGAAAGATGGCGCAGGCTTGTTTTCAACTGCTGCTCCTAAGAGTAGGATCCAAACAAAGGGATTCAAGAAAGAAGATTCTGACAAAACATTAGGAATAAATTTCTTACAATAAGAGCTCTTTGACAATGGTGGACTAACCTTCAGGTGAAGTAGGTAAAAGTAAAGGACCCCTAGACGGTTACGTCCAGTCAAAGGTGACTATGGAGTGCAGCACTCATCTTGCTTCAGGTCAAGGGAGCCAGTGTTTGTCCACAGACAACTTTCCGGGTTATGTGGGCAGCATGACTAAACTGCTTCTGGAGCAATGGGACACTGTGATGGAAGCCAAAGCACACAGATACACTGTTTACCTTCCCGCCACAGCGGTACTTATTTATCTACTCACGCTGGTATATTTTCAAACTGCTAGGTTGGCAGAAGCTGGGACAGAAAAATGGGAGCTCACCCCGAAATGTGGATTCGAACCGATAGGGAAGCGGATGGCACTGTGGTCTAAAGCAGCCTCTTGGGCTTGCCATCAGAATGTAGGCAGTATGAATCTGCATGATGAGGTGAGCTCCCATTGCTCTGCCCTTTACCTGCATTATAGGGGGTTGAACTAGATAACTCTTGGGGGTCCCTTGCAACTCTACAATTCTATGATTCTACATCCCCACTTAAAACAGGTTGCAACAAGAAACCAAGACCCTGCTGCCCTCTGCTATAGTGGTAGAGTAATAGCTTTCAGAAGTTGGACAGCGTTACTGCCGCCCATTGTTTTGTGCATGTACTATGGCAAGTATTTTCAATATATTATTATTATTATTATTATTATTATTATTATTATTATTATTATTATTATTGCCTTATAAAGCACTTACCGTTTCTAAGCATTCCACACGTCATAAGACATAACATAGCCTGAAGTATGACTCCAGAGTTCCTAAGAAGAAAACTCAACACAGTGAACACTCCTACTGAAGGGAGGAGTGGGCAATTTTCATCAATTCCTCCTTCCCCCATATCCCCTGAAAATTTGCCCTGGAGAGTTGTAAGTTCACCCAGAACAGTGTGGAAGGTATCTATGCCCTTTAAAGTATGGGGGAGTATTGTTTTTCTTTACTACTATGTTGTGTGTGTTTTTTATTTTTATATTGTAAACTGCCCTGTGATCCTCAGGTGACAGACAGTATAGAAATAAGATATAATAATCCAAAGTTCTGTGTTGAAAGCTCTGTGTCTCGGTGCCTTTGTTTGTTGGATGCCTCTGGATTGCAGATATATTTTGCTAGATTAGTGCTCCAAGTCCTGAACTTTGACTACCCTGCCAGTTCCTGCTCTCTTCCTTGGCTACATAAGGAGAACATAAGAGCTGTTGTATATACAGTGGTACCTTGCGTTAAGTACTTGATTCGTTCCAGAGGTCCGTACTTAACCTGAAACTGTTCTTAACCTGAAGACCACTTTAGCTAATGGGGCCTCCTGCTGCTGCCGCGCTGCCAGAGCATGATTTCTGTTCTCATCCTGAAGCAAAGTTCTTAACCTGAAGCACTATTTCTGGGTTAACGGAGTCTGTAACCTGAAGCGTATGTAACCTGAAGCGTATGTAACCCGAGGTACCACTGTACATGACAGACCAGCTACCCCAGTATCTTGACACTTTCTACCACAGTAAACCTAAAGGCAGACAAACATTTCAAAACATTAAACAAATGCCAAGGAACCTTCTCCAATAGTGGCTTGCCATCATGTGTTCCTGACCCTATTAGAGTATCTTCCCTTCACATGTCACGTGTTTACCTAGCAAATGCTGGTGTTATAAAAAGTGCAGTAACCCTTGGGAGAGAAATCAAGCAGAAAACTAGAGCGGGAGCCAAGAATTCAACCAAGGAATGATAGAAACTTAAATGAAGACAAACGGGGAGCAATTCAATGTTGTACTAAGCTGATCGTTCCATTAGTACAAGCATTTCAGTTTTCCAGATGGCACAAACCCACCTCTCCTCTTCACACTGTTCTGGGGGTTCTCTTGCCTCCCCCCCCCAACCAATTTTGTGGTATTTGGAGGAGGAGAGTCAGAAAAAGCCACATTGACTAAGTGGAAATCCTTGAGAAAGGCCAGGATACAAGTGCAGTAGAAATGATTATGGTAGTATTATTATTAAAAGAATAACAATTACTATATTTGGTGTGTCTTATAATATTTGTCGTTTCCTGACAATAATAGTTTCGCTTTCAGAGAATTGCCCACATATATTCCCTTTTATGTGTGTAATAGGACAAACGATATAAAAGTGAGTGGGAAAGGAATATAAAAACAGCTGGCAGAATGTATTTCTCAAACTTTAAAACTTTTTAAAGTGCTGTAATTGTAGAGGGAAGAGAAATATTCCACAGAATGATTAAGGATGGCTATAACTTGGGATAGTGTCAAGGATTTGGCATTACCAATTGATGTAGGTCTGAATCAATATCAAGCAATTGCACCTTATTTTACATCAGTCAGCATGCTAAATCCTTGCTGGAATAACTAAAGTACCAATCAATACCTATGTTTCACTGCACACCCTTCCAATGCCGTAAAGTAAAACAGAAGGAAGGCAAATGCCCCCATTTTACAGTGTGTCCCATAACAGGCACTGTGACTTGGACAAGCGTCCCAGTGCTCCAGTAAATTCTGGCTGCTGAAGTAGAACCAGCTGACTCTGTCCTTACTGGAGCAAACACTTTTATTCAAACTGCTGCCTTGAGTGATGTTTATGACTTCAAGGATGGTCATATTTACATAGCTCAGTGGCCCACGAAAAACACTTATGTCCCTGCGGAGATGACAGCACCGTATCAGTGGCTCATGCCCTCCTGGCGTGCACTCTTTACAAAGACCTGAGGAACAAGATTTTCACCCCTCTTTTATTGTCCATTCTGGGTCACCCAACCACTGTCACAGTGTCTTTTCTCCTGACAGATCAAGATGAGCAGGTGACAGCAAAGGTTGCAAGCTGGGGGTTTTTTAGCTGGGGCAATTAGAATAAGGGCCACTGTTTGACTCCTGATTTAGGACCCTAAACTGTGTTTTATATAATTGACTTTTTATTTTGTTCTGTGTATATCACAATGCTGTTTTGTTGTTATGGCCAATGGCTGATGCAAAAAAAGATTCATTCATTCATAGCTCAGTGATAGTCAACATGATGCCCTCCAGATGTTTTGAACTACAATTCCTATCATCCTCACCCAGCATGGCCACTGGTCAGGGATGATGGGAGACATATATTCTTAAATATCTTAAGGACACCACATTGGGTGCCCCTGATACAGCTGATCCATCAAACTCTACTGAATCACTTCTACCTAGTTCCACATACTTTTGGGGTCTTCTTGATAGATCTACATAGATAGTCTAGTCTATTGGCCATATCAACAACCAGTAATATTTTTTTTATACTCTCAGGACTGGGTTAGACACAATGCAACTTGTTCTCCATCTTGCTTCTCGCTTGCAAAAGGTTCTTCCCATCTTCTGCATCATGGATACAGACCGATGAATATTTGAAAATATACATGCCCTCAAGAAATAAACTATTGTGGAATATTTTAAATGCATATTTGGATTCATGCACACTTCCCATCAAAATCAAAAGTTCAGAATCAAAGGCTATAGAATTTCTATGCACTGCTTCTTATTAGAGAAGTAAACTTGAATTTCAAAACATGGGATAGAGGAAGATGAAATAATAAATCCAAGTTAGCTAATTTTACTGTGGGTGTTTGATATACTATTGAAGAGTTCAGTGTTCTTATAAGGTTTAACTTAACATCTAAATCTATTGCTGGTGCTTCATTATGTTATAAAGATGTTTCATTTCTGAGCTTTTTCATTAAAAATCTGTTTCTCCTTGATAACAATGATTTACATTATATTTCTTTTGCTTAGGGTAATGTTATTTCCTTTTCAACTTACATTGCTAGATATCAAGTGGCAAAGGTTAAAATATGTTTAGGTACATTAGAGTACAATAGATAGGAGCTCCATCTGTAATGCTGAGTATATAAATAATTAATATTTGCAAGACTTTATACAGTTACATTTTATGAACATACCAAAAACTACTGTTTTTTTAAAAAAACCAATCGGCTAAAGCAAAGCTTTTCAAACTGTGTGTTGCGACACGTTAGTGTGTCGGCTGCAGTGTGTAGGTGTGTTGCACAAACGTTTCCTGCGTTCCTCCTGGGGCTGGAAAGGGTTTAGTTTAACCTCCAGTTTGCTAGTAAAACTGAATTACTGTGTCACAAAATGATTCATATCTAAAAAGTGTGTCACCAACATGCTCTGAGCTAAAGTATATATAAATTGTATACAATTCATTTCATGTCCTTAAAGTTGTTAAGTAAATTCAGATTGTAAAAGAGATTAAGTATTGTAGACATTATAGTCTTCCCCCAAATTTGGGGTTTTCCTCTACCTGAAAAGTACTAGTTGACTGTGTTCTCCTTCTATAGTTCCAAAATTTAAATCCCTATTCAAAATAGACAATCTGCTAAAGCTCAACCTGCTTTTGGTGGAAAAATAGTTGGGGAGAATTCACTTGATTGTTTGTACTAGTTGCTTATCTAATCCAAAATGCTATGTCTATGCTCATTTAAAAGTGAAGGACCAGGTGTGATGGTAGGGCAGAAATAGAGAATCTGTGACCCTCCAGGTTTTGTTGGACTACAGTTCTGAGTATCTCTCCCCTCTGGTCATGCTGGCTGGGACTGATGAGAGTTGGAGTCCCACAACAATTTCCCCATTCTTGCCATAAGGCTATAGTTAGAGTCTCTTTTTCATGTACTTTTTCCTGTAATGACTTAAGGACAATCATTTGTTTGGTACCTTAAAACTGTAAATCATTTTAAGGATCATGGCTTGACTAATGTACTGGTTATGCTTTGTTGTTTTTTTGGTTTCCTAATTTGCAAAATGAAGATAATCCATTTTTTCACCCACAAGAAAACTCTTCCTCATTAATGTTTGTAAGGTGTTCAAGAAATCTTCAACAATTAATTAATATATGTGAGCGCATTATAACAGTTATCTCAGCTGGACCCTAAATTAGGATCGAAGCTTAGGCCAGAGACATTTCATTCCTCTCCATACATGCATTCAATTCACTGAGTCCCAGAGGGCTCCGGTTCTTTTATTTGCAGCCATATTCATCGTACTGACTTCAGAAGCAATTTCCATGGCTAAACTCTAATCCCCTGTGACCATCCTTTCCTATTTGCAGATAATTTGATTGACATGGCAAGATGAAATCCCTAGAGATTTCACCGGAGCTCAAATCTGTCTTCAGTCTCCTCTTTCACTCATTGTCTACTTCGCTCAGATCAAACTATTTTAAGTTTGGGGACAGTAGGTCAGGAGGGCAAAATCCCACACCCAGTTCTTTGACTTGTACCCAGTTTTGGCTGAGCATGAAGCGTAATAGGAAAAGGGCAAACGGCTGTATGCCTGCAGATTGAAGATCACAAGTCCAATGCCTGGAGGCATTACTAGATGAGATATTTAAACAAAGTTCTTCCCTGCCCATCTCTTGGGCTTTTCCTGGCAGAAAGGTTAAAAGCTCATAGAAGATTATAGAGATAGATACAGATAGGGAATATAAAGAACTCACAGGTCCTAATTCCTCCAGTTCACAGCAGCGTAAGCTTGTGATGAGATTTCACATTTTAGGTAAATTTGGAAGTTGATGGAGGTTAAACAAGACAAGCAGAACTTCTGAGTTTTCTATAAAAATAATAATAAATAGTAATAATATTTGTAAAGCGTTGTTGTTATTCCAAATGTATATTTTCAAATATAACATAGTTAAAGATAACTACAGTAAATTGTAATTTGACAAACGAAAAGATTTCTCGCTAACTTGATGGCAGACTCATATCTATATATTAAGTAACATATAACACCTTTGTCATTACATCTTCATCTCCAGCAAGTTTTCCAACTCCCCTCCGACAGTGAAATAAATTGCTGAAGACTTGCGAGTTCCTAATATATTTCATCCCGCCTTCATACATACAATAAAGCACTAGTGTAACTGCTATCCAGGGATTTGTCTTTCAGAACATTATCCTCCATTTGTAAGATTTGTATTAAATGTTCCTGGTTCCAGATACTGTATAGATATTTTTCCTCCTCGCTTGATTGAACCCAATAGCTGGGGGTAAAATTGTTTCCTGGCCTGTATTATTTATTGCTTTATTATATTTAAATACTACCAGAACCTACCAGAGCCCTAAACACAGTTTCCCCCCAAAATCAATCCACCTTTACCCAACTTTTTACATTCCATTCCCAACAACACTCCAAATCTGCACTTACCATGTTTCTGCTAATGTTCTGAATGTTCACCTCAAACTAGATGTGATCTTTGTTACATAGTTTGGTGTTTCCTGACTTTTAAAAATAAATAGCTCACACTACTGTGACTATCCAGCAATAGCCCCAGTTATTATCAGACCCCCTAGCCAGAAGCTTATGAACTTATGTGCAGCTCTCCCCATGTGATGAGCCACTATGGGGGCAGCCTTTTGAGCGAATCCCTTTGTCGAGCTGAACTGATGCCATCCACCTGCTCAGGCTGTCCACTAGATCCTTCCGGGTAGAAAAGGCTACAAGAGTTTCCTGTTTCAGCTGAGTCTTACTTAAGCCAAAATCACTAATCTAATTGCAAAAGTTAGGTAGAACTAATACTGGGGCACCATAACTTTTATGGGAAACCTGTAGAACATGACTTGTCTGTCCCTATATGCATATCTCCCAAGGGAAAAACAAAAAAAGGCTCTCCAGCCTTCTATGTGTTAGCCTTCCTTGGGGAATGTAGACAGGGCTCACATATTTAAAGGTGAAGCTGGGAACTTGTGGGCAGTTCTGTTCTTCCCTTAGTAATTTTGTCGTTTTTCTACTTTCATAGATTTGCCCATTTCTCTAAGCTATGGATTGCATACTGCTCAGTCTTCATTGTACAGATTGTATATATTGGATGTTTTCTCACCGTAATTCAAACATTCCATATGGAAGTAGATGTTGACTATAATCTTGATTTATCTTATCAGCTCGATGATTAAGCCTCTTTGGTGGAAGAAATGCTTAATGTACCTGAACAGCGCCCGGGTGTTGACTCACGAGTTGATGTTGCTTCTATCAAATACACGAGTGATTGTAAAGAAAAAGACTACATCTGTGATTTATTTGTTTGCTTGTTTATATTCCTTGTTGCAGAGCAGTTGCACTTGGTGATATATTTTTGTGTGACTTTGCATTTTGCTCTTCAGTCCTGACTTTCTCCTTGGTCCTGGTTTGTTCCTCAGTCTCCTCTTCTTCTTCATACCTGGTTTGTCTGGTTCCTGGCTTGGACTGCTGTCCAAAGATTTAGCCCTCACCCCCCAAACCCCACATGTACTTTTCACAATGGAAGATATGAGTACAAGCCAGGGAGAGAGCTGGTTTTGAATGAAACTATGGCAGAGGAAAAGATTAAAGCCACCCTTCTCCACCACCACCCCGATCCTAATCTTCCCCTCCCCCACATTTATTAACCATTTAGCTATTTTTTATATTTAAAAAATCACCTATACAACATAAAAGAAATGTGACAGTGACTCTAGTTCAGCCCTAAACTGCCACACACATTTGCATCCAATCTGTTTCCTACCAATCAGTGCTTAACCTACAGTGTGGATTTCACCATTCATCCTCCATGAACATCTGTAAGACTTGGATGGATTGTGTGGCACTACTTTTTTTCAAGTTGACTTTAATGTTTTCTAACACTTCCCTTTTTGTGGATGTACTTGCCTTCCAGCTTTCTATTTCATTTCATGCTTCTTTTCTGCTACTTCTATATTGATAATCACAGAATTTTCTCTGTAGACGGGTTTTTCAAATTTCTTCATGCTTCCTCCTGCAAAACCTTTTGTTTCTATCAAAGGCGTCAGCAGGTATCTGTTAAGACAGACTTGTTTTCTTCCATTACAAAGGCAACGCTCTTTAATGAAGATAGGAGCTATCATATAGGTGTAGAGGTAATCCCTGGAGCATAGGAGTTGTCATTAACTGTCTTGGAAAACATTTCCGAGAAGTTTAACAAATGAGAAGACTTGAAAACTAACTAAAAGACTTTTCCAAGAGCTATTCATGAAATATTTATCTACTATTTCAGTGTGGTATGAATAAACAACTGTTTTATTCAATGAGAGATAAATTACTGTAGTCAAGTTTCATTTTGTTTTTCAATGGAGCCAGTTGCTTCACATCCATCAGGGGATTTGAGAATGGCTTCATTAATTCAAAAAATCTGTTGAACGTCTAGGAAGAAGAAAAAGAATTTGGAGCAGGCAATATGGAATCTTCTATGAAACGTCTCACAGTTTTCACAGTCATGTATGTGTATTGTAGAGTTGCATTAAACAAAAAAGCCCCAATGATTCATGATTATTTTATTATGAATCTCAACCAGGACAGACGCTCTTCAGTGACATTCTAACAATCTGCATGTGTAGTTTATTTTGTTTGCTTTAGGTTGCCAAGTTGCACAACGCTGACCACTGCACTATTTGATTTATTGCAATGCGGAGTCTAATGTTTATCTATGAAAATGCTTGCATTAAAAAGGAATAACTTCCTAGTTCCCTGAAAACCTAAATAACAAATAGACACTCTTTGCTATTTTGTTTACCCAGAGTGCTGGCTCTGTGTAGCTAAGTCTGATTGGTTATGCAACTTCATGATTCTGCAACTCCACTCCACCACAAACAGGCATAATTCCTGATTGGCTTGGATGACAGAGAGATCTAAGCCAATCAGGAATCGTGTCATGTCACTACATATATGGGATCCTCCTTAATGAGGGTCCTGGTTGTGCTCAGCCCCCTGAGACACCACCTAGGTGGCAGGTGCTGGGCGTATCCCAGGCCTGTCATTATGGCCCCACAATTACGCCAGGCCGTTTGAGCCAATCCGAGGCAGGTGGTGTGATTGGGGGGCCTTTAAAAGCGCCAGCACGACGTGGCCAAGGCACTTCCTTTGTGCTGCCGAACACCCACCCTCCCGTTTCTATTTATAGGTTGCTGCATTGGCCTTGCTTCGGATGTTGGTCGGTTGCCTGTTTTGGAACAGGGCCTGGGTAGGAGTTTTGTCCACTTGGCAAATTGGCACTGGCCACTTGGTTTTCGCCTACCCCCTTAGCAATCATCACAACTTTGTAAGGTTTGGTGGTTAGGCATTGGCTTAGTGAAGTGTGTGGGAGGGAAGATGCAGCCATCACCTGCCTCTCCATGAATAAGGGTATTCTGGTAAAGGAATCTGGGGGTCCTGGATCTCGTCCGAAGTCCAGTTGAGGGGCTAGGGCCATGCCAGGACCACAGGAACCCAGGGGTGATCTTTGGTTGGTCTTCATCAATGTTGCCTCCTCGTTTGGTGTTTACCCTTCCAGACTACCTGCCAGAGAGGTGGGAGTCAGTTATAGTCAGTTGCCAATGCCTAAGCCAATACCACTCACTTTCCTGTAATCAATAAAGTTGTGGCCTAAATTTAGCCCAATAACTTAAACCAAAAATACATGTCAGTGTGAAGTTATTTTACTTGGGGGCCTCGGAGTGCAACTAATCAGACCTGGCTACATAGAACCAGAACTCATTGTAAACAAAGCAAGACTAAGAAGTGAGGGAAGTGTCCATGTGTCGCTTAGGCAAACAGATGACCTTCACTGTCTTTCTGCACTGCTGTGTGAGAGTGTTTTCATTGCAGTCCCATCACAGCACAGTGCAGAAAGACACGGAGCTATGCCCAGTTGCCGTGGCAACACAGCAATGAGATTCCTGTCTCACTGCACTGTCACCCTTTTGTCTCAGAACCATGGGGATGACTTCCCTTTCCCCTGTGCCCTGCGTTTGGATACAGATTCTGGCACATATCATACTGAGGCTAAATGGGATGCTTGTTTGACTACGCATGCAGATGTGCACCCAGATGCCCATTTGAAAGAGCACCTGTGCCAAAGGTCCCAGTTTCACTGCACTGTACTGTGGCAGATTTTCATTATTTCAATGCACCACATCAAAGCTGGAAGTTTTTGGCCCAGTTGCTTACAAGAAGGAAAGAGGGAACGCCTCCTCTCTTTCCCCACCAATATTTTCACACTCTTTCTAGCACCCTTCAATAAAAAGCACCCAAAAGAAGGGGAATTTTTGAAACATGGACATGTTTGTGTCATAGCTGGATCCCTGGCTCAACTCGGCTCTAATGAACTGATTTGTTGTGAAAAGAGTTGGAAATGTTTAACTCAATCATGGAATACTAATGTGTCAATCAGTTAAAAGGTCTTATATGTCTGTTAACTAATGATCAATGTCACTGCATTGAAAAACCCTAGAACCAGCTTTTGTAAATGGGTTTGTGAACTTTGACCAAACTTCCCAAGTTCTTCTCTTTGTAATGACACACAATGAAGTGGCAGTTTAATTTGAGGCAGACACTTCCGGGTCACGTGGCCAGCGTGACGAAGCTGCTCTGGCGAGCCAGCACCAGCGCAGCACACGGAAACGCCATTTACCTTCCTGCTATAAAGCAGTACCTATTTATCTACTTGCACTTAGGGGTGCTTTCGAACTGCTAGGTGGGCAGGAGCTGGGACCCAAAGATGGGAGCTCACCCCACCGCGGGGATTCGAACTGCCAACCATACGATCGGCAGGTCCTAGGCACTGAGGTTTTACCCACAGCGCCACCCTCGTCCCTTTTTGTAAAGAATACTTGCTCTTAAACTGTTGCCAGCCTGACAAGTAAAGAGATTTATCTTCAACTATTTGTGTATTTTTTTATCACAAAGAGCTAACATTTATCTACTGATAAGGGTGGGGGCCAATTCTTCCATCTCCGTCCTATCACCACACCATCCAATTTCCAGCCTAGCTACGTTCATACTTGGCGATAATGAAGCAAGGGGGAGTTGAAGATTGGAGTCACCTTTCAATAGCTCCCTACACCAGACTTTTACTTGTTTAGCTGAAATACATTGCGTTCTTTCTAAGATCTCAGCCTCAAAGAGTTAATGACAATCAGCTTTGGCTCAACACAATATGATGGTACATTATAAAGTGTGATCACAGGAGTAAGCTGTTTCATAATATCCACTTCTCCATCAACAGCAGGTCATGATACCACTTAGATCAATGTCTTCTCTGTTGATTAGCCTGAGATGGCTGTGGAAGGCTGGTAAGGGAAGAAGGAAGTGCTGTGTGCAGCACACACACTGTGTGCTTTCTTAGAAACTGAAACCATTTCTGATGCATTTACTATGGATTATATTCTGGCAAATGGAATGTGTTTACAGTTGATGGTCATTTCCTTGCTTGGCACTGCTAGTAAAAAGGAAATTAAATAACAAATGTTTTAGAGTGATTCAGGAGATATGGGGAGAGGTCAATCCAAAAAGCCAAAGAGACAAAAATCTGACATTAGAAGCTGTGCATGGAAGAATCCCTCTAAAAAAAACCCAGACTTGTTACAATGAAATGAGTCACATTCTCTATTCATTTTTTATAAAATAAAAATAAAATAAAATCAATAGTCAAAGTGACTATAACAAGCTGGAAACTGGACAGTTTCAATTTGGGTGATAGGCATTGCTCTCAAATGCATCCTTGGAGCTCAGTGCCTTGCCTTGTTTTGTTGTGCTGTTGTGGTTGTAAGCTCTCTCACATTCATACTGTTGAACTGCTATGCATGTTCCAGTCGAAAGAGCCAACAGCACTTTTGTGTATTATACAAAAGCAATAATTCTTCCCCTCCAAACAAAACCTTTTTCAGAGCAATACAAAACCAGTCCCAGATGCTGTACTTGTCAGGGAATAATAACATTCTCATTGCACCTCCAGGGTATACAAGTCTCCTAACACTTTTGATGCATGATTACCCAACCAAAGTTGTGCTCTCTTGGATCCATTTTTTCCCTTTTACTGTTGCACTGCAGCATGTCAGAGGTCTGGCTTTTGGATTCTGTTTAAGAACTCGAGCAATTTGCCAAAGCACTTATTCTGAAGTAATGCTGGAGGGTTCCCCTAGCTTTTGGTGTATGATCAGCAAAACTGCTCTAAAGGAGGTGTCTTTTTAGACCAGAGCGGCAAAATAATTCAGCATTATGCTTTCTCTGCCTGTTGCTGGAAAATGAGGCCACAAATAAGTTTAACAGACTTGAACTCTGCAACCTTCTGGAAATATACATTTAAGTACAGGTACTGTATAGCAAAATGAAGAAATGATGCAATTCAGTCTATGTGGGACTGACGTTGGGTCTGGTTTGGAAGCTGCACCTAGTGCAGAATGCCACAGTGACCCTTTGTGCAGGAGTAGCTCACCATCAACATATAACATGGGTGTCGAAAGCTATGAACTGGCAGCTGATACCCTATTGAACCAGTTTTGAAGTACTTGTTTTGACATATAAAGTCTTAGTTCGTGCCTTTGTCATTTTTGTGTGAGCTGCTTGGACATCTTTGCTGCTGCAAGTTGCGACATGGCTTCATGAATAGGGTAAAAGAAAAACAGCTGTGAAGTCGTCTGTTTTGGCACACCACTGCTGGAGTATGTCAAAGTAACCTGCGGTGAAGCAGGGGTCCCAGTTCCACTCCCTGCCCTCCCAATAGATCAACATCAATAGAAGTAATGGAATGGACAATTAATGCAATAAATGCTGTGCAGGCAGCATCCCTGTTCTTGGTCAAGTTGAGAGGAGACACAAGGTGTCTCCCCCACCCCCACTATATGTTTAGTTAGGGAGTTGAACTCTAACTAAACCTCCCTGCTCCCAAACTAAGCCAGGATCAGATTCAGGGTGCAGTTTATGAGTGTTCTGCAGGTTGATCTAGGGTTGGACTGCAGCTGTGTCCCAGATCATAGAGGCTGTGCACAGTCCCATTTTTTTAAAAAAATAACCATTGTAGATTGTTGTAAACTGTTTAGAGGTCTTCTTTCAAGTAAGTCACATTTGTATATTTTTTTTAAAAAAATCATTCAATCACTGCCTAAATAAATAAGGGCTAATCACTCAAGCATTTGACTAAGTCAGGCATCACCCAACCTGCAGGCCTCCGGATGTTTTGGCCTACAACTCCCATGATCCCTAGCTAATAGGACCAGTGGTCAGAGATGATGGGAACTGTAGTCCAAAACATCTTGAGGGCCGAAGGTTGGGGGTGCCTGGACTAAGTGATGTTCTTTGCCTGGTTGATGCTGGGCAATATAATCTTGTTGCTTTTTTAATTTAAGTTGTATTTAAATGAATTGTTATTTTAATGTATTTCAGTGTTTTCACTCACTTTGAGGTTTTGTGAACAGCTAAGAGCAGTATGCATATACATAATTCAAACAAACAAACAAACAATGTATATTTTTGATAAAGAAATTTACTGGGCATGCAGATCCAGCGTCCCAAACTTGCAGAATCCTCACAGGGTACTGTCTGGTGTTTTGTTTGGCTTTAAATAAGTTTTTTAAAGAAGTGCATTGGGTAAAATGGTGCTAAAATGTAGGGATGGACAGATCTCATTCCCTCTCAGCTTTACATTTACATTTTAGGAATTCATTCAAACAGAGAATTCTTAAGTGACTGTGGTAGATTAAATCATCTTTCCTTATGTGTAACAAGAATGATAGCTTTTGTCCTCATGTGTTGTGATAAGGACCATTATGTTAATTACAATGACTGACATGTTACTGGATATGAAACCAAGGATCGTGATGATGCTTGAAGAACACTTCTTTAAAGAAGAAGGTGGGGGGATGTCTTAGAGTGATGTGCTACTGTTTCAACAATTAAAAGTCTTCCTCAGAAGTGTCAGAACAGAAACTTGCAACTGGAGACACAATACTGAGCCAGTAAACCTATGCTAAAAGCTTAGGTTTCTTTTTTCCCCTGGGGAAAAATTTCAATGGACAGAAATTAATTTCCTCTTTAAGGTTTAATTAAAGAAATGAGGAAATTACAGCTTTAATGTACAGCGTAGCCACCTTAGGAACCTCAGGAAACCTTTACAAATCTATATATGTGTATATGTTTATTTAATAGATCAACTTCACTGCCCTACCAATTTAGATGTTTGTGAATTACAACTGCTGCAATTATGCCAAAAGGCAATTTTAAGAGACTGCAGATAATCTACAATGAATATCTCCAAACTTTTCCTCCACCACAAAAAGGCTGCTTAAAGGAATCTTGTTCAAATTCCCTAAAAGATTGCATGTGCCCTAATGTTAAAAAGTGTGTCTGTACTGGGTCTAAACTTGCTATTTTTGACACTAGCAAAGATGACCCAGATTATAGTGTATGTTGACTAAGGATATCCCAATTTCTTGCCCTTGGGTTCTTTGATTTTTAACTATAATCTGAAAAGCATGACCTTGAAACATTTATACATAGAGACAAATTTCTAGCTTTTATTTCTATACAGCTCAAAGAAACAATACAATAGATATATAATCCCTGAGAAATACCTTAGGGAAATAGGCCTGTGTGTGTTTTTGGTGGTGATATCTATGAGCTGCCTCAGCATGGTAGATAATTTACATTTGCTGACAGTCCAGGGGAACTGGACACAATGTCTTTCTCTCTTTTGACAACAAAATACAAATAAAATGGTGGCCAGACCCAAATTATAGAGTTTTTAGATCAATAATTCTCTAGCGCACGTCAACTGCAGTAATTACCTTGCCTGCTAATTGCATTAAGGAAAGGTCCTTTTCTCAGAAACAAATTACTTGCACACACAGATTGGAATTATAGGTATTTATTATCCACCACGCAACCAACATGTTTGCAGTTCTGTTGTAAACTGGGAAGTTAATCTGATCAGAAATGGATCAGATGAGAAAGATGCAGATTTACCCAAAATAATAACATATAAAAGATCTGTCTCTCACACATGGTTCTGTACTTCCAAGATGAAACTTTTCAATCTGAAATGGCTGGCTTTCTGTATCTTTCTTATTTACATGGCCTAGAAAGTTGTGGTGGGGTTAATTTTGATTTGAATTGTAAACAGAGGTCAGAAATGACAAGGCAGAGACCATGAGCTGGGTGAAACTAGGGCCGCTTCATTTTAACAAAAGGAGGTCTGAATGGGAAAAGACTGGGCTGAAAACTATTATTCTCTGAAAGGCTACTGAGCCTGGTGTTGTTGGGCAAGCCTAGCCTGCCTGGTGGAGATGTGATAATACCATGCCCTCCCAGATCACACCTCTTTGGGTGATGTGGGAGGGCTTTCTGCCCACCGAGTAGCCCACATCTGTAAGAAGGAGATACAAGTTACCCTGCCAATGGGTCCCCAAATCTCAAGACTCACCTGTGAAAAGTTCCCCAGGGTGTTCATCTGTTCTTCCTTCTTAGTACCTTTCACACATATCCCTGCCAAAATGACCAATAAAACAAAAAAAAATCAACCTATTGAATTTACTGGTATCCCACTAATTGCTCCTCTACTGGTCAACAGTACAAAGTAAGTGCAAAACTGATATGAGACCGACTATCTATTGCCTACTCTGCTTCATTAGGTGACCAGCTCTGCCTTTCAAGGAGGATGGGATAGCTGCTACCCAAGCACTGAAGAATAAAGAACTGGACAGTATCAGCTTAAGCAGCTTGGCTTGGCTCTGTCCATCACTGGTGCTCATGTGACACACGCCCACACATTGCATCCTTGTCTTCCGCTTTCTTGATCCAGTCCCACATACAAACAAGTCTCAGTTTCGACACCAGAAGAGCAAGGTGGAGGGACAGCATTCTGTGCTTTGATTATTTTATTTTAGCCTTAGAGAAGGAATACTTCCAACTATGCTTGATTTGCTAGGAGGGGAAGGTTGCTAATTTTTCCCCCAACAGTTACTGGGTCAATAGAAGATTTCTCTACCTCTTTGCTTCTTGTCTTGGCTGATTGTGCATGATACTACCCATTTACCATGAAGTAAATTCAACTGGAGGGCACAAGGAGAAGGGGACGACAGAGAATGAGATGGTTGGATGGTGTTCTTGAAGCTACTAGCATGAGTTTGATCAAACTGCGGGAGGCAGTGGAGGACAGAAGTGCCTGGCGTGCTCTGGTCCATGGGGTCACGAAGAGTCGGACACGACTAAATGACTAAACAACAACAACAAATTCAACTGAGTTTATGTGCCTGATGTCTGGCTTTCTGTTATAAGATTTCTGCCTAAGGCTGCAATCCCCTATGCACCTGCCAGGGAGTGAATCCAACTGAAACCAGTGGAATGAACTTCTAGAGAAAAATGAGCAGGTATGCACTGTTAGTCTCAATCCAGGCATCCATTGCATTGTTTCTGTTGGTACCCTAGTAGTTCCCTCATGTGGTGGAAAGACTCAGTAACAATGGTTGCAAATCATCAAGCACTGCTCTAGCACTGGAATCTTGATTTCAGGCCTAGCTCTCACAAAGAACAGACTCAATGGTGAAAAGATTCCTGGATTATACAATTTCAGGTTACATAAGGGGGTCACATTGTTGATATTTCTTCTTTGAAATAATTCCCTATACAACTCAAATATCAATATGACTTGCCGTTTCCCATGTCCATGTAGTGTGCAATGATGCAGTACCCTATTTCATGTTTCCTGGTCCAGGAACAGTTTTACTGCATCATCTGTTTGGTGTGTGACTAATTCACAGTTGGGTTTGTTAAGGCTCATATCCAAACTGCAGATTTCCAGACTGTGATTCTGATTTGTGCTTAATGAAGCTAATCCTGCCCCAAAGAGAACATCCATTTCTCATTGTTCTGTGATTACCTTGCAACTAGTGCTTCTAGAACAAAATACAACATAGTTATTGCCTAGTTATGGCTGCTTACGTGCAATTAGTAAAAAAAAGTGTGATAGCAGCCTTTACGGAGAGTTGTACATCTCTGGAAACCAATCTACAAGCTAACAAATGTCAGCATGCTGCTCACCATGCAGGGATCACTCCAGCATAAGTAATAAGTAAAAACTAAGACTAAGCATCTGATTAAGTAACAGAAAGAATGTGTTCACTAATAATCATTGAAATGCAGTTTACCTGCCAAATTGTCCACATTATATACTTGAGGAAGTCCTATCTAGACTTCAAATGAAAGAATAGATTTTTAATGTGCCATTTTAATGGAATCCGATGGGTTTTGGCAGTTCTAGCTGGGCAGATAATGTGCAGAACTGCATTCCTTCAATTCCCCATATCATCACCATCTTTGACCTTTGATACAGATATTTAAGCAATTTAATATAAGAAAGATTCCCAGTGCATCTGTGGTTTATCACAGCTTCATGTTTCACATCTTCTACAATATGGAGCTGGGGAAATGTACAGAATAGACTCTTGCAGTGAAAAGGAGAAAATGGCAGGATCAGGAAGAAACCTAAGCCCACTTCTTATAATGTCATTGAACTGTCTAATGTTGACAGGGCCCCAATTTCTACGGCTAGAGGTAAAAATGTTGGAGCTGGAGAATAGTAAGACCGCTTCTCAAGTAGTAATATGGATATGTTTGTGCTCATAATGAAATTGAAAAAATAACATGAATTCATCTGCTACTCCAAAGTGACCATAAAACTAACAGAGGGGGAATAACTGAATGCCCAAGTCAGACCACAAATGCCAACCACAAGCCATAGTAATACTTTCGTGTATTTATCTTATTGTGATAGCATAACACAGGATTGTGTGTTTTACTTTAACTTTCAGTAGGCTTTCTGGTCTTCTTCACAACAGCTCTTCAACTATGAAAAAGGAGAAAACTTCAGAACTTTTCTCTTCTCCCATTTTCCCATTAATTCCTTTATTCAATTATTCACTATTTATTCACTAGCCCATACAGGTGATGTTTTGCCAGTATTCTATCTTGAAGGATAAAAATATCATTCCTTTTCTTGGCACCCTCTCCATCCCAAAGATGTTTGCTTGACTCCAATATCTGAGGCCTCATTCTCTCTGATGCCATAAACCTATATCTGGACCTATTTCTGAGGTTGCAGATGAACACAAATGACATGAATGAATGTTCCTCTATGTAAGGAGCTGTTGACAGATGACCCCAGCATTCAGCCTTCTCTGGCCTCATCAAGACCAAGTATAAACACAGCCAGGCCAGAAGTTGAGTGTTGTGGTATCGGGATGGGAATGGGGATAGAGATGTCAGCCCCACTCTTACCAGTAGATAAAGTTGGTAGGTGGGAAACAGGAATACAGTGGTACCTCAGGTTACATACACTTCAGGTTACATACGCTTCAGGTTACAGACTCTGCTAACCCAGAAATAGTACCTCGGGTTAAGAACTTTGATTCAGGATGAGAACAGAAATCGTATTCTGATGGCGTGGCAGCAGCAGGAAGCCCCATTAGCCAAAGTTGTTGATTCAGGTTAAGAACAGTTTCAGGTTAAGAACGGACCTCTGAAACGAATTAAGTACTTAACCCGAGGTACCACTGTAACGAGAAACCAGGCAGTTTTTGAAATGAACAAAACTTGAAGATTGGTTTTACGTAGTGCTAGGTTTAAAAAGTTTATAGAAGTTAAAATGAGAGTCTTTACCCAGAAGTTGAAAGTAGAGAATATTCCCTCAGAAAATAAGGTCCCCTCTTCAAGTGGTGTGAGCTTAGAATTCATCTGTGGAAGGGTTTCTGCTTGCATGGTTCTTCTCAGCCAGAATACTTTATTCTGATTTTAACACAACACTCAAAATGGAGGTCATGGCTGAAAAGCTTGAGAAAAACTAACACAGCATAGACCCGATGCTTCTTGCCCACTTCTTGCAAACTTGTCTGAGCTGAGAGGTGCTCTGATTTATAGCATTTAGGCTGGAGTCAGTGCACATATGTATGTGGAGAGTGCATTTAGGGTTCCTCGGGCCAATGAGAACTACAGTTTCATTGATTAGGGATGTGGCAAAATTGGTTGTTGGTTCTTTCATTTATATGAGGCAAGATCTCAAGTGGCTCCTGTGGAACAAATTTCTCACATTTAGCACTCTGCTTATATCACATAGGGGCATGGATTGTATAACGGGATCTTCATGTGTCTTTTTCTCTCTCTACCTGTAGATAGCTATGCTTTTGTGTGTGTTTCTTCCTTACATTATGTTTGTTCTCTGCTAGTTATTAGAACAGACGTGACCTTTCACATAACTAGGCGCATGCTTTGGACAGAAGTTTGAAGAGGCAACCTGTGTAGTGTTGCAATTCGCTCGGCCCAGCACACAGTGCTTTTAACAAATTCTCCTGCTTGTGAACATCACACTGATCCATAAATATGCCTAAGGAAATGTTTCTACAAAAATGGCAAAGCAAATGAGCTTAGACTGCAAAGCCCCCTGAGTACCGGCATCACAAGGAGAATGAATCTATTTTCACATCTTAGTGCATTAGAGAGAAATCCTTATTTAATCAAATTTGTAATGATGTCAATGGCTCCAGAAGCAAAAGGGCTTGCCTGGAACAGCTGCTGTATTAGGAAATCTGTGCTCCCAATTTGCTTCAGATAGGCCAAGAGGTAACAACAATGCTTAACATTCTTCAAGGTTTCCTTGGAACACTTTGCTGCTATAATGGAAAGACCAGATGAAGTGAATTAAAATGACCTTGCTGTGTTGAATTAGTAAAAATTCGTGTATTTGGGCACTAAATCAATGGCTGGCAGCAACATGGCTCAGCTGTATGCAAGTCTGCGGTAGGCCTCTCATAATGTGACATGCAAACTATCTTTCTTTGCAGATGCCAGCACTTTCCCTAGCACTCTCCCAGAACCCACTGTGCTAACACCTGTCTGAACTTGAAGTTTGGATTGAAAGTGGCTTAATGGCTTGGCAGTTGCGCTGTACAAAGCCATGTGGATACTAGCACAGATTCCCAGGAGACACCAGGGTTCTTGATCCTGGAACTAGTGAAGAAATCTAAAAGCAAAGGACAACAAAATTAATCATTGCCTTCAGCCACAAATTGCATCAGCCCCAAATGTTATATAGCATTGTCACATAAGCAGTGTTACACCAAAACAAAGCTAATGGTTCACTCAGCATATTCCGTTACAAATCCTTATTAGCACAATTAATTCTCATTAGCTTGATTCTATTCAAAGTCTGAATTTATCCGTACCTATCGGTTGTTGTTCAAAAAAAGAAACACATGAATGTTTTGTATTGATCTCTGCAAAATATGTTTAATAGTGACAATTAAATGTTGAAAAGGGACTCTATCCCACATATGCTGGTATCAATATCGAATGGTACAAAACATAGTTTTGGCTGGAGTGGGTGGCGCTGTGGTCTAAACCACTGAGCCTCTTGGGCTTGCTGATCGGAAGGTTGACAGTTTGAATCCCCGCAATGGGGTGAGCTCCCTTTGCTCTATCCCAGCTCCTACCAACCTAGCAGTTTGAAAGCTTGCCAGTGCAAGTAGATAAATAGGTACCCCTGTGGTGGGAAGGTAAACGGTGTTTCTGTGCACTTTGGTTTCTGTTACGGTGTTCTGTTGCACCAGAAGTGGTTTAGTCATGCTAGCCACATGACCCAGAAAGCTGTCTGTGGACAAACGCTGGCTCCCTCAGCCTGAAAAGTGAGATGAGCGCCGCAACCCCATAGTCGCTTTTGACTGGACTTAAACATCCAGAGGTCCTTTAATCTAATATTTCCATATTAGAAGAATTACTATATAATTGGGCTATACTAGTAATTCACTGAGAAAGAAGCAATTATTCTAAGCATCACTTACATTGCACTTGTAAATGCTCTTGCTAACTACCTAAATATCAAAGCTACTAGTAAGCATACCTATGTTCGTAAGTATAATTCATTTATATTATACCAGAAAATGCAATAGGCATTCAGCTATTGTAGCACATCTGGTCTTACCAGCTATACAAAAGCACGCGTGCACACACACACAGCCCGCCTTGGGGAATAGAATTGCTCTCAATATGCCAGCCGTGTCCTTCATTGCAACTTGAATTGAAAACATTAGCTAGGTACTGTTACAGCAGAGGAAATGCAAATGCAAATAAATCCACTGTAGTTTTGTGTGCTAATAACTTTGATCTATAGGCTCCATTTTGTTTGTTTGGTTTTTTTGTGGTTTGAAGACTTACTCATGTGCAAATAAGCAGCTGTGAAGTAGCAACTAGAAAACCAGATCTAACGAATGTGAGAATTCATGCATTACCAGGCACACAGAGACAGTTCACTGTCACATTTTCCTTGAGATACACTGAATGACTGCTATTCATACTGCAAGTGCAGCCTGTTCTGAAGGCATGACACATACTCTGTGGGGTCAATAGTGTTTGGCTGTGCCATATATAAGAGCTGCAGGGAGGCATCTCAGAACCTGCTCTTCCATCCAGCAACAACAATTATGGAGGTTACCCAGTGAGATGGGACTCTAACAGTCATAGCTTACCAAGTGGATTTTGGATCCTATATTCTATGCACTTAGGAACAATATGCAGAGTGCTTCAGCTGAAATTGAAAATTCCTTAGAATAGTGATTGCAAACTTATTTATGCCCAGCATACGCAATCTAGAGCCTCACTGCAAAGTAACACATTTATAGAAAAGATGTATAAAATTAGAAACCCCTTTCATGTTGCTCATTTGCCCTTTATATAGCACTTCTGCTGTGCAAAAATATTTCAAGATAATTCCCCTCTCAACAATTAAAAAAAAGAGTTTGACAAAGATAGATGTTTCAGAGACACCCAGCTGTGGGTCCATTGCTGTGCTGGATATGTGAACCTAGATTTAAGTACAAAGCATTGTAACATATGCATTTTCTGGGATCATCAGCACTCCAGTATATATCCAGTATATACTTTTCCTACAAAAGTATTCCTTTTAGGAGTAGCGAATAGCTGGAGAGGTACAGGGGAAACAATTACTGTTGCACCAAGCATGTGGTAGGAGATTGAAACCACCCACATCAGTAAGGGGCTGTGCCGAAGCTCCTGTCCTGATCAGAGCAACTATGGAAGCATCTGACTATGCCATTCAAATAATGCTAATGGCATTCATAGTGGCATGAACTACACCTGATAAACCAGGTCTGAGAAACCCAAGTTCCTTAAAAACATTTTTATACTTCCCTCCACCAGTAATCTCAGGTCACTTCGTAACAATTCAATATAATTCCAATAAAATCAAATCTCGAGATACAATAAAATACCGGTACATCACCACTCACAGCAGGTCAGATAACTGCTACCCAGATTCGGCAATAAGTATCCACAGATGCCTGAAAAGCCACACAGATCTTCGGCTTGCTTTATTTTGGGGTGGAGGCAGGTGGGAGGGGAGTTTCCATAAACTGAGTGCCATTAAAAAGCTCCTTTTCCCAGGTTGTCTCATGGTGAATTTCAGAATATCATCATTCTTATTTATCCAGCTATCAATAGAAATATAGATTGTGGCTGCTATTTATTAGATCTAGATACTAACCTACCTCCCAAGAGTTTGAGGTGGCATATTAGGTTCTACACACTCCGATTTTATCATCACGATAAAATCTGTGAGTCAGGTTATTCTGCCCTATATGAGAAGCCCTTTCCAGTGTTGTTCATCTTGTGGAGGGAGATATGGAGATAATGCACCTGCCCTACTCTCTTTGTTATGTTCCTGGTCATCACCCATGAGTTGGAAGGGTGACTGTTTATACCTGGGAGCCTACGCTCCTTCACATCTTAGAACCCTGGTTTTCCAGGTTTGGGTGACCCTACACAACTGGAGCAGCTTCCTTGCTACAGTCTGTTGTCCTCATTGGAAGTTGACTCACACCAAGCCTGACCATGTATCTGTCAGGCGTGAAGAGTCATCCCCTCCCTTCAGTAACTTCACAGACAAGAATTAATGAGCAGTTTATATTTTATAATTCTTTTTATTTAGTGATCTGGTTGCAAGCAAAAATCCACATCACTCCACAAGGAGAGCAGTTGGCTAGGACACTCGTACCTGCAGGACCGCCTCTCCTGGTATGCCCCACAGAGGACCTTACGGTCCGCAAATAATAACATTTTGGAGGTCCTGAGCCTCATGGAGATTATACTGGCCTTGACCAGAGCCAAGGCCTTTTTGGTCATGGCCATGGCCTTGGCCTGGTGGAATGCTCTGTCACAAGAGACCAGGGCCCTGCAGGATTTGACATCTGCCAGGCCTTTGGTCAGGGTTCAGTCTGACTCCCCCTCACTTTTCATAAGAACTTGCATTAAAATGGCCTCCCAGTTTTTCTCACAGGCCCATATACTGTAAGTTCAGCACAAACAGTTGGGCCTGGTGAGCATTTAAGGTTCTCAACCCTAATCTGATTGGCATCTGATTAGATTTTATTCTGATCCTGATCTGATTTTAGGGTGTATTTTAATTGATTGCCTGATTTTAGGTTAATGTGTTATACACTTGATGTTAGCCTCTCTGAGCTCAGTTTTGGCTGGGGAGGGCGGATATAAATTATTATTATTATTATTATTATTATTATTATTATTATTATTATTATTTCTTCCGTCTTCCGCAACATCCGAGGCACCAACAGGAAGTCCCTCCTCTCTGCATTCTTTGTTCACTAATACGGACGGACCTCCTAATTCTTGGAGAGAGAGGGTCCCCCAAACACTTTAATAACATCTCTGCTGGCTGTTCCCTCCCTTCTGTTTCACTTTCCATTATCTCGTAACTAGGTAACTCCTGTCTAAGCTGTTCAGTGTCTGTGTCTCTCTCTGCTCCTGAAACCGCTGGAAATGGGGGTGGCACAAATCTCCCCCCTCCTCTTCCAAGAGGAGCTGATTTGCCTGAGAATGCATTCCCCAATCCTCTGATTCAGATCATTCCCTGGCAGCATCTCAGCATTGGCCAGATTGCCTGGAGGAAGCTCTCCATGATTTCAGACTGAATTCTCTCCCAGTCCCACCTGGAGATGTTGGGAATTAAATGTGGGACCTCCTGCATGCAAAGCAGACACTCCGCTACTGAGCTACGGCCCTTCACAATGTATGAAGGCAGTGGGACATGCCTGCATATTTGAACAGGGCTAGAGAGGCTGGCTCAAATCCCCTCCTTCTCAGTGAGCTTCAGGGATGAATGAGTATTTGAAGCGCCATATCCCTATTTCAGCTTTGTATCCACAATGCACTCTAAGCACAGTCCAAATGCCATGAACAGCAGCCCTCAAAGGCTTCAGTAAATGTCCTTATTTTGATGCCAACTTGGAGCTATTAAAATTGCACTCAGCAGGTCACAATATATGGCTCATAGGCTGTAGTCAGTTTAGTGTGTCACAAATTGCACAGTTTTGCCATAAACAAACCAAGAAAGCTCTGCACTATGTACTATAACTTAAAAATGAAGATTGCTTCCATGCATACTTTGTGTTTATTACTCCAAAGCTCCAAATTCAGCAACGTGACCACTGGCCCCAACAAATACGTCATCATGCAACAGATATATTTTAAGTAATAAAGTAACTAAAATGAGAATAAAATGACTAAAGATGGGTAGGAGTAAATTATATTTCTGATTCCTGTTTGGGTTTGCAAATACTTGTTCAGAATAAACTGGTTTGTTAAAGGGATTTCCCCTCCCCAAGCAATGGTATTTAAAGGTGTCTGTCTGTCTGTGTGTGTGTGTGTGTGTGTGTGTGTATTTGCTACAGCAGCAAGAAAGTTTCTGGAAGAATGGTTAGAATATAAATGGTTTATTACAAATCATAAACATGCAACACATAATTCAAGAGACTCCAGTAGGAGAATCCATATAATTTTAGCATAATGTATCTACCTGAATGCATAATGGATCAAACCGAGTTGTATCAAAATGAGATGGTAAGGGCAGAAATGGGAAGCAACTTTCTTTAATGCCAAGCATTAATTGAAATACAGAGCAAAGCACAGTTTGTATAAAGATTTATGGGATGTAGACATGAAAGCATGGCAATAAAAATATTCAGCCATTTTCGGGAAGTAGATGCCATTTAATTAAAAGCTGTAATTAATAAAACTTAGGATACTGAGATTTCAGATTTGAAGTACCTACACATACCTTGTGCCTAATTGATGGGATCTATATCTGGGAGTTGTTCTTTAATTATTGAATTTATCCACTTAGCACCTTCATATCACATTCATATTCCTCACCCATCTACTGTGGGACAACAAGGAACAGATTTTCAGCCAGGAAATTTTCTGCTAATGTAAATTCAAGAAAACAGAAGTTGTGCATTTGTTTGGAGCAATGGGGTGATTTCTGTGTGAGAGAGAAGAGTGTGTGTTTAATTTAGATTATAGTGAAAAGCTTACCCCTGTGTCATTTATTTATTTCTTACAATCATCTATTTTATGAAATGCTTAAAATGACTGCTTCAATATATTTTAACTGCCCCTTCTAAGCAGAACTGAGAAACACTGAGCTAGTAAACACATATGTACAGCTGTCCTCCATGTGCCCAGCCAATAAGATATCCATTGTGGTCTAGTGGTTTGGTTTGTTAGATTAGGGCTCAGATTCAAATCCCCAGTCAGCCATGAAGCTCAATGGGTGTCCTAGGGCCAGTCATTGGGCTGTATTGAATGCTTGTTCCGCTAAAATTAGACCTTTTGAAATTAAAGAATAACATAATTTTGAGTTGGTCTACTCTGGATAGGGGGGATGCAGGTGGCACTGTGGGTTAAACCAAAGAGCCTAGGACTTGCCAATCAGAAGGTTAGCAGTTCGAATCCCTGCAACGGGGTGAGCTCCCGTTGCTTGGTCCCAGCTCCTGCCAACCTAGCAGTTAAAAAGCACATCAAAGTGCAAGTAGATAAATAGGTACCGCTCTGGCGGAAAGGTAAACGGTGTTTCCGTGCACTGCTCTGGTTCGCCAGAAGGCTTAGCCATGGTGGCCACATGACCCGGAAGCTGTACGCCGGCTCCCTTGGCCAGTAAAGCGAGATGAGCACCTCAACCCCAGAGTCGGTCACGACTGGACCTAATGGTCAGGGGTCCCTTTACCTTTTTACTCTGGATAGGACTAACATTGGCCACAACCTATAATTTATCAAAGCCATTTCCCGTTCCCAGGGAAATGATGTATGTTACGGGCTAGGGGCAAGCCCTCCCCACACGCACGGAGTGGGATAGTCCCTGTGCCATTGGAGAGTCCTCAGCCACGTTATCCCTAGGCTATCCAATTTGGACGGTCCGGGGGTGTGCCATGGGCTATTTAAACTTCCCGTGGCCAAGGATGCATCCCTTTTCCTCCCTGCTTGGTCAGTTCTCCCACCCTCCCTCCCTTAGGTTGGGCTCTTTATCTCTTGACCTTGCTATGGACCTCGGTTGGTCACCTGTTGAAGGGGCCTGGTAGGAATTTTTTCCACTTGGCCAATTGGCACTGGCCATTTAGTTTTTCGCCTACCTTGTAGCAAATGGTCACAACTTTGTAAGGTTTGGCGGTTAGGCACTGGAGTATTTGGCTGAAGGTGAGGGGAGATAGTGGCCATCACCTACCCCTCCTAATTCAATACAATAAAGCATATAAAAAACAATTGCAGATTATTATTATTATTATTATTATTATTATTATTATTATTATTATTACAAAAACAAAACATTAAAACAATTACATATACAGTGGTACCACGGTTTTTGAATGTGATCTATTCCGGAAGACCATTTGAGTTCTGAAACATTTGAAAACTGAAAACTCAATAGCCGACAGCTAGGTCTCAGGACCTCACACTCAGCAGAAGCTGCGTGGCATGTTCGACTTCTGAGACGTGTTTGAAAACCGAAGCATTTACTTCCGTGTTTACAAAATGTTCATCAATGGAGATGTTCTAAAACTGAGATACCACTATATAAGAAGAGCTCCTAGAAGAAATGCCTAAATTCTTCTTATTCTTCTTCTCCCCCTCCTCCTCCACTTCTTCTTCATTTAACATTTCAAAACTTGGCTTCCTTCCCCCTCTTTCTGCAGTTCCTTAAATTTGTTTTTTATATTTTCTGCATATTCCACATTAACTTAATTTACTCATTTATTCATCTACTTTAAATACATACTCTTATAAAACTGCAGGTTATTACAATAATCCCGCCAATGTTCTTATCTGTTTACAGTTTATTTGTTAATATTCAATAAAACATTTCCATTCTTTTATTAAAAAAAAAAGTTATATTGATTTGTTATTTTTCTGGTAAGTTTTTCCATTTCTGCATGTTCCGTAAGTTTTTGTATCCATTCTTCTTTCACTGTGACTTCTTCTTTCCATTTTTGGGCAAGTAACATTCTGGCCACTGTAGTTGCATACATGAATAAATTTCTGTACAGTCTGGGTAGTTCACTTACGTTCAAGTGAGTGAACATAAGCAACAATAAGCACTCTCTGCTGGTTCAGGAAAGCCACTTAATATTACAGAGGGATGAAGGCTAAGCTGAAAATTGACCTGTGACATTCGATGATAGGAATCTTGTGGAAACCCAACTGTTGGGATTACAAGTATGTAAATGATATGTGAGGACAAAAACTATCCTTTGAAACTGCAGCCATGCAGCCTCATTTGCATATGGAGCATCTGCACTCCTTTTACGACACTTCTCATCCTTCCCAGCCTTCTTGTCACAGCCTGCAAATTATTTTATCAGTCCTTCACTTGTGCTAAGCCTAATTTTAAGATCAATGAACTCACTTCCCAATCTGACAGAACCATCAGTTGTTCGTGCAATTAATTAAGCCTTATATATACTTTTTGTGGGGGAGGGGGACTATGACTCTAAATGTTAATAGATCTCACTGAACCTAATTGCTACTCAATCACTCTGGGAAATTTTCCTGAAATTAAAATCCTATTCAGCTAAGAGATACAATATTCAAATGGTTTCTTTTGAGTTGCTTGAATTAGATGAAGCTCTCTGAAATTTATGCCCTTTTACTATGCTCTGCTGGGAAGCATGTTTCCATTTTAATCAGGTCTGTTTCGAATGCCAGGTTGAAATGCCCATTGCCTCTGTGCCACACATTACAAGTCTTCCAGAATAAATCAGCCTTTACACAAGGCTCTGGCACATACTGTATAGTGGAGAAGAAAAAAATATGGCTATTCTTATTCATATGAAAGACTCCAGTTGTCATTCATTTATTATAGCAACCATGTGTGAAACCCAACATGCCCCTCTTCAGAAGTACCTGAAGCCATCACCTTATCTAGAATGTTCTTTGAACCCATAGCCCAAAGTAAAGGAATGAGACGCAGGTGTTGACTGATCAATGAGTCACAACTACATTCCAGGGCCGTCTTTAGCATATGCGCCACCAGGGTGCAAAGATCCTCCCAGTGCCCCCAAATTTAGTTTAGCCACCCCGAGTTTTTTATGGGGGCAAAATCAAAGTTGTCGACCTTTTCGTGGGGAGGAAAATCGCTCACCTGTAACAATGACACAGCGGAAATAACTGCTTTTGGTTTTTTACTTGTCGGGAATATTTCACGCTATGGAGTCACAAAACGATGGAGGGGGGTGAGGAATTTAGCTCCATTGCTTTTCACTGCCGCCAATCAAGAGGGATTGGTATACAGTAAGTATACACTTTGTGCCCCCCAGAATACATTTGGCACCCCCAGAATTCGGCGCCCGGGTGCTCCGCACTACATGCACCCCTGGGTAAAGACGGTCCTGCTCTATTCAATTGTATTTCATTTTTACAACTCTGCAGCAAGAACTTGAACAGGAACCTGTTCCTGTGTGGACAGACTAAGCCTTGCTACCTTCTCCTCACCTCTGTATTCTGAGTGAGCCTCACCCTGCCTTGAGAGTAGAGTAGTCGAAGCTACTAACATGAGTTTGACCAAACTGCTGGAGGCAGTGGAAGACAGATGTGCCTGGCGTGCTCTGGTCCATGGGGTCACAAAGAGTCAGACATGACTAAGCGACTAAACAACAACAATCCTCAGTTCTCCAAACTGGCCACCTTTTGGTTGAGAAAGGCCCTCCCAGCTCATATTCCTCCAAGGTCCAGGAATTTGGGTGTGTAGTTTCAACGAGTCCCAAAGAGAGAAAATACTTTCTACCATGTAAGTTGAAACTTTGATCCATTAGAAATACCGACAGGATGTCTTCTACAGTGGTACCTCAGGTTACATACGCTTCAGGCTACATACGCTTCAGGTTACAGACTCCGCTAACCCAGAAATAGTGCTTCAGGTTAAGAACTTTGCTTCAGGATGAGAACAGAAATTGGGGTCCAGCGGCACGGCAGCAGCTGGAGGCCCCATTAACTAAAGTGGTGCTTCAGGTTAAGAACATTTTCAGGTTAAGTACGGACCTCCGGAACGAATTAAATACTTAATCTGAGGTATCACTATATAATCAAACTGTGGATCAGCTTTCATTCCTGTTAACTATGAATCTGGGGCCCGTCTGCAGGGCATTTTTTAAGCCAGAACTCAGTTTCAGCACCTCTCAGGTGGGCACCATTGCCATTATAAGAGAACAAGGGAGGCATTCAGGGCAAGTCCCAGCACCTCTTTCTCTAGAAAAATAGCACTATGCTGCTAAAGCGACTGTTTTAGAGCTCAAGAGAACTAGTTTGAGAATTGCTGCTTCAAACTGACACACCATGTTTTGAAGGTCAAAGTTTTTGACTGCATGAGTCAAGGTAAGTCTCACACCGTTCACAAATCAGAAAATATGTGAACTTATTGGGGCTGAAGCTAAGGAAAGCAGGGGGTTATGGTATTTTATATTCCCCTTAAGCTGCTTGGAAGATGTGATCAAATAGCTACTCACTTTATTTTCATATGCCATTGCTTCCAGACATTTTAATAGTTGGAGGTGGTGGATAGAGATAAGCGTTTTGTTTTGCTGCTCCAACAGCTTTAGCAATTATTTTTCTATTAACTATTGAAACATGATTTTATCCATTCCAAGTTTCAAAGTGTGGCCTATCAAAGATGCAGTGTAATTCCTTCCACCTCAGTGTTTGCAAGAGTTTATTGCCTTCTTCAGTTTGTTTCTTGCATGGTAATTGGCTATGTGGAAAAGGATAACAACTCAAGATTGTAGGATGTGAAGTGGGAGCAGGCAGTGAAGGCAATTAATGCCTCCCAAGGAATCCTGCTGGAGCAACTGTCTTTCACTGTTTCCCCTTATCAAGTTTCTAAGGAGAATAAACTATTGAGGAGGTTAAAAAGATCACTGACAAGCATTGCCTTGGCCCAGTACAGTGGTGCCTCGCAAGACGAAAAGAATCCGTTCTGTGATTCTCTTCGTCTAGCGGTTTTTTCGTCTTGCGAAGCAAGCCCATTGATGGATTAGCGGATTGGTGCTATTAGCGGCTTTTAGCGGCTTATCTGCTGATCGGATCAGCTGATAAGCGGCTTAGCGGCTTAGAAAAAAGGGGGGGACCCAGCAGGAACTCGCAATACATTGTCATCTTGCGAAGCAAGCCCATAGGAAATTCGTTTTGCGAAGCACCTCCAAAGCGGAAAACTCTTTCGTCTAGCGAGTTTTCCGTCTTGCGAGGCATTCATCTTGTGGGGCACCTCTGTATACCTGAAGGAGCATCTCCACCCCCATCATTCAGCCCGGACACTGAGGTCGAGCTCCAAGGGCCTTCTGGCAGTTCTCTCACTGCAAGAAGTGAGGTTGCAGGGAACCAGGCAGAGGGCCTTCTTGGTAGTGGCACCTGCCCTGTGGAACGCCCTCCCATCAGTTGTCAAAGAAATCAGCAACTATCTGAATTTTAGAAGACATCTGAAAGCAGCCTTGTTTAGGGAAGTTTTTAATGTTTGATCTTTTATTGTGTTTTTAGTATTCTATTGGAAGCTACACAGGGTGGCTGTGGAAACCCAGCTAGATGGGTGGGGTATAAATGTATTATTGTTATTATTATTATTATTATTTAAATAATCGCCTGGAAAAAGAGAAAGTTGCATTGCAAAGCGAAACACCTAGAACAAATTGCCTCTCCGAAGGTATGAAGGCACATGAGGCCACCACTTTGCTGAGGCTAAACTGACAGATATCTAGCTAATGCAGGGTCCCAAACATGGCATCTATGGGCACCATAGTACCCCCCTCCCAAAAAAAACCCTCTTGGTGACCTCTAAGGCCTCCTGCCCTCCAAAGTATTTTTTTTATTTAAATAAAAAATGTTCTGGGGGATTGTCAGGGGTGTGTGTCTGTTTATGTTTGTTTTGTTTCTTGTCTGTTTGGAGGAAGATTCTGAAGCTTGCAAATTTTAGTCCAATGAAATGTGTGTTTTATGGTGCCCAAAACAGTTTATTCGATTTTGAAGCATGCTCCTGAGCCCTAACAGGTTGGGAAACCCTAGCTTAGTTCCTGGGTGGGTGGGGAACTTCATGTATGCCACTTTGAGTTCCGTGACAGAAGGAAGGCTGTTCATATGTAAGAAAATAAATTAAATAGACATGGATAGAGAGCATCATCATCATCATCATCATCATCACCATCATACTTGGCTTTAAGGATGAACATTGCTAGCTACAATAGAAATAGAAACAAAACAATTTTATCAATACAGTAAAGGGGAAAAATGTTGGGTAGGTGAACATTAAAATGTAAAGCAATGGATGTTAGAATAAATTCCCTTGAATTGAACCCAGCTGGTCCATTCTATGAATGGAAGGGCTTTTGGAAGTGGGAGGCTGTTTTTGCCAATCTCTCCCCCCCCCACACACTCCCCAGAAGTTTGTCTTGGAGAACTGAGGACTCTTCCGAACAGTGTGGGAGCTGGTGCAGAAGTATGCAGGGAGAAGATATCAGTGAAGATCACTTTCCTATTGCTTCCAGAGATCTCACCTAGATCAGTGTCTTTGTCTTCCATGAACAGAAGGACTCCATCCATTTGCATACTGGCACAAATGTTGCATCCTAATTTGAAGCTAACTAGAACAGGACTTTCATTGCCATAATGCATTGAATAATGCATTGAGATAAAATTATGACAGCTATTTCCCTACATAAATATTTTTTGTGTTAATGTTTTGGAAAGTTAATGAAATATATTTTTGGGAAATAAAGAAGCTGTTAAAATGAAAATACAGACCTTTGATGCTTTGCTTACTTTGAAGTCACTACCTAGAAGAAAAACATTAGCTTGGTGAAATAAAAATAAAATAAAATAATGATGATAAACAAGAAATTAGAATGGGGAACAGAGCATATGGAACTTTGGGCACGTGCATGTTTTGAGCCTGTACTCAATGTATCGCTCTGTATGACTTGGAATACTGTCTGTGAATAAATAAATACCATGGAAACCTTGAGTGAAATATACATGCTACCAACCTCCTAGCATTAAACTCTGAGGCATTCCTTGTTAAAATTCAAAAAGTAACAAAAACATCATAATTATTTACCACAGTTCCAACAAGCCTTCACACTTTTCTTTTGGTTATCCTTTGAGCTGCTTGCATTTCTTTTAGAGACTTTTTGTTGTTGTTCTTCAGTATTCTCATGGGAAATGAAAATATCCATTTGCAAGTAGCATTTAACATAGCTGTGCTTTTAGGTCAGCAGGTAGGCATGGGATATTCAAATCTGGAAGCACTTTAGAATACAGTCAATTTTTTTTTCTTAACTGATTTATACTTAGTAAATCAGGTCACTTGGATTTCAAAAACTAAACCAAGAGAATTTATTAAAGATCTCTATCACACAGTGGTAGGTTTCATACTCACATTGGGTACAGATTTCTGCTAGTAAAATCCCGTTGACAAAGCAGAATGGAGGGCCAATGCCAGACCCTACAAGTGTCCTTGTTTTCCAGGAACATTCACGGATTTACAGATTCTGATGTGATCCCAGAATGTCCTGCTTTTCTCTAGGACGTCCCTATTTTCATCAGAAAAAAATGTTGGAGGGTATAGAGTTATGTGACCCCCGAGCCAAGGAGGTAAGTAATTATACAATCTTTAGAATACATCTGAAGGCAGCCCTGTATAGGGAAGTTTTTTTAAAAAAAATGTTTAATGTTTTATTGTGTTTTTAGATATGCTGGAAGCTGCCCAGAGTGGGTGGGGTAAAAATTATTATTATTATTATTATTATTATTATTATTATTATTATTATTATTATCACGAACATCCCAACTTTCATCTGAGAAATGTTAGAGAGTATGCAATGTGTTGAGAAACAAAATCTGGTGGCAGGCGTGATTGTAAGTCAGAGAACAAAAGTGGCATAAACTAAGGTCACATTCATACCATATATTTAAATCACCAGAACAGGGGGACAGGAGTCTCCTAACAACTCTCGGGACTGTTAACAACCTACACTCCCAGAATTCTTTGGCTGTTTAAAGTGGTATCATGGTGCTTCAAATGTGTGGTGTGAACATGGCCTAATAATTTACTCAATAATTAAATTAGCTTTCTTATCCTCTGTTTCTTTTTTTTAAAGGGGGGGGGACTGGAGTCCTGCCCATTAATAAGAAAGACATCCAGAATGGGAAAGGCTGGCCACCTCTCCCTGGTGGATGTGAACCATCAAATGCCTTGCAAGTCAGAAATTGTGAGAGGAAGAGCTTGGAGTTGAAAAAGCAATCAGGGAAATGCATTATAAAATGCATTTTCTATTTTTTAAAAAAACTTATTTGAACAAAACACTTAAAAGTGTTGAACCATTCATGAATCACAGAAGGAACCAAATATTTAGTTTACATCTATCTGGGGTAGACTGGCGAAAGAAGTAGGGAGGTTCCTGTAGCTAGGGTGTTCAAGAACACACAAATAGGAATGAAAAGCTCATTTGTTGTGAGCAGAATCAAAGTGGTGGCACAAGGTTGCAAAGATCTGAATTTTGCTTTCTTAAAGGTAAAGGGACCCCTGACCGTTAAATCCAGTTGCGGACGACTCTAGGGTTGCGGCGCTCATCTCGCTTTATTGGCCGAGGGAGCCAGTGTTTGTCCACAGACAGTTTTTGGGTCATGTGGCCAGCATAGCTAAGCCGCTTCTGGTGAAACCAGAACAGTGCATGGAAATGCCATTTTCCTTCCCGCCAGAGCAGTACCTATTTATCTACTTGGACTCTGACGTGCTTTCAAACTGCTAGGTTGGCAGGAGAAGGGACCGAGCAACGGGAACTAACCTCGTTGCGGGGATTTGAACCACTGAACTTCTGATCGGCAAGCCCTAGGCTCTGTGGTTTAGGCCACCCGTGTGTTTCTTAGTAACAGACAATAAAGCACATTGCACGAAGGACTGACTAACTCCAGTGCTCAAAAATCTGCAATGGCTGCTCATAGTGGGCTAATGTAGGTTCAGGTTTCTAGTATTAATTTACAAGGCCCTTAACAATTTGGGCCTAGTATAACTCACAGACCATCTGATCCCTTATATTCCTGCCTGATCACTGAGGTCTTCAGGGGAGTCACTGTTAATAATAATAATAATAATAATAATAATAATAATAATAATAATAATAATAATTTATTATTTATACCCCGCCCATCTGGCTGGGCCTCCCCAGCCACTCTGGGCGGCTTCCATAGAAACAAAAAATACAATAAAATATCACACGTTAAAAACTTCCCTGAACAGGGCTGCCTTAAGATGTCTTCTGAATGTCAGGTAGTTGTTTATCGCTTTGACATCTGCTGGAAGGGCATTCCACAGGGCGGGGGCCACTACCGAGAAGGCCCTCTGCCTGGTTCCCTGTAGCTTTGCTTCTTGCAACGAGGGAACCGCCAGAAGGCCCTCGGCGCTGGACCTCAGCGTCCGGGCAGAATGATGGGGGTGGAGACGCTCCTTCAGGTATACCGGACCAAGGCCGTTTAGGGCTTTAAAGGTCAGCACCAACACTTTGAATTGTGCTCGGAAATGTACTGGGAGCCAATGTAGGTCTTTTAAGACCGGTGTTATATGGTCTCGGCGGCTGCCCCCAGTCACCAGTCTAGCTGCCGCATTCTGGATTAGCTGTAGTTTCCGAGTCACCTTCAAAGGTAGCCCCACGTAGAGTGCATTGCAGTAGTCCAAGCGGGAGATAACCAGAGCATGCACCACTCTGGCGAGACAGTCCGCAGGCAGATAGGGTCTCAGCCTACGTACCAGATGGAGCTGGTAAACAGCTGCCCTGGACACAGATTTGACCTGTGCCTCCATGGACAGCTGTGAGTCCAAAATGACTCCCAGGCTGCGCACCTGGTCCTTCAGGGGCACAGTTACCCCATTCAGGACCAGGGAATCCTCCACACCTGCCCGCCTCCTGTCCCCCCAAAACAGTACTTCTGTCTTGTCAGGATTCAACCTCAATCTGTTAGCCGCCATCCATCCTCCAACCGCCTCCAGACACTCACGCAGGACCTTCACCGCCTTCACTGGTTCTGATTTAAAAGAGAGGTAGAGCTGGGTATCATCCGCATACTGATGAACACCCAGCCCAAACCCAGCCCATGTAGTTCCCCATGGCTCAGATGCATGACTTGTACCCACCAGGAGCATCTGCTAAGTATTGTAGGACTAATTTTATGGAACTTCCTGCCAGAGACGGAGGGGGGTGGTCTGCCCCGGGTGTCACCACTGAGGGAGGTGATAAAATGCTGGGAGGCACTCACTGCAGGGCCTGCAGCGCGCCTGAGCCACCCATCTCTCCTGGGAGTGATGTGGTGGCTTGGGCATCCAAAGGCTCCGCGCTGCCCCAAATAGTCTGCCTGCCACCTTCCCCTCAGCCGTAGGAGGAGGAGGCAGGCAAATTCCTCGGAGGCCCCACAGAGTGTCCTGCCCCAGCTCAGGACTGATCAGACCTGATCAGCCTGCTCCGCCGCTGCTTCCCACCAGTTCAGATCTCATAGCCCTCCTTCTGCTGAACTAGAAAGCAGATGTACTTTCAGCCCAGACACGGAGAGACAGAAAGCCTGAGCAACTGTCAGTAATGAGAAGTAGATCACATCCTCATGCTTTTGATTTGCTTTGGGCCTGCTCCTTTAGTGCCACCACAGCTGTGCCCTGTGACTGGTACAAGTTTCTTCCAGGGTATTCAGCCTGGAAGCTAAACCAGATCAGTGCATCAATGCCGTTACCACCAGAACTTACATCTGTTATTTGTATCCATGCATTTGGAATCCTGTGGAACTATGCACAGTAATTTATCAGTGTCTTTAAAGGCCCAGGGTGTGCAATATTTCCTTCAGAGACCCTTTCCAGATGGCTAAGCTCACCATACATATTGAAAAAAGGTATGTTATCAGAGCAGGTAGGCAATCTCTCTTGATGTTAAGATGCGGTGAAGCCTAGACAGCCAAAAAACAAAACAAAACGAAAAACCCACATTATATTGTATTTAGAAGTATGTTAAAACAACCTCTCTTCCTGTCTTTGTCTTTCTCTCACGCTCACACACCCAAATACACCTTTTTCACTTAATCAACTCAGAAACTGCTTTACAATTTCTACCTGACTGAGTTCTACGTCGTTTATGAAAATTAAGCCGGACGCTTTGTATCTCATACATCATTATCAACAATGGCCAGATAATGAAAAGCACAATCTGATTCTGAAACAGTCATCCCCAGAGAAGCTAAATTATGATGTATGGAGGCAAAGGAAATATAGCTGGAGTGTTGTGAACTAGATTGACCTCAGCGCATTGAGGAAAAGCAAAATGGAAACTTGTCTACATTAGAAGATTAAGTGAGCATGACATGAAAATCGTAGAGGCAGTAAAGATGAAAACACTGTAGAAGTGTTAAATATTGTGTTAGAGGGAATATCTATATTGTATGTGACTGGGATGCCCTATTTAAATTAGCTTGGTTGGTGCAGTGCTTTCTCCTAAAAGATGTAAACATTTAGGCTGTAATTTGCATAACATAAATTCTACTTTCTCTCTCTACATATATAATTATTATTACCACAAATGTCTTAAGCTTTACGGCACATATTCTTAAACTGCAATAGAATGATCAGGGTGGACTAAGCAATTTGCCAAGATGAGCCCTCCAGTGATTACTAGTGCTAGAGAAGCTAATACTTGATTCATTGGCTCATCCGGTGGAAATGCAATAAGACGGCAAATTGTATCAGAGGACTTGAATGCTCTCATGAACGTTTTCAGTGTGAAGAGGAAGCATTCATAAGCACTTTTAATTGTTTATTGCCTCATTGTAGGAAGCGCAGCTGTGTGGTATGATGTGAAGTGAAAGTAATGGATCTCTTTTCCTGAGGTACTTCTAAGTAGTCGAATGATATAAGGCACCTTATCCTTAAAACAGGGATGGATAACCTTTTGGCCCTGGGCCCCTCTAAGTGTCCCTATTTCCCAGGGGTGTCCCTGATTTAGAGAAGCCATCCCACTTTCTGATTTGATCCTGGAATGTCCCACTTTTCCTTAGGATGTCCCTATTTTCATTGGAGAAATGTTGGAAGATATGGAGTTGTCCAACCCCCAAGCCGTCTGAAGGCAATCCTATATAGCGAAGGGTTTTTTTTTAAAAATGTTTAATGTTTTATTATGTTTTTATCTGTGTTGGAAGCTGCCCAGAGTGGCTGGGGCAGCCCAGTAAGGTGTGTGGGGTATAGATAGTAAAATCATTCTGGAAAGGGACGTTCCTATTTTCATTGGATAAATGTTGGAGGGTATGAGGGATGAACTTAGTGGTGGCCAATGCTGCTATATGTTGTGTGTAGCAAATGAAATTTTCCTGTGTGGAGTACTTCCTTTGGTCTGCACTGAATATCGCCCCCCCAAAAAATATCTTCATTTCAACCCTGGGTTGTAGCATTAAGGTTGCGGGTGGTGGGGGACAATCTGCTCCAGCTGACTGAAAAGAAGAATGAGATGTGATTGTTGTTGTTGTTGTTTAGTCCTTTAGTTATGTCCGACTCTTCGTGACCCCATGGACCAGAGCATGCCAGGCACTCCTGTCTTCCACTGCCTCCCGCAGTTTGGTCAAACTCATGTTCGTAGCTTCGAGAACACTGTCCAACCATCTTGTCCTCTGTCGTCCCCTTCTCCTTGTGGCTGTCGGATTCTCAGGCCGCAGTCAGAGGTAACTGGCCATTCTCCAGGCATTAGGCTTGAGATCCTTGTTGACCTCCCCGTCTGCGTCTCCCGGCAGGATACAGGCAAGGTCACTATCGGCGATCCCACTCAGCGTGAGAGGGACACACCCTCTCCTCCCTCCTCCCTGCTTCCCTCAGGGAGGGGAAAGAGCAGACAGAAATCTATTTACATGTCTTTATTTCTGTCATTGCAGCAGTACAGAGAAACACGTCTGCACTCTCCAGACTCCAACAGTAGAGAGAGAAACTCCACCCCTGTACTTCCAGTACAGGTCAGATGACACTCTGAGCTAACATCCGGTGCTCAGTACAGTGAATAGACTGCCCCTTTGTTCCAATAGTACAGTCCCAAACATCAACATCCTGTTTTGCATTCCAGCAACTTGCAGCTCACTCTTGCATTGCTGCTTTTTCCTGACAGTGGCTTCAATCTTTCCCCAGTACAGCTTTTGCCACTCTTTTGTTGACTATGTGATTACTACAGAACAAACTCTCTTTGGGTCACTTTGCTTTCCAGTCACTTAGGGGGAAGGGTGTTCCTGTAAGCACTAATCACCTAAAAAAATAAATGCTGAGTAAATTCTTATATTTCCCAGTAGTGATGGAAGTGAGAACTGGACCATAAAGAAGGCTGATCACCAAAGAATTGATGCTTTTGAATTATGGTGCTGGAGGAGACTCTTGAGAGTCCCATGGACTGCAAGAAGATCAAACCTATCCATCCTTAAGGAAATCAGCCCTGAGTGCTCACTGGAAGGACAGATCCTGAAGCTGAGACTCCAATACTTTGGCCACCTCATGAGAAGAGAAGACTCCCTGGAAAAGACTCTGATGTTGGGAAAGATGGAGGACACAAGGAGAAGGGGTCGACAGAGGACAAGATGGTTGGATAGTGTTCTCGAAACTACCACCATGAGTTTGACCAAACTGTGGGAGGCAGTGGAAGACAGGAGTGCCTGGCGTGCTCTGGTCCATGGGGTCACGAAGAGTCGGACATGACTAAACGACTAAACAACAACAAAATTCTTATAGAATCATAGAATTGTAGAGTTGGAAGGGACCACAAGGATCATCTGCTCCAATGCCTGCAATACAGGAATCTTTTGTCCAATGTGGGGCTCAAACCCACAACCCGAGTCTCATATTCACAAGGACAAATATAAAATAGTGAAGGGGTTAAGTGATTCGTCTCCCACACACAGACTAACTTTCTTTTTCCAAAACCTAGGAATGAGGCATGGGCCTCCTGAATCACAGGACTCAGGAGCCTTTAAGAATGTTTGCAAAATCCAGATTAGGGTAATGCCTTTATTAGGCCAACCAAAATATCACAAAATGGTGTGCTGGCTTTCAGATCTCTTCATCTAGCCTGATGAAGAGCAGCAGTGGCATATTCAATTTAAAAAAAAAATGATGTAGGAATACACAAATCAACTAAGCGATAAACTGAGAATGCTTTGCACAATGTGCAATCTTCTACCAGAAGCGAAAAGATGTGTTATTTCAATTATTTCTTAATAAAAGCAGATATTCACTCTGCTTTTAAGATGAATTAAAATTCATGTGGGATGACACTTGCACTTTTGGTATCTATTGATGAAATGCAGGAAAGAAAGGAGGTGCAGAAAATAATGCAGAAAGTATTGTCCAGGCAGATGGAACCGGAACAATGGGTGGAAGGAGAAAGAATGGAAGCTACCCTCTTCCAGTTTTGGTTTTAGTTCTAATATGTTCCATGCAAGAGAAATATTAAAATAGGAGGAATATGAGACAGATGATGAATAACCATAAAAGCAGCAGTACAAAAAAGATTTTGTCTCCACATAGAAATGTACAAATCTCTTCTCAGGGGCCTTGCTGGATTTTAACTGTGCTCAGTAACATGAACTGCAATAGAGCAGCCTGCTGAGAAACTTTTAAATATAAATGCAAGGCAAGAAGTATGATGATGCCTTTAAAAAATTAACAAGTCTTAGGTATTTAATGATCACACTCTTTCCATTAAATATGATATATCTTGCTATTTCTAGCCTCTGCTTAATCACAGTGATGGAATTACAATTTTGTTTTCACTAACGGTGATTTACTTAGTGCAGCTTGATTTATGGCATCAAGGATTTGTTTAGTTAATGGAACATTTTAATTTGCCGTGCGTGACAGAAAGCACTTAAAATTACTTTGAATACGTGTATTATATTACTGTTGACTTCCAGCCACAGCATGAAAGCAGAATAAAATTACTTATGTAAGCATTTTTTTCATACTATCTTTATATTATGAGATGGATTTCATACCACATACGGACATGAGCTTTGCATTCACTATTCCTTGCCTTTGTCTTGTGCTAAGGCAGTGCTCAAACGCCCCAGCTATAAAGCTCTGAATGGGTTTCCTTTCCCAGTTTGGAAATTAATGCCACACACATATTTTATACAATACAATATAATGCTTTGAGCACACGATTCTCTGCAAACCACCCCCAAAGCCCACTGGTCTTCTGGGCATAAAGCTAATTATAGAATCATAGAATTGTAGTGTTGGAAGGGACCCCGAGGGTCATCAAATCCAACGCCCTGCAATGTAGGAATAATAACATTCTGATGCTTCCTGATCTTCATGACACCTTTCTCATTTTCCCATATAGCCAAGATCCAGCACACAGAACCAGATCTACAGTGCCACCACTTAGTTAGTTATAGGATTTGTATACTGTCCTTTATTTATTTTTTAAATAATAAAAAAGACATCAAGTTAATGTACAATCTAAATAGTATAGTACAGAATGACTAAAACAGTGGTGAGATGTATGCAGGAGAGCCAGTGTGGTGTAGTGGTTAAGAGCAGTAGACTCGTAATCTGGTGAACCGGGTTCGATTCCCCACTCCTCCACATGCAGCTGCTGGGTGACCTTGGGCCAGTCACACTTCTCCGAAGTCTCTCAGCCTCACTCACCTCACAGAGTGTTTGTTGTGGGGGAGGAAGGGAAAGGAGGATGTTAGCCGGAGACTCCTTTGGGTAGTGATAAAGCGGGATATCAAATCCAAACTCTTCTTCTTCCTCCTCCTTAACAGAGGAAGACCAATTTACCTGCACATTTTACTGCCCCACCTTGGTCACTAGGAGGAAGGTAAAAGGTAAAGGACCTCTGGATGGTTAGGTCCAGTCACAGGCAACTATGGGGTTGCGACACTCAGTGGCAGAGGAAGGGGAGTGCGGGGTGTGTGGTCTGACCCAGGTGTCATCCCTAGAAAGGTGTGACAAAATATGAGGGGGGGGGTGGTATTTTAAAAAAGGGCTCACGAAACTTTTTAGTTCAGTCCTCAAATGTAACGACACGCAGCTGGCACTGGGCACCACACCGCAGGGGCCGGCACTTACCGTGGGGCCTGCAGCGTGCCCAAGCCACGTGTCTCTCCTGGAAGTGGCGTGGTGGCTTGGGTGCCTGCAGGCTTCGTGCTGCCTGAAATGGCAGTGTGGGGCTGCTGTCTGCCCACCGCCTCTCCCTCAGCCACCCTACAGCTGAGAAGAAGGTGGCAGAGAGGCTCCACGCAGCGCCCCCTGCCCTCATGGGTGGCTTGCTCTGCCGCCGGCTGCAGGACGTGAGCACCATACTGGGCACCTGAGTTGCTAGCTACGCCGCTGGCAGCACTTATCTCTTTTTCAGGTCGAGGGAGCCAGCGTTTGTCCGCAGACAGCTTTCTGAGTCATGTGGCCACTGGCTTGTAAATTTGCTAGCTTTAATGAGATGACTGTAGAGGTGGAAATTTGCCAGGATGTTTTGATGGGGAGGTGGCACGTGAAAATGTTTATAATAAAAGCAGCAAAGGATATGGGTCAAGAAAGATCTCAGAGTTATTAACTCAAATAATAGGAAGCATTTTATTATTAAACCATCACTCAGTCTCCATATGTAAGATAAAAAGGTAAAAGACTCCTGGACTTAAGTCCAATCAAAGGTGACTATGGGGTTGTGGCACTCATCTCACTTTCAGGCCAAGGGAGCCGGTGTTTGTCCACAAATAGCTTTCCAAGTCATGTGGCCAAAATGACTAAACTGCTTCTGGCACAACGGAGCACCGTGATGGAAACCAGAGCACACAGAAATGCTGTTTTCCTTCCCGCTGCAGCGGTACCTATTTATCTACTTGCACTTGTGTGCTTTCAAACTGTTAGGTTGGCAGGAGCAGGGACAGAGCACTGGGAGCTCCCCCCCCCTCACAGGGATTCGAACCGCCAACCTTCTGATCAGCAAGCCACAGAGGCATCACCCGTGTCCCTAGGAGTAACTCACAATAGAATAGTGAAATGAATTGCTAGCTGCCACCACCTATGGAATACAGAGCAGGAGCACCATAGCTTGGCCAAAATATAAAGATGTGGGGTACAGGATGTGTACCATAGGGTGTTCAGAATTCCCTTGGATCAAACCACATGAGCTGTATTTTAAACAATCTGATTTATCAACGCAATATACAGGACATGATACTGCAATCAATTTAAATGAACAATAAAGGTCCATACTCACTTCTGAAATTGCCCTAATAGCTATTAACATTGCCATGTAGCTTCTCTTAGAAACAGCAGCATTTGTTGAGTCTGAAATCAACAAGCCTCCCTTTCTACCTTCCAGGCAGACGCACAGTTTGTACTTCATTGAACTTTATCAGCTAAGTCCAGCTGAAGACTGTTAACACAGCACTTGGCTAAGCATTTATAGATCTTTGCCTATAGCTGCAGTCGCCTAAACTGCATCAGGATTTTGGCAGGGGTGAAACAAAGGTCACAAAGGTCAACCGTGAACGATTGCTCGTTTAGGAAGGAGCACAGCCCCCTGGGGTGCAACAAAAGGTCAAACTTGAACATTTTAGGCACTTCTCTCATTTAATCCTAAACTTAACCAACTTTCTAGGCAAAATAAAAAAAATTCCTTCCAGTAGCACCTTAAAGACCAACTAAGTTAGTTCTTGGTATGAGCTTTCAGAAGTGTGCATGCACACGAAAGCTCATACCAAGAACTAACTTAGTTGGTCTTTAAGGTGCTACTGGAAGGATTTTTTTTATTTTGACTATGGCAGACCAACACGGCTACCTATCTGTAACTGCAACTTTCTAGGATAAGCAGTGAGATCTAAAATGCCCAACATTGTGATCCAATACATATTTACTTAGAAGTAAACTCCACTGAGTTCTGACACCTAAAATATACTCAAATAAGTGGAGTTACATAGGAAGTTCCACAGACAGGGTGCTACAGCTAAGAATGGCTTCTCCCTACCTGCCTAATTTTGCATTGCAGAGCTAGGGGGGACCTGCAGGAGATAATAATGATCTTAACTTTCAGAAAGGTTGATATGGGAGTTCCATAAACATAGTTCTGCTTTTCAAACCACCGACCATCTGATCGGCAAGCCCAAGTGGCTCAGTGGTTTAGACCACAGAACCACTACCTCGTCTGTTGGTAATCAACTAATCCCACATTGTGCCATAAAAGTGGGTGAGTGAGCTTTTAGGGAAACTGCTAAAGAGGGAAGAGTTTGTTCAGGGTGGATTTATGTAGCTCAATTGTCTCTGCCACATTTCTGCTTCAGTGGATTGTTCATCCAAATGTTGGCAACTTTGCTGACAACCCACCTCCTTCCCAGTTGGGTGCAACTCTCTCCTAGCCCAAGCTCTGTCTGAGAGGGTCAGGCGGATGGAATGGCTTTGTTGATTTCTAAAGCCCTAAATTGATATTGACGTTGAAGGCCTTGGTAACACAGGATCTGCTCACTGCCATTTATTCCTACAAAAATTTATTTTTGAATAATGTGGATCGTAAGGATGTGGATGGCACTATGATCTAAACTACTGGGCCTCTTGGGCTTGCTGATCAGAAGGTCAGCGGTTTGAATCCCCGTGACGGGGTGAGCTCCCTTTGCTCAGTCCCAGCTCCTGCCAACCTAGCAGTTCAAAAGCATGCCAAAAAGTGCAAGTAGATAAATAGGTACCACTCCAGAAGGAAGGTAAATGGCCTTTCCATGTGCTGCTCTGGTTTCGGTGTTCTGTTGCACCAGAAGCGGCTTAGTCATGCTGGCTACATGACCTGTCATGTCAGCGGACAACTGTCTGCGGACAAACGCCGGCTCCCTCAGCCTATTAAAGCAAGATGAGCACCGCAACCCCAGAGTGGTCTGCAACTGGACTTAACTGTCAGGGCTCCTTTACCTTTTTTAATGCGGAGCCTTCATTCATGATGTCACATACACTATCAAAATTTCTTACATATCTAAAAGGAGTTGCTATCTAATGCAGAGGGCAGTGGGGTGAAGTCTTTTGACCCATGAAGGTGAGGCAGGAGACAAAGAATAGCCTGATTTGAAGACTCATGTTTTTAAAAGTTCCTGCTGAACATTATGATTGCAGAGTACATACGTCCAATCATCTTCTGGTTTGGCTATTTCCCATCATGAAATAAATCATCTCTACCTCTCCTTTCAAAATACTTTTCTCAGCCTGCCAGTGATCAGAGCATTTGATCAAAGACTTCTTTCATAACTTATACCTTATCGTATCACAAGATCAATGCACATGCAAGAGGAAATCTTTCTATCAGTACTGCTGAGTGGAAATTTACATAGAAGCAAACTACGTATGTTCAACACCAGATCCAGAACTAAAAATTTATCATAAATTAAAAAGAAGAGGCTTTGGTGCTTTGATATCTATTTAAGAGATAATGTCAATGGAATAAAACGTTGTCACAGGATAATAGCTTCCCACTGCGAGATAAATGTCATAGCAATTCAAAGGCTCTTTATTTTCAAAGTTAAAAAGCTACTATGCTCTCCAAAAGAGCTAGTATACTACTTTTTTATTCCAGAGGGATAGCCATGTTAGTCTGGAGTGGCAAAACCAACAAAACAGCCTTTGGGAATTGGCCACAGCTCAATGATGGAGTGCATGTTTGCAGATTGCTGGCATCTCCTTGCAAAATGAGTGGGTGAAGTCAAAGATGGCTGCTTGAGTTCCTGGTGAGCTGTTTGCTCTCAGAGTAGACAATATTGGTCTAATTGGACAAGGAGTGTGACTTGGAATAAATAAATTTCCTATGTATCTCCAAGACTACCATATTTATAGTGGCATAAACATTTTGATTAGTTTTCCTCCATCCGTAACAGGGTGTATATATGTCAACTACCTCATATGGTGTAACAGATGTGAGAACATCTTCCGATGCCATGAAGTATTTTCAGGTTCAAGACTTGCCCTTTTCACCTGGGCTAATCATTACACCCTCCTATACAGGGAAAGCTATAAATGGCTTCCAATTTGACTTATATTTTGCCTGTGAAACAATGATCTTCCTGGGTCTGGGGTTATTTGGGTGTGTTTCTTGGCTCTGTCCTATGGCTTTGGACCCCTTCCACAGTTCCTGGTTCCTGGCTTTTGGTTCATCTGTGGCATCTCTCTGCTTGTGCAAGTCAACTCAATTCATTTCATCACCATCACCACCACCACCACCATCATCATTTATAATGTATATACTGCCTTTTATCTTGAGAAGGGATGCCAAGGCGGTTCACAAACAGAAGTCATCAGGAAAATAGCAAATAAAGAATGATAAAAACACAGCTGCCCATAATTCGAATACATAGTAAAACGATTACACCAATGCATTATCCATTCTTGCTACAGCTTTCCATGCCATGTTCCATTGGCAGGGAGGGAGAGGGTTTTGAAGAGGGTGCAATGCAGGAAAGCCCCGTCGCAGACTACTTTTTAAAAAATATTTTTTATTACTTTTCCATTTAAACATATATAATCACTTCATTATTATCCACTGTACTTCTTTGGCTCTTTGGAGCCTGCCGACTTCCTTCCCTCCCATCTCTTGGCTTTCAGAACTAACCTTTATATTACAACATTTTCTATATTTTCCAATTCTAATATAACCCTTTACTAAATACCTCAAAATTTATTTATTTATTTTTAAAAAATAATTTTTATTGAATGGTTTTATGTTACAAAAAACAATACAGCCATACTACCACTAAATATAATTAAGAAATAAAAATTACATACATCGATATTTAGTTTGTTATTTGTTATTTACCGTCTTATTTCCTCCCAAACATTGCATACAACAGCACACATATGTGCAGACACCAACACACCTAAAAATTTAAGTAAATATAGAAAGGTAAAAAAATTCTCATTACAAGTCTTCAGATAACCCTACTAGTGTTGTTAATTGCTTACAATGATCTTTCAAATATTGAATAAATTTACTCCAGTCTTTTTGGAATACTTGATCGTACTGGTTTTGGATTTTTCCCGTCAGCTCTGCCAGTTCCACAAAGTCCATCATTTTCATCTGCCACTCTTCTTTCGTTGGTACTTATTGTTTGGGGGCTAAAAGGATTCTTGCTGCTGTTGTAGCATACATGAACAGTCTTTTATCTTTTTCTTTTCTTTTTTTGTATCTCTTCACCTACTATACCCAGTAAAAAGGCTTCCAGTTTTTTAACAAAAGTGTTTTTAAACATTTTCTTTAACTCATTATATATCGTTTCCCAGAAAGCCTTTACCTTTTTACAAGTCCACCACATATGGTAAAAGATACCTTCCTTTTCTTTGCATTTCCAACACTTATTAGATCTTGTCTTATACATTTTAGCAAGTTTTGATGGTGTTAAATACCATCTATACATCATTTTCATCACATTTTCTTTAAGTGCACTGCATGCAGGAAAGTTAATACCTGCATTCCACAGCCTTTCCCAAGATTCTCCATTGCAGACTTATTGGGCTTATTATGTGCTGACTCTTTTATGTATGTTCACTGTTGAATTCGTTTATGTTCACTGTTTATGCTATTTATCATGCCTATAATCTGTCCCTATCCCACTGCAAGGAGCTCAGGGTAGCTTAAATATGGTTCACCCATCGTTTCCAGACAGTTTACAAGGCCAAGGCTGTTTAGCTTCAACCGTAGAACTACACCATACGTCTTTAGAAGCAATCTCTGCTATGTGGCAGCCTTCAGCCCCCAACAAACGGCTTTCAGTTGTATTAAAACTGCCCCAAGTGTTCTTGAATATATTCCCCAAGTGCTACCTGAGTGTTTTTAACATCTGTTTGATATTATTCTATGGATAATGGGGGGGGGGAATGTTCAAATAATGTATTCTGCAAATAATATTTGATCAGCTCTAAATTTCAGACATTTGCTCTATGCTCTAACATAGCTGACGACCGCATGCCAGCCAATGATATCGGTGTGTTTAAGGGTTTAGTTGATTGAAATTGCAAATTGGGTAAGTTCAGTGCATGAACCCAGGCAGATATTTATTTTACATTTAGAAATCAACCTTCCCTGGCAGACAGCTATTGAAAAAATATTTATATCGTAAATTATCTCCCGTCTCCAAGAGCCCCTTCTTGTAATGCTTTTCAAAGCCATTTGTTCAGAAATTTCACTGACACATTCTATTAGCAATAATTTATGTTTACCAATGAAACCTGAGGGGACAGCTTGACACCTTGATATTTAATTCTGCAGTGAGGTAAAATAAATTGGTAGATTCAGACCCCTTCTACTCTTCTAGTATAATTTATTCGGTTGGGGCATTCTGTACTGTTTTGAATAGCAGAATTTGGATTTATAAACAAAAGTGAATAACAACTGTCCATTTAGAAGAACTGTGTAAATCTTGTGTACCTTAGCAAATGAGTAATTTAAAGCTATAGTAAATGAAACTTGTTTCCCAACCACAGTTGAGCTCTTTATGGTATAGATTAGAGCTAAAGAACAAAAAGTTTCCTCCCCAATGTTGTTAAAAAGGGTGGGGTTGGTGGGGGAATATTTACCAAAATTAATATAGTTCCATGGTTGCAAACCCAAAATTTGTGTGCTGTCATTTAGGCAGCATAAGGTCATATTATTTATTTATACCAGGAATGAGGAATCTCTGGTCCTCTAGATGTTGCTTAAAAGTAGCCTTCCTTTCTGCAACTCTCTTCATTTTGTTCTTCGCTTTATTCAGTGGAAGTGTGCCAGATGACTAATTGCATGTCCTACAAAGATTGTTTCTATTTTGCCTTTGGAAAGTAGTATTTTAAATGATAATCCATATCAAAGACCATTTTTAAATATTTAGAATAGTTGTTTTTCAGCGATACTCCATTCATGTGGAAGACAGGCAATGAAATACTGTCTGTTGTGTGGTTTGCGTCTCGAGGCCCCAAGACCCACCCCCAAAATAAATACACAGAGACACTTATATTAGTTTAAGCTTTTGGGCAAATTTTTTGGCCACAACTTTATTGAAGTACAATCACGTGAGTGGTATTGGCTTAGGCATTGACTCCGCACTATAACTGGCTCCACCTCTCAGGGTGATCGTCGAATGGGGTAAACCAAACGAGGGAGCAAGGTCGATGAGGAGCAACCTAAGCTCACCCCGGGGTTCCTGTGGTCCTGGCATGGCCCTAGCCCCTCAAGCGGACTTCGGAAGAGATCCAGGACCCCCAGATTCCTTTAACAGAATACCCAGTTCCTGGAGGGGCAGGTGATGGCCGCACCTCCCCTCCCCACAATCCAACTGAGCCAATGCCTAACCGCCACCTTACAAGTTGTGACAATTTGCTAAGGGGTAGGCGAAAAACAAATGGCTAAAGCCAATCTGCCAAATGGAAAAATTCCTACCCAGCCCCTGTTCCAAAATAGGCGACCCAAACCAAAGCAAGGCCAAGCGACTCTACCTAAACTAGGGTGGGCGGGTGTTCAACAGTGCGAAGCAAGTGCCCCTCCTTGCATCACACTGCTGTTTTTAAAGCCCTTGGGATCACACCACCTACTGGCTATTGGCTAAAATTGCCTGGTGTGATCCCAGGGGAATGGCCAGGACTTCTTGCTCCTCCCCCCCCATTTTAACCCTATCGGGTAAGCTCTTGGGTCCCGCGCACATCCAGGACCCTCTGTTATGAGGATCCTATATAGTGGTTAGACTGTCGGACTAGGACCTGGGAGACCCGGGTTTGAATCGCCACTTGTCCATGAAACTCACTGGGTGGGGTAATGTTGGGCAGTTACTGCCTCTCAGCCTAACCTACTTCAAAGGGTTGTTGTGGAGATTTAATGAGGAGGTGAGAACCATGTAACTCACCTTGAGCAAATTGGAGGGAAGAATGGGTTATAAAGGCCAGGAATAAATAAATAAAATAAATAACTTCCAAATGCATATGTTTAGGATTGCAGCTTTATTGACTAAATAAAACAACACTTAGTTCAATGGGATATTATTAAGTGCTCTTGCTGATTTTTAGACACAGATACAAATAAAAGGTGTCAGACTCAAGGGATTTTCTCCTCCCCCGGTATCCTCCAGGATCAAAGAAGAACAAGGAAGTTCATTTTTTTAAATGGTTTTATTCAGCAATCGTGGAGCAGAACAACAAATCTAGTCCTGGAAGCCATTATGACGTTGCTCACTCTGATTCCCTCCTCTTCCTTCCCCAACAACATTCTGTGTCCTTGTGCAAAGTCTCAGGAGTCTCTGCATTCTTTGCTCTTCAATCCTGATTGACCGGCGTGTCCTGGGAGAAGGGGGTGGGAATCCCAGGCTCTCAAAGGATGTGTCTTCTATCTGTTCTCTTCCTTCTCTCAATACCTCAAAACTTGGCAGTTCTCTGTCCTGTCGTAAATCCATACTGTCTCCATCGCTTCTTGCAGCTACTGGAGAATGGGGTGATGGACTCTTCCCACTTTTCCTCCTCCTCTGAAAGAGGCAGAGGGAAAGGAGGGGGCATTTCGCAGCCCCCTCCTCAGACCAATACCCAGCACAAGGCTGGTGTAAGCTCAAGGAGAAGTCACTGCGAAGCAATGACACTATAAATGGTCTTTTATGGATGAAATAGCCGCAAAGTTTCTTATTGGTCACACAAGTAAGCAAGGCTGATGTATAACCACTTAAAGAAGCCAGGAACAGGAACAGTGTGGTGTAGTGGTTAAGAGAATAGTCTCGTAATCTGGTGAACCGGGTTCGATTCCCCGCTCCTCCATATGCAGCTGCTGGGTGACCTTGGGCTAGTCACACTTCTCTGAAGTCTCTCAGCCTCACTCACCTCACAGAGTGTTTCTTGTGGGGGAGGAAGGGAAAGGAGATTGTTAGCCGCTTTGAGACTCCTTAGGGTAGTGATAAAGCGGGATATCAAATCCAAACTCTTCTTTTCTTTTCTTTTCTTTTCTTTTCTTTTCTTTTCTTTTCTTTTCTTTTCTTTAATTTTCAGAACTTTTTCCTAAAAATTAAACATGTTCTCCCTATATTTGCCGCCTCTGTCCATAACTGGGTGGTGGTGTCCAAGACTGAATCTCCGACTACAGAGGGGAATATGAAAAAATGTGTCTGCTACATTCCATCTGTGATTGTTCATTTACACGCAGGTTGACACTTGATGCTGGCTTCATTATGTAATAAACATACATGTATAAATCATGACTGTGCACACTATGTTTAAGAAAGCTATCTTGGGACAGAACTTTGGCTCATGGGAACCAAATTATAAAGCAACAGTCTTCTGTTGAGCTCTACTCTTGTAGTACCATTAGAAATACGGGCCCTTGACTTCTTTATGGCAGTAAACTTATGACATACTGTCTTCGCTATGTTCACAAAGACTTGGATATGAATACTGTCATTTTGATTGAAAACAAGCTGAAGGTCTGTAAATAAGCTGTGCAGTCTAAACAGCAAACTATCAACTCCCAGGAAAGCAATTGTAAAGCTCAGTGATAGGGTTTTTTAAAAAAAAAAAAAAAAAAACTTAAAAAAACAACAACCCCTCATTCTTTGTGGCACTGGAAAGCAGCTGATTTCCATCTAGGTTGATCATCCCACACTACTAGTGTATTTCTTGGTGAAATGATGTGTTTTACACAAGCTGGATCTTCATCCCAAAACTACAGAATATGATTGTGTCTTATTGCATTCGTAGCCCAACTTTGCTTCAATGAAATGATGGTGATATACATGGGTCTCTTCTTCCACTATTTTATCTAATGGGAATCCTTTGAAGGAGGTTAGGGTGAGACATAATGAAGTGAGACATTATTCTATTATGAAGCATTACTATATTATTACATGTCAGCAATAGCATCCTGAAATCCAACATACTTAGTTAAAACACTTGATTGTCCTCACAGCAACTCTGAGAAGTAATTTGCCAGTATATCTATCTATTTTGCACATATGGAACTGAGTCAGAAAGAATCCTTTACTTATAGAAATAACTGGGGATCATGGCAATAAACTGAAAAAATATTGGAGGGAATATAGCCAACTAAATTTAAAAGCTCAGAAAATGTAAATAAGGAAACCTAATAGCCCCGATGCACCTGTGGTTAGGGATGGGCAAATCAGTCAGTTTTGGCTTTTCCCAGTTTCTCATTTTTCCAAGCTTAAATTCAGCCCTCCAACATCCAGTCCTCCCACTGACTCAAATTCCTCCCCTCCCCATCCCTACCCGTGGCCTTGTGAACTGTGTATGGCGAGTAACCTCATAAATGAATGTGCTGGTGCGCAGGATTTGAGAGATCAATCAAACAAGTTCAGCAAGTTCAACTGGACCTGAATGAACATCACAGGGTGGAAGGACTTCTTCTAGATTTGCCACCAACATAATTTATGAATTTGGTTTACCTTTACCTGGGATTCACAGAAAAGCTCAATGGAGTTTGTTAGTAAAGCTGTGATGTTGGTATTATCTGTCTCTCATAAGCACTGGAAGTCCTCTTTGGAGTCCAGAGATGGTTAAGAAACTCTGTGTGGTGAAGCTGATAGGACCTGGGTCTGGAATTGCCAGTGATAAAGCAACTTTTTGAAATAGGATGCTTGGGAGAAATATCAAGGCAAAACTGAGAGAAGCAAAAAGGGTAGAAGCAAAATTTTGCAAAGGATCTGCCCATGAGCATCTTTATCTAGGTGCACCTTCACATCAGATGTGTGCACAGATCTTCTGTGCCGGAACATTGTAATTAGTTCTGTTTCATTTCATTGAAATGTAAATTCATCCCAAAAAATATTCTCAGTATGAAATTGTGTCCCATCCCAGTGAACAGATTTACAAAACTCAATCCACATGGATGATCACGTTTTCACAACCATCCTTACATGCTAAAACAAAATTTGTTCTATAGGATTTTGAAAGTAATGCTCTAAGAATCTTTCACCATGTGATTCCCCCTCCCAGCTGCACAGCTTGTACTAGAATGAAATGGCAAGCCATGTTTTCTTTTTTTTAAAAAAAAAACCCCAACCAGTAATAACTGTTAATTCTTTATGGTACAAATGCAGCATCTGTGTTGTGTTAAATTCCCATAGAGGGAGAGAGAAAGACAGAATGTGTCCCTTGCCTTTATGTGTAGAGTACATTATTGAAAAATATTAGTTCTAAGACTCCAAGTTGAAAAAGGGCACCACTGAATCGAAAAAGAATATGGATAGCTTTAATATGCTCTGTGATGAGTTACAAGCTATAAAGTATACTATTATTTAATGAACATTGTGTTGTGTGGAATTTTGAAGCAATCTCCCTCAGAAAATTCAGTTTTATATTACTTTGAGGTAAAAAATTTAAAGACAAAAATAAAATGGGAAGTAATGAAAATCTTCTGTGGAAAGGGAGTTAGAGTAAGTGGGGCAGAAAAAGCAACACCTGTGAAATCCAAAGGTAGGTTATTAAGGGGGTCAGTTCAACCTGACATGTCTCCCACCATGGCAAAAGTGTGGTGGGTCCTTATCTGACAGTAGTTGTTTGCAGATAACTCAGCCTTGATAGTGCACTCTGAGGAAGCTCTACAGAGACCCATCAACTGTTCTGCCCAAGCCTGCAGAGAATTTGGCCTTACCATCAGCCTGACAAAGATCAACATTCTGGATTAGGACATTACCAGCACTCCATGCATCAGCATTGGTGACCACATGCTTGAGGTGGTAGATGTTTTTGTCTACTTGGGTTCCTCCATAGCCAGCAACCCCTCCATCAACACTGAGCTGGACAAGCACATTGGCAAGGCAGCTACAGCAATGACTCACCTCTCCAAAAGGTTATGGGAGAATGTGACCCTAACGTCCAATACCATGAAAGTCTATCAGGCTTGTGCGTTGAACACACTGCTTTATGGCAGTGAGTCATGGGTAACTTGCAGCTGCCAGGAGCAGCACCTCAATGCCTTCCACATGTGTTGTGTCAAGGAAATATGGGGCATCACATGGCAGGACAAACAAAGGTGTGCTCTTCCAAGCCCACATTCCCAGCATGTTCTCGCTCCTGTCTCGGCGATGTCCATGCTGGCTTGGCCATGTCCACAGAATGGAAGATGGCAGGATCCCCAAGGATGTGTTCTATGGGGAGCTGGCTTCAGGCACCAGGCCCATTGCCACACCAACTCTGTGTTACAAAGATATCTGCAAGTGTGACATGAAGGTTGGCAACATCAACCCTGCTATGTAGGAATCCCTTGCAGATGACCACAGTGCTTGCACACAGACACACAGCTTGTGTATCCATAGCAGTGGCCAGAGTAGAATTAAACCACTGGGAGGAGCACAGAGAGAAGAAATGCCACAGTGCATCCGCAGCAGCACAACCAGGCCTCTGCTCTTTTGATTTCCATAAAAGTGCTTCCTTAAATTCCCCCACCCCACTCCTTTGGCATACTGGATGTGGAAGCAAATCAGTGCACAATTGACCTCACTGATTTTCACACACAGAGCAGGAACAATGTAAGATCTGAGTCATTCTTGTGTCATGTCATTCATTTTTAAACAGGTCAGTTCTGCTGTGAGATGCTGTAGACAGTTCCAACCAGAGCTGACCTAAACCTTCTGAAAGACTTTACTTTTTTATCACTTCCTGGGGGGAGGGGGTGATTTCCAGAAAAAAAGAAAGAAAAACTTTTCGGGGCAATGGACCTAATGGTTTGGGACACCAATAGTTCTAGGGCATTGTGACGAATGCAAAATGCTGGAGACTGCCGACACAGAAGGAAGCTAGACAGTGGACACTGCTAACAGTGAGTCTGTTGCTGGAGAATTTATCCTCCCCTCTGGAGAATTTCATTGAAATTGTCCCACCATCTTCCCTGCACACAAATTCAGTTTGGAGAGGCAATCTGCACACAGCAGAGTAGCACAATTCTAGATTTGTGTCTGGGCCTCATTCATAGTGCTGGGGATTTCCTATGGCTTAGGGTCAGAATACGTAAAGGATCACATCTTCTCATATGAGCTTGGCTGCCCATATGAGAGGTTCTCCTGAATATCCCTCAAACATCCAAGCTGTGTTGGGTTGAGATCCAGAAGAGGGCCTTCGCTGTGGCCACATCTACATTGCTTCTTCCATGATGTTCCTTCACTGCCTTATGAATACATTTTTATTCTGTTCATTTGAGTTGTTTCAGTGTTGTTGTTTTTTATGCAATCAGGATTATCTCCCATATTGGTCTCTCTTTTAGCTTTTGAGTTGAGTTGTGCACTATAATTACTGCTTTTTAAAATGCAGAAAGGCGGAACACACACACACACACTATTATATATAAACTCTATGCGGCAGGTCTGAAAATGAAGCTATGCCTCTTCTTTTGTAACTTCCATTATAACACCTTGATTCCTGCATGTGTGCTCTAATTGCTTCCTTCTCAGTATAAACTGAAATGGGATTCAACACAAAGTTACCAGCAGTAAACAAAGAGTGAATGCTAATGCAGATATGCTCCAACATCTCTGTTGTACTTGCTGGTAATTGGGTAATTGCACTGATCAATTTAAATGGCCCCATTATTATATGTTAAACACAATTTAGCTACAATTGAAGCATCCAAGTGGCTTTTGAGCATCCCAAGGCAATCACTATTGCAGCCGCATCCTCTTCATACCTACTCAGAAGTAAACCTCTTTGAGTTATTGTACTAACGGGGCCCTTGAAATCACTGTGAGGCACAGTATGATGCATGTGGATGCTGTAAAAGTACTTTAATTCATCCACATATTCTGTGTGGAAGCAATTACGATTGCTCAGTCACATTGAAATCAGGTCAACTTAAGCATGACTAACTTATTGTGTTTGGACCAGTAGCCAAGGATCATTTCTCTGGAATGGCTACAAACATGTAATATAAGCTCCTTTACCCACCCACTGCCACCCCAAGGTCTTTTTTGGTTTTCAAAGATTAATTGCATCTTGCTTCTGTCATATAGTGTGGCATGGTAGGTTTTGGGGACACATGAGTCAGGAAGCAAGATAAGAACTTTATTGTCTGTCCATGATGAACGTCAAAGCCCCATCCCTCCGTCCCCTAATTTCTTCTCCATCAGAGAGAAATGAACAAAGCATGTGCACAGTCTGAGTCATTGAGCAAGAGGAATCTGTGGTGCTAAAGAGGAACGTATCACCCTCTTTTCCAACCTCCTCTTCCTAAGCATTCACACAAATACTCCAGGTGATGCTTGCTTCCTGCCTGACAGGAACCTAATAAGGGGGTTCCTTTTCTGTTTATGCCTTCCCTCATCCCCAATAGATAAGCAACCCTCTCCATATTTGAGCAGATCACACATTGTTGTTGTTTGGATATCTGTTTCCCCTTGAACACAACATAAAAAATGGGGTGTTTATTAAAAAAAGTTCGTTCTTCTCTGCTTATTCTGAAGATTGTTGTGTTCTGGAGCCCCATGTCGGTTTCACATTAACTCAAGTTGTTCTGCTTGTAAGGGTTCTGTCTGCACTATACATTTAAAAGCAGTATCATGCCACTTGGAGCACTCACAGCTTCTCCCAAGGAATCCTGGAAACTGTTGTCCATTAAATATGCTGAGTGTGGAAGAGTACCTCTTTCAGAACTGCAATTCTCAGAGTGATTTCGCAGTCAATCCCTCTTCACAGGGAACTCTGAGAATTGTAGCTCTGTGAGGGGACTCCAAACAACTCCTGGTACCCTTAACAAACAAACGTTTTCCAGGGTTCTTTGGGGAAAGCCATTAAGTCGTAAGATATTGATTTAAATGTACATTGCAGATAGGGCCCTGGTCTGGAATAGGATTTTATCCAGCATGGAGTACTTGCATGCAATGCATATAGGAAGCTGTTACGTACCAAGTCAGACAATTTGTGCATTGATCCAGTTACAACTGGCACTGAAATGAACTGCTTTCCCACCAGTTTCCACCTTATCACCTGGGGACTGACCCTGGGGTTTTCTGCGTGCAAACGTTAAGCAGAACCTGCAAAGGAAAATTCATTTTGTAAGCATGATGAATAATGGACCCAAAATATAGATGGAATAATGAAAAGCAGTAGGTGGGAGGGTTTGGGGCTTTAGCCGATTGTGCTGTGGAAGCCTCACACAGTCAGTCTTTTAAGCCTTGCTGCCAGTAGCCCATTGAGACACTGGCCTCCAGGAAGGGCATCTGAATGGCCCAATCCAAGTGGCATTCTTTGGGGACTGAGGGGAATTCCCCAACAATTGTTGGCAGACTGGTGTGCTCTGACTGCTGGTGATGAAGGAAGAGTGGGAGTGGGAGTGGCTGCAACCACACACACAACCTGCCATGGGGTGTCTGCCACTGAGCTGTTGTCCCCTTAACCAGTGTTTAGATATATTATAAACTCAGAACCAGTTATCTGAAAAAGTATTTGTGTGTGTGTGTGTGTGTGGCCCAAATGTAAAATGAAATTCTGCACATGCCTCTAGCACTGAGACTTACTGGGCATAAATGATTCTGGGGTTTGTTTGTTTTTAATATGAGATGCTTATTCTCATCAAAACAGTTATTGGCCATTTTGAAACTACATGAACTACAAAGCCAGCAGCTTTTTAGGCAGACACAGGAAAGTTCTTTCTTTAATGTTATCCATTTACTCGCAATAAAACTCTCATGAAGCTCACTTTGAGGCCTTTTGTTTGACCCTTTCTGTTTGGTTCAGTTTTCTCACAGTTCCGATCTAAAAGCCCTTCTTATTCCTAGGTGTGCTCCTTTGGCAAGGGGAGCAATCTTATATTACATCAGAAAATTCTCCAGGGGCAAGTGTGCTATCACTGGGAGGCCCTGGGTGCCGAAGCATGCACAAAATTTTCACTGTGGGTGCCCAGCCGGATAATCCAATGTGGCGCATGCATGACATCATACAGCATGCCAAGGCCTGATGGGGCCTGTGATACCCTCTGAAAGGCTGAGAGGAATTTCCCAACTGGCCTTTCAGAGGGTCCAGTAGGGCTCGTCGCAGCTGCAGGAGGGTCTGATAAGGCCCATTGCAACTTGTGACATCATGTGCTCGCCGCAGCGTGCTGTGTGACATCATGCATGCAACTTGTGTGGAGTCACATGCCAAGCACCCACAATATGGGGCAGAACCTGTAACTAAAGCATATTTGTATGGCACTATCAGAGTACATGCAAAAAACATTAAGGGCTGGGGGGGCTCTTGGAAATACAGCGGTACCTCGGGTTACATACGCTTCAGGTTACATATGCTTCAGGTTACACACTCCGCTAACTCAGAAATAGTGCTTCAGGTTAAGAACTTTGCTTCAGGATAAGAACAGAAATCAGGCTCCGGCGGTGCGGCAGCAGCAGGAGGCCCTATTAGCTAAAGTGGTGCTTCAGGTTAAGAACAGTTTCAGGTTAAGAACGGACCCCCGGAACGAATTAAGTACTTAACCCGAGGTACCACTGTAACCAGAAGCCCTCCTATAGACTTTTTTTTTGGAAACTGAGTAGCATTGCCACCCTCGAGGTTACAATAATAGTCATACATTCCCAAAGATATCACGGCATGATTTTCACTCTTTCGCATCATGACTTTTACTTCCCATGACTTCTGCGCTTCCATGAATCCATGAATAAAGCTCTTTAAAGTGTTTGCTACATAACATCTCCATACTACTCACAATTGCATTGTTGGCAGTCATTAGACTCCTACCAAATTGTGTTGTTCTTTTTAAATGTAATAATGGTGGATTTAAGCACAGTTTAGTATTTGCCATGGTTTTTCGTTTTTGTTTTTTTTGAAATCCAGCCATTAAAATGTGCCTCCTTAAAAGCAACTACCTGCAATTCTACCCATGTTTTGTTGGAAGCAATTCTCACTCTTTTCAATGGTACTTACTCCCTAGTCTATGAGTGTGTTTAAGATAGCAGCCTTTTTAAAGAGAAACATGACGGAAGCTTTCCAATTTTTTCTCACTTTAATTTTAGCAATCACTTATTTTCATGATGAGTAGAGATACCGGTTGACTTGTTGATATTTTTTACTTCATCTTGTTTCTCTGCTGAAGTTGTATATAGTAGCCTTTCTCATTTCTCCTGGTAATCCACCAGGATCTCTAAAAATATAAACAATGCTATTTCTTTCCATATCTTAGCAACATGTATAAATAATTTAGCAGTTTTTGAGCACAATGCACTCCACACTTATTGACCCCTGTAGTAACCTCTCCTCTAGTGAGTTAAAGACTTTGTTTTCAAAAACCTAAGTATGCTGAAGGAGTTTCAGACAGGCATGAACAGAGATCATTTCCATATATACAAATAATTCTTCATGTAACCTTGGGGAAGACTAGCTACTTTTCAAATATTTGAAAAATGAAACTTGATAATGTACAAACTTACTATTCTCATTCTTCCGCTCCATCTCTGTCCAGTCCATTTTTGAATATCAATTCATTTATTTATTTGGTAGCTTGTTTGCAATTCTGCTTTGGTGCCTTTCATTTTGAGGAAATATAATTTCTCCATCCACACATTCAAACTCCAGAGTCAAGATATTTTGACTTGGGTATTTTGGCAGTTTAAATCATGTGCAGTCATTGTATCTCAGGTCATGTGCAACCAAGAGTATTGTTTATATTGCTATGCAAAGCTGAAGTAATAGTTTTACCAGACAACAAATTCGCAGTATGGTTTCTTCTTTATGCTGACTTGGATACAGACTTTGCTTCCACCAGTGGACAGCTAAGTGATTTTGACTGATTTCCCTCCTCTCCCTGCAGCCCCACCGACCCAACCAGCCAGACCATCTTTCAGACTCTTCTGAAGGGTTAAGGTACCCCAGTATGGGAGGTGGAGCTGGTAAATGAAGGGATACCAGGGAGAAATTGGCAAAAATCACCTCATCCCCTCTGTCAGTAGGATCTCTCTACTGAAACAAAAGCTTTCCGTGGAGTGAAGGAATATTTATGTCAAAGGAAGCTAACGTCTGGATCCAGCCCATTGTTATTTGAAGGTCTGAGAATGAGTAAGTCTTAAAACATTAAATGAGTCGAACAAACAGTAGGATTAATGATCTTTTAAATATGTTTTATGCTTCCCAACGTTTTCTCACATGGTGAAATAGGGGTCCGTATATGGGGAAAAGCTAGCTACCCTGCTGTTGGATCCACACATCATGTGCAAAGCTGCCCTAACAATCAGATTATAAATAGATTAAGGTTATTAATCTTAATAGACACTTTTGTTATGCTTTGAGGTATATACCTAAACTTGCAATGTGTGAATGCAACAGACTTTTGCAAACATATGTATCACACAGATACTCTTGAAAGAAGTAATGATCTCCTGGCTTTCAGTTGGTGGCAAGTCCATTACTGCTGCCTTACAATGTGTGAAGCTATTCTAATTTATGTAAAGAGGGGGGGCATGAATTCCCAAACCCTTTATGTGCTGTGGTAATATCTGATAGTTATATTTCAAACCGGCATAATTTAATACATTGCATCCATATCTTTTTAAAAAATATGATCAGAGACCTAGCTTGAATAGTCTGAGGTAAATGTCTAAGCAACCCCTGTCCCTCATCTATATTATTCAGAAAACAATCAGTTATCTAAGAAGTTTAGTGTAAAATCAATAAGACAACACTCACAATATATTTTGCGCATAAGAAACATGATAGAAGTTATAAATAAGAATGGGTAGATCAGTGATTCACATCATATTCCGTATGCCTCACATCTGAAATTGTCTGGCGGCAATGCTATTTTGCCAAGCTAAAATAAATTTCATTATTTTGGGGTTGAAATTATGATGCTATCCTACTATTTATGCCCGCCCCTCCCTTTTTCTTGGTATTTGTTGTTTTTATTAAAGATACATTATTCAGCTTTGCCTGCACCATACATTTATATATAATCCTGGAAAGGGCATTGCTCTAAAAATTTTATACCTAAAGATCGCAGTGAGAGATTTGATTGATTAGTTAATACTATCTGCTATTTGAAGCACTAACCCTGAAGGCAATAAATAAAACATATGTTATTAAAACTACACCGCATAGTTAATACAGGCTCACTTGTGTCAAAGCATTCATTGCCAGTGAAATTTTACTAATGGATCTGAACAGTACCCATCAGTGTGATTTCACTGGCAACTAAAAGCCGTTTTCTTTATTCTGGTCTTGAGGATAACTGAGTCATACGGGTCTTTAATCTTCTGCTAGAGTGAGATGTCTAAACTTCAATATGTCTTTGAAATAAGTAGCAGTGTCGTGTGTGTGTGTGTGTGTGTGTGTGTGTGTGTGTGTGTTCAGAAAGAAATCTTCTAAGGTCAGGGTTGATTTTGTATTTTTAGATCAATATTAAAGATAATCATACAGTGCCTCTGAGTTGTGCCACATCTGACCTTGAAGCACTAGATTATTGTTCAATAAGAGTCAGAAATGTTTAATCTCCTCATGATGGGTTTGCCTAATTTTAAAATATATACAGCCACATTGGCTTCATCTGTAACTAGAGTGGAGGCACAAAAGGTAAACAAAAGTGACAGGATAGGAAAGCCCTCATTAATCGAACTCAAGGTCTCCTTATGGACCTTAATGGCTGTTGTTTATCCTTTTAACTGTGATGTTAACCTACACACACACACACACACACACACACACACACACACAGAATTTCTTTTCTGTTTATTGCATGGCAAAGAGAAAGCAGATGGGATTTATTCAAGTCTGAACTGAAATCATAGCAAAAGCACATATTTGTTATATACCGTATTGTTCTGTGTATAAGACGCCCCCATGTATAAGGCGTCCCCTATTTTGGGGGACTCCAAATTAAGAAAACACCCTTCAGCATTACCTGTGTATAAGACGGGCTCCATTTTTAAGCATAATTTTGGGGGTAAAAAAAACCCACCTAGTCTTATACATGGAAAAATACAGTATGTTTTCTTAGGGTTTAAGAAGAAGAAAAAGATCAGTTGGAATACATTTGTATTTAGTCTAGTAAATTAAGCTTAAATTCTGCCCAAAAAAATTATACTTAGAAAATCTCTGCAAGACTGGTCTAATTGTGTGACATACCAGTTGAACTCCTGCTGTCCTACATTCAAACTCTGATATGCTTTTGCAGGCTGTGTTGGGGGCCAAGTTCCAAAGTTACAATTACATGACTGAGTGAAATTTCTTTTCATGCTACCACCATCCTTTGGAAACTGTTGCTGTCTTTATGAAGACTGTTTCGTCCTCTTTCCAAATCGGGATTTTGAGTTCAGAAATGACAATTCATGTACGCGACGAAAGCAGCAAGGATACTACTGGCCCAGAGATGGAAAGAAGATAAAGTTCCAACCACAGAGGCTGATGAAGATGATGGACTATGCTGAAATGGTGAAAATCTTTTCTGGGAAAATCAGAAACCAGGAAGAGAAGAATTTCAAGAAGGAATGGGAAAAATTTATAATGTACTTGAGAGAACACTGTAAACTACTAAAAAAAACTTTGGCAGGATTTGAGTAGTAGAAGAAGAAGAGTTTGGATTTGATATCCCGCCTTTCACTCCCTTTAAGGAGTCTCAAAGCGGCTAACATTCTCCTTTCCCTTCCTCCCCCACAACAAACACTCTGTGAGGTGAGTGGGGCTGAGAGACTTCACAGAAGTGTGACTGGCCCAAGGTCACCCAGCAGCTGCATGTGGAGGAGTGGAGACGTGAACCCGGTTCCCCAGATTACGAGACTCCCTCTCTTAACCACTACACCACACTGGTACAAGTAATGCTTGTAATGTACGAAAAACTTTGGGGAAATGTAGTCTTATTATTTTTATCAAATTAGAGAAATTAGGATAAGCAGATTAAAAAAAAATTGATAATTGCAGCTACGGAAGGGCGGAGGAAAGTCAAAGGATCCAGAGAATCCTAAATAAGGAGGTGAATGATATGCCTGAATTTAAATTTGCTATGTAAAACTTAATAAAAATATATATTTAAATAAGTAAATAAATTGTTTTCTATGTGAAATTCAGTGGTCACGTAGCGATATCCTTTGCCCTGAAAGAAGGTTCTTTGTTTCAGTAGCTGCTTCTGTCAGAGGAGCAGGGAGGCAGCCCCCACCCCACCTCTCATACTCCTCCAAAGGGTCTCCAACAGGGCTGGGGGGTGGAGGGGGAACTGGTGAAGATCCCCTCCCTCTCCATTCTGGTAATGGAAGTATCACTGGATCAAATTGGCTTCCGTGAGCAGGAAAGGTATCATTGCATACAACCCAGTGTTACTGAAGAACGAACAATAAGGCACAAATTGTGGCTGAATTTTGTTTTACTATAGAACATAACATTGTATTTGTACCTTTTCACACTTGGAGGTAATTCAGTGGATTCACTTATCTGTAGACACGCTATAGGGTTATGCTATGAACTATTCAAACGTAAGACCCATTTATTTCCATTGGTCTTGCTCCCAGGTAAGTGGGTGTAGAGTTTCAGCCTGAAACTCACATTCTGTGCATCTCATTGGGAAACTTTCAACTTTAAGCTTGAGTGTGCAAATACACAGGGGGTGCTATATTTGGAAAGAATTCAATTCATGCTGAATACAGTAATTTGATTAGCTGGATGTTTTTATATTAGTATATATTAAATCTATTTTAGATTATATTAAAAATATACTTGTCTAGTTTGTCTGATGGCGTTGAGTTTCAAAATTTGGAAGACTGCCTTTAAAAAGCACCATATTCTAAGTTATCCTTAGGCTTGTTCTAGCATTGTAACCAGCTTGACAGTTCTCCAACAGCATTCTTCTATTAGGGAAATAGAAAGACAAGAAATCTCATAAGAAATCTGTTATATTGGCTTTATTGAGTTATCAAGTGCATAAATGCACAGACATTAAAAAATGATGATGACAACTCCATATGAAATAAGGCCATTATAAGCAACGTACAGTATGACTTATGGGGGGAAATAAATAAATTTCTTCAGATACAAATGCAGAACTAATATAGTTTATTATCAGAGGAAAAAGTTTTTTGACTGAATATAGGTGTACTTCTAAAACCGAAAAAAGAAATGCCTGTAATATTAATATTTCTGATTTATTTTTTAAAAAAACCTTCTATAATCTGGTGTGCCAGCATCACAATGTACAATATGGTGCACTTCTCATCAAAATAGATAATGGGGAGGGGAAGGGGAACGGAGCTGAAAAAAGGCATAGCCAAATCTATTCACAGCAATATAAAGAGAATAAACCAAGCTACAAAGTGGTCAACAGAGTTCTACTGGCATTCTCTCTCCCTGGTTTTCCTCTGAGAACAATATACAGTGGTGCCTCGCAAGACGAAAAGAATCCATTCTGTGATTCTCTTCGTCTAGCGGTTTTTTCGTCTTGCGAAGCAAGCCCATTGATGGATTAGCGGATTAGCGCTATTAGCGACTTTTAGCGGCTTTTAGCGGTTTATCTGCTGATCGGATCAGCTGATAAGCAGCTTAGCGGCTTAGAAAAGGGGGGAGGGGAAAAAACCAGCAGGAACTCGCAAGACATTGTCGTCTTGCGAAGCAAGCCCATAGGAAATTCGTCTTGCGAAGCACCTCCAAAACGGAAAACTCTTTCGTCTAGCGAGTTTTCCGTCTTGCGAGGCATTCGTCTTGCGGGGCACCACTGTATGTTAGGAGCTGTTGGTGTTATATCTGTCGGCTTTTTCTCCTGCATTAACTAGACCAACCTGAATCATTTCCCACATATCATGAGCATCAATAGGTCCTTCCTGCCATGGTTACTTATGTACTTTCTTTCTCCCTTCTCAACATTGCTTCAACTTCAAGTGATTTTTGGAAAGGCTGACGAATAGATTATAGTTTTGAATGGAGCTACCTGAAATTTACCATAAGTATAACACTATCTAAAACAGAGGATTATGGCATTATTTTTGAGGCATGTAATATCTATCTACTTGCAAGTAGAAGCTTGTTACAATATTCTTTGTGCTCAAAATGTTCAGATTTTGCATTATACATCTTTAATGCTCATGAGGATCACTGTGATATAATAGCTTTAGTTGTTCCAAATGTCAACAGTGAACACAAAGTAGGTCAGCTAAATAATATCCTACCTTTGCTCACTCTTACCAAGTACCTTGGTTCTATCTGCCTGCTCCCTTGAGAGATTTGAGTAAATAATGAGTTTTTGAAGCCTAACTACGGTTAATTGGAAAGAGGTATTGATAGGAAATATCTGAAATATGAGGGAAAAGAAAAACTTGACTTGCTCTTCTTATCAACCTCAATTTTTCATTACAATAATTTCCACTAGTTTAATGTTATGTCACCAAATGATACATCCTCATCAAAGCTATTCGTTTTTGGAATGGAAAAGAGCCCACTTTATTATGCTAACGTTTTCAGCACCTTACTAGAAAAGAAATTGCATTCTCTTTATAAGTTTGGGGATCAACGCTCCTTATAACTCCATGTTTGGTAGTTTGGCAGGCCTTCTCTGCCCTATGGTTTCTGGTTCAGGGATCAAAATTGCATGAAGGAGATAGGAAAGGGGTCAAGAAGAATAGGGGTGTGTACTCCCAATAGCTTCGCTCACAAGGATCATAGGAACGTGCAAGCCCACTCACCACAACAAGGCAATGATCCAGCGGGTGGGATCTTGAATGTAAGCCACTCTGGGAATATTTTTGGCTGAACAACAGGGTACAACTTTCAGAAGACACATGAAGGCAGCTCTGTTTTGGAAGTTTTAAATGTTTGATATTTCATTTTTTTATTATTATTACAGTCGTACCTCAGAAGGCAAACGGAATCCATTCTGGAAGTCTGTTCAACTTCCAAAACATTCAGGAACCAAACCACAACTACCAATTGACTGCAGGAAGCTCCTGCAGCCAATCAGAAGCCGTGGAAGCCACAACGGATGTTCAGTTTCCAAAAAATGTTCGCAAACCAGAACAATCACTTCCGGGATTGTGGCATTTGGGAGCCAAAACATTTGACTAGCAAGGCGTTTGACTTCCAGTGTATTCTGATGGAATGCCGCCAAGAGTGGCTGGGGCAACCCAGTCAGATGGCAACATTATTATTATTATTATTATTATTATTATTATTATTATTATTATTATTATTATAGCTGCTGCTGCTGCTGCTGCTGCTGCTGCTACTACTACTACAAGAAGTGAGATAGATATAGATAGATGATAGATAGATAGATAGATAGATAGATGATAGATAGATAGATGATAGATAGATGCTCCCCTGAGTACAGGACAGTTAACTCTGCATCTCTATTCCCACCACTGGAATTTTTGCACCAAATGGGTGTGCGTTCACCCCTTCTCCCTGTTTCATTAGTATATAGTACTGCTCCCCTCTGTAAGAGCTTATTTTTAGTATTTTGGTTATTAGGTGAAATACACCCTTGAATTTCTGCGTATATGTGGCATCACATTAATTAATTTGAAACTGAATATCTTTTCCACCCCACCTGCAATAAATAAATGCTTTTCTATTTCAATTTGAATTCTTGGTATGGATGTGAATTTCCGGGTTCTGTAAATTTTAGACACATTCTCAGGGTAACACAAAATTGATTCGCACAAAAGATCCGCATCTCAGACAACCACAGGTACATGGAAGTAAATGGATACACATGTTCCCAGGCACATGTAATGTAAGGTGGCTTCTGGTATGTCCTGTGTGTTATGCTGCACTAGCATAGTGCCAGGACTTTGCACATTATTTATTTACTATAGATATTTATAAACCATATTTCTGGATCACATCCACCCAAGGCAGAGAACAGCAGTGCAGCAATAAAAATGCAATGATATAGTACAGGATTGCATATATTGCAATATTAATATAATAATAAAACTTTAAAATGGAAAAAGTACAAAAAACTAACAATAATCTAACAATACTTCAGAATTTCTATTCCCTTAAAAGTGAATCAAGCACCAACATTATTACATTTTCAATGTTTGTTAAAACTTTTGCTTTCCCTAAGCCTTCCCAAATTAGCCTATTTTACATCTGAAGTTTTAATTCTTGTTGGTTTGGTTTGTTTTTTACATTTTAACACTTTTATGATTGTTTATATATTTTATGTATTCTCACTATTTGGGTATTCTGTAAATGTTGAGTGGTATACATTCTAAAATGTAATAAAACACATTCTGCTAGTATAAAACTAATGCCCAAACTACAGCAGTGGTAAAGCAGTAAAACAAGTACAAAATCCACATGAATTAATAGCCATTTAAAACAGATAGACCTAAAACCCTTTTTTGAAAACTGTGGGTGAAAGGGCCAACTATACATGTCTCAGTAAGGAAATTAGGTAAGGTGGATACCATGATTGAGAAGGTCCAATCTCCAGAGCTCACCAAACTAATAGATTTTATAGGTGGGTCAATGAAGAGGTTGTCTAATGCCAACCATAAAACATGAGCAGGTTCAGATGTTATCAAAGTCAGAGATCTTTAAGATCGGCAACATTATGTTAGTACAGAGCTCTTTGCCCTAGTGCTGCCTGTTTCTTCGACTTGCATAACAGATCACAGACTGGTCTAAAAATACATAAATAAACCATTACTAATGGGAGACACTGTGACATTTTGATTTATCACCGGTCCAGTTACAGTCAGTATAACAACATCATTAGATAAAAAGGCTATCTAATGACTACCACAGGACAAAGAGCAGATTCAATAGCTGCTTCTTAGGAGGAGACTCAACTTGACATGAGCATCTCTAACTGAACTCTTATTAAATGCCAGAGCAGCAGCTTTTGAATGGCCACCTAGATTTCATTCTTAAGTGTGCATAGTTCAAAGTCATTCTTGCCACAATGCAAGGAGGTCATGTCAACGTGGTTGAGTTTTAGGCAGAAGGTATTCTCTCACCATGGATATTTTTTCACCATCCACTCTCCCAGTAATGCATTTATCTCTTCCACATAATATGCAACACACACCCCCCCCTAAACACCCAGGAACTTCCATCATATCAGCTATCTACTGTTTTACAATGATATTTCAGTGCATTTTAAAAGGAGGGGTGAAAGAACAGGACCCAAAGATGTTGGGGAAACAGTGGGGAGGAGGGGAGGGTTAGGCTGAATTTGGGAAAGCGTGTTCTCCCTAGCAGAGAGCACGTGTTGCGGTTGGGAACAGGCCACCCTCCAGTGACTAGGCAAATTTAGTTGAATCCCGACCATTTAAATGGTTAAACTGGGTTGCTGGGGTGTTTTGATTGTTGCCAATTCGGAGGAGGGGTCAGAGTCTATATATACAGGGGCCAGACGTTGGCACGGCCTCTTGGCCGTTTTGCATCGGATCACCCGCCCTCCCTCCCTTGTTTAAGGGGGGTATTGAAGGATTGCTTGACCTTGCTATGCCTGTCATGGGGTCGTTCGCCTTGGTGCGAGGGCCTGGTAGGAATTTTGCCATCTGGCTGATTGGCTGGTGCCATTTGGTTTTTGCCTACTGCGTAGCAAATCGTCACAACTTGTAAGGTTGGCGGTTAGGCATTGGTTAAATTGGTGCTTGGAGGGGTAAGTGCCTATCCCTCCAAATGATGCGAATGGGAATTCCGTTAAAGGAAATCCAGGGGCTTGCCATTCTTTCGTCCTTGTCCCCGGAGTCGGACTTGGGCCGTGCAAGCCCCAACGGAACATGAGGGTGAGAGGTGTGGGTCTGTGTCCCAGCTTCATCTCTCACCCAATACTTGTTTCCCACGCTGGCTTCCGCTGGTGTCCGGAAGGCCAGCCCTGTCCCTGAGGGCATGGACAGATAGTCATAACCAATGCCTAAGCAACCACTCACATTTTTGTATTTGAATAAAGTTGTGGCCAAAATTATGCCAAAAACCTTAAACAAAAATTGATGTGTGAAGTGTGAATTATTGGGGGGCTACTGTGACTCAACACGCAAATAAAATAATATATGAGACAGCAAAGGATATAATAGATTCCTATAGAGTAGTAATATATTGTAACCAGAATAGAAGTTCAAAAGTTTTTAGTATTTTCATTATTGTAATAGTTATTATTATTTCTTATTGGTAGAAGGCAATGTTAATTCAGGCTTCTTCGTTATGCTGTCTGTATAATTTTCTTAAGTCAATAAAATAAAATAAAAAAGATGCTGTCCAGTTAGCAAACTAAAAGTACTTTGTAAACCCAGAAGATCTTTTAAAGTCCTTGGAGCTGAATGGGAACGATGAAATAGTTCCTTCTCCCTAACTAGTGACATATCTATGTCTTTTTTTTTAGGAGAAGCAACAAACCAGTGTGGCATATTTTCATCTTCAAGTCACAACACTTACCAGAAACAAGCAACAAGGCTCTCAAATTACATTTATGCTGAGAAAAGTGTAATCTAACTATCAAAGGAATTGTACTCTAAAGTGCTCCAAATACTGCAAACACAGACTGGATATAATCTCTCCTGACTAGATTTAAAGAAGAGCAGCAGTGTTAAAAATAGTCAGTTCCCACCCACCCACCCCCAAAATACAGGCAGCATCTGACAACTGTCTCCTAGGTGCCTTGCTGCATTAAGAGGACACACTATGGCTGATGTCTCTGTATGCAGCCCTTCCAGATACCCAATCCTTAGTTTTAAAATATGCTTATTATACAGCCCAGAGCTCCTTGGCAAAGGTTACATAATGTTTTGTTTCAGTCTCTATTTTATTTTTAACACAAGATTGCCAGCGCTTACAAATTAATCACACCCAGATTCTGCTGTCAGAGATTGTATCTCTATTAGGACTTTGATTGGAAGCACAGTCTTATTCATGTTTACTCAGAAGTAAGGCCTATTGAATTTAGCAGGAAATAAATCTCATGCCATGGTGACAATATGGTTCGATCAGAGTGAGCATTTTGGCTTGCCAGGCAGAATGATCTCCCTCTCCTCCCCTATGTGCTGTCCTGGAGGTTTCGCTGACTCCCCTGGAGCCAATTATGGGGGTGTTGGGCACACGAGGCAAGGAAATTTGGGGAAGCCCTATTGTGCAAGCCAACATTCTTGTGCAGAGCTTCTGCTGACTAGTTACATCCTACCCAATGGGACTTCTGATTAAAAATAGAAAGGATTGCAGTGCAAAGCTTGCAAATTGGGCTGATTTTCTCTTGCCATTCAGATAGATAGATAGACAGACAGATAGATGAATAGATGAATAGATAAATATGAATACCAGCAGTGGAGCATGAGGAAGATAAGCAGTCCTCATTGGACAAAGATGGGGTGCAGCCAAGTCAGGGGAGCTTGGGTTTGGCAGGAATTCTCCCCCACCCTCAACACTGTCCTGCTTTATCTCCATCCTGGCACCACTGCAGCCACTCCACTCCCACCTCAGCCTTTAATTCACACAATTAAAAACAATATCTATGATGTGCCAGCTACCTCCACTCAGCTGAGGAGAAGAAGAGTTTGGATTTGATATCCTGCTTTATCACTACCCGAAGGAGTCTCAAAGCGGCTGACATCCTCCTTTCCCTTCCTCCCCCACAACAAACACTCTGTGAGGTGAGTGGGGCTGAGAGACTTCAAAGAAGTGTGACTAGCCCAGGGTCACCCAGCAGCTGCATGTGGAGCAGTGGGGAAGTGAACCCGGTTCACCAGATTACGAGACTAATAAAAGGCGAAAGATTTATACGATCTGAAGAGAAACCAGAGTATTATCACTCTTAACCACTACACCACATTGGCTCTCTTATAGACTATAGTCATAGAATCATAGAACTGTAGAGCTGGAAGGGACTAAAGGGTCACCCAGTCCAATGCAGGGATCTTTTGCCCAGTGTGGGGCTCAAACCCACAACCTTGAGAAGGAGGGTCTTATGCTTTACTGGCTGAGCTATTCTAGCAGTCATGTATATGGAGTAGAAGAAGATGCAGGCACAATGACTTACCTGGAGAACATTGGAAGCTGCTTTATATACTGATTCAGATACAAGTCCAGATACTAGAATCTACCTGGTTCACCATTGTGTGTACTGACTGGCAGCAGCTATCAATAGATTGAGATACTGTAGAAGTCTTTCCTATCCTTATCTAGGAATGCCATAGATTGATCCTGGGACATTTTGCATGCAAGGCAAACACCCTACTTCTGAGCTGAATCAGTTTCACCTTCAAGTAGCTCTGTGGAACCTAATTCTAATTTAGGCTACATTACAGTACCCATAAGGCATAGATCTCCCAAGTGTCAAATTACCCTCTCTCTTTTTGTACCAATTTTGCAATGAGTTATACATATATGTCTAAATCCAAGTGCCTTAATATTGCTGTGAGTCATGCTGTCTTGAGCTGAGCAAAGTGGAGAGCTGGCTCTCTGCCAAGGGTTTCTATAGGTTGGCTATTGGTGGAGGACAATGTATATTAATAAGCAGTTGGCTTTTCCAAGCATTTCAGATATGAGACACCTGTAGTGGGCAGAAACTAAGGCTGCATGCACAGTGTACCTTTTTAAAGCGCAGCATTCTTTTTTTTAAAGCACATTCAAAGCATATTCCTTCCCTCAACAAACTCTAGGCACCGCAGTCTACCCTAGCAAGCCTTCATGAACTACAGTGCCCAGAATTCTTTGAGGGTGTGTGTGCTTTGGAATGTGCTTTAAAGGTATGGTGTGTATGTAGCCTGAGTCAGCAGTAAAGTGAGGGTAAAATTAGGGGTTGGTGGGATACAAATAGCTCGCAAGGCCTCAAAGGTGCCTTAGGTTTTTGTTTCCACATCATAAATTTGCAGCTGCTGCAATGATCACAGCTGTTTTCATCCGTCTGTGCTGCATCAGGTAAATCAGTACCAGAAGAACTGCCCTGATGTCAATGGGTGAACGTGTCTGTGGCTTCCAGCATTCTTCCGTAGTGTCACCAAGATGTCTGCCTATAGGAACACAGGAAGTTGCCTCATACAGAGTCAGACCATAGCTCCATATAGCTCAACATTGTCTAGGATGATTGGCAGAAGCAGTTCAGGATTTCAGGCAGGAATCTCTCCCAGATGCTGGGGATTGAACCAGGAACTCCAAGAAACTCTCCTTCTCTTTCAGTGCTGAGCAGCAGATTGGTGCTGAAAAAATGGGAAGTTTCTCAGCCCTGTTAGGATATAGTTCCGTTCCACCTTAAAAGGGAACAGGCTGTTGTGTGTCATATGCCTGTTTACTTCCAGCTTCTGCTGGGAACTTTTGTATATAGCTTTTGCTATGCTGTTTTCCTGGACACGGAGGTGAGCAGTCATGTTTTTCCTTTGTTCTGAACTACGTTGAATAAAGCTGTAAATATGCTCTCCTGTCTGCATCTTTCATTGTGGAGACTCTGCTGAAAGGGTGTGCACGTGTCTTGGAATGTCTCTGAGGCTCGTGTCGCTAATTGACTGATGCTGTTCCACGGGAGACCGGTGATCGTCCAGAGACAACTGGGGGCCTCCGTCTCTCTGGCAGTATCCCAACAACAGCTTATGGGCCCAGATTCATGGTGCTTACAGGAGAGTAAGACTGCTGAAGACTGCGAGATCCAGAGGTATGTGGAAAAGCGAGGCGTTTCTGTGCCGCAGCAGAGAGTCTTTGACTCATGAAAACATCAGCACATCAACCAAAAAGGGTCCAGCTTGTAGTCGGCAAAGAAAAAGGCATATAGATATTTTATCAGTTTAAGTTCATCTCAACCAGAAACCTGATGAAAATGTGGGCCAGTTAAGTTTGTCAGATTAAGTTTGATATGGATTTCTCTTTTAGAATGAGGTGGTTTGAATTTGGGAGTTAGGGCTGAGTCTATACGACTCATTTACCAACTTAATATGAATGTATGGAATGTAGGAATCTGCCTCATTCCATTGGGCCATTGGGCCACCTGTTCAGTATTTATAATGATTAGAGAAGCGCTCTGCAAGTCTCACAGGGGTGTTTCCTAGCCCTACAAAAGATGTCAAGGATTGAACCCAGGATGTGGCCCTTCCTGAATCTGTAATTTAATTTTTACATTTGTAAATAAACAGCTTATTGAAAAGTAAGCCCAGTTGTTTCTTCTTCAATTAACTCCCAAATCTCCCGTTGTTCAGAAATGGCAGAGAACAAAATCTTAGAATCGAGGACCTCAGAAATTCAGAAGAACCCACTTGGATTAAAGCAAAAGCCTATCTAGTCCAATATTCTGCTCTCACAGTGAGTGGCCAGACAGATGCCGATGGGAAGCCGACAGGCAGGGCAGAACCGTGACAAATGTGATATGCAGTACTTTCATCTCAGTTCTAAATATGTTCACTTTGAAGTGTTTCTCTCTCAGAAACCTACCCAATGGGACCTGCTATTCCATGGGGCTATACCATGTCACTTGTATGTGTTAATATAAAACAGACAAATAAATATTGTGACCACATGAGGAAGAAGAAGAGGAGTTTAGATTTGATATCCCGCTTTATCACTACCCTAGGGAGTCTCAAAGCAGCTAACAATCTCCTTTCCCTTCCTCCCCCACAACAAACACTCTGTGAGGTGAGTGAGGCTGAGAGACTTCAGAGAAGTGTGACTAGCCCAAAGTCACCCAGCAGCTGCATGTGGAGGAGCGGGGAAGCGAACCCGGTTCACCAGATTACGAGTCCACCGCTCTTAACCACTACACCACACAGGCTCTGAACTGCAGATACTGATTTCAGTGCCACTTAGACATGTGGGGGCCAAACCACAAACTTAATAAGATGTCACCTTTAAAGACCACCAAGCCATGGAACATAGCACTAGAAGCATGCTTCCCCGATTAGGCATTTTGCAAAGGAAAAGATGGTGCACCCCATTCCATGTGCTGAAAATGTAACTGAATATTGATCCACAGCAGAACTCCAACGTATAGTTAGTAGAGTAAAAACTTGCAGGAGCCCCCCCCCCAAAAAAAATAATAATAATAGACCAGAGGTGATTGTATTTCATCCAGCAGAGTTTACTACTGCTACTGAAGGTAAATGAGCATAATGGTCAAAAATCCAATACATTCAGGATTGGCACTGTCCATAAGAAATCCAGTTTCAGCCGACTTCGAAAGCATGCCAGAGCAAGTAGATAAATAGGTACCGCTGTGGTGGGAAGGTAAACGGCATTTCCATGCACTCTGGCACTTGTCGTGGTCCTCCATGCGCCAGTAGCGGTTTAGTCATGCTGTCCACATGACCCAGAAAATGTCTGTGGACAAATGCCGGCTCCCTCGGCTTGAAAGCGAGATGAATGCCGCAACCCCATACTTGCGTTTGACCGGACTTAACCATCCAGGGGTCCTTTACCTTTGCCTAAACTTACAATAACTTATAATAAGTCTAAACCTGAACACTATAGCATACTATGTACAGAACACCACACCAGAAGGAACAGAGATAGAAAGAGAAAGTGAAACCCAGGCTCCTTCTGGCCCTACTTTTATAGCCAGCCTGAGCTTGACAGAAAGAGACAAGAGAACCAGCTTAAACCAGCTGTACTCAGCTTCTCTGAAGGTATAACCCAAGCATCATGAACCTTCTGCTTGTTTCTTTCACACAGAGAATCTTTCAGAACCCTCTTGAATGAAGTAGAATGGGAAAAACCACCACACATCGGATCAATACTTTCTGCACTAAGAAATGCAAACTGTCAGAAACAACCCAGACTGGAATATGGAGCCTACTTCAGAATTGGCAGTGGTACAGTAGCAAGGTATCTTAGGGGGTGGTGAGCAGGCCTATTTTCCTTCACATCTCTATGCCCCCACACCTTGCCACTGCTCCCCAGCATACATTGCCCAAGGCAGCTGTTTCATGCTGCCTAATGGCATAGATGGTCCTATATCCTATGAGTGCACACGCTATAAGGAGGATAGCTATGTTCATGTAATGTGTGAGGTTACCAGAATACAGGAAGTGATATCCACCTTTTCTCCACACAGCCAGTTCTCTAGAGCTGAATGATCTAATGGGTGCATTTAAATGTATTACAAGGCATTCATTTTCACAGTGGAAACACCTTTACTAAAATTTAAATAAATTCAAGCGAATGGCTTAATTAGAAGCAATGTCCAGTAAAGCATCCAGCAGGGAAGCTAATTACTCGATTGTCAAATGGAATAACAATAATTTCCCTTACAGTGAAAGCTCTCCCACTGTAATTAGGTTATGTCATACTTTGCGCTGAAGGGAATATTAAAAAACACAAGAGTAGCCACTTCCATCCACTGTTTAATTTCTATTTATAGACTTATGCTAAATTGCTGCCTCTGCGATACAGCTGGAACATCAATAACCAGAACAACAACAGCTCTTCTGTTGGTCAATTAAGTTTGCTGTGTGGAAATTAATGTAAATATGAATCTCGCAAGTACTTTTTTTGTTGACTAATCATTTGTAGGGAAATACCAAAAAATGTATGAAACACATGAAATATTCAGAAGAGAAGGCTCAGAAGAAATGGGTTTTAACATGTAATCTTGATGAATTAAAATGCATGTATTTATGTAATATCCAGAGCTGCAACACTGCTTATACTCAATGAACATTTTGCCATTGACTTTGATAGCAGCAGAAACACAGCCCATGTTGATATTCCTTTTCGGGTTGGGAGACATCCCCCCAAAAAAAATACCAATTTAATGCTCTACCAACTAATCCAATGACTTGATTTCGCAGGGGTTTACAATGAACGATAAAATGCCCCCCTCAAAATCAGTGTAAGATTAATAAGAACCAAAACTTTAACCTGTAGTGCCCACCTAAGTGATATAGTTCATCCAATAGAAACAATCCCAACTATGCCAAAAGGCATATTAAACAAAAAATGTTTGTGTGTGTGTGTGTGTGTGTGTTTTTTTTCTGAAGGACAGAAGGCATTCACAAACTAAAAATAAAAGAATAAGAAAAACCTGCTGCATCAGGCTAATGGTCCTTACAGCCCAGCACTCTGCTTTCCCTATGGCCAACCAAATGGCTATGGGAGCCCAGGAAGTAGACTTGCACATAGCAGCACCTCCTTACTTGCAATTCACAGCAACCAGCATCTGAGGTAAACTGTCTCTAAGAGCAGAGGCACAACATAGCCATTGTGCCGAGCAGCCATTGATAGATAGGCCCAACTTATACATGCTCATCAATTTGAATGGGTCTACTCTGAGTAAAATTTTGCTGTATGCCACCCAGTGTGGCCTACTTTTCATGCTGTTTGCCTCGTTGGAGCGAGGGCATGGCAACTATAAAGGTGCCACCACAATTCAGGTCCTCATAATGTTCCATTGTACTTCAGATGTTGTGGACAACTATCAGCGGTCTGATTGTGAGTTTCATTGTGGATTAGAAGGTCAAAGACAGCTTCATGTTGCCGTTTTATCAAAATGCATGTGACCTGCACACGTACAGAGAACCATTACCAGCACCACCGCCCCCCAACTCTGCATGTATCGCTCGGCTATCATTAGTCTTTAGGCAGAGGTATGCTGCTCCAAATGGGATCATCTTAATAGATGGTCCTGGTTGCTGGCAGGCTCTCAACCTGGTTCCCCCCCCCCTGGCATGGGTGGAGCTATCACCCTCACACCGGGGTGGCACCACAATCACCCAGGGCTATTGCCCAATCATGTCAAAGTGTGATAGTGGGAAAAAGTATAAAAGCAGCAGTGTGACGTGTGCCAGGCTCCTGCTTTGCATTGCTGAACACCCGCCTACCCTCCCTTTAATTTAGATCCTTTGGCCTTGCTTTGGACTTTGGTTGGTTCTGCCTCTTGGGTCGGGGACCAGGGAGGAATTTTTCCATTTGGCAAATTGGCACAGGCCACTTGGTTTTTGCCTACCTCTTAGCAATCGTCACAACTTTGTAAGGTTTGGCAGTTAGGCATTGGCTTATTGTGAATGGGGGAGGGGAGGTCGGCCAAACCTGCCCCTCCATTGTTCAAGGGTATTCTCTTAAAGGCATCCGGGGCCTGGATCTTGTCTGAAGTCTGCTTGAGGGGCAAGGGCCATGCCAGGCCTCTAGGAACACCAGGGGAGATGCAGGTGGGTTCCCCCGAAGCAGTTTCCCTTTGGGTGGTTTACCCTTATAGACTTCCTGCAAAGGGGGCAGGAGTCAGATGTAGTCTTGCCGATGCGTAAGCCAATACTGCTCTCATTCCTGTAATCAATAAAGTTGTGGCCAAAACTTTATCCAAAAACTTTAAACTAAATATCTGTGTCTGTGTGAATTTATCTACTCTAATGAGGGGTCAGCTTGAGGGTCTTGCCACGCAAGCATCCCCAAAGTTACTGAACAATAGATCTGTCTGCAGTGGAGACTGGCTGAGAGAAACAAGTAGGCAGGCTTCATCAATATGTTATATGCCAACAGCAACACTACCAGTGTGCGAGATTGAGAGATGGAAAAAATAAGGTGGAACCACTATCTTCACCAAGTGGTAGAACTGTGCTGTCTCCAGGTAGGGTAATCACAGGAGAAATCAAAGATAAGACTATTCAGACAAACAAAAAAGCAACAGTGTGACATGAAGCCCATGTTAGTAAACACACCGTCCAGCAAACTCCTGTCAAGTCTGGCTCGGGATGCTTTAGCATCTGTCCTTCCTCTCGATTCGGTCTCTGAGATCAAGTCATGTTCTCAGTTGCTGAGCAAGACTGCATCTCCACATTATTGCCCTGGCTTTTGCAGCAGACCATGAAGAAGACATTTCATCATCCGTGTGTTATCCCAGAGGAATTTTGCAAGCATATAATCTTATAAAGACAGATGGTTGCTAACCATAACAGGAAAGCGTTCTTTCCCTCCCCCTCACCCCCCCACTACATTTCAATCCATTATGTGTGGGTGGTACGGTGTTTGAAGGCTTCACTAACTTCAGAATATTCATGAGCAATTGCTCAGGTGTTCTTGTTTGCAGTCCATTTTAAGGACATGCACCAGTTCTGCATTCCTTTCACCAGGGTTTAGTCAGGGAATAGCTATCTCTCTATCAGCTTTCAAGAAATTAACCACATAATACACTTTAGTACTACTCATTTAACTTTATTGATCTATGTAAAAAAAAAAAAACAACAACAGCTGGATTTTGTGTGAGGTTGACAACTGACGGGGGTGGGGAGACAGCTTGAATCAAAATATTTTTTTGCTGTCAGACAAAGGGTAACCCCATCCCTGTCCTCCATCCCAGAGGGCAGAGAAAACAACAACCCCAACCTTTATATAAGTTGTTTGATGTCTAGTTAAGGAAAAAATAAGAGGTCTTTTCTATGAGAACTCTTAGCTACAGGTTACACCTCCACCTTCCCAAAGGTTTAGATTTTTGTTCCTTGCTTGCTTGCTTGCTTGGAAAGCTGTCTAACCGGCATGAAGGTTTGGAATCAAACCACATTTCCAAACAGATCTGAATTTGAAAGGCTTTGAGTCCAGTTTTAATTGAAACTATTGAATCCCCCAAATTCCAAATTTATTCACATCACTATTCTTAGGTGGGTAGCTTTTGTGTAGGACTGCACCCAAAAAATTCACCAGAAGACTCTGTTTCCCCTCTAGAGAGAGTAGAGATATTTTATTCCATTTGCATTTAGAGGTGAGTGTAGCTAATTCACACTTTCTGAAACAATACAGAAAACAAATCACAGCCATCTTGCAAAATTCACATGTGTCCGAATTTTACAACACAGCTGAGTAACAGTCGTAAAAATATGTATATTATAAAATGTGCATAAAAATGCATATATTGGTGGAAATAACATATAAGATGCATTCTATCAGAGGAAATTACAATCCTGTTTTAGTACATCATGTGTTTGAAACGTGCTGACACTGTTTTACATATTCATCGTAGGTTTCCAACTTCAGGCAACAATGCTTTTCAGAAGCTAGAGGGAAGGTTTTTGTGTGAACCTGGGTGTAAAAACACCAGAGGGAATCGGGTTTTAATGAAAAGCTGCCTCCCAGCTGACACATCAGATGAAGTCAGTGAGTTATGAAAAGAGATTGACAGTGTTAACAAGGGGTCTATATCCAGCAATTCTACTCCTGAGGTTTCCTAGATATATAGAACCTGCAATACTAAGAAAGGTCAATTCCTCTAGGCAGGGAGTTCCGGAACAGACCCTGCTATTGCTGTTAAGTATGATTCAAGCTAGAAGCAAGAGTATCAAAAGGTCACATCCATCCACAACTAACTAGCACCAATAAAAATAAGAAGAAAACAACCACATCCAATAGTAGAGCAGCTAATAATTTGATTGCCGAATAGCATAACAGCAAATATTATCAACATCATAACCATAATAGGCAGTCACATTCTGATTACTGTGTCCATTTCTGTTTACCACATCTGGAAGAGGATATTGTAGAGCTGGAAGAGCTACAGAAAATGACAACCTAACTTATCAGTAGGTTGAAGCACCATCCCTGTGGCAAGAGGCTAAACTGTTTAGGGTTGTTGTTTTTTTAATTCTGAAAGGGGAAAAAATGCAGTTCTATATATTGGGGCTGAGGAACCTATAGCCCTCCAGATGTCATTGGACTCTAACACCTATCACCCCCTGAGGAACAGGTACATAGCTTTCTGGATCCTTTGCTTGAGGCTCAGGTGGCCTCAGTGGCATGGAGTGCCTTCCATCAGCTTTGGCTGATGGCCCAGATGCACCCCTAACTGTCCTTAAGAGGGTAAAGAGGGAGGGAGCGGTTGGCACTGTGGTCTAAACCACTGAGCCTCTTGGGCTTGCCAATCAGAAGGTCAGCAGTTTGAGTCCATGCAATGGGGCGAGCTCCCGTTTCTCTGTCCCTGCTCCTGCCAACCTTGCAGTTTGAAAGCATACCATAGCAAGTAGATAAATAGGTACCACTGTAGCAGGAAGGTAAGTGGCATTTCTGTGTGTGCACTCTGGCACTTGTCACGGTGTCCCATTGCACCAGAAGCAGTTTAGTCATGCTGGCCACATGACCTGGAAAGCTGTCTGCTGACAAACATCAGCTGCCTTGGCCTGAATGAGATGACTACTGCACCCCCATGGTCAAGTTTGACTGGACTTAACCATCCAGGGGTCCTTTACCTTAAGAGGGAATGTAAAAATGAGGCACCCTTCTATCCATCCAGTTTGGGAAATGGTCCACTAACAGTGCCTCAGTCTTATCTGGATGGAGCTTCAGTTTCTTGGCTCTCATTCAGTCGATTGCCAAGGCAAGACAGCAGTCCAGCCATCCACTGCCACACCTGCATATGTAAAGAAGTAGAGCTGTGCATTATCAGTATATTGCTGACAATGTACCCCAAAATTCCAGATAACTCCGCTCAGTGCTTTCATGTACAGTGGTACCTCGGGTTACAGACGCTTCAGGTTACAGACTCCGCTAACCCAAAGATAGTACCTCGGGTTAAGAACTTTGCTTCAGGATGAGAACAGAAATTGTGCAGTGGCGGTGCAGCAGCAGCGGGAGGCCCCATTAGCTAAAGTGGTGCTAGATTAAGAACAGTTTAAGGTTAAGAATGGCCCTCCGGAACGAATTAAGTTCTTAACCCGAGGTACCACTGTACATGTTAAACAGCACAGAGGATTAAACTGAACCTGAGGAACCCTACATTGAAGGCTCCATGGGGTTGTAGAACACTCCCTAAGCCGCACCTTCTGGAAACAATCAAGTAGGACTGGAAGCACAAGGCCTAGAGCAGGCATAGGCAACTTCAGCCCTCCAGATGTTTTAGGACTACAACTCCCATCATCCGTAGCTAACAGGACCAGTGGTCAGGGATGATGGGAGTTGTAGTCCCAAAACATCTGGAGGGCTGAGTTTGCCTATGCCTGTTCTAGAGTGTGGCCTGCCACATGCCTTGGGACAGCCTCATGGTTGTCACAACAGCCATGATTTCCTGAGCCATGCCAGAGCCAGCTGCCTTAGCATAGATGTTGAAGTCCCCCAGAACCAGCAGTCTGGGAGTCCTCAACACCTCCTCATGGGCAGACAGGTGGATTGCCCCAACTGCTCAGTGTCAGGAGCACACACACTAGATACCCCCACCAACTGGAGAGAGAGAGAGAGAGAGAGAGAGAGAGAGAGAAAGAGAGAGAGAGACCACAGCAATTCTCCCTCCCTGGTCCTCAAATCTCCCCTGATGCTGCACCGAGTACCCAAGTGGGCACAGGTAGGTGAGACCAACTCCACCCTGCTCATCCTCAGTGATACAATCAGCTCAGCCTCCTCATCCATAATCAGATCATGGATGAGGGAGGTCTTTCTCAGAGCCAACCTGGCATTCAGCCCCGAGGACTGGCTGATAGGACAACAGACTGGAGGAAGGGTTGGCACACGACACAGTCACTGTGTCGTGTGTGCTTTACCCAGCCTGCCCCCTCCTCCACACTGTCCCCAGCTCCTCTCCTCCCAGACATATATTTCAATTCAAAAACAACAAAGACCCCAAAAGTAAAACCGCACAAGTTAAAAATGCAATTCAAATAAATTTAAAACATTTAAAAACATTTTAAACATTGGGGGCAATAATAGCAGCCTATTAGAGCACATGCTACATCAGTAAAGATCATGCCACCTTCCCTGGTTGCTATGCAACACTTCCACCCCACTCTTGGGTGGTTGGCTAACTCTCAGAACAGAATTAACCCTTAAGGTTACAGACTGAATGACCTCTGCTGTTGCATACTTCCAACATGTATTTCTGTGTCTTGAGTTGTTATTCTGCCCTATGTTCCTAAATTCACTTTTGGATAAACATACTTATGTTAGGATCAAGCTATTTAGGTCCATAATTAATTAGCATAGATTTTGATGACCTGTTTTTTTTTGCCTTCTAATAGCGACTTCTTGGTAGAAAGCCTCATTGAAGCAAGATTTATGAACTTCCTCCACCACCACATACACATTCCCCAGCTAACTAATGAGATCAGTGTCAAACTGGAAGTGAGCCAATAAAAAGAAACTCACTAAAAACAAAACAGAAATATTGTCAGCAATTAGTGGATTTCTTTTTTAAAAAAAAGTTTTAATTTTAAGCTATTTGGTGAATGTTTAGGGGTTGAAGAGTGAGGTATAATATATGTAAATTGATTACAGTGGTACCGCAGGTTAAGAACTTAATTTGTTCTGGAGGTCTGTTCTTAACCTGAAACTGTTCTTAACCTGAGGTACCACTTTAGCTAATGGGGCCTCCCGCTGCCACCGCACTGCTGCTACACGATTTCTGTTTTCATCCTGAAGCAAAGTTCTTAACCTGAGGTACTATTTCTAGGTTAGTGGAGTCTGTAACCTGAAGTGTCTGTAACCTGAAGTGTCTGTAACCCGAGGTAAAGGTACCCCTGACTATTAGGTCCAGTCGCGGACAATTCTGGGGCTGCGGCGCTCATCTCGCTCTATAGGCCGCGGGAGCCGGCGTTTGTCCACAGACAGCTTCCGGGTCATGTGGCCAGCATGACTAAGCCACTTCTGGTGAACCAGAGCAGCACACAGAAATGCTGTTTACCTTCCTGCTGGAGCAGTACCTATTTATCTACTTGCACTTGATGTGCTTTCGAACTGCTAGGTGGGCAGGAGCAGGGACCCAGCAACGGGAGCTCACCCCATCATGGGGATTCGAACCGCCAACCTTCTGATCAGCAAGCCCTAGGCTCTGTGGTTTAGACCACAGCACCACCCGAGGTACCAGTGTACCATTCTGGCTTCACCAGGAATGTGGTAGTGGATCACTTAACCCACTTAAATGTCCAAGTTCTGTTCTCCATCTGTGACCTACTATTGTATATCCCCTCACAGTTCAATCTTCTTTGTGTAAGTGTTGACCACCACACATATGCGGCAACTTACAAAGCAGATTGGGGGGCCCTGGTGTGGCACAGGAGCATCATGTGTGCGTGTGACATCACACATGTGCATCGAGTGTCTTGAGTCCTGGCTTCTTTTCCTGTAGCTGCTGGGGAAGGAGACCTCAGCTGCTGCCAATGTTCTGCAGAGCGCTGAGCATGCCACACACCCAAAGCGCTGTGCACACCATGTGGTGCATGCACCAAGCATCATGTGCTGCATGCGCAATGTCCAGAAGAGCTGGGGCCTCTTTCCCCAGCAACCACAGAAGCAGCAGGGGGAGGAGAAGCTGGCCATGAAAGCCATGGCTGCATACTCAGCCACTCCTACCCCCTGAATATTGGGGGTGGGGGCTCTGCCCGGCCAAATAATTATTCAGGCGGGCAAAGAGCTCAGTTCCCACCCCCACCCCCAGAGGTAGTGCCCCAGCCAGCACAATAGCACAACTGTACTCCTTATACAATTTCGTTACATTTAGTTTTGTTTCGTTAAACAGTTTTGTTAAATTAAGTATACTTATGGCTTGTGATGATCTAAGCACCAGGATAGGCAGAATTTCTCACACTTGCTGTTTCAATTATATGGTTCAGCAATAAATGAGGCAGCATCAAAAACTACTAACGAATCATGAGGTGGCATGTTTGCAATATCCTACCAAGATAAAAAAAAGAAATGAAAATGAAAACATGTAACTAAGAAGCATTTTTTTTGTTTTTCAGTTGTAGTCAGAGGTCAAAGATGTTTATAAGTAGGCACTTTAGCAGTTACTCAAACAATGAGAGATCTAGAATCCAGGCAAGGATTGCACATCTCAGGGTGCAGAGATATGCAAACACTGGGCTTTTCAAAATGATAGTTGTTTTCCTGTTTTTGTCTTTCAGTTGGCTGGAAGCCATGAAGGGAACTTGAGCTTCTCTGGGTGGTTTGTTGCCTTGGAGAAATTTTCCACACAAAGTTTGTATTTCCCCCGCTTTACCTTTCTTTTGGTAACATTCATCCTTAACATTAGCCCTCTTCCAAGAACTGTGCTTTCTGTGATTTATGTTCAACAGGGTTGTTTTGATCTGATCAGCTAAAAGTGTGAAGGCACATACTTTATTGTTGTATTGCTGAGGGATCAATATGTTACTTGCTTTTCTCACAACAGCCTTTTGTTGTGATGGGGGAAAATGAGGCCAAAGTCAACTGTGTGCTATTAAGGACATTTCTTGTTAAGGATTCAACAACAAGCCAACATATGCTAGGTGGGTGGCACCGACTGCTTTTGCGGCAGGCAAGATAGATGGACAATGAGTTACAAGTCTCTTTATTGGAGGAGGAGAAGGTTTTGACTGCCAGTGCACACCGTCAGAACTGCAGAATAGCAGACTATTATTCCCCCACCCCACCCCACAAACACACACACACTCACTCAAATTAATAATTCTAAAGGGATTCTACATCATTTCCATAATGGTGAATAAAGAAGAATGTGTAGCTTTGGTAGTTCCAAATTTTAACTAATTTCATATATATATATATATATATATATATATATATATATATATATATATATTTGCTTTCGTAGATTTTCACGGGTACAGGAATGCAGGTTTTGGTGTCTTCGGGTGTCTTCCCGTGTAAGAGTCGGGGTGTCTGTGCGACGTTTCGACGAGGTCTCACTCGTCATCTTCAGGCTGGTGCTTTCGGCTTCTTGTTACTGGAACAGAGCAGAATCTGGTGTTTGAGTTCCTATAAATACTGTTGAGGGGTGTGGTGTATAGCCTCCAACGTTCTGGGCAGAGAGGAACTTCCTCTCTGCCCAGAACGTTGGAGGCTATACACCACACCCCTCAACAGTATTTATAGGAACTCAAACACCAGATTCTGCTCTGTTCCAGTAACAAGAAGCCGAAAGCACCAGCCTGAAGATGACGAGTGAGACCTCGTCGAAACGTCGCACAGACACCCCGACTCTTACACGGGAAGACACCCGAAGACACCAAAACCATATATATATATATATATATATATATATATATATATATATATTTGCTTTCGTAGATTTTCACGGGTACAGGAATGCAGGTTTTGGTGTCTTCGGGTGTCTTCCCGTGTAAGAGTCGGGGTGTCTGTGCGACGTTTCGACGAGGTCTCACTCGTCATGACGAGTGAGACCTCGTCGAAACGTCGCACAGACACCCCGACTCTTACACGGGAAGACACCCGAAGACACCAAAACCTGCATTCCTGTACCCGTGAAAATCTACGAAAGCAAATATCTCACCTCTACGGGGAGGAAACCTTCCAACTGACAAGAACCTACGAGAAACTAGAAATCCGAAGAGCCACCATCTTATGTGATCTCCTGTTCCTACGCAACTGCCGAGACAACAACTTAACTCCCACATGCTTCCAACTTAAATTCCACTCTAAAACCCCAGCTACCGAAAGGATCCTGAAACGAACTGAACTATCCCTAATCAGAAACGAAATACATAAGAAAAGATACCTACTAAACCAAACCAACAAAGATCTGCTCACTCTTCACCTCAAACTATGCAACAAAATCCACCCTGCACTCTGGGACAAATGCAAACAACTAGCCGTCTGGAGAGCTGAAACTGAGACCTCACATAAGACAGACAGACACACCAACAAACTCTACAAACTAGAGAAACGCCAGAAGCCCAGCCACCCTCCACAACAACCCATGAAACAAACAGTACATAACATATCAAACAGGATCCTCACCCCAACTGAAACCAAAGTACTCTCCAAAGGTTTCAACTTTGCAGTCGCCCCGAGACGCATCCCCACGGAAAACATCATATGCGGAGTCGAAGCTAGCCTGACCAAAATCGACCCAGATGAAGCCAATAAAATCAGACTTGAAGTCACCAACATCCTCTGCTCCAGCAAACCACCCAGAAGCAATTTACACAAAGAAGAACAGAAAGCACTCACCAACCTGAGGAAAGACAACAACATAATCATTCTCCCAGCAGACAAAGGCAACGCCACTGTTGTGATGAACACATCGGACTACCAAGCAAAACTATCAAATCTACTCCAAGACCCTACCTACCAACCTATAAAAACAGATCCCACCACCTATCTGGAAAAAACCACCAAATCCAAAATAAAAGCCTCTCCTATCAGTGAAGAAATCCAGCTAAGAATCATCCCCAGAGAAAAATCATCCAGATGCCCCAAACTCTACGGTCTCCCCAAGATACACAAAGAAGGAACACCACTCAGACCAATAGTCAGCTCCATAGGCTCACCTCTACAAAATCTCGCTAAATTTCTCGCTAAGCAACTTCAGCCCTATGCAGAATCCATCGCTTCACACGTTACTAACTCCTTCCAGTTCATAGAAACAATAAAGAAACAATACCTACATCCCGATGACCTACTTGTGAGCTTCGATGTTGTATCTCTCTTCACTCAAGTGCCCATTAATGAAGCCTTGACAGCCATTCAAAACAAATACAACCCCCCCAAATACATCCTGGACCTGACCAACCACTGCCTAACCAACACGTACTTCATCCACAATGGACAAAGATACAAACAGATAGAAGGAGCACCCATGGGATCACCCCTCTCACCGGTCATCGCAAATTTGTACATGGAACACTTTGAAACCAATGCTTTAGACAAGTCAGAACACAAACCCAAACTTTGGCTCAGATATGTTGACGACACCTTTGTAATTTGGCCACACGGGAAAGAAAAACTAGATAGCTTCCTCACACATCTCAACAGCCTACACCCCAAAATACAATTCACTATGGAAATAGAAGACAACAACCAACTCCCCTTTCTTGACGTCCTAATCTACAAAAAACCTGATGGCTCCCTAGGACACACTATCTACCGGAAAAAAACACACACCAACCGCTACTTACATGCACAATCACACCACCACCCTGCACAAATAAACTCCGTAGCCAAGACTCTCATCTCCAGAACCAAACGCCTGGCTGACAAAGACCACTTGACAACTGAGTTACAGAATCTCTCAAATGTGTTAATCGCCAATGGATACCAGAAAAACAGGGTTACGAAGCTAATCCAAAAAGAAACACCCCCCAAAAACCAAGACACAGAAGAAAACAATGGCATGGCCCTCCTTCCTTATATCAAGGGCACTACAGACAAAATCAGCAAAATCCTCCATAAACACAATATCAAAACAGCCTTCTGCACCAACCAAAAAATAGCCAATATCCTCAGAAACCCAAAAGACAAAATCCAGCTGGAAAACCAAGGGGTCTATGAAATACCCTGCAAAGTCTGCCCAGCCACGTACATTGGACAAACAAACAGACGAATAAATGCACGTATCGCAGAACACAAGAATGCCGTCAAAAAAGAAGAAAAAACTTCCTCTCTTTTCCAACACATGAAAGAAACAGGACACGAAATTAATTTTGCAGATTCCAAATTGCTCTTTAACATGGAACATCACCACAAGAGAATAATCATGGAAGCCATCGAGATAGAGAAACACCCTCACAACATGAACAAGCGTGACGACACGTCCCGCCTGCCAGACATCTGGAAATTAGCCCTCCCCACAAAAAACCGACACCAGAACCAGAGGCACACAGAACGCCGTCACCAATCAACCACACCAGACCCAAACCCAGACCCTCTCCACAGACATATTACAGACTCCATCCAGTAGCCAAACTATAGTGGCACCTCCGGATGCTGCACCCCCCTGCAATCCCTACACAGATCTGGCGGGCACAAGGCACAAAATCACAGCTCGCCCCTATACACGAAGCCAAGCCAGAGCACAACTAAATGCAGCACAGCCATCTTCTCAGAAAAACTCTTCACAAGCTCAAGAGGTCAAGACACGAAAGCTTTAGCAACTAATCTACACTTAATGACCCACCCAGTGGTATTCAGAATATCACTCATGAAATCACCCAAGATATCCCTCAAGTAATTAAGGAACAAAAGAAGAAAAGGCACACTAATCTAGGAACTTCCTCTCTGCCCAGAACGTTGGAGGCTATACACCACACCCCTCAACAGTATTTATAGGAACTCAAACACCAGACTCTGCTCTGTTCCAGTAACAAGAAGCCGAAAGCACCAGCCTGAAGATGACGAGTGAGACCTCGTCGAAACGTCGCCCAGACACCCCTACTCTTACACGGGAAGACACCCGAAGATACCAAAACCTGCATTCCTGTACCCGTGAAAATCTACGAAAGCAATATATATATATATATATATATATATATATATATATATATATATATATATATATATATATATATATATATTCTCAAATAGAAATCCCCAAGAGCAAATTTGGGCTGTGAAATGGATGAGTAGGTCAATAAATGGACCTGTATCGGTTGTGATTCCAATCTCAAAATGTTGCTACCAATCTTATGATCACAGTATTATAGGGTTTTTAAAACATATACTGTAGTGGCCCGAATATAAGCCGCACTTTTTTCCTCCAGATTCCGACTGTGAAAAGTTAAAGTGTGGCTTATATTTGCGACCTTACAAAAATTATCCAGTATGCAGCCAGGAGCGCGGGGCAAACAGCGCTAGGAGCATGGCGAAGCAGCACACGCCCCACGCTTAGTCCCCTGTCCTCTCCCCCAAGGCCGGGAAGGGAGAGAGTAAGGAAGGGAGCAGCTTATATTCAGATATTGTCTCCCCCCCCCCTTGACTTTTACATGTGCGGTTTATATTCAGGTGTGGCTTATGTTTGGACCAATATGGTATGCCTGGCCATATTTCCTATGAATGTGTGGTTTATAAATATTTATATAAATAAATAAAAACACGAAGCCAAAGCTTTCATGCATAGATCAACAGATGTTTGGTATTCTCAGTGTTGACAAACATCTGTATGTGGAGGTGGCAGGGATCCAGTAACTAGAGTCACTGCAGTTCTATTATTATTATTATTAATAATAATAATAATAATAATAATAATAATAATAATAATATACCGCCCTATACCCGGAGGTCTTAGGGTGGTTCACAGCAAAGATCACAGTATATAAAATAAAAACAAAAACAAAATTATGCACTCTCCCATGTCACCAACCAAACAGAGAAAGAGCGTTCACCTGGTTTTGTAAGATTATGACATCTGCGGCTGCTTATAGGGAATCTCTGTAATGAGAAGAAACCCATAATAGCTCGTTTGGAAGCCTCTGCAACCGAGGCAGTGTTAATATTGAAACTTCTTCCTCACCACCACCCCAAAATAATTATTTTGCAATCAAGCACACCATTATGTCTTATATATCCCATTGATTTCAGTGAGGTGTACTGATGAGTCACTGTGCTGGATGGCAGCCAGGTTTTGTACTCTATTCATACATTTAAGGCATCAACAGTTCCACTACATCTAGTTGCAAAACATTTCCAAAAATTACCGTATTTTTCCATGTATAACACACCCCTGTGTATAATACAACCCCTATTTTGGGGGACTCCAATTTAAGGAAATGGGGGGAGATGGCTCACAGTTGTTGAGCTTACAAGCTCCTGCTCGCGGCTTCAACAAATCGCCTGTCCCCCTCTGCACTATCTGTGTATAAGACGACCCCTGATTTTTATCATTATTTTACAGTAAAACAACTTTGTCTTATAGGCGGAAAAGTACGGTATATGGGGCAATTTTTAAAGTAACCATTGCATTTCATTTATTTTGTCCATCAAATAACCACCTGCAATGTTGCAACAGGGTGAAAAATGTCTCTAGATTTATCCAAAACTTCCTCCAAGGAGATCATAGCCTCATACATTGTATAATTTTATCCTCCAACACCTGGTTGAAGGAATGGCATTGTTTCAGTGTGAATGCAAGCTAGGCATTGGACAGGTGGGCATGGTTTGGGGGAAAGCCCATTGTGGGCCAAATTGGAATCCATGCTTGGATGCAAGGGGAAAGCATGCTAAGAGTAAGGCACGCTTGGCAAATCCACACCGTGATCAGCTCCCACCTGGAAACCAATGTCCCCACTGTGGAAGGACGTGTGGATCCAGAATTGGCCTGCACAGTCACTTACGGACTCATTGTTAAAAGAATGTTTATGGAAGACAATCTTACTCGTCTACGAGTGATCGCCAAAGAAGAAGAATTAGACCCACAGGCCTGTGCTCCCCATTCCTGCTTTAAATTAATTTTTTTGGGGGGGGTTTAAGGCTATGTACGCGGGTGGCGCTGTGGGTAAAAGCCTCAGTACCTAGGGCTTGCCGATCGAAAGGTCAGCGGTTTGAATTTCCACGGCGGGGTGCGCTCCCGCTGCTTGGTCCCAGCACCTGCCAACCTAGCAGTTCGAAAGCACCCCTGGGTGCAAGTAGATAAATAGGGACCGCTTACTGGCGGGGAGGTAAACAGCGTTTCCGTGTGCTGCACTGGCTCGCCAGATGCAGCTTGTCACACTGGCCACGTGACCCGGAAGTGTCTCCGGACAGCGCTGGCCCCCGGCCTCTTGAGTGAGATGGGTGCACAACCCTAGAGTCTGTCAAGACTGGCCCGTACGGGCAGGGGTACCTTTACCTTTACCTAAGGCGATGTAGGCTAAGTCTGAGAGTGATTTTATTGTTGTCCATTCATATTGCACTGCCCAAATAGGCTAAAGATATGGTGGTCTAATGATTTACTGCTTGTTCCAGGTGTTCATGTTGTAGGTCTAAAATGAAAATTAAATCCCAGAATTAAGGTACGCAGTAAGCTAGTTCAAGTGAATCAATACACATGACAATGTTATTAATACTGAGAAATTTGGGGGTGAAGTGATGGCTAAGATGACTTGACTGTTTACTTTTGTTGACCTATGATTTGGTTTAAAATGGCTACTTGGCTTCTGGCTGGACTCTTCTACCTGTCAAATTAAAATCTCTAGGTTCTGATTGCTATGCTAAGTGATCAATAAAATAGCAGTGACTCAGACCATACGCTCAGTGTTTTGGCTCAGATTAGACTGCTAGTGTTCTGACTCATTCTGAGCTGCTACACAAGCTACCTTACTCATGTCCTCACTTAAACATTTAAACTTTCGTGAAACATTTGCTTTACCCTTCCGAAACTTGTACTCAAAGAGACTTTTGCAACTCCCTAAATCAGCTAAATGTTCCCAAATAGTTTTAATTGACCTAATCCAAAACTAAATGAGGTAGTATTACATCAATATTATGTGGTGGGGGTAGCCAAGTGTATGTATAATTGCAAAAAAAAGGGGGAAGTTCTAAAACTGAAATTATACATTAGCTATGATATACAGTCATACATATTCATTTAGTGAGTTGTAGCTTACAGACATTCAATGGGTCTACTCTAAGTATGGCTTAGTTGGACACAATTTAATAAGAACTAACTTTGAGATTTATAAAGTTCACACTGAATTTGGCCATGCTCCATAAGAAGTTGTATATAAGATATATGAGCAAATTTTGCAAACAAAAATAACACACCCACATCAACCTATTTTCCCCACAAGCTGACAGGTAAGGTGTATTTGCTTTTCGGTAAACTAGAGTGGGTTTAAAAAAACGAAAACAAAACAGATATAGCCAAAGAGTTATTTCTTAGAGCTGTAAGAAAGTTGGCCAAAATGTTAATTTGCATTTGGCAACATGCTATAGGTGGTATAGCATGAGATCTGGAGAAACAGAACACAGATTTATTTATTTCTTCGTGCACGATACTTCACATTTTATAAATGTATGCCTGCGCATTCCAAATGTTAATTGGGATTATAAATCCTGGTGATCTTGTTTGATGTGGACCTCACTTTTCCTAACAGTAACCTGATGTCGTTTCTTTTAAGGCTGTACAATTAAAATGACTAATATCAGGAGGTAGAACAGTAAAATATCATGTTAATTGTAAAATCATTAGAACCGACACTTGGCTTGTCATGTGACTGTGCAAACGCCATTGTGCTAAAGTGCTAGCAGCACTCTTTTTTTGATGCTGCATATATAATTAGTAAAAAAGGCAACTACCTCCTGTCAGGGCTTTCTCACTAACTCTTGAGCAGATTGCTCTTTTTATCCCATATAAAATATGGTATGGCTAAGGTGTTGTTGTTTTTTTAGGACTGCTGATGTGAACTAATATTGAAGAATATATGTGCAATACAGTCACAAATGATTTTGCCTCTGACAGGGTTTAATGCACACATGCAACAGTGTGGCTATATATCTATTTGTAGTTACCGGCTTAAGATAAATACACAAATGGCAAATTTGTGTATTGTGGAAAATCCAGGCATTTTCAGCAATTATATCTACCTTCAGAGATTCGCAGGCTCTTCCCTCAAGAGTTGTTGCTCATATGGCAGAACCTTTCTTCTTCCCAGGAGGGAGTGAAAGCTCTAAAATGAGAGATAATCTTTCTCTTTTTTTCCCCTTTGCAGATTAACCTAGGTAAATGGATAGGCAAGCACTGTTTAATTGTAAGAAGATTGTAATAGCTGCCAGGGAAGTGTCTGTTGCTTTTAGAATAGATTGAAAAGAAGACGCATGGTGGTAATGTGAATTGTCAGTGTATGTGTGTGCTGGAATTGCAAAAAAGAGAGAGTGTGAAATCATGATTCATTGACAAATTTATCTAGAAATATATAAAAAAATCCAATTGAAATGCGTGCTTTGTAATGTTAGGTGGACTAAACTGGGGATTATTTTTTTAAAAAAACCAGCTAATACAGTTTCTTTGCAAAGTAAGATGTGAGAGTGAAACAGCAGGGAGAAAATGTGCTTTATAATTAAGGTCTGGACCATGGGCAATAGGAAGCACAAGTAAGGCAGGTAGAATTGTGAGCTGTGCTAAAATGCATTCGAAACCACACCCAGTACAGTTGAAATCAAGAACCCAACTTCTCTTATTCTGTCCTGTGATCAAGGTTTAATGCCCACACCCTAAACTGTGTTGTGTTCTGAAACAACTGCTAAAGGGGTCATTAGTGGGCAGTGGCTCTACCACTGTTTTGATCGAGAACAAGTCTGTTTATATGGGTAACAGCCACACTTTAAAGATGGAGGAGTGGTAGATAATGTTTCGTTGGCCCAGTCATCAACCCCCACACAGATAATTTTGTTGAGCCTCCAGAACTTGCAGCCTTTTAACTCTTATCCCCTTCCCTCCTGCTGAGCCAATTTGGCCTGAAAGGGGAGTGGATGCATGTTGCATGCTTGACGGTTGCCATTTGAGAAGTACTTCCAGCTCCAGGACCCATTGATGGTTTCTTTGTCCCTTCATTGCGGTCATTTCAGGCAAGCAAGGATAGGTCTTTGATAGAAAAGCAGTAACAACAAAACTCATTGGTGTTTTCTATCTCATAGTGTGTTTCTGCTAGCAGCAAGAGCTTCTGAACACACAAGGCAAGATTTTCCCCAGTCCCTGATCTCGCTTAAAGTTCCTGCACTCACTAATCCCCCCCCCCACAACTCACTAGTATCAATGAATGGATACAAACTGTAAATACAGTATATAACAAGCTTGACAGTGCTTTGTTTACTAAATACAATAATACCTTGGTTTAAGAACTGTCCGGCTTAAGAATGATTTGGTTTACAAACTCTGCAAAACCAAAAATAGTCTCTTGGTTTGAAAACTTTACCTCGGTCTAAGAATGGAATCTGAACAGTGGAAGGGCACCGGTGGCGGGAGGCCTCATTGGGGAAAGTGTACCTCAATTTAGAGAACGGTTTTGGTTTAAGAACAGACTTCCAGAACGGATTAAGTTCATAAAGCGAGGTACAACTGTATAAGGAAAATAAACTTGCTAAATTAGACCACTCTCTAGGGCAGGCATAGGCAAACTTGGCCCTCCAGATGTTTTGGGACTACAACTCCCATCACCCCAAGCTAACAGGACCAGTGGTCAGGGATGATGGGAGTTGTAGTCCCAAAACAACTGGAGGGCCAAGTTTGCCTATGCCTGCTCTAGGGCATCAGAACAAATTATGATGCAAATCACCTCATTGGCATAAGAGGTTTTTCTTGAAAAATTGGCAACCCCCCCCAAAAAAAAACCCACATTACTTCCTCTGGGTCCTGAAAAACTGCTCCTGAGAATTGGGGAACCTGCTGTAATAGTGTGGGCTATGGCACAGATAGGTAAAAACTTGCATGCTGAGCCTTGAGCAAGAGGAAACTCTTCCATTAGTGAAAAGTCACTGTTAGATACATGCCATTCTCTCTCTTCTTTCTTTGCCTCAGTTTCCCACCAACTTGAGAGTTGACATATCAGGTGAATAGTAAGATAATTTTATTGATTCATTGCTTATAACGCTACATTTTTATTGGGTTTACTCCCAACAGATTTGTTGCACAAGCAGAAATAAATCCACTCACACAACAGCAATTCCCTGCACTCTCCACCCTTTGGAAATCAAAAATCTGTTCTGAAGGGCAGTGGGAACTCCCAGAGCAGATTTGCTGGATTGGGGAACATGCAAAAGGAGAGAAGTTTCATTGCACACGCAGAAGTTGCTCCACTCATGCAAGGACTTTGCTCGATATGACCCATTTTAGTAATTTATTATCAGATATATGCCCTGTCTTTTTATAAGATATCCAGTGCATAAAGATCCAAAGTGTATTTTGGCTTCCTGCTCTAAATGAGAAGTATGAAATTCTGCATTTGGGAAGATTATAGATAGATCAACATTCAGGATGTTTGGTAACTGAGGAAGTTAGACATTTTTGCCTTGCGCCACTGATTCCTTGCAGACGTACAATTTCTGATTTGCACATGAAGGCCCGCAATCCATTCACTTCAGATGAGGAGGCAGTTCTGTGTACACAAAGATAAGTGCTTGTGGAGGTGCCTTTTTTGTCCTAAACGTGCATGGAAGCACATTCACGTGAGAGAGGCATGAAGCTCTAGCTCATGGTTTATGAGTTTCATGTCCCAGGATCCAAATAGAATGTTTAAAGTTTTGTATTATAGCACCATACTTCATAGCTTTGCTTGTAACAAGGAACAATAACAACTATGAACATTGCACTTCTGACAAAACAACAGCATTTTATTTTATTTTTGGTGCTTCATAGAGATTAATTTTTTAAAAAAATAGCAACTAAATAATGTCAGTATTTGTTGTCATGCTATTAGCATTGGTTTTATAGGGCTATCAGCTTTCTTGTAGGTGTAAAGCAATCACCAATGAAGGAACATTTTCACTGTAATGGTATAGAGTTACGTAACACAATGGTCTTGTTAGAGTCTTATTCCTCTGACCCATTACATGGAAGCTGCTTTTTGGAATTAGAATCATATCTCAGAGACATCACTGCTTCTGTGATGTTACCTTTCAATTTGCTGTAGGGGTGACAACTCTTGCTTGATCGAATTATTACATTTTATGTATCTTCTGATTAAGGAATACTTCTTATTTACATCAGAAAAATAGCAAGCAATCCAAGCCTCCTTTGAAACATGCTTTATTGGCAATCTGCAATGCCACTAAAAATAAATGACTATTAATGGTTTCTAAGGTTTTGCATAGAATTGTTCCGGCTTGCCATGTGATAGAAGAGGGCAGCTATTTGAGAATCAGAGTTTCAAAGCACGCAAAACTGATTTTATATCCCCCACCCTCAATTTTAAAATTAAAATAGGTTTTATTTTAGTTTTTCATCATTTAAAACAGTTCTTGTTGTTGTTGTTTGCAGCATGCAAATTCAATATAATCCGTAAAACAGAATATGGCAGAAAAACCAAAGGTACCTTTGATATGTTCTGAAACTAATAAGATATCAACCATCTAGCTGCCACATTCTGCATCCACTGAAAACCCCACCCATGGGTCCATGGCTTGGTTTTTGAAAAACAGGGGGTCTGCAGTACTTAGCCAATTGGGAACCTCTGCTTTAATGTAATTTTAATATTTGTTGGAAACCGCCCAGGTGGCTGGGGAGGCCCAGCCAGAGGAGCAGGGTATAAATAATATTTTATTATTATTATTAAAATTATTATTACAATATGAGAATTTAGAATATACCAGGACATGGAGAATTATCACAGGCATTTGAGAGTGGCCAAAGTTGCTGCAGAGTCTTGCCTTGTGAATGCACAGTGCCACAGAAACCATCTGGGCATGTATTGTTGTTGTTGTTTATTGTTAGTGGCTTTGAAATATTTTCATGGGAAGCAATTCAATAAATAAATGAATAATGATAAAGTTAACGCCAGATCTAACAGCACCCTGATCTGTGTAGCTGCTCTTTAAGCAAAAGTGTTACCCATCTAGAACAGGATAAGCACCAACTCTCCAGTTAGAATAATAACTTATCCACATCTTATCTGGATTGAGCTTCCATTTTTTTCTTACTCATCTTACTCATTGTGTTAGTTACTGACCTCAACCACCCATCCAGAATATTTGAAGGGTCTTACTTGATAAATATAGAAGAATGGGTCTTAATCCAGACTTCCTGGAATTCCCTGATCAAAAATCCTCAGACAGGAAATATCCAGCTAGACTGGTGACTGGGAGTGGCCGCCGAGACCATATAACACCAGTCCTGAAAGACCTACGTTGGCTCTCAGTACATTTCCAAGCACAATTCAAAGTGTTGGTGCTGACCTTTAAAGCCCTAAACAGCCTTGGCCCTCTATACCTTGGCCCTCCACCCCCATCGTTCAACCCGGACACTGAGGTCCAGCTCCAAGGGCCTTCTGGTGGTTTCCTCACTGCGATAAGCGAGGCTACAGGAAACCAGGCAGAGGGCCTTTTCAGTAGTAGTGCCTGCCCTGTGGAACGCCCTCCCATCAGATGTCAAGGAAATAAACAACTATCTTTTAGAAGACATCTGAAGGCAGCCTTGTTTAGGGAAGTTTTCAACGTTTGATCTTTTATTGCATTTTTAATATTCTGTTGGGTATAAATAATTGATGATGATGATGATGACGACGACGATGACACAGGACTACACAATGCAAATTTGCATGTGTACTTAAGCTTGTATGATCAAAGTCCTATTTAAGTGGTTTTGCATCTTTTCAGTGGCTTAAGAATGCACATCTTCCCATAAGCTCCCTGTGCTAATGATCTAGAACTTTGATCAGAGAAGCGGACTGGCTGAAGAAGTTTCAGAAAAGGTAGGTGCTATGTAGTCTAGGAGAAGCCACACTGACATTGCTCCTGCCAACTGTTCATATAGTACTTTCTGTGCTGGCAATGTGATTCTGCATCCTCAGTAGATACCAGTAGGGGACTGGACCAGCCTGACAGGTGCCATATGGATTACCCATCCTCATTCTACACTGATGACAGCCAGAATGGCTCAGCACAAATGAGCCTTTCATAAGAGATGTCAAAAAGCCATTATCCCTTGAGTGACAGAAGTAGACATACTTGCTATTCACTGTAGATGTTCTTTCACTTAAAATTATAGTACACTGAACAGCAATTTTTCTGTGGGATAGCTGGATAGCGATGCATATGCAATAAACTGATAGCTGAAATTGTAACCACTGTGTGGTTTGCATTTATTTGAAATAAATGTGATTTCTTCTGAAACGGTGCAAATTAATTACTAATGTTCTGCAAGTGTCTGTGATGAATATGATCTTGCTTTTTCTTTCAACTTTGACAGTCTGCACAGATGCCCTGCGTTTAGATATCCCAGTGGCAGCCTGAACAGGGCACAGAGGTTTGTCCTGTTTGTGTCAGGTGGGGGTAATTCTTGTGGGTCTGTGCCAAAGATTCCTCTATATAGATCAGGAGAAAGAGGGGAGAATGTGTTAGATAGTTTAATGTCATGGTGCTAACAGCCGATGGTGATGATGATTGAATTAAAATACCACTTCCTGAGCATCAAGATATTATGTGATTACAGTATAGGAAGAGAGGATACAAAGTTTGGGACTTTTTCGTTTGGGTGGGGGGGGGAGGTCAAGTAAGGAAGGATGGTGTATAAAATGATGCATAGTGTAGAAAAGGTTTTTCTCCTCCAATAATGTCTGGAGCCATCCCTTTGATAAATCTCAGGTTATCTAAAGAAGTTGAATGGTGGGAGATTCAGGACAGACAATAAGAGCACATAGTTAAACCATTGAATTAGGTACCACGAGATGCAGTAGTTGCCACCAAGTTAGATAGGTCTGAAAGGGAAATCAGCAAATTCATGGAGGATCAGTGAGTACTGATCTACTGCCTCCAAATTTCAAGAAGGTAAAGGACCCCTGGACAGTTAAGTCCAGTCAAAGGTGGCTATGGGGTTGCAGCATTCATCTTGCTTTCAGGCCGAGGGAGCCGGTGTTTTGTCCATAGACAGCTTTCCAGGTCATGTGGCCAGCGTGACTAAACCGCTTCTGGTGCAATGGGACACTGTGATGGAAACCAGAGCACACAGAAACTCTGTTTACCTTCCCACCACAGTTGTACTTATTTATCTACTTGCACTGGTGTGCTTTGGAACTGCTAGGTTGGCAGGAACTGGGACAGAGCAATAGGAGCTGACCTCATCACAGGGATTCGAACCGCCAACCTTCTGATCGGCAACCGAGGCTCAGTGGTTTAGACCACAGTGCCACCCACATCTCTTCAATTCAAGAAAATATGCTCCTGAACACCAGCTGCTGAGGATCTTGATTGAGAGATTGCTATTGTGTTCATTTTCTGCTTCCCATGGCCATTTGGTTGACCGTTATGGGAATGTAATGAGAAACAATATAAGCTTTTCATGTGATCCAGCAAGGCTCTTCTTGTTTTTCTACATGAGATACCAATGCATGTCACAATGACCAGCAATACAATTCTTTGATTCTAAGTTGCTTCAGCACTGGGTAAGAAGTTCTTTATACTGTCATCATTTAATGCTTCTTTGTTCTGAATGACATGACTCCCCACCACTCCGCTTCAGATTCATTGTTTAAACCCATAGAGAGGAAAAAGCCACCCAAAGGAGAAATGGAGTGGAAGTCTCATTTCTCCATTTTAACTTTGTTTGAGTTTTATGGGGGGAGGGGGAGGTGTATTGAGTTTTTCTTTTTCCTTTAAATGGCTGTAAGCTTCCTTGAGTGTTCACTGCAATGAAAAATGGGGTATAAATTTTAGCATTTAAAAACCAATATTAAAAGTGGATCTATAGTGTTGGTCCTTTTTAGAATATTCTCCCTTTTTTTTACATAGAGTTCTTTCTTCTTTTGTAAGGACTATTTTGTAAGGACTAAGAAGGTTTGGGGGAAGGGCCATAGTTCAGTGAAGGTCCAGTTTCAATCCCCAATACCCCCAGTTAGGGCATGGAAAGTCTTCTGCCAGCCAGTGTGGATAACACTGAGTTAGATGGAACAGTTCATTTGCTTCAGTATAAGGCAACTTCCTGTGTTCCTAAAGTTATTCAGGTCTCAAGTGAGTTGTGCTGTGGCCCTTGGTGGGGCTCCATCTGGAAATTTAGGACTTGCTCCTGAATTCACTGTAATTAAATAGAAATAAAATAAGTGCAGAATGGGGAAGAGGCACTTTCACAGAACTGTAACTTTATTTCTGGCATTTGAAACAAGTATATCTAACTCATTGTGCTTCTCCGAGCTCATTATGCTTTATTCTTTATTGGTTGTTTTTCATCAAGTAGTGTGTGGGTGGCCTACATTTGTTTTATAATTAGAATTTCTTTTTGTTGCAACTCTCAGCTATATTACCATCTGTAGGGCAGTGTATGAAATTATCTGTTGACTTTGGAAAGTGACTTACAAAATAAGTTTAAATGACCCATTCTGAATACTGATTGAAGCTTTTGCATTTGGATGAAGTTACTGAATTTAGTAAGCAGAGGTTTGTTTGTTTGTTTGTTTGTTTGTGTGGTTTTTTCGTGCATTTTTAAAAACTATAATTAGCAAATTAATCTCTGTAGAGAAGAACTGGAATAATGGAAACAAACATTGCAGTTTTGCCTTCAGAAACAAGTTGTTTGCTTGGAGCTGTCCAAGGTCCTGCAGCTGCAATCTGACAGTGCCTGCCTAACAATGTAACCTTATACAAGCCTGCTTAGAAATAATACCCACTCAGTTAAATGGACATGCACAGGCAAGTGTGTATATGATTTCAGCCTCAGCTGTCCACGGGTATCTGTCATTTTTTTGTGGACTCCTTTTGGTTGGGGCAGAAAACACTCTTATCCCCCTCAACACCCTTCCCTAGTGGGCAATAATACCTGCTCTCACTATGAATTGCTTTCATTCATTATGTCATCACATTCCTTTATTATTTATTTAAAACATTTATCTGCTGTTACTGCTCCTACCGAAGCAGCACACAGAGATACGGTTTTGTTTTATTTTTTAAGTAGTCAATAGAGATCAAGAAATTAAAATAGATGCAGCCAAATCAAAGCTGCCAAAATTAAAAGGACTTACACTGTTTTCAAAAGGTGGGGGAAGGCCCTCTGTTCTCAGTGTGGAAATATTTCCATTTAAAAATAAATAATTTTGGATCCCTCTTTCCTTGATGTAGCACAAGGTGCTACCTCCTGCACACGTGTATGTGCGCGCACAGACACACACACACAAACCTACTTGGAAGAGGAATATGTGAGGTCACAACGTAAGCTTCATGGCTGAGTCTTCCTAGTCATAGTCCAATTCTTTAACCATTACACTATACTGGCTGCTATAAAGCTCAGTCCATGCTTTCAGAATCATTTCTTCTGTCCCTTCCCTGAAGGAGAATTAAGCTCTGAAGGTCTCAGTTCCTCTCGTTTGGATTGTGAGCTGGTGCCTTCTGCTTTGCTTTTAGTCTTATCGGAGCACATGGGCAGAGCCAGCAGGATTGCATACCTCTAGCATTTAACTTTGAAGACAAATTATGTAGCCAAATCTAACTGGTTATATGACATTGTGATGTAACCACTCTGGCTGGTAGTCAGGAAGATGAGGCACATTGGGAAAACATGCAGCCTCAAAGAGGCAGTGAGAAGTAGGTAAACAAGTTGTGTGTAATATCTATTAGAAAACCTTTCACACACCCCCAAAAAAAGCACCACTTTCACTATTAAAATGTACATACGGACATGCATTGCACCATGATATACCATACTTGGCAGCTAGTGATCCAAATATATTATTATGGTTGCTGTCCAAACATACAGCCTTGGTTGAATTCATTTGAGACATGCTTTTGGGTAAACATTGTTAGAACTGCACGGGGGGGCAGGGGCTTAAAAAATTGTTGAATGTCAACATCAAATGCTGGAAATGTTCTCCAGCATCTCCTACAGGGCTCATCTGCTTTTCAACATGATTTTCAACAGCTAATAAAGTTGGCATGGCGGCCAGATGAGGTCCTTCCTCTTATGTTTCATAAGAAATCAAGGCTTGCCACCAGCATCTTATCTTCATTTCTTGTATCTTTTACCCGGGGGGCGGGAGGAGCTACTGGGGATATTTTTGATACGAAAAAGAGCCCGAGGCAGGTCGTCCCTTTAAATTCCTGCTTTGTGTAGGGAGGACTACCTTTTTATGCCTCTGCTTTAACCTGCTAACCTAAGAAGACAGCTTTAACATCAGGGGTTTAGGGGATATGGTGGCTATCGTTATGCTGCACACATGCTTGTGTGTCAGGATAAAGTATCCAGTGATAGCTTGACCCTTCTGTTTTGGTTCCTGGGGTGCATTTGATGGCTTAATGATGCACTGCAACTCCCGGTACATATGAATTTATGCTTTTGATTAAAGTATGTGCTGTATTTAACTCCAGAGAGGGGAAGTTTTGGAACAGTAAGAGAGGTGGTACAGAGAGGGCTCAGAAAATACAGTAAATAAGCAAAAATCACTGCCCTTCTTTTCACAGAAGCCAACACAAGATCTAGGGTCCCTCCAACATGGAAGGAGTACAGTTGGATACAGTTCTTCATTATTAATCCCAATTCTGAAGGGATAAATGTAACATATTGCAGAGAAAATGATGACATATGTTTGCTATTTAAAACTGAACAAAGTAGTAAAGATCCTGGTTTACACTTGTGATTTGGTATATGTATTACACAACATATGCCCATTGTTATGGAAAGGAAAATTGTTGCTTTATAATTAATTCAGCACAAATTGGATTCTTTTGGTGCTATGGTTGTGTGAGAGAGAGGGGGGAAGAAAGAGAGAAGATGCTATTAGTATGGGGATACTTTCAATGTAATGTAATATGGAGGATATCAGATGCCAAGATTTTTCTAGCTCTTCCTATTAGAAAACTTGTGTCTCAATATGTTGCTAGGCTAATTTTATAATATGTTCCATCTGTGAGTGTAAATACAAATACCAGCTTTCACAGATACTCCCCTCATAATTTGTATTATTTTTGGAAATGAATCCACAGCATTTATTATTATAAGCTTCAAAACAAAAGCCGATACTAACACACAAAAAGGGATATTGTTGAAAAAGAACAAGTAAATTATACATCCATGAGGAAAGTGATAAACCCCCAAATGTATACTTTGAAATATTTTTACCATAGCGCTAAAGAATTCAAACCCAGATTTATATAACATTAGTATAAATTACACACGAAAGAATCATCAAGTATCCTGTCAAACAATATCTTTCATGACATTTAGATTTGCATGTAAGAGAATTCAATTATCTAGTGAATCAGAATGCTAGGAAGCTACTTATACCCCCCAGCCCAAAATTAAATTCCTTTTTTTCTTTTTAGATAATATTTAGCTTTAAAATAAACCAAAGTGGTGGTGTTATTTTGACAAAAGGTCCCTCAATGCTTGCTTAAATTAAGCTCCAGTGCCATCAAATTACATTTTCAGTATCTGAACAACTGGCCTTTCTTTGAAGAAAAAATGCCACGTACATATATTTTCTTTTCCAGTATTGCACATTCCTTGGTTGAAATTCTGGTACGTGCAGAACCAATATTCACAGCAGAGCTGAGTTGAATATATGTCAGTTTCATTTTTGGTCTTCCTATCTGCATGTTCAAAGAGAGGGGACATTTAGCTTCATGGCTAAGCAAAGGACACAGAAATGTAAAGTGTTCCTCTGCTTTTCATCCAAGCAAGAGCAGACCCATCAAAATTAATAAAAATGACTTAAGTTATGTCCATTACTTTCAATATGTCTACTCTGAGTAAAATTTACTCGACTACTACCCATAACTTGGTCTCAGTTCTAATTCATATCCTAACAATTCTATCTTTAAACTGCCAACCTTGCCTGGTGGATTATGCGTCTCCCTGCAGTGTTGGAAGATTTCATGGCACCAGACCAAGAAAATTCAGTTGCTCCGAGGAAAAGGTGGATACACTCACCAGTCTTTCCCATGTGAATTCACTGGCACAGGAACTTACATCAGATTACCTAAACCCTGAGGAGACGACATTATCAGCAGATGCTGATTGCTGAACCACAGAGTCCTTGGAGTGTTGGGAAAGACCTAAGGTGGTTTCCCTACAGAAATATTTGATCCACAGAAGAAGGGAATGGCTGCAGAAAAGGGCAGTAGCCCTTTACTTGTCCCAATATAACATTTACTTGTCCCAATATAACAGGGCTTTAATCTTGATTATCAAATCCTGTTAGTTGCTTGAAGAGGTTACTGAGACAACTTCCTTTTTTTGTTTCAGCTACAACACTGCTAACTGTGGCCTGAACTGGCTCTTGTCCAAGGTCCTGATCTTGCATTACTTAAAATCTCATTCTCTCCTGTGTGTTTTAGAATCTGGGGCCTACTAAGCCCCATCTTCTTGGGCTATCATAAAATTGTAGACTTTTCTGCAAGGCTGTTAAAAGGAAGTCAGGGCCTATCTCGACAAAAGCTTGCTATCTTGATTTCCCCTTTTCCTGGTTCACTTTGGTACTGCCTAGCCTGTGATGGTTTGACAGTTTCCCTTGTTATAATTGTTGACTTTCTTGGGACAGCTGCTTATTTTATGGATAATCTAATGATGGGTCATTGTTGGGTAGCCACTCTTTAGAGTGCTTGTGCAAATGTTTCCTTTATAAGAATGCTTGTTTAATTGCTTTCTGAGACAGTAGTCCAGGAAGTCAGTTTGTATCAGAATTCACAAAATGTTATGGCATTTGTTGTCCTTCAAATGTTTACAAAGACATCTGAACCCCTCCGTCCATATTTTATATACTTTCATACTGCTTAAATTTTTTTCAGTTCATGATTGCACATGAAAAATCCTTTGTTAAGACAATATTGCATGAAAGTCAGTAGCATCTATTTCTCTCTCAGTAACAATTGGTTTGCATGTGTTGTTCTGAGCATGCCATCCTCCTTGCCATGAACAATAACCTTTTCTCTGCAACAACTAATGAGAGCAGTATAAGGAACTGAAGCTAGGTGGGGGCTGAGATAATAAGTTCACCATGGCATTGTAAGAACATGATTTCCAGTTCTAATACTCAAGCTCCAGTACAATAAGCATATCTCAAGGATACGGAATCCCAACAGAATGGTCAAAAGGAAAACATCCCTGTGACTGATGGAGTAGGCTTTCAGACAGGTAATCTCTTGCCCTGGGACCTTGACCCACATTCCTTCCCTTTAAAAAATAATGTTAAAGCCCATATTCCGGGCACGGAGAAGCACAGAAGAACAGACAGTCATGAAAAGACTAGCTCTCGGGAAATGGGTTCACTGTATGGGCTCAGTCTGATTTGCTGGGAGAGAGGACTCTTGCTGAGCCTTAGGGAAGTAGATGTAGTGCTGTGAGTTTGAGAGAAAGAGAAAGAGAAAGAGAATATCCCTCTGAATTTTCCTTGCAGCTTTGCCACCTCCTCTAGTCCTCATGCTCTGTTAAGACAAAAATATTAGCAAACTTCCCACACAAGATATTGTTAGCAGCTGACAGCAGTCGGTGTTCTCACAGCACAGCATAAAAATCCACAAAGAGGAACAGCTCTTAAGACTCATATCCTTGAGCTTGATCACTGAGCTGTATTTGGTTTATTTGTGAGATAGATTATTCAATTGATATTCACATTAAGCAGTGAGATCACTCTTCCAGCTTACCAGTAGTTCACCATACTGGGCTCAGCGTTTCATGTGTTGGTTGGACAAAATGCAGTTCTGTGTTCTTATGATAGCTGTTGAACAGTGGGTAGCCCAGCTCCCAGACTTCTTTTGGACAGGATGATGATATCTTTCTCTTTTTTTTTATAATAATTTTTATTACAATTTTTACAGAAATAACAGAACAATCAAAGAATAAAAAGAAAAGACAAGAAGAAAGGAAATAAAAAAGAAAAGAAACACGACCACTTCAATGACTTATTTCAAATTTCCATTGGACTTCCCCCGTCCCCCGCACAATGCATTCTTAACAATAAATTTATCAGCAAATTATACCCTTATTTCGTGTATTTCTTTATATTTTCAATTGCAATTTAGATTTAAATCTCTTAGTCACCATATACTCTAAAAATATACCATAATATCGTTTTTACCCATTTAAATCTTGGTTCTTTCATAAATCTTATCAAATTTCTTAAATATTCAAGTTTCATTACTGGAGCTAAATTCCCAATCATACGACATCTTATGTTTCATATAACTTATAATACTTTTGCAAATAGTCTTTAAATTTTTTCCAATCCTCCTCCATTGCTTCTTCTCCCAAGTCCCGGATCCTTGCAGTCATCTCGGCTAGTTCCATGTAGTTCATCAATTGCGAGTGCCAGTCCTCCAGTGTGGGCAAATCTTGGGTCTTCCAATGCTTGGCAATAAGAATTCTTGCTGCTGTTGTAGCGTACATAAAAAAGGTTCTATCCTTTTTAAACACCTTCTGGCCGACAATGCCCAGAAGGAAGGCCTCTGGTTTCTTGGGAAAGGTGTACTTAAACACCTTTTTTAACTCATTGTAGATCATTTCCCAGAAGGCCTTCAGTCTTGGGCAAGTCCACCAGAGGTGAAAGAATGTCCCCTCAGCTTCCTTGCATTTCCAACATTTGTTATCGGACAAATGGTAAATCTTAGCTAGCTTAACCGGGGTCATGTACCACCTGTATACCATCTTCATAATATTTTCTTTCAAAGCATTACATGCAGTAAATTTCATACCGGTGGTCCATAACCTTTCCCAGTCTTCAGACATAATATTATAACCAATGTCCTGGGCCCATTTTATCATTGCTGATTTAACTGTCTCGTCCTGAGTGTTCCATTTAAGCAGCAAGTTATACATTCTCGATAATAACTTGGTCTTTGGTTCAAGCAATTCTGTCTCAAGTTTCGATTTTTCCCCCTGGAAACCTGTTTTTTTGTCTAACTTAAAAACCTCATTAATTTGGGCATAATGCAGCCAATTTTGCACCTTATCCTTTAGTTTTTCAAAGCTCTGCAGTCTCCAATTACCTCCAATATTTTCTATTATTTCCCAATATTTCGGCCAGTATGCCTCCATATTGGTTGTTTTCCGAGCTTTGGCCTCTATTGGTGAAATCCACCTCGGAGTTTTACTCTCCAATAAGTCTTTATATTTTTTCCAGACCATATATATTGCTTTTCTGACAATATGGTTTTTAAACATTCCATATGATTTACCCTTGTCATACCACAAATACGCATGCCAACCTAACGAATTGTTAAAGCCTTCCAGATCTAGGACATCAGTGTTTTCTAGTAAAATCCAATCTTTCATCCAGCAGAAGGCCGCCGCTTCATAATATAACCTTAAGTCCGGCAGGGCAAACCCCCCTCTCTCTTTTGCATCAGTTAATATTTTGAACTTTATTCGGGGCTTTTTGCCCTGCCAGACAAACCTAGAAATATCCTTCTGCCACTTTCCAAAGCATTCCACTCTGTCCACAATCTGCAGGGCCTGAAACAAAAACAACATCTTTGGCAAAACGTTCATCTTTATAGCTGCAATTCGGCCTAACAAGGATAATTTCAGTCTTGACCAAATTTCTAAATCTTTTTTAACTTCTAGCCAACATTTCTCATAATTGTCTTTAAATAAATTCAGATTCTTAGAAGACAAGTTCACCCCCAGGTATTTCACTTTTTTAACAATGTTTAGTTCTGTCTCTTTCTGAAACCCTTCTGTTTCCATAGCCGTCAGATTTTTCCCTAACACCTTAGTTTTTTGCTTGTTCAGCTTAAAACCCGCCACCCGACCAAATTTCTGGATCAGATCCAAAACTCTTTTTGTACTGGGTTCTGGCTCCTGTAGTGTTAAAACCAGATCATCTGCAAATGCTTTCAGTTTATATTGTTTCGCTCCGACCCATATTCCTTGTACCTGCCGGTCCTCCCTTATCATGTTCAGCAAAACCTCCAGGACCGAAATGAACAATAAAGGGGATAGGGGGCACCCCTGGCGTGTTCCTTTTTCAATATGAAGTTCTTCTGTCACCACATTGTTCACTATCAACTTAGCTTTTTGTTCAGAATAGATTGCCTCTATTCCATTCTCAAACCCCCTTCCCACTCCCATCCCTTCCAAGTTTTTCTTCATAAATTTCCAAGAAATATTGTCAAAGGCCTTCTCCGCATCAATAAAAATTAACACTGCTTTGGTGTTAATATTTGTTTGTAAAAGTTCCAGAATATCAATAATATTCCTGGTGTTGTCAAACAAATGTCTACCTGGGAGAAAGCCTGCTTGGTCCTTATGGATTACTTCATTTAATACTTTTTTAAATCTGTTAGCCAAAACATCCGCAAATATTTTGTAATCCACGTTTAGGAGTGAGATGGGGCGGTAGTTCTTAAGTTGAGTCTTTTCAGTTTCCACTTTAGGTATCAGTGTGATGAATGCTTCTTTCCACGTATCTGGTGCCTTCCCTCCCCCCATAATCTGGTTGCAAACCTCCTCTAGTGGTTGTATCAAATAGTCTTTTAACGTCCTATAATACTTGGAGGTGAGTCCATCCGGTCCTGGAGATTTGCCCAACTGCATATTCTGAATGGCATCCTCAATTTCCTGTTGTGTTATTTTACAATTCAAGATTGATCTCTTCTCTTGAGATAGTTCTGGAAGGCCATTTTCTTTCAAAAATTGTTCTATCTCGGCTACATCCTCGGATCCTTGTGTGTATAATTTTTTGAAATATTTCTGGAAGCACTTTCTAATTTCTCCGGGTTTCTGGATGTTCTTTCCTTCAACTTCTAGATTGGTAACATAATTTAATTTTTGTCTCTTTTTCAACTGCCAAGCTAGCAGTTTCCCACATTTATTTGCCGACTCAAATGATCTTTGTTTCATTTGTTTAATTCTCCATTCCACTTCTTGGTTAATCAGTTGCGCATATTGTGACTGGTGAAATTTAATTTCTCTTAGAGTCTCTTTTGATTTTGGATTCAATCTTAATTTTTTCTCACCGTCTCTTATCTTCTCCAATATCTTGTCTTTTTTACCATTCCAGAGTTTTTTCTTAATCGTATTCTGTTGTATCAGAAACCCTCTCATAACAGCTTTACTCGCGTCCCAGATTGTTCTTTTTTCCACCGAGGTATTTAAGTTGATTTCAAAATAGTCCTTTAAAGCTTTTTGGGCCTTCTTTACAATCTCTTGATCTCTTAGCAGGTTGTCATTCATTTTCCATCTGAAGGAGTCGGCAGTAGTAAATCTCATTTCCATTTTCAAAGCGTTATGGTCGGAGCAAGTCTTTGGGCAGATTTCTATTTTTGTAGTCTTAGGTGCCAGCCCTCTAGTTGTCCAAATTTGGTCGATTCTTGTCCATGACAGGTGGGCTTCAGAAAAGAAAGTTCCTTCTTTACCTAGGGGGTTTCTCGTCCTCCATAGATCGATTAAATCCATATTGTCAGTTAGTTCAAAGAAAGTTTTTGGTAGTCTTCCATCTTTAGTCACGTTCTGATTCTGTGACTTATCCATCAAAGTAGAGACAACCCCATTCATATCTCCCATCATAATGATGTTAGAATAGTCCAGATAGTCCAATAATGTCTCATGCAGCTTCTTATAAAATTCTGATTTCCCCTCATTTGGTGCATAAATTCCCAATATCAAAACTTTTTCTCCTTGGGTCGAAATTTCAATAGCCAGGATTCTTCCTTGTTCATCTTTAAACAAAAATTTTGGTGAAAGATTCTCTTTGGCGTAAATCACCACGCCTCTCTTCTTTACTCTGTCTGATGAGATAAATTCTTGACCTAATCTTTTATTTGTTAACACCTTCCTGTGTAGCCTGGTCACATGTGTTTCTTGCAAACAAATTATATCCAAATTCTCTTTCTTTAAAATATGGAAGATCCTTTTGCGTTTTTCAGGGGAATTCGCGCCATTAATGTTCCAACTATACAGCTGCAGAGACATCTTGTGTCAATCTGTTGTTACTCTTGTTGGGTATCTTCTTTTTTGTCCGAATCCGAGGGTGGTAACTCTTTTCCTAACTCTGGTGGTGGCCAAATAGCTGCCGCTCCTTTCTGTAAGTCTTCTCCGTGATCGTGTAGAAACTTCTGGCTATCCTCTTTCGTTTTGATTTTTATCTTCTTTCCTTTGTATTTAAACGAAAGACCTTGAGGAAACTCCCACCTGTAAGGTATTCCGTTACCTCTCAAAAGTCCAGCTAGATCCGTATAGTTAGCTCTTAGATCCAGTAATTGTTTAGGAATATCCTTGTAAATTTGTGCTCTTCTGTCCTGGATCACAAGTGCTTTGTTGAAATGTAAATCAAGTAGCTTGTCTCTCTCCTGTTTAGTCCTTAAAATAATCAAACAGTCTCTAGGCCTGTCCTTCCCGGCAACTCTTCCCAATCTAAATGCAGTCGTTATTTTGAAGTCTGTATCTTGATTTATACCCCAGAATTTGGAAAATTCTGCCGTTAAGAAACCAGTCAAATCCTCTTTCTCAATCTCTGGGATAGAGCGTAATCTCAAATTATTTTCCCTATTTCGCAATTCCACCAAAGACAGGTAGGCCTGCTGGTCCGTAATATGTTTGTGGAGCGGCCTTACCTCTCCTTTCAGTTCCTCCACTCCTTTGGCTGCAGCCTCTGCTTTCCCAATCGCAGCCTCCGCCAATTTTCGATTTTCAGATGTTACGTCGTTTAGATTACCAATATCTTGTGAGTGTTTAGCCACCTGTTCTGAAAGTTTGGTAATTGAGGATGTGGCTAAGTCAATTTTTGCAGTTTGATCATCCACTTTTTTATTCAAAATTGCGAATTGTTGTAGCATTTCCTCTAGCAAAGTGTTAGAACCTCCAGATGCCATATCCTCGCCTGTTAGTTGTTCAGCTTCTTCAGCTGGAGTTGTTGGCGAGGGTGCAGTCTGTAAAACAGCAGGGACCGAAGATCTACGTCCCTGAGAAAACAGGGTTGTTTGTGTCAGTTTGCCTTTCCCTGCCTTCGACGCAGCTCTTGTTTTCACTCTGTCACTCATTCCACACCTGTCTTAGGATTCAAGGTCAGACTGTCAAAAGTTTCATGAGAAAGACAGGCCTTGGAGTAAACAACCAAACCACAGAGAGACAAAGCAAAGTTGGTTCCCAGAGAGTTGTAAATCCCAAACTCCACTAGAGGGAGTGATGTTACAGTTCAGGAAAGAAGAAACAAAGTTTCAGTCGCCATTAAAGTTCCTTCAGTTAAGTAAATTTAACAATAATCCTTGGAAAAGACCTTTTCCCTCTGGCAGAGCTCTCACAATGTTGCCAAGTTTCTTAAAAGGTGCAAGGTACAGTTGTTTAATTATATCCAACAGTAATGCCTCTAAATATCCATTTCAGGATGTAAATGTATCCGCAAAGTAACCTTTTGTCCCGCTGCAAGTCCGGAGACTGGGGATTTTAAAGTCTTTAAAGTTTTTAACGGTCTAGCAGAGGAGAAAGTCCCCAAATAAGGTACAGAAAATAACAAGAAAATAAGAGTAACTTGCCTCCTTCAATTTCCGACTTCTCTGGACGTATGATGTCTCTCACTTAAAAACCTCTCTGTGCTGCTTCCAGCTTGTCAGATCTTTGCCTTTGATCACTAAGCATCGTCGGGAGACGGACTTCCTTTTTCTCGTCTCCCGCTTTCAGCCGAATTCATAAATTTGTAATCCAATTTCGAGTAAGTCTTACTCACGAGTAGTTGATTTGTAATCCAATGTAGAAGGAAGAAAGGTCGGCGCTCATCAGTAACAGCCGCGCGGCTTCACTCCCGCAGAAAGAGCGATGAATCCACAGCACCGCTTCCCCTCCGCGCTTCCGGAACCCCTTACGGGGTCCCTTCTTCGTTTCGGGGGTCGCTCTTGGTGCCCGCCGGATCCCACGGCCACGAGCTCACTCTGCTCGTGGTTTTTCTTAGTGGGTCGTCGCTTTGCCGCAGCGAACGACCCTTTCCTGCGGAGCCCCTCTTCGCAGCGCAAAGAGGACCGCCATTACTTGCTTCGCGCCGCCTCCGGATGATGATATCTTTCTCTGGGGTTTTTAGGAACTTCTGATTTGGCTTTTCAAGTACCAGAGCAAATGGACAGCAGGGCTTGTATTACGTACAAAGTAGAGATGTGCACAATTCAACTTGTATATTTATCCGTAGCTTTGGGAAACTGGCCAATCTCTTTCAGAGTCGGCTCCATGCATTATAAAGGGGACTCTAAAAAAAGGAAGTAAACTTTTTCTCCTTTTCACAGAAGTGGATAGAATTTTCAGGAAAAGCAACCCTTCCAAAATGGATCAAGCCTTCCAAATGGCAAGCAGATACATACAGGGGTTTTCATACAGTGAACCTTAAAATTTAGATTTATTTATTTTTTTAAACAAAGGAGAAGTCTATAATATTTTCATGTTTGTTCCAGAATCGGATGCCACTTGCAGGCAAGGTCATCCTTCTGAGGAGATAAAGAATAAAATAAGGGCTGCAATGGTTTGCTCATAAGAGCAGACTTTCATTTTTGGGGGTGGGTGAAACAGGATTCATAGAGGCACTTTGTTAGTGGAGGAGAGAACACTGATCCCCCAGGAAAGACTGAAGTAGAGGAAATGTATACCCCCTCTAAGGATCCTGTTAACTCCAGGGACTGTGGTGAAAATTGACATTTGCTTTCACCCCAGGCAGATTTCTTGATGCACAACCTCTTCTCATTGGGAGAGAGAGATCTTTCGATTGACTTAAATAGGGGAAGGAGCTGGTAGAAAAAGTGGAGAGGCGAAAATGACACCCCCACCCTCCCACACACACACCCAACAACCATGTTATAACAAAGGTCATTGATACAGGGTGGTTCTGCGAGTGTGCGCACACATCATGGATTTGGGGGAGGATTTCACTTAGGGGAAGGCATAGATCCACTTGAAAAACAAAAAAGTTTTTAACCCTTCCCCACAAATTGATGTACACTAAAAACTTGGTGAGTGTATAATATTTTGGAAGAATTAAATAATATTACCTCTGTACACTTTGAGTCTACAATCCTTGTGTTATTGATTTTATCCTCTCAATGAGCTTCTACAGATGTTGATGGCTTAGACAGAAAACCTTCATAAGCCTGAGGACCATTCATTTCTTGGCAACCTTTCAAGAGCCCCATGTTATTGGTGGATACTGAGGGATGGAGGGATGTACAGTGGTACCTTGGGTTACAGACGCTTCAGGTTACAGACTCCGCTAACCCAGAAATAGTACCTCGGCTTAAGAACTTTCCTTCAGGATGAGAACAGAAATTGTGCCACAGCGGCACAGCAAGCCCTATTAGCTAAAGTGGTACCTCAGGTTAAGAACAGTTTCAGGTTAAGAATGGACCTCCAGAACAAATTAAGTTCTTAACCCGAGGTACCACTGTAATTGTGGACAAAGCAATACATGTGAATTTTGCATCTGTACAAAAGGATAGTTTAGTCACACTTCTTACATTAGTACTCAGGCATCTTTGCTGCCTGAGGTGCATGTGTGTGAGGATGTGGCACTGAAGCATTTGTATCATCATGCACTGTGTGTTGGGTGAACCAGTCAAGACTTCTTAAACACCAGCCAGCTTCTCCTCCTCCTCTCTTCTTTCCAGTGGCACCCAACCCTCCCTTGCGCATAGTGTGATTCATTGCTCACTTTGGGGCTTAGTAGGAATTTTTGGCATACCCACTGACTGGCACTGGTGGGTTGGGTTTTCCCCCCTACTGTGTAGCACATATGCATTACAATTAGTTTAAGTGTTTCTCAAATAGGTTGATTTGATCACTTTGGTGAGAACACTCAAGAAGGGGGAAAGTTCAGCAAGGTCACCCCTTTTAGGTACTACTCACAGTTGGGGGACCCAGAGGAAAGTTAGGGACCACTTTTGAGATTATCCTGTGTAACCCATTCCAGAGTTATGGGGCTCTGGAGGCGGTGCTGAAGGACAGTCTCCTTGCCCTCAGGGTATGGCTGAAGAGGGTCAGTGGTACCTCAGGTTACATACGCTTCAGGTTACATATGCTTCAGGTTACACACTCCACTAAGCCAGAAATAGTGATTCAGGTTAAGAACTTTGCTTCAGGATAAGAACAGAAATCGGGCTCCAGCAGCACGGCGGCAGCAGGAGGCCCCATTAGCTAAAGTGGTGCTTCAGATTAAGAACAGTTTCAGGTTAAGTACGGACCTCCAGAACGAATCAAGTACTTAACCCGAGGTACCACTGTAGTGTCATTTGCCGTTGGCAGAATTTGTTGGCCTATTGGCTGCAGGCTTTGCCTGATATGTTTATCATTAGTTCCCCCATGAATCGTTTTCCCTCTACAAGTGTTGGCGTTTCAAATAATAAAGTGGCCCATAATTCAACCTTGTGTCCAATTCTTTATTTTGTCTGTCAAGTCAGAAGTGCTTACCATCTGAAATGATGACCTTGCCTATTATTTTCTCTCTGGACTACTCTCGGGAGTGTGAATAAGGAAGAGCCATCACAAAGCAGTGAGCCCTGAATTCATGTTAATTTTACAGAGTTCATTTAACAAATCAGGTTTCAATATCATTCAGCTCAAAAAAGTTTGATCTTGGCTTCAAAATTAAAACATTCAAAAATTTTAATTATGTAGAAAGATTACAGTTGTTTTTTTCTCATTAAACACCAGCAGGAATGTGCAATAGGTCAAGAATAATCAACAAAAATGGTGTTATTCTTCAGCAAATGAATAGTTTTTGAAGAATTTCTAAGTTCTTGATTAAAATACTTCTAGAAACCATTTTTTTACTTGATCACAAAGGGGTAACAGTCTCAAAAATACTTCATCTTTATCATTTCTGCAACAAAGTAATTGCCAATTAAAGGTAACAATATAATCAGTAGATTAGACTAACAGACTTTAGGGCCATAATAATGGGGGGGGGGTGGAATTGTTGTTTTATGACATTATTTTTCATAATTTACACAGTTAAATATCAAGCATTCTTCTTAATATAAAATAAAGTTTTTAAAAGTAGAAGCCCACAGTAGATATCTTATCACCCTCCCTCAAGCATAACACATGCTGATAACACTAAAGCAGACTCTTTGCGGATAGATGTAGCCTTAAATTCAATTTCATACATTTAGGTTGTAATTCTATATACATTTGCCAGGGAGTAAGTCCCGCTGAACTGAATAGGACTGACTTTAGAGTACTCGTGTGCACCATTATTTGCTCATATACAATGTATTAAGACTGTAATCTTAAACACATTTATTAGAGTGAAAGTCTGTTTGAACTCAATGGTACTCTCTTCTGGGCAACCATGTTTAAAATCATGCTGACTATTTTAGTTTGTTTGTGTGTTTCCCTACCTTGCTGTGTTACAGCACAGATTGGCTCCCATCAGCAGCAGCCCACACAAAGACTTTCACATGTGCAAGGCTTCCCCACCTCTCTTTCCTCCCAAATAGGCTCCGAGGGTGTCAGCAGAACCTCCAGAACAGTATGAAAGGGAAGAGAGGGATGGATCGCTCTGTATAACAAGATGAAAAGTTTGCACATACAAAACAGTGCAAGGTTGAATTCCTTCCAGAGAAACTCCAGTTGGCCTACAAGATCCGGTGTCTACAAGTGGGAAACCCAGGCTGAAATCTCCACTTGGACATAAAACCACGGGCCATCCACTATCATTATGACGCCTATTTCATGGGTTTAATGAGAATGAAATGTGCTAGCTCCAAACATGCCATACTGAACTCCTTAAAGAAGAACGGGGTGCAAATGTTATATATAGAACATTGTATCCTGTATTGAAAGGATTGGTGGCATTTTATATAAACCAAATTAGATCTACCAGTAAACAACATATTTGCCTTCCTTTGGATTTCTTCTGGATTAAAAAGAGGCATGGTCATAATTATACAGGCTGCTATCTAATGTGGACTAAGTAGACAACCCAGATAAGTGTTGTCGTCTTTTTACCTCTCTTCCACTTTTGTTTTCATTGTCAGCACTAACTTAATATCCATTATTTATTAAATGTAATATCTGACCTCAGACACACTTTTCAAAGGTGCACAGGCCAAAAAAGAAAACAAGGCAGAGTGAGCCCAAAAAAATGCCTATGGTAGCTAAGTCAGCAGATTCAGTACTCTGAGCCATTTGCAAAGATGCAGGTGCACAAATCACTCTTGCCTCAGAAGAAGCACAGCATGCAGTTGGCTCAGGAAGAAGTAAAGGTGATTTCCCTCCCCCTTTCAGGGCGAATACATTTTCTATTTAATTTGAACCACTTCTTATCACACAAAACTGGAAGATAATTTCAACTAATTTTTCCGAGACCCTAGCAAGCAGAAAGGAGGTCTTTCATTGTGTTTAGCATATCAGAGAGATAACAATCTCAAGAGTGTAGCATTCTTGCAGCTTATCTCATGTGAAATTAGTGTACTACAATTGGATCCCTCTCACCTGTCAATTGCTAATCAGATCTAGAAGTAGCATTTAGCAGAACTTCTTTCTGGTTGTTGTTTTTTAATTGTTTAAAGTCATTTGTGTTGTCTGGATCAGGTGCACAATACAGTGGTACCTCGGGTTACATATACTTCAGGTTACATACGCTTCAGATTACAGAGTGCACTAACCCAGAAATAGTGCTTCAGGTTAAGAACTTTGCTTCAGGATGAGAACAGAAATCGTGCTCCAGCGGCAGCAGCAGCAGGAGGAGGCCCCATTAGCTAAAGTGGTGCTTCAGTTTCAGGTTAAGTACGGACCTCTGGAACAAATTAAGTACTTAATCCAAGGTACCACTGTATGCTGTTTGGGCCAAATGTTTTGCACAGGTGGCTGCAATGGACAAGACATTAATGTTATGTAACACTATGACTTTTATATAATCAAATACATCTTGAAAATGGTAAAAAAATGCCATATAAATGGATTTGGGAGCAATGGGGGGAGGTATTAACAGTATGCTGCCCAGAACCCCATCCCATTATAGAACTAATACATTATTAGTCGATAAGCAAAATTAATTTCAGCTAAAGAGCAAATGTAATGACTAGAGATTACTTTATTAGGACATCATATTTGAAATATCAAAATTAACTTCCCTAGTTTAAAAAAAAACATGCAGGAGAAATAGACAGTAAGTTAAAAAAATAGAGAGAGCAGTCAGTGATTGAAACTTTGGGAAATCATGCAGTTCCGTGTTTGCCCTTTTTTATTCAACACATTGACAAGGATGCTATTGGATTTCTCATTAGTGCTGAGAGATACTTTAAAAGCAGACTCGCTAACACTAAGCAGATTTGCATGCATGTGGACTGAGGCCGTTATTGGAGTCAGGACCTCCAATAAGGAGTGTTGCTACTTTTTTACATGCGCAACTCATGAAAATTAATCAGATGAAGACTTTCACCAACTCCTGTTTACAGAAAACAACTGCCCTGCGTGATGTCAAAGGTACAAGCAAGTAGATTCAGTAAGCTCTTTGGGGTTTTATGGGTTTCAGAGCTGAATTCACTTCACCTTGTAGCCTAGTATTTATATATATGCTTCCCATTATGTGTGAAGGGCACATGTGTTGAATTAGATAGCATTTAATTTTAAAACTCTGAAGCCAAGAAAGGATTAGGTTCTACAATTTCTTTAAGAAGTGCATCTAAGGATGCAGGAAGCTGCTTTCTACCGAATCAGATCATTGATACATCTAGTTCAGTCTTATGTACACTGACCAACAGCAGTACTCCCTCATCCCTATGTGGAGACACCTGGGATTGAACCTGCTACCTTCTGCATGCAAAACAGATGCCCTACCACCGAATTTATACATGCCACTCAGACCTAAGGGGAAAAGAGCTTTTGTACTTGGGTAATCACAAATGACAATCTGATAATCCAATTGTATTTCAACTAAAACAAGTTGAGGAGTACATCCATTTGACTACATACGGTACATTTACAAAAATAAGTAACATACTTGCAAACTGGGGTGCTATTGTTATTGTTTATTTCTTAAATTTATATACCACCCTATACTCGCAGGTCTCAGGGTGGTCCACAAGATAAAATTACAATATAGAAACACAAAACACATAATCAAAATATAAACAGAATAGCCAAATAACACCCCCCAACACACAAAAACAGTTTAAAACTTTTTTAAACAACAACAACAACAACAATTTATTATTTATACCCCGCCCATCTGGCTGGGTTTCCCCAGTCATTCTGGGTGGCTTCCACAGAGACCAAAAATATACTAAAATGTAGTTTAATTGTGTACACCACATATTAGTTGGAAAAACACTGTGTTTTTAAAGATGTGCACATATGACAGGGAGCCCAGGGAATCATCTGATTCCCTGGCACATAGGTGCAACTTTAAAAAAAAAATGCATGTGCATATTTACATGTTTTAAATCTAATGAATCCAGGGGCCATTAGACAAATACTGGTTGGGTCTTCCATTCATTAGCATACCTTATTTCTTCGGGATGATGGGAAATCTGTGACCCTTCTGACAGAGGTACTTCACATGTTTTCTCTCCCAACTCTTTACCCCCTGTTGGGTAATCCTTCCTCTGATGCTCCCTCCCCTGTGATTCCAATGATGATTCCCCACCCCCACCCCAATGCTTAATAGCAGCATGGAAGGGTGGACATTTCCATCAAAATTGGAGGGGAGGGAGAGAAGGTTACCCCCCCCCCCAATTCCCCCTGTGCTGTTCAACTGCCCAGGGAACAACACCTGAAAGTGGTGAAAAGGAGAGTGAACTACATAAGGATTTTAAACCTTATCAGGTGTCTCCACAATGCATGGCTGATCTGAAGGCAGCCCTGTTCAGGGAAGTTTTTAGTGTGTGTTAAATTGTGCTTTTAGTGTTTTTTTGTTGAGAGCTGCCCAGAGTGGCTGGGACAATCCAGACAGATGGATGGCATATAAATAAACAAATATCATCAGCATCAGCATCAGCATCAGCATCAGCATCAGCATCAGCATCGGCATGGTATGTTGTGTGCCGCGTTAAATTAGGCAGTGGTCCAGAATCAGCATGGGGAGTGCAATTTGCACCCTTCTGAACAAGAGATGCAGGTGGGGAGGCATGTTTCTTGGAGACTATGCATACTGACCGGCGAATGTGCACATTGCCCAGAGAATGCACAAAACGGGAGTTGAGGTTTGCCCATTCCACAGAGCCTGTGGGGAAGTTACGCATATTGACAGGGAAATGTGCACACTTTCCTTTTCAGGGAAGGATTATGTACAGAACCTGATGGATGTACATACAGTGGTACCTCGGGTTAAGAACTTAATTCGTTCTGGAGGTCCGTTCTTAACGTGAAACTGTTCTTAACCTGAAACACCACTTTAGCTAATGGGGCCTCCCGCTGCCGCCGCGCTGCCGCTGCGCGATTTCTGTTCTCATCCTGAAGCAAAGTTCTTAACCCGAGGTACTATTTCTGGGTTAGCGGAGTCTGTAACCTGAAGCATCTGTAACCCGAGGTACCACTGTAATGGCCGTTTGCTTTGCACACCAACGACTCAACTTATCCCTCCATCTCTCTCTCTCCCCCCCCCCCCAAAAAAAAGAGACACACAGACTTCTTGCAAGGTCCTTAAGTCTTGTGCATTTCCTCCAGGTAAAATTTCCCCAGACATTAACAGGGTGGAGAAGAGCCCTTAAGTGGGGGGAAGCGGGTGGAGAAGCCGCCTCCCCTTTGCTCCGAGAAGGCTGCTAAGGCGAGAGGGCCCGGGCGAAGCTGAAGCCGGAGCAGAGTTGGGAGTCGAGGCGCGCGCTTGAGCAGCAGTCAAAAGCTATGATATCGACACGCTCAGCTGCATCTTGTTAAAAGCTTCCTGCGGGTTGGCAGAACGAAATCTTTATTTAAAACACACAAAGCATCGTCGAGGGAGAAAGAAGCGGAAGGGGGAAGACGGCGAGGGGGCGGGTTAGGTTGGAAAGGGGGAATCGACGCGCTCTCTTGGTGAACCCAGCAAGCGGAGGGAAGCGAGCGAGGGCAACCGGCAGCAGGAGGAGCACACGCCGTCGCCGGGTCGGGCGCGCCCGGCAGGGCGGGTCCTCTTCGGCGCTGCCCTCTCGTCCAACGCGCTCTCCTTCCCTTGTAAACGCAGCTCCTTGAGGAAGAGCGAGGGCCTTCCTCGTATTAATAGCCTGGGAATCATCTGTGCTTGCGCCTGGAAGAGATCGTGAGGGGGGAGGCGGGAAACCAGGCAGCTCCTCTGAAACCACCCATTCCCAGCCTTCTTAAAAGTGGTGACTAGGGTCATTAGCACCGTGAAGGTGTATTATTTTCATGCCTTATTAACTGCTTCATCGTTCAGGGCGGCGCGGGGGGGGGGCAAAGAGGAGATAAACCCTCCAAAGAGGGAGGGAGGGAGCGGCTGGCCGTTGTATCTGAGCGCAACGGGATAGCGGAGAGAAGGTCCGTCCGCCTCTGGGCCCCGTTTCCCCTCACCGAGCGGAGCGCGCGCGCCTCGAAGTGCGCCGGCGGGGGAAGCGGCGCGAGGCAGAAAGTTCATGAAGATTTATGCTTGTCTTTTCGCAGGAGGGGGGGGACAACCTCCCTCCCCCCTCCAGCCAAACCGCGGGTCTTATAGGAGGGGGTCACCAAAGGGAGAGGTGGAGCTGCTTCTTGTCAGGACTGAGAGGAGCGCGGAATAAAGTGGCGCCTGAGGTGACAAGCGTGAGAAAAGGAGGGTCACTTTCCAGCGAGACCGCCTTTGTGTGTCCCCCCCCCTCACAAAGCATTCCGACACCTTCAACCTGCCGCCACCCCTCTTCTCTCTCCCCCCCCCAACCCCTTTCTTGGTGGTAAAGCGCCAACAACCGTCTGGAGACGATAGTTTTTTCCTCTCCCTGGGCGGTCTTTCCTTCCGCACCTCGGAGCGCCCCCCTCTTCCTTTCCCCTGCGGCTTTTGGCCGAGCAGAGGCAGGCACCGGCGAGCGCGCCAGAGAGAAAGCGAGAAAGCGCCTCGCCTCGAGCCACTGCCAGCCATCAAGTGGCTCGTTAAGGAAATGCAGGTGAGTGTGAGGAGAGCGGCTTCTGCTGCTGCTGGTAGTAGCGGCGGCGGCGGGGATGAGCCCCAGCGAGGGAAAGAGAGAGGAGCTCGTGTTTGCGCGTGCAAGGAAGGGGACGCTTTTTGTGTGTGCGTTGCCGCCGCCGCCGCCGCCTCCTTTCCCTCTCGCCGGCGGGAGGAGCGCGCCGGTTTGCCTCTCTCTCCCCGCTCCCTGCCGGGGTTTCTTCGGAGGGCTGCTCTTCCACAGCACCGGCGTCGACTCCCCGCTATCCGTTTGCTCCGCTTCTGCCAAGGAGCTCCTGACTTCCCAGCCTCCGCGCGCGCACACACACACAAACACACACTCCTCCTCTCGCCGTCCCTCGCCTTTTATTTATTTATTTTGCCCCCTTTCTTTCTTTAAAAAAAAAAAGAGAGAAATCTTTCTCCTCGCCACCACACTCCTCCTCTTCTCTGGCAGCCTCAGCGCGAGGGGAGAGTTGCAGGTACCGTCTTCTTCTTCTTCGCGCCCTGGCAGAGCGGCGAATTGGGCACGGCGCGCGCGAGAGAGCGAAAGACCCTCTCCTGAGTTATTTATTGAGGGGTGGGAGAGCGGCACCCGCTTCGCGATTGCGAGGAGAGAGGGAGGGGGGAAGGAGAGCACTTGAAGCGCCCGCCCGCCCGCCCGCCCCTCCTCCTCCCTCTCGCGCTCTTCTCCCCCTCCCTCCCTCCCCCGCACCCAGCCCTCCTCGCACCCGCAATCTTCTCTCGGCACCAAAACAAACCTGCTGGGCGTGTGACATGTGGTTGTCTTTGCAGTTCATTCGTGGCCTTTGTGGAATAGGAGCACTGCTCGTAAGGTGACCGGCAGGAGCGGAAAGGAAAGACTCCTTAAGATTTTCCGGAGAGGTCCGAGCTGGCTGCATTTAGTAAGTCGGTTTTCTTTCCTCCTAGACTCTTTATTTTTGTGTTTGGTCTCTTTCATCCCGTCTGCCCCGTAAGCAGATGCGATGCTGTACATACAACATCGCGAGTCATGTAACTTAGGGGCGGCGGCGGCGACCATTGGTAGTGTGCATGGGGTGGGGGGTGGGGGGGGGAAGAGTGCATTGAGCTTTTTTTATTCCTCCTTTTTCTACATCGTGAAGCTCAAATGTCAGAAGAGTTACAGGAGCAATGCTGTTGCTTTTGCTGGAGATGTTAAATCCCGAGTTAGGACATATAGGAACATTCATATGAACCAGCCCCCCCCCCCCCGTTTTCCAACAAAGAGATGTTCTTCCGTAGACACCTAGAGGATTTTAAATGGAAAGGTAGCACTAGGTGTCAGTTAAGTCTTCAAGTACCAATACATGGTAGCAATATAGTCTTGTGGTTTACTTGCTTGGATACAGTTTGTCTTTACCTTAGCCCCATTCTTGGCTACCCTTGCCTTTTGAGACAGATTCTCAAATGTTAAGCATTGCCTACATCAAAACAGTGTTTTGATTTGAAAGTGGCACATGCAGGACACAACTTAGGCTCCAGATGCGGTGTTATTTTGTGCTGAGAATCTGTGTGTCCTGTGGGAGAATGAATTTCGGCAAGGCCATGGAGGCTGTGTGATTGAGGTTAGTTAATGGCAAGGAAGTAAAAGCTTTGCCTGACACAAGGGGTACCATCTTGGAGCCTAAGAAACATCTCTGCATATAAAAAAAAGTTTTTAAGAGCCTTATTCCACTTGGGTCAGAGAGACGGATTGTAGCTGGTTTGGTTTAGGTTTTGTTGACCACCTGAAGGGGATCTGAGGATTAACTTATTGCAACTGGACAAAATAATGAGCAGTGAACATAGCCAATCAAAAAGAAAAAAAAAAGAAAAAAAGAGTGTGTACACACAAGCACATATACAGAGAGAGAGAGAGAGACTATGTTTTCAAATATTTAATAAAACCTTTGTCAGTGGAAATAGAGTTGAGTCAGTTCTGAATGTACTAGGTTGAATCAATAACATCTCAGCATTGTTTGTTATTGCCAAATGGATTTTGATTAGAATAATTTTGTGCTCCTAGGCAAAAAAAAATTGGTACATGCTGCGGATCGCAATATCTACAGTCATGAATTAAACTCTCTTTTCTTCCAAAATAGAAACTACCTGTATCATGAAAGATGATGTGGCAGCAAAAATTATTTAATATGAGTAATGCTTTCATTGTTTTAATATTCTCAAGGTACTGAGGATTCACTATTTTCAGAGTTCCAATACCCTAGACAAACTATATTGAACATGCATTGCTCCCAAGTTCAAGTGTGACCATTAATGGTTGATTTTGAAAGTTTCCTCCTTATACTACTGCCAATGGCTGTACTGAAACGTGAAAGTTTTATTTGTTGCAAAACTGATTTTCTCACTAGCATTTCAAATCAGATTTGTAATATGCACTGTGCTAAGGCCAATTAAGCAAAACTGGCTTAAGATATTAATACTAGCATGAAGTATTGCTTGGCATGTACAGTGAAGTCAGAATTGCTTACAGTTACCATAAATATAATGATGGGAGTACTAGGAGAGCATAGACTGCTAGTTCTAGGAAGAATGAATTAATGTTGGCTTCATGGTAGCTGGATTAGAATAGTTTTAAACGGCAGCATTTGTGGCCATTTAAAGGTTATTTAATGGTCTCTGAAACATGAAACAAGTGAATGTAAGAGAGCTTTTCTTGCAAAAAATAAGTGTCTTGTCAGGAATTGTATTGAGACTACACAAGATGGTCAGGTTCGGTTGGCTTATTAATAAAAGTGGTTCGCAACACATTAATGTATTCAGCCAAGCCAAGGGATTTGTTTGCTAGTTTTGCAGAATATTGTTTAGCACAGTAGTGCTGACTATTGTTGTTTGAGACTAGGATGCATTATCATATTTTTTTTGAAGTATTTTCTGAAAACTTTTTCTTTCTTTTTTTGGGCATGTTTTTTGAATGAGCACACATTTGATGGGAATGCTGAACCCTGTCTTTGAAAATTATATTTATATCGCTGGAATGACTTGATATAATTTTCCTGAAATGTATACTTGTGCATATCGTGTTTAGTATCATGCAATTACATTTTGATAATATAAAATACAGGTGAACAAGAAACTGTTGTGGGCCAGTGCATTAGGGCACAGAGGAATTATGGGGGTAAAACCCTCTTCCCCTTTTGTGCTGTAAAGGTACTTGCATTTTTGAAGAGGATAGAATAAAGTTGCTGGTGTCAGCAGTAATGCATTTCATTATGCAATTGTTCTTGTTATTCAGATCAGATAATGGCCTGATGAAATACATAAGCAGTCTACAGGGAATGAATGATTAATTTCTCTAACGTGTGCTTACTATAGGACTTCTAATAAAGTACTGTCTACCAGTTCTTGCTTACAGTTGCAGTTAGTGGAGAAAAATAGTTTTCTGTACTTACTGTTGTTGTGTTAGTAGAACTCATTTATTCTGTTAAATAAAAGAGAATCCTGAATTCAATACGTTTGGCCTAATTCGTAAGAATAATAAGGTACAGCGATGACTCACCAATTCATTTTGTGTAACCTGTGGGTGTTCAGAATAAGCAAAAAGCAAGCAAGCATGATGCTCATGTAAAAATGGCATATGAAACATGTTGTTAAACACAGAACGTCTAGATATTTCTTATAACTAGGTGTACCTTTTAATAACTTTCTTCCCAAGTTAAAAACAAGCAAACATCCTAACATAACTACTAATGACTCGAACACAAAGCATTATGCCAGTTTCAGGAGTGCTCTTGAAAATTATTGAAAGTATTCAGTAAGTTAGATTCTTATTGTTTGTCGTCCATGGGCATTGCATTTTTAAAAGTTTTATGTTTAGTATGTGTCATGAAAATCGACTAATCTGTTTAGGATAAGCCGTGAGGATTCTTTTTTCTTTTTGGAGCAAAAGAATTTAATTTGTCAAATCAACTCCATGAAAACGTAGCATAAACAGAGATGTTAAGAGTATCAGCTGTTGGAGCCGGTTAACAATGTTTCACTGAGTTCATTCCAGCAATTCGCTGCACCCCCACCCTACCCCAATAGTTATTGTTGGAGTGACAAATTTTGTAAAGTACTTAAGCTGATAATTTTTTACCTCCAAGAACTAGTAGATAATTCATATACTTTAGAGGTCTTTCAATCCATTTTACATTTGTCTCCCTCCTCCCAACAAACAGATGCCTTTTCTTTTTAAAGTAAAGCATAAAATGCATTTTTGTTTTTGAAAGTTTTCCTGGTTTTCTTTCATCAGCATGAGATTCAATTTTAATAGTTTTCTGGTAGGATCTTTGTTGAAGTTGATGAAGAACTGTTTGTTTTAGGCAAAATTAAACTGAAGGAATAATTGCATCATTTGGCAAGGCTCTAAACCTTTCTGACTTTGTAATGTAAATTTCAGGGTGTTTTTCTATATAAAGTGAGCACACCCACAATCAAGAAGATCAAGGAAAGTCTTGTTCATAATGGGTATCTCAATAATAAAGTTTTGGATTAGCACAATATAATAATTATTTTTGAAATTCTAAGAACAGGACTTGTGCAGCTTAATCTTATATATCTACTAAAAGATCATTGTCAGTTCAGTGGGACTGATTCTCAAGCAAACATGCATAGGATTGCAGCCTTGGTATATGAGGTACTTTTTATGAGTTTTGTAGTAATAGTGGCTTTGATACCATAACAGTATATGTATTATATAGTGTATTTGTATATGGTGACCTGAGACAACACTATAAAGTGCAACGCTAATATTTTTAGATACATTACCAAGTCAACATGTTTTAACCGGCAAACTACTGTGTTGTGGATGAAACTGGGTTCTCCAGTTTATACTAAGATGTATCAATTGAAGTTCAGCTGAGCATTTGGCCCTAGTTAAGTTAAGCAATTGGCCTATTAAAAATTTAAAGAACCACTTCTATTAATGCTATCATTTATCAAATTGCAGTGAATTTTTCAGTTGTCGGCCACTGTTAACTGGAAGTGCAATTCCACAAATTGCAGCTGCTATTAAATAAGTTTGATGTCTTGTGGCAAGTATTCATGATAAAAGCTGCAAATAATTCAGTTTTGTCAAAATAAATGATACAAAAATTCAAAGCACAGTATGAACAATGCTCAAAATTGATAACTAATTTGTTGTAATGAAGCTGTGTAGAATGCCTGCTAGCAATGAGTAGTGTGACATCCTATTCATGATTAATAGATGTTTTATGGGCCCCATCCCTTAATCTCTAGGACTGTAAGTGACAATAAGATTAGTTTCTATATATCAGGAGTCATGGATCAAGTGTTCACAGAGCATAATTTTTATGTAGGTGGCAATTTGGACAACTTTGGACTGGGGAGCTATGTACTGTAATCTTCATATGGGTTTGGTATGTAGAGATGATATATTTGAGCAAATCTAAATTGCATAGGTAAAATGATTCTAATGACACTTCATCAACTGAAATATCTACCATGACAGCGATATGACCTCTTTATTAATTCAATTACTTTGTAGAGTGATAATATATTGAAAAGTTTTACAGTAAAGAATGCAATCACATGGAGCACGTTGTACTTCAAACGTCCTTAACTAGACGCGTAATACTTGGATTTTAAATGGAGCTGATGACATCAGAATGTAAAATGCAATTCAGGATTTGGAGCCATCCCCAAGTATCACATTGAAAAATGACTTGCTGTACACTGAAACTCTGTAACGTAAGGCATGCAAACACTATGCAACATGCTTTAGGTAAGACACAGAGTTGCAAATTTGGCCTTTGTTCCCCCCCCCCTTCCAGGTTGCTCTTTCCCTTGTGTGAAACATGAATGAGAGCAGGATATTTATTGTGCAAACTGGAATTCAAGACTTAAGGCAGAATAAGGCTGAAATACATATACATACCTATTTGGTATGGAATCTTATTGGGCACAGTGGGGCTTCAATCCGAGTAAATATGTATAGGTAGCCATAGATTTGGTTTAAAAACTAATTACCAGAGTTCTGGTTCTTCCCGAATGAGATATAATTAAACAAAGGGTGGGGGGCTTTTAGGTTGTTGTGCCCAAGTTTTTACTAAGCCCTGGAAAGAAACCTGAGAAGCAATTGATCATGCCTGCTTTGAGAGAGGACATAAGCACCTGTGCTTATGCCAGGTACCTTGACTGCTGTACTGATAGATGGCCTCCAGTTTCTCAGTTGTGTTCCTTCTCTGAGAAAGAGGCTTCCACCCACCACCACCCCTTCTCAGGGCAGTTGAGTATTTATTTAGAACATCCGTTGGTGTAGAGACCTGAGCTTACAGTATTGTTGTGAGATGGCCAAGGATAGTGGTAATAATAATAATAATAATAATAATAATAATAATAATAATAATAATAATAATATATTATTTATACCCCTCCCATCTGGCTGGGTTTCCCCAGCCATTCTGGGTGGCCTCCAACAGAACATTAAAATACAATAACCTAACCTTAGACATTAAAAGCTTCCCTAAGCAGGGCTGCCTTCAGATGTCTTTTTCTTTTTTTACATGTCCTTTTCTTTTTTTCATTACTTTAAATTAATTAAAACATATGCAACAATTACAGAAAAACAAAAAAATAAAACAAACAACAAACATTTAGAGAATGGTGTCTGAGAACAGCAACAAAATTTTGTCAAAGGATATATTGCTAAGGCCACCACCATTTTAACAAACACCAAATAATGGATAGGGTACCATCCTTTGTCTGGATCGTTGGCCATAAAGACAAATATATATTGTATCTGCAGCAGTTATGGCCTACAGGAGTTTATATATTACATGTGTTTTTCTTACCCGTCAATGTTTATCCAGCACTCTGCAGCCTCCCTGGTGGTGCATTTTCCTGATCTCAGAAAGCTCCATGGAAGGAGCTACCTCATGACACCTTCCTCTGGGCTTTGATTAAACATGGGCCTCCAGGAAAGCTGTAGAGTTCAGACCACTGGTGAGATTATTTGTAGAAGCAAAGAGTGTGGACACTCATAATCATCCACTTGACCACCTCAAAATTAAGGTAAATACATATAAAATATTGAACCCCACCCAGAGGAATTTCGCTCAACATATGCTCTCTCCTTTGATAATCTCCAAATGTGGGAAATGATTTTTCTTTCTTTTTTAATGCAGGATGACAGAGCCATATTTCCCTCAAATATTGTGCTTGATGTTTCCTTTTCTGCACAACCCACTATCAAATACTGTATTTTCATGGAAAATAACATGTTGCATTAAGCGTCCTCTTCAACCGAGAATACACCTTGCCAATGCTGGAGTCCAGATGATAGGCTTGTTAATATATGGGCATTCACTGATTGCATTAACGGCAACTGAAAGCCAGTGTAGGATAACAGCTATTTCAAACTTGGTGAACAGAATAAATATTGGTGATCCTGTGGGGGTCACATAATCTAGGTGAAGCATTGCAAGACTGCTGAAAGTAAAAATACAGAAGGGAACTTTATTTTGCCTAGGCAAGATTTATCTCCCTTCTGGTCCTGCCCCCCCCAACTCCAAACACTCAGCTGGACTAGCCTCTTTTAATAAGTGTTTCTGTGACTCATAGCTATTTGTGAAACTCCTGCTAACTAATGTTCGTAGTCTTATTCAGCACTTCATATGCTTTGTCCAGGGAACTTAAGACATTCTCCTTGAATTGCACTTATGGTTAAAATGTGTTGGTGACTTCAGCTACAAGAGATGGGAACAGGATAGTTAACTCCAGTTTCATATAAAAATCAGGGTGGGATTGTTCACATTGGATACAGGACATGATGCGACACAGAATTGGAAGTTACAATTCTTTATGATTGTATGTTTTTATTTTAAGTTTAATAATTATAATTCTGCCTGTCTTTGGCAAAAAAAGAGCCCAATATAGCTATCACAATATCAATATGCTATATTAGTACAATCAATTCCTGGATAAGAGGACAGGCACACACATTTTCTGCATATAATTTTATTTTGAAATAAAAATGCAGGAAGCAGAACACACACACACAACTATAATAATACAATTAAAGGAATAAATAGACTAATTAATTCTAATTAGAATCACTTATGAGACAAGTGAGTCAATGACTATATATATATATATATATATCTCACACGTATGCATCATTGTCAGAAGAAAATATAGCTAACTGCATTCCACTGAAATTTTATCAGAAATGTGAAGTGCTTCTGCACATGAATTAAATGGGAACCATGGTGCCATAAACCACAGACACACACATGAGGATTCCTGGCTTGCTTTATTTTCTGAGTAAATTTTATATAATGATTGTCTCCCAAACATAATGAATTTATTGCTGTTTAGATGGTTGATTTGGAGACTTCCAACTGCATGTTTTACACATCTTTGTTCCTGTATAGCACTGTTTAAGAAGAGCTTTGTGTTAGGAATCTAGGATTATTAGGTTCAAAATGATGAATAAACATATCTTTTGGGATTACTGAGATCTAATAAATTCCTAGCAGTGATCAGAAACCAAGTTCCCATCGAAGGTGAAAGTATGAACTAATCTGTTTGCACCTTACAACAATACTGGCTATAGTTGGGGTGTATAATAGGAAGTCTTGCCTACTGAGAACTTTCAGTTGTATCTAGCTTTGGGTTGTATAGCAGGCATGGTGTAAATATACTCCATCTGATGATTTGAGTAACATATACTACATCTTTGTCATCTGTTTCTATGGTAAAAATAATTACAGTTATTTTCTGGTATGGGCAGGGGGAATTGCTCTGAATATTTTTGGGAGGGAATTGCCACTTTCCTTACTGAGTCTCACTAGGAAGTGCAGCTAGTGGGAAGCTGTGGAAGAGCCTCATGCCACTTCCCAGAATGCCTTGCAAGTGATGGGAAATGATGTACTGTAGTATCACTGGCAAGTCATTCAAGGGAGTGTAGGGGGTGGGAAGCTGTGAAAACAGTATTGCACCCACTATCAATAATGTGCAGTTTTCTTTTTTATGTTAAAAAAGCAAGTAAAATGGGAAAGCCTTTGCTTACCTTGAAAAAGGTTAAGTGGCAGCCCCCTCCAGAATCCCCTGCTCCATAGTTTTTCATGGTTTTCATATCACCCACCCAACAAATTGTTAAAATAATTTTTTAGCACAGATCTACTTTAACTACAAGTGATAATAGTGTATACTGTAGCAAATACTGTCTTGCCATTCATTAAAAAATTCTGTGCTGTTGGGTTGTCAGTGAAAGGAAGAACTTCTCATGTCATTATCCAAATTAGCTATCCTAGAGCTTCACTTTTTAATGATTGTATATTTTGGTAATAAACTTTTCACACATTATGACATGGCTTTTCATGGCAAACCTATTTTCTTACTGAATCTCTTTTGAAAAAAATTAACTCATTTGCATTTGTTCATTTCAAATTTATTTCCATAGAGTTCAAATAATTCTACTTCAATAGTTTCAAGAATTTTCATTGGAGGGCAGTGACAGTTAATTTATTTAGAGATTAACAGTTCTTATTTAAGAGAAAGGTGTATACCAAAGTTTGATGCTCTCGAAGTGTGGACTTATTTTTTTTTTAGGTTGTCTATTATAACCAAACATTGCTACAGAAAGATTCCCTAGGTATTATAGTTGCCCTACTCATTGATTATCTACTCAGAGAATGATACCCAGCAAATATTGATTAACTGCTGGGAGGGAAGCCTGATAATACATAGGGGGAGCCAACTAGATCAGATGAAAGGTCAAGCTAGTCCAGCATTTTGTTCTCACAATGGCCCACCAGATACCTATGGGTAACCCACAAGAAGAACATGTGTGCAATGGCACTCGACAGCATGTGATACCCAGGAACTGGTAGTCGGGGCCATTATTACTAGTTACTACTTACAGCTTTATCCTTCAGGAATTTGTCAAATGCTCTTTTGAAGCTATAGCAGTTGGTTGCCCTCACCAAATCTGCAGGTAGCAAGGCCCCCTAGTACTTTTCCTTTAAAGCCCAACCTAATCTTGAACCTCAGTGTTGGCTTGTTATGATGAGTATGCCAAGTTTCCTACCAGACATGAATGTAAAATGTGGCGGCGAAGGGAGTGAGCAAGTGCCAACCAAAATCTCAGTTCCCACTTTTTTTGCCTCACTTACCGCTCCTTCATTTCTGTCCTGTAATTTTTGTTTCAGCTTCACAAAGAATAGGGTTCTGTTCCAGTAATGGTTCTTGTCTACAAAAGCTAGAGAATGAATGTGAAGAGCAGCTTTCATCTGCCTTCAAAAACAAGGGATGCAAATCTTCAGACTATACAAATGATGCTCATTTATGTGAGAGCTAAATAAATTACCCATAGAATCTGAAGTGCCATGAAGGAGCATAGACATTCTGGAATCCTTTACCTTCCCGCCAACTTTTATGCTATGTTGATATTTTGAAAATTAGGAAGTAAATTTGAAAGGACCAAAAGGATAGCTCCTTAAGTGGAAATATGTTAACTGACTTCTTTAATAGTCACAAACTTTAACATTGAAATGTTGCATATTGAGTTTCCCAGCTATATGGGGGGGAATGGTTTAGGTATAAGCATTGGGTGTGTGTTTGTATTGTTTTAAAAACCATTTTTGGTTTTTCCTACATGAATGTGAATCATATTGAGACTTATTTCAAAGGTGATTTTTTCAGTCTTTCTTGTGAGAATACGTTACCTTTTCATTTATATTGTTTTCGCTTGTACCTACAATAGCTGTCCATGGCACTTAGTGATGTCATTGCAAAGGCAAATCCAACAGATTATATAGCATATTGCAGTCATCCCCTGATAGGCACCCCTATCATTTATTTTATTTATACAAATATTTATATATTGCTATATCACCAAAATGTATCAAAGTGGTTTACAACAGTAAAAATATGCCTTGCTTAAGAAGAAAGAGGCTGCTGTCAGGGGAAAACTAGGGCTTATGCAACTATATGAAGACCAAAAAAAGTTGTAAAACAGTATTCTAAAGATGTAAATATTTATATAGCTAAGATGCATATATCTATCTATCTCTATATCTATCATCTCTCTCTCTCTCTCTCTCTCTGTATATATATATATATATACACACACACATATACATAGATATAGATAACTTATTAGATATATAATTAGTTATGAAGCTTATTAAAGATACATAACTTATTAGAATCACTATTTTAAATCCAACAATTAAACTGAATAAGATATGGCACAGTCCTAATAAATACAAATATGCAATGTGAAGTTTTGTGATGGAGAGCTCATTCTGTATGAATTTCTTTTAAAATAACAGAAGGCAAATGGTGAAATCCAATCAGGATTCAGTGAAAATGAACACCCAGTTAAGTGTGTGTTGTTTCTGCAAGTATCAATATGCTGGCCATTGTGCCTACAACATCTAAAGATTTCTAAAGTTTCCACCCTGAGGCCAGCCTATTGATTCACACACTACTTATATTTTATTTTAGGATGATAGTCCTGCTTTAAGTGCGGAGTACTGTATATAATAAGGTGCAAGACAAACTGTGTCATTTCTTTGTAATTATAAGTGAACTTTCTCCATCCATTTAGAGGTAGTGATTTACTTCAGAGGTAAGCTTTATTTAGGCATCCAGTTTGCAAGAGTGTGAGCAAACATGCCAGGGGAAGTGAGTGCATGATGTGCTGCTAAACTCTGCTCCTTTCAGTATATCACCTTTATACTGTTTCTCAACCCTCTGTAAGTAGGAGGGCAGATGTCTGTGGCATGAGCTTCCATGGGTAGTGGAGGTTTCCCATTTCTGATCTTTGCCTTCAAATTCTTAGAGGTTTGTGAACAGTACAGTGGTGATGCACTTGAGGGCACAGAGCTTGGCACCTCCTTCCCTCCCCTTCACATGTTTACTTATGCTCTTGAAAATTGAACCTCCAGCCATAAGGGCTTGCTGCAGTGTGCTTTCCCTGTTTCATCTGATGAAATCATCTGGCATCCCTGGAAATGCATTGTTTTCCAAATATGAAACATAAACAAACATACAAGTGAAAACCAAAATTATGTTAGATGACATTTATTCAGCATAAGGGTCAGAGAAATTCAATAATATCTGAAGATGCCCAAAGAAAAAGTGCCTGCATTGATATGTCTGTATCATATCTGATATCTGCATAGGGAACTTTGAGTGACATTTATATCTACTGAGCTAGGTGGCCTCAGTGCTTGCAAACAACTTTATCACAAAAAGTCATGCTCAGATGATTTTCCACCACACTGTGGATGAGAAGTGAGAGAGCTATAATTGCATGATTGGTATAATGAAACACAAGGACCAAAGGGCTTGAGAAGTGCCAGGTGGGTGCGATTCAGTAAATATATATATTTGTCGGTCCTTGTGTTAATAAAAATGTAGAAAACTTGCATGCTTTATAAGCTTTGTGTGCTTGTAACAGCATTTAATGAATCAAAATGAATCAAAATTAGGCACAATATTTGCAAGCAACACATTTTTTCTCTTCTCCTCCTTTCTATAACTACATTTCTGTAGCAATTACTCTGGCAAAAGCTGCAAAGCTATTTGAAAGAAATAGGATCAAATTGGAGCTTTCCTTCACTTGCTTCAAATCAGAATGGCATGGATAGTCTGAGAAGGAGAGGGCATGGGAGAACTAATCCTACACACTCAACCATTCTCACTTTTTTCTTGCTATGTCTGCACTGTTTTTCTAAAGAGTGACTGTCATGCACAGGTCTGATCACGATGTTGGAGAAGCCTGCTCCAAGCATCCTGATACCATGTTTTGGAGTAGTTATCTGTCAAACAAGGTGGAATGGTGATAGATCTCTGGCTGGATTTCCCGCTGGGTTAGAGCTATGGTTTTCAGGGAGAAAGAATTTGATGCATGTCATAGGGTAATCCTTAACAATGCTCAAAATTAGCCAGGTGCCAGGTGTATTCTGCCCGACATCTCCACCATCTGGGGATCATTCGATCTGGACTGTTTTCACACACTAATGCCACATCCTGTAGAATTCCATCAGCTATATTTTATCTGTACAATTGGAATGAATTTCAGGAACCAAAATGCTGTTTTTCCAGGAGCGTTCACCATTAAGGAAATGAGGTTGGAACAGGCCAATATATATGTGTAACTCTCTCTGGATCAAGTGGCTTTTCTTCTTTAAGTTGTCAGTGTTCTTAACCCAGCTCAAAGTTGTCATCTGAACTGGCCAGATGTTTAACTGATAATCAACCCCAGTCAGTCCATCATTTGAAAAATAAGACTTTAGAGCCGTCTTACCCCAAAATGTCAACTAAACTTTGGATTTTAAAGTCCCAGCTACCCATGAAGCTTGTTTGGGTGATTTGGGGCACATCCATAGCTTTGAAACAGCTGTTGCAACAAGAAAATGAGTGGGCAATATAACTGATATAGGAAAAATGACAGATAACAAGGTTTAAAATAATGTCTTAACATCAACAAAGGAATTCCAACCTCTGAGTTGTTTTTAGTTTCAATGACAACAATGTAAGCAGGTGTCTCTCTTATTGTAGATTAGAGAAAGTAGCCTTAGACCCCCCCCCCCCGCCACCTGCACTGCTTTCTTAAACAAATGTGACCTGTTTTCTTGCTAACACCTCTTCTCTTGTTCTTATTTTTTCTAAGATGCACGCTTAAAGTCTGCATAACAAAACAAAACATGTTGTGCCTTTACAACTAGAAATTTGAAAACAATTCAGCCATGAATAGTCATGGGAATTCATTAATATTAGACACATTCTGATAAGTATCTGATGTATGATATCTTCCCATTCCCATAATCTCAAGTGTGAATGCTGCATAGGCTGATATTAGATAAAAGGACTTTAAGTGTTAATTGGATTATTTTCCTCCCAAATCTCTAATGTGTGTGCCTTTCTCCCCAATACCTTCCATTGCCTGCTGAGTTAACTTCAGTGTGCATTTAGTTGCAAATGAGAAATCTGAACTTGTAGAAAGTGCTAGACAGAATGGCTGTGTGATGCAAACATGACCACTAGGGAACTTTGTAGAACTGCTAGGCTACTTGTTACAAGAATAATTTTGTGCCTTTCTACAGTGAAGGTTTTGAAGAATAAACATTGGCCTGGACAATGTTTAAGCAAACTGAACCTGATGTTATTAGAATTAAAACATCTCAGGTGGTGAGATGTAAAGTCATGTTAGGTTAGGGATGCATAATAGCATCTTTAGTAAGCACTATTGTTTCTGGGTTGGCGAAAGCAAGAATAAATGCATCTCTCGGCACCTGCCCAAAATGACAGAACTTCCTAGGTGAGATTCACCTAATCCCATCAGTGCAAGCCCTTCACAAGGACTTCCACTTCTGCAATGGGGCTTTCACCCTCCTCCCCTTGTGGCCCCTTGCACCTGCTGATGGGGGATGGGTTCAGAAGAACCCCCATAATGTTGTATGGGGAGGAAAGAGTGGATCATTCTATCTGGCAAGCTACAATGCTCATGCTGATGGGACATTTGCTATAGCTCAACATTGAATTTCATCCCCAGGGTTCTATACCCTAAGCTAACAACTCCATTGCCACATTTTAGGTGAGCCCTTGCCCCAACCCCAATGTTGTTAACTTATTGATGGGCAGGACTCCGCTCTTTGCAGTTGTTTAACCAGATTGGCAGGTGTTATGCCAGGACACAGAAATTGCCAACTTTATTGCAGCTTGGCCTTAACTAGCTCAAGTTCACTCATATCCTGCCCATGTCCCCAGCTGACTTTATATAATGCTGTTCAAATTTTGAATTTTAGTTTTGTCATATAAGTGGACAGCTTGGAGGCAAATTTTAGTTAAGGCTATGATTCTCAGCAATAATATAATCTGAGGCACATATTAGGCAGATATTTTAAAGAAGAGGTGGCAGAAATGAAGAACCAACAGGGGCAGAATAATGTCATCAGAACGCATACCCTTTGAAAAATCACATGTTTAGCACTTTCCTCAACTTAGCAAGCATTTTTGTCATTAACCTATGTATATTTTTATTGCCAACACTCTTTCCAACATTAATTTGTTGATAAGCAACTTAAAGATTAGAAGGTTTTCACTTCAACACCACGTACCATCACATCTGTGCATTTTATTTATAGACAGTAAAGTGTTAATTAAGAGTTTTATTTGACCTCAGATTCTTACAGTTCCGCAAATGTATCTCTCTCTCCAAAAATTTCAGCTCAAGAACGGCATAGCATATGAATGCTGATCACATTTAATGCTGATGTTAACATATGGTCTAATTAAAAATTATAAAAAATAGTTCAGAATTTAAATAATTAAACCAAACTGTCATATGGGCATTTGAAATGTTTGCGCTTTTTTCTGGGTGTCCCCCCCCCCGACAAAATAGCAGTGAAATCTTCCATCATGTCTGTTCCTTTAAAGTGCAAATTATTCAGTAAGCAAGTAGGATATTTCATTTAGTATAAATCCTGGAAAACTTGCTCAGAATCATATTGATCCTAACTTCTGGAAATGTTTCCAGAAGGTGGACTAAAAAGGGGGCAGGACATCTTTTCTGGCAATACATGATGTCATTGGTTAGTGAAAAAGAACAATAGACTAGGGGGCAGTCTTGACTTGACTTGAACCAGACTGGAAACCGATCAGGCTTGACTTGCTCTCTGTACTTTATCCAAAGTTATGACTTCGCCTCCCTCTCTAATCCTAATGAGGGTTCAGTGTGTTTGGGAGTATTAATGCTGTGAGCTCTTACACCTTATGTTCAGCCTGTGTATATATGTGTAAATGGAACCAAATCACAAAGGCACCACAGACACCACTGACCTTCATTCTAAGAAAACAAGGTGCATCATCATCACCATCATCATCATCATTTTATTATTTATACCTCGCCCATCTGGCTGGGTTTGCCTAGCCATTCTGGACGGCTCCCAACAGAACACTAAAACAGAATAAAACTTCAAACATTAAACACTTCCCTAAACAGGGCTGCCTTCAGATGTCTTCTAAATGTCAGATAGTTGTTTATTTCCTTGACATCTGATGGGAGGGCGTTCCACAGGGTGGGTGCCACTACTGAGAAGGCCCTCTGCCTGGTTCCCTGTAACCTCGCTTCTTGCGGTGAGGGAACTGCCAAAAGGGCCTCAGTGCTGGACCTTAGTGTCCAGGCTGAATGATGGGGGTGGAGATGTTCTTTCATGTCTACTGGGCTGAGGCCGTTTAGGGCTTTAAAGGTCAGCATCAACACTTTGAACTGTGTTCAGAAACGTACTGGGAGCCAGTGTAGGCCTGGCACCCCTGAACCTTCTTGCAACGTTGGGATGTCTGAGGTACTGGTCGGAGAGGAATAGCAGTTCACCTCTCTCTCTGTTAGCTACTGGTGGCAGAAGATAATTACATGGTGATTATTAATCACTCTGGAGATAAGGGTGATCTGGGAGTGTTCCTCAAATGCTTTGATGAAAACCGATTTTTCTGCTTTCTATGCCTGGAGGTTTGGACAGGAGTAAGAATGAACTGCCAAGTTGAGGAGTTGTCATTGTGTCCAAACACCATGTAATAGGTAGGAAAGACCTGCACCTTCTCCTTATAAAACACTTCTGGGACAAAAAAAACCAGGTGCAATATGGTTGACATTTATCAATAATAACAATTAGAGAACCCATCTTGGACTTTTCGTGGGGGAAAAGAAATGAATGATTCTGAGGCACCTTGACTTGATTTAAGGGAAATATTCTTTAACAGAAAGTGGAGGAGACGGATGTTAGCCTAGACTGAATGTTTTAACCAATCCTTTTTTATGTAACTGGCAGATGGAAAATTTGATTTTTTTCCTTTTGTATCCTTTTCTAATATTTCTTTTTCTTCTCTGTCTCATTGTCCCTTTCCTTCTACTTTCTTCTACTTTATTTGGAGTCCTATGTCTGGGGCCTTTATTAAGGTCCAGAGATTGTATACTCATGGGGGTGGTAGATGGAGGATCATGGATGAGAGACAAGGAAATATCTGTCTCCCAAGGAGAAAGGGAAGATCGCAGGTGAGAGCTGGGAGAAGTTACTCTTCTCTGTGGGTGGTAAGGACAAAATACTTCACCCCCTTCTATGAGTAAGTTTCTGTAACTATTTGCTGGAACACTGAGCAGGGCCTTCTTTGCTGTGTCACCCACCCTGAAAAATTATCTGCTTAGGGAGATCCATCCAAGGCATTTCTCTGCTTTTGTTTTAATGAAAAGTGAAGATAGTGTGCTTGTTTACCAGAGGTCTCTTTCATTATTACTACAGCTGCTGTTTACCTTATTATACTTTTTATTGGAGTTTTGTGGTTTGAAAGAGTAATTTTTTTAGCTGTTCCGGTTTTAATGGAAAGGCAGCTTAAACTATTTAAAGTGTGGTACCAGAAAGTTTGAATAAAAAGGGTGTAATAAGTTGTCATTAAGAATGGAGGAGAATTTTGCAGATTACTCCCTATACTAAAATAGCAATCTCAGTTATGTCATCCATCATAGATGCTATGCAATAAATTCACAAATCTACCAGTTTCTGAAATCCATTCTAATGTTGCTCAAACACATTCATGTAGAAATTCTCCATCTTTTTAGTTTAAAAACAAACAAACAGTTTTTTTGTTTTTGTTTTAATTCAAGTCTATTCATGCAGTTATTGAAGTTGTTTTTGTATTCTACTTCTATTATGTGATATTTATCAACATTAAATTTTAGTTTCCACTTGTCAACCTAGTTACACAGTAGAACAGAATTCATTTACATTTGACTTACTGCCTGCAATGTGTGCAGTATTCGTCCCAATTTTATGTCATCAGCAACTTTAACAATCTAGGTCAGTTATAAAAAATAAGAAACCGCAGAAGCTCTGGTAACGATGACCCTAATAAGACCCCAACTATTTTTCTCTCTCCCACTTTGAAGCATACTTTGAAGAAATGTTTTATCTTCTCTTCCTGGTGTAGTAAATAGAAGTATTTGGAAACATAGCTTTTATTCTTGAAAAATGAATCATTTTTACTCCATGTTTTCATCCTCTTCGAATAGAAATGAACATTACCTTTGGGAGAAAGGTCAAACTAAGTATTCTTAGGGCCCGGAATATAAAACTTTAATTTTTGTGTGAAGCTGTAAAATGGCCTCATTTGCACAAGCTGGTACCTATAGCTGGAAATTCTGTCCACTAACTCCTAGACCCTGTTCACCTTCATCACCACCAAGGCTCTCATGTGCTTCTCTAATCTCCAATTTAAATCCATGCTGCTTTTGCTACCTTATGTTTAGTGAATCAATTAAGGGCAAACACGAAGTCAGTCAGTTAAAATTTCTCGTACTCACCACCGTGTTATCCTGGAACTGGCACTTAGGAAATGAATATTTTGTGGCTTCTTAGCAATTTCAGAATGGGCGTCTGACTACTATTTGTTGTTGTTTAGTCGTGTCTGACTCTTCGTAACCCCATGGACCAGAGCACACCAGTCACTCTTGTCTTTCACTGCCTTCTGTATTTTGGTCAGACTCATGTTGGTTCTGACTACTATAGGCTTTGGCAAAAACCTAGTTGGGAGTTGTTCTTCTGCTTGCCAGGCAGAGCTATCCCAAGACATTTTACTGCCTGAGGCAAAGAATAAGATGGCACCATGCCCCCTCTATCCCATGTATACAAGATGTAAGTACACTCGTACCTTGGTTCTCAAACGGAATCCATTCCAGAAGTCCGCCCGACTTCCGAAAACATTCGGAAACCAAGGCGCAGCTTCCCATTGGCTGCAGGAGTTTCCTGCACTCAATTGGAACCTGTGGAAGCAGCGTCAGACGTTCGGGTTCCAAAGAACATTCGCAAACTGGAACACCTACTTCCGGGTTTGCTGTGTCAAAACGTACCAAGGCGTTTGACAACCAAGGTACGACTGTACTGGCAAATGAATATTAAATCAACATTGGTGATGGAACGGTGCCCTCCATCACACCTGGGGCAGCAGGCAAGCTTAGAGGGTTTAGGGCAGCCATGTGGCATACACAACTCTGTCCTCCAACACATTGTCATTGTTCTCAGCCCCCTCCTTCAGTTATCCTAGTGTTAATCATAGAGCCAGCCTTGTGGTGGGCAACTTACAGATTTTCTTTTCCTGCATAACTGGCATAATATTTCCCCCCCCCAGAGATATAATCCAAGGGTGATTCCGCAACTGTCCTCTGGAGAAATGCAGTTGTACCTCCCCTTCTGCTCCCCTGAAGCCACAAAAGGTTGGGAGAAAGTGTAATAAGATCCAGAATTTCTTATGTTTGGTTTCTGCTACTCGATGAAAAATTCTACTGTATTGTTTCAGTGCTTATGGGTTTCTCTAATTCCTATGTTTGATCTGATGTTGATATGCTGAGTGATTCATCTTTTTAATTATTTTTGAGCAACTATATTTTAATTAATGTAAAAAAAAATCATGTTAAGTTAATTGCAAGTACTTGAGTGCCCTGACCTACAAGGAAAATAGAATATAATATATGTTATGTAGGAGTACCAAATTTTAACCGACAGCTTGTGTGCTATAATTCTAAGCACGCTAACCTAGAAATCAATTTCACTGAAACCAACAAGGCTGATTTCTGAATAAACATGGTTAGAATTTTGTGTGTTGATGTATGTGTGTGTTATACACACAAAAGAATCCTGCATTTTAAAAATAAAATAAAATATTTATATATGGAATTGAAAAACTTGTATTCTGTCTTTTGACACAAGGTGGGGTGTGAAACAGTGGGGCATACAATTAAACTTTAGTGTTGGCATAAAAGCCAAAGCTAATAAAAACAACAACCCTGCTTAAAGAAATGTATATTTACTACATGGTGGAAACTAAAAAGTAATGGGATCAGCTGAACATGCTGTGGGAGAAAATTATACAGCTGCAATATACAGGCTGCAATCCCGGACCCACTATATGTTTCTCAAGTTAAACATCATTGGAATTTATGCCTGTTTACCCATTCCCACAAACAGATAAGACCAATGCAGTGGGGTTTTATCTGTTTGGACAATTCCAGGAGTACCTGGATATATATATCCAGAGATATCTATCTATCTATCTATCTATCTATCTATCTATCTATCTATTCAATAAACCACATTCTTTATCACCACCATCTTGCTTTTCCAGACAAAGAGACCAAGTTACTTATTCTTCTTACATATTTTGTCCTGTTACCTTGATGCAGGTGGGGGGGGAAGGATTCTGAAAGGTACACAAGCAGAATTAGTATGCTTGGAGCTTGTTTAATGGATGAATATACAATTTCTCTATCAATTGCAGCTAAGACTGCAGACCATTCTCAACAGTGCACTGCACCCTCATAGTTCTGGTGGTAGGTGCAAAAGCTAACACAATACCTGCAATATTTATACCAAAACTTCTTCCTGTGTGTAGAAACTATATTTGCTTAAAACATACTTAATGATTCCCCACTCAGAAACACTATCGTTTCTTTTAGTGATTTTTTTCTGGGGTTACTCAAAGGTGTTCAGAACTGCCTCCCCCCGTGTTAAAAGTGTGGCACTTACTATAACAACTTCATGGTGAGTACTGGCACCTTCTTTTTATTTTATTTTCCTTTTTAAAAAGCAATGGTTTTATGTTCTATTTTATGCTGAATAGAACAAAAACATTAACAGTTATACAAACTGTCTTGCCTGCCTGCTGTGAGATGTGGGGATGTACTGTATTAGCTGTAGGCCAGGAGGTCAGCTGAGTGACAGAGAAACTCGAGCTGTTTACATTGCTCCAAACAAGAGGCAATTATGTGTTTATATAAAGGAGCAAAGGCATCGGTAGCCAGTAAATTCTAATTGGTCAGTTGTGGACATTTTGCTCCATCCCATCTGGTCATCACTACAGGCCAATGAGGGGGCAGGATTCCACTCAGATTTAAATGATTGGCTGGGGACGGAGGGGAGGCAGGCTGGAGAGGATAAAAAGCTAGCCTCTGGTAAAGCTGTGCAGGTGTTGGTTAGTTGAAGGCAAAGCTGGAAGTTGGAGTCTGACAGTCGATATTGTTATGAGCTTGTGGGATGTGAGAAACCCTAAATTCCTGGGTCCAATCTAAGTTAGAATTAATCAAGGTTTGGGGAGCTAAACTGTGCCAAGCACTGAACCCCAGGATTCAGTGCTTGAGTTAAAAAAACCAAATCATTAGAGGAACATAGCCTGAAAGTTCTTTATGCAAACAAAGGGGCAAGGAGATGGGTGATTAACAAAGCAGTTGCTCCATGCCAGACAGCAGAGGAGTGTGAGGCTATCCTTCTTCAAGAGAGGTAGTTAGCTGGAGACAATAGGCCAGAGTTTTTTAGGACTGCTGTTGGCAATGATGTGCTGACCAAAAACAAAAGCTAGGGAGCATGACTGATTTTTGTTTCGGAACCAAGGCAGTTGCACCTTTGGGAAAGATGCAAGAGACCCTTTTGGAGTGTAATGGTGGGAATCTCTCCATCATAGACTCAGGCTATATATGTATGTAAATAAACCATATATCATAAAGACGCAACAATCTCCACTGTGCCTCATGTGCAAAACACAAACCTGGACCCATGGAGTCTCACATCACTTGGCAACTAGGGTGGTGTGTAACAATATTAAGGGGCTTGGGTAAAAGGGAGCTGACAAGACTACAGCTGAAGAAGAATAACTTCTGACTGTAGAAGCAACCTTCACGAGAGTTCTATTGCTAGGTGTCGGTAGGATTTCTGGCAATCTGAGGAAAAAGTAGTTGATGGACCAGGAGAAAAACTGCAGGGAAAATAATGAGGGAGAAGAGATGGTAGATCTGGCTGGAAACTTCAGATACAATACTCGGTGCCTAGTTGGTGAGTGTTAACTCTGGAGAAGTGTTACTGGGGAATTGGCTTAAGATTCAGAAACGGTGATGAATTGATGCTCACACAGCTCTCAAAGTGACAGCGACCCTGTGCTATCCTTAGACATACCATTTGGAATTAACAGTAGCCTGCTTGTTTGTTCATTCCTGTTCAAAGGCACTGTAACAGTTAGCCAGCTAGGTCTTTTAAGTAACCACACATAAAACTATCACCATCTGTTAGTACTGATAATTTTTTAAAAAATATATATATAATCAAATTTATTTTTGCAGTATATTTGCAGGGTATCAAATGGTTAAGAAAAACAGATATTAGGAAAAGCATGGAAAAGCTAAGTGTGAGCTAGTGCTCAGTAATTAAGGGTGAAGGATTTTCCATATCTACATTTAGTGTTCCTCCGGAAGGGATTAAATCAGTCATAAAGTGAGGCTGCAATCCTAACCCCATGTGCCAGGGAGGGAGCCCAAATGAACTGAGTAGCACTTATAGTTATGCTGTGAGCTTTCCCCCATTTTAACACCCTCTTCCTCTTGGCACAGAATTAATTCCTTGTACCAGACAGTCAAAGCATTGTCGGTACATCATGCTTTTGCTTAGATCAGAGCAAGTTCTGTGGCTTGACTAACAGTGATCTTTATCTTAGTCTATGACTGGCTGACAACCATTGAGATAAACCCATTCCCTCTTCGGTTGGATTTGGATTGAATCCAGAATTACTGGAGCAACAGCTTCCCTGGATCGCTGTTGGAGCTAATGAAGATGCCGGGAGTATTTCTAATATGGATTTCACTGTATCTTCAGACATACCTTTTGAACTTTCATCTGATCAGCATCTGGAAACACATTTGCATTTTCTACACAGAATCTTAAGTGATATTTTTTTACTAAGGGCTTAGAATAAAAATCAGATTGAATTTCAGAGCATAATTAGATGTGTGTCTGATTATGCACAGGGTCAAGGACAGTTGCAGGTTTATGAGAATAATGTAGGTGTTTAAAAGCCACAATTAATGTGTCAACTACACATATTCCCTGATATACTACCACTTTAACAGTTATCAGATGCATATTGTTTTTCAAATGGAACAGAAAGGACAAGCAGAACAGTCCCTAGATGCAGAAGGATCACCAGTTGCCAGTGGGAGCCCAACCCACTCTCTATTAAAAAATTAGACAATTCAGTTGTGCAGGATGTTACAACAAGTGCCTTTTGCTTTCCATTAGTTCATATTGTGCATGTATGTGTGGGATTCCTAAGCAAGAAACAAAGCTGTGTTACAGAGTGATACTTCATCCTTAGATCTTGATCATATATTCTTTATAAATTATATTTGAGTCCTTGTGGGAAAAATCAATGTCTCCCTCACTTACAGTCATACTCTCAACACAAACAACAACTTTGCCTGGGGTTCGCTCTTATGTTCTTGGCCTTGACTGAATTCTGTTCATGGTGCAAAATTATTACATGAGGCAGTTTCACTGTCGAATCTGATCTCAAGCTCGATGTGCTACCACAAGCCTCTAGATCCGTGGTTCCCAACGTGAGGCACACGGAGCAGGGGGGGCATCAGGATTTTGAAACTGCTTAAGTGCGGCATGGCCAAAAAAAGGTCGGGAACCACTGCTCTAGATAGTTGCACAAGGATGTGCCAAACTGCAGCTTAAAGCCCTTCAACTTCAAGTTGAAGTTGAATGCTGGTGGAGTGTAATCGAAATCAAGAAAAATAAATCACATTTGAATTGTGAACATTAATGTAGAAATTGGGTCATAAGTTTTGAGTTCAAATAGGTCAACAGTGATCTAGTCAAACACCCTCTTCAGAGACTGGAACATAATTTGTAAGCTGTTCCTTTCTTCTAGAGAAGAATCTACCAGAAATTCCGTGTTTCATATGAGAACATAAAACCACCCTAGACCAAAGTACCATCTTGTACAGCATCCTGTTCTCACTGTAGCCAAAAGATGCCTTTCAAAAGACCACAGGCAGGGCAACCCTCTTTCCACTTTTAATTCCCAGCAACTGGTTTTCAGAAGTATACTGCTTCTGCCACTTGAACTAGTACAAAGCCACAATGATTAGTAGCCACCAGATTTATCAAAACTTCTTTTAAAGTCATCCAGGTTGGTGGCAATCATTACATCTTGTGGGAGTGATACCTAAACTTTGTGCTCTGTCAAGAAATGATTTCCCTTGTCCTGCTTCTCTCAAACATTCAGCTTCGTTGGGTGTTCCTTGGTTCCAGCATTATAAGAGAAAAAGGTTTCTCTAGTTGCTTTCTCAACACACTGCATCATTTTATGGGCATTTATCACACACAGCCCTTAGTTGCCTGCCACCTCTATGGCAAGGGTGCATTATCTTTGTTTTTGTTCATAACTAGTAAAACAAGGTAAGGTTAGGACACATCGCTTGATTTTGCACATCTAACTTGCATGTTTCAATCAGAAGAAGTTCTACTAACAGAATTAAACCGACACATGGTCCTTGCATATTTTATATATGATAAGTGTGTCTGGACTGCATGCTGTATGCAGAAATATGCAAACCAAAGTATGAGTTCATTCTTAATCAGTAAGGGATATTTAAAAGATTTTCTATGATAGGCTCACAAAGCATTGACATCCAAATTGCATGCAGAGAAAGTCAACAGAATTAAGCATGCCTAATTCAGCATGGGATCACACTGTCATCTGGATCTGCCTATATACAAATCAGATGATTTCACATTGTATGTTGAATGCCAATTTGCAATGGCAAGAGATGCAGAAACACAACTTTTCCTCAATTTCCAGATTGTGGCCTCCCACTCTCAATATGCATTATGTTGGGAATGTTTGAACTACAGTTCTTCTGAACCACTAGCAAATGTGTTAAGCTAAGCAGCTTCCAATATGGTTTCGAATTGGATTGGAGACCACAAGTTGAGATTCCTTCATTGCAGGGGGTTGGACTTAGATGGCCATCAGGATCCCTTCAAATAATTCCATTATTCTGAAATTGGTGACTATAGATCTTTTAATGGCCACAACTATAAGCACACTTCAGAATTATTTCCAATTTTTGTGTGAATTGGTATAGGATGTAATCAATGTTAATTATGGTGTAACCCACCCCACCCCAGCCTTTATTAGTCATTCTATATGAGTTCCCTTGTGCAGCTATTAAGAGTGGCTGCACTTCATAGCTAGTAGTTAAGTCCATGAACTGGAAGTCCATTGAACAAATTAATAATAATAATAATAATAATAATAATAATAATAATAATAATAATTTATTATTTATACCCCACCCTCCCCAGCCAAGGCCGGGCTCAGGGAGGCTAACAAGCAATAATAAAAACAAGTTGAATGAATACAACTTAAAAACAAGATTAAAATACAACAATTAAAATACTGAAACATTAAAATATTAAAATGCAGCCTCATCACAGGAGGAGAAAGGAAAAAGGAAAAAGAAAGAGGGGGAGGGAATCAAATTGGCTCCAAGCCAAAGGCCAGGTGGAACAACTCTGTCTTACAGGCCCTGCGGAAAGAAATCAGATCCTGCAGGGCCCTGGTCTCATGAGACAGAGCGTTCCACCAGGCCGGAGCCAGAGTTGAAAAGGCCCTGGCTCTGGTTGAAGCTAATCTAAGTTCCTTAGGGCCCGGGACCACTAGGGTGTTGCTATTTATGGACCTTGAGGCTCTCGGTGGGGCATACCGGGAGAGGCGGTCCCGTAGGTACGAGGGTCCTAGGCCGCGAAGGCCGTGAAATTTTAGCACAGGTAAAAATAATGTCCTGGTCTCAGGACGTAGTTAAAGGTAACCTTGCTGATGCTAAGCGGTGCAACGTTTGCTCAGTAGCTGGATCAGTGACCACCTGGATATCCCATTGTGAAGAAATAAATTTTCATTTGTTTACATACTATGAAAAACCTATGAGTGATGTTACACTGTAGGCAGGACAGACCCAAGGTATAGGATGTTTCTGCCTACCTTAGTAGCAGGGAGGAGTATTCAAGGACTACCAGTGGACAGGGGTGATCAGAGCTGTAGTTTAGCAATATATGTAGGGCCAAAGGTTCCTCACACCTGGCTTAAGTTCTCATTAAAGTATTGAGAATAAGGCTGGAATCCTAAACACTTTTTAAAGTGCTTTAAAGTGTTTGAACTCAATGGGTCTATCTTTGGAAAACAAAAGAATGAATGGTATTGTACTGTCGGTTTGTTGATGGGACTTGCACAAGTAACTTTCATAGTTTTTAGTTAAGAAGACTTCTATGGTGCTTTACAAAGTTGCAAAGGAAATAATATGGCATTACAATGAATCAAAGATAAAACTGGGAATGGGGGGTTTCTGGATCTCGAAATGAACTAGCCTGATCCATGTTTGTCAGATTAATATGTGGCTTGGAACAGAGTCCTTCACTGGAATTAATAGCCCCAGTGAATTACTTATGAGAGCTGAGCAAAAAGGCTCTATTCTTTTATTTATTTAAACAATAAATTGCTTCTTGAAGCAGATTGGAAGCAGACTGAGGTTGCCACACGATGTGAAAATGGAAATGATCCCTGAAAGTGGTGAGGCACAAACCACTGTACATAAAAAAAAAGATGGTTGCCCTGTGGATCAGTGAGGCAGGCACCTTCTCCATGCACAAGCAGGATGGTTTTAATGACCTGTCCTAGTTAGTAAAGAAAACAGCTATGAGCGCACTCACTGCAGATTCTGAGCTAACTTCAATGGCAACACGTATCACATGTGTTTCAGTAGTCTAACGAGGAAGGTTCTGGGGGTGGATAATCTGTGTCTAGATTATATCTGTCCAGGACAACAAGCAACACCAATCTAAATTGGTGAAAAGCACTCTGTACCATTGAGATCGTGATGTGGGTGGCGCTGTGGTCTAAACCACAGAGCCTAGGCCTTGCTGATCAGAAGGTTGGCGGTTCGAATCCCCGTGACGGGGTGAGCTCCAGTTGTTCGGTCCCAGCTCCTGCCCACCTAGCAGTTCGAAAGCACATCAGAGTAGATAAATAGGTACCGCTCTGGTGGGAAGGTAAACGGTGTTTACGTGCGCTGCTCTGGTTCACCAGAAGCGGCTTAGTCGTGCTGGCCACATGACCCCGAAGCTGTCTGCGGACAAACGCCGGCTCCCTCGGCCTGTAGAGCGAGATGAGCGTGCAACCCCAGAGTCGTCCACGACTTGACCTAATGGTCAGTGGTACCTTTGCCATTGAGATCATTAACTGAATCAGGGGCAGTGAAACATAGAATTAAACTGGAGGATTTCATCTCACTTTTTTTTGGGGGGGGGTAATATCCATCCCTAACCAAAACAGCCCTAACTTACACATATAAGCATATAAAGTACACAATTTATTATAGGAATGGCTAAAAAAGTAATGTCCAAAATGTATCTAATTGGCGTGATAGATGTACATATTAACATATTTGGCTTACTAACGTTTTGGCAGCAAACCTACATTTTTTATTTATACCCACCTGTGTAATGAGTGCCAGAGAGATAAATGATTAAGGGATTTCCCTGAAGCTACTGAACATATGGTACATTCTGGTATTCTGTTGTACCCACCATGGTATTGTTTTTGATAACAAATGCTTTGCATAACAATTTTTATACATGTGCTTCTCATGATAATTGATTAATTTATTTAATGGGGGAAAGGCACTTCCATACTTCATCATAGTCCTACCCCCTTGTAAAGTTTCTGTTGTCAATCTTACTGATTCGTGCTCTGTCCAAACGCTGAAAGGGAGATGTGATTAAAACAGGTATTGAGGTATTCATGATAGTAGAAAAGCATTCCTTTCCTAGGTAACGTTGTTTGTGAAATAGAAGAGTCCTCAACTCTATAAGCTACATATTATCAAGCATAAATCAGAACTGGCACAATCTAACTGAAGCTGAGCACTTTTCAGTCTCAGTTGTTTTCCTTTCTCCACAATATATGCTTACCTTCAGCTTGCATTGTGTTCTCAAGTTTTCATTTTTAGCCATTAGCAAGAAATTACTAAATGTTCCTATATCTTAAAGGCTAGTTGAAAAAGGGAGTATATCTTCTGAAAACACAGGGGAAAAACCCCAAAACAAAACCATTGAGTGGTTACGGTTACCATTTATGGATCATTTATCTGTGTGCATCTTTTGGGGGATGGGGGTTTCAACCCTAAAAATTCTTAGGAGATATCATTAGACTGGTACAACTTATAATGGAAAAATCAATGCGGTGAGAAAATTAAATTTTACTGAGAGCCTTTAGGCAAAGTGCAATGTTAAAAATGCATCTTAGTTTCCCTTGTGGTTCAGAGGAAAGGGAAGAAATGGAATCTGGGTTAGCTGTCAGCAAACAACATTTTTTTTATATAAACCGACTAGACAGCCTGTGAACTAAACTCTTAATGCTTACTTCCTTGATTACTTAATATTGTGAAAATAACCAGTCTAATTTGATAATTTGAAAGGTCAGAAGCTTCCTTAATCCTATTTTCTTCAAAGTTTGTCAGAATAAATGAGTAGATTTTTCCTACCAGGAACAAGATTTTATTGAAGAAAAACTGATTTATGTTAACTTACACAGCAATGACATCTGAATCCCTAGAGAGTGAATGTGAATATGAGAGAGCCTGAAACAGAATACAGTGTTTGTGGTTTATCTGAAAAGCAAACCAGATTCTCCCCCCCCCCACCTTTTCTTTTCTGAGATAAGCATTTTTAGCCGTCATCATCAATGATCACTGTCCTGGTTGGAAGACATTTGAAATGTATACAGGACAGATGGTATGTTGAACAAGCATACATCAATTAGTTTACAAGAAAATTCAAACTTTCTACATGAAATTATGCAAATAAGTGAAATGATGGAAAGTAATGTATTAACTGTTGCAAATTAGATGACTTTTTTTTGGTCTAATTGCACTCACAGACTGAAAATTGTGCACTACCGTAAGACACTAAAGCAACATGAAATGTAAATCAAAGTTGTGACTTATGTAAAAGATTGCATTGGGATGCATGAAGAGAATTATAATTAGGAAAGAATTCTCTCAGAATAAAGGCCTACTATTAGGCATCAATTTAAGACTACGAGAGTTTGGGAATGAATCCAAGTCTTGTTCTTCCTGTTTCTCAGTAATATCTGGTGATAATGAATGTGTGAAATAGAAGGGAGGTGAGGGTAATTATGATGTGATGACGTCATGTCATGAGTTCTGAATCCGCATAGGTTGTGAAGGTGATACAGGTCTACTGGTGGTTGGTGGGGTTGCAGAGATTTGGAAATGTTTATTGAATATATGGAAATTAATTGTGTACAGCTGAAAACACTGGCAGGATTAAGATAAATTCAACAGTGTAAAATAAGTTTTGATGGATGCAATAATGGAAAACCGATTGGTATAGTTTTGGGAAAATATGCAGGGATATATGTAAATTGAACCATGGAAAGAGAGGAAAGGAAGTCATTGATATCTTAAATATGTAAAATGTTTATTTGAAATTGTAAAACAGAAAATTTAATTAAAATTATATTTAAAAAGAACAAATAAATAATTGTGCAATTCCATACTGATAATGTGAAACATCGTTGCAGAACTTACAAATAAATTCTTTCAGGCTCACTATTATCTGTGCCTGTAGTGATTCACCACCCATTTAAGTTGATGGGGACCCAACACTTATTTATTGATAATGAACAGTTATATCAGGGGGGGGGTTTAAAAAATGACATGATTGATCATGGGATATGTTGTGATATATCCTGGAGCGAGATGACTGAGGAATATGGGACAGAATAGGAAGCAGACTGAGGAACAAGTACAACTGGAGGAAAGAAGAGCATGAATAGAAATGGGTTGAAGACAGGCAATTTAGGGTCAAGGAGAAAACAGAGTGGTGGCAAAACCTCCACAGGAACAGATATACTGTTGTCTAGAAGAGAACAAATAGGCATCAAGTGCTACGGAAATGAGTTTTGTGCTTTTCACTGCTAAGTCTCCTAAAGCACAAACAGCTACTAGAAATGGCAAGAATGCAATGTACTGATTATACTTAAAACCTACTGCCTTAACTACTGAAAAAAGAGTAAAAATAATAGTGACTCATTTCATGGTTAGTATTAAAAATAAATTATTACTATTATTATTACTAGTACTAGTACTAGCAGTACATCACCTTCAGCCAGTACATTGTCACACTGCCTAGTGTTTTTAGGGTATTAATGAAAACTAGCTTATCTGACTTTTAAATTATATATTCTGTGATGAACTTGACCTTAGTCAACTTGACATGACTATCTTCCCCATTGCCGGGGGGGGGGGTTAGCAAAGCTTGAAAACCAGGCAGTGCTGAATGAAATATTTCAAGTTTAATTTCCTTGACATACTTAGGGAATTCAATCTTTGCAAATTGCAGCACGTCATGGCCTGATCTGCACTTTTGGACTAAGCTGCCGATCTGGATTTACCACCGAAGGGATTTTGCCCTCTGAATTTTGCGATGAAGTCCAAAAGTATCAAAATGCATTTGAACTTAAATATGTATTTTGAGAAAAATATATGCATTTAAATATATTTAAAATGTATTTATATTGAGAGGATTTTATACACACCCACTCACCCACCAATATATGTTCTTCCTGATGTTTCGTTGGAATCTCCTTTCAATAATCAGTAATCCATTTTGAAGGCAATGTCTCTGTATCATATAAATAGATGATAGAGATAGATAGATGATAGATAGATGATAGATAGATAGATAGATAGATGATAGATAGATAGATAGATAGATAGACAGACAGACAGACAGAAGGCTGATTGTCGAAGAATTGATGCTTTTGAATTATGTTGTTGGAGGAGACTCTTGAGAGTCCCATGGACTGCAAGAAGATCAAACCTATCCTTTCTGAAGGAAATCAGCCCTGAGTGCTCACTGGAAGGACAGACCCTGAAGCTGAGGCTCCAATACTTTGGCCACCTCATGAGAAGAGAAGACTCCTTGGAAAAGACCCTGATGTTGGGAAAGATGGAGGGCACAAGGAGAAGGGGACGACAGAGGACGAGAAACTGCGGGAGGCATTGGAAGACAGGAGTGCCTGGCGTGCTCTGGTTCATGGGGTCACGGAGAGTCAGACATGACTAAACGACTAAACAACAACAAGATAGATAGATAGATAGATGATAGATAGATAGAACATATATTGGTATATATATATTGGTTTAATGCAGAAATAGACCAGAATTATGAATAAAATGTGCAAAACTTGCACTTACTGAAAATAGACTGATTCATGCATCCCTTGGTGTGCTCCTACTTGTGATACACAGAAGCAACAAAGGATCTAAGATAAGATATGTTTGGACACAGTAGTGTCTGGGAGCTGGCCCCTGGACATTGCCTTCAAAATGGATTACTGATTACCAGTGTGGTGGAGCCAGTGTGGTGTAGTGGTTAAGAGCGGTAGTCACGTAATCTGGGGAACCGGGTTCGTGTCTCCACTCCTCCACATGCAGCTGCTGGGTGACCTTGGGCCAGTCACACTTCTTTGAAGTCTCTCAGCCCCACTCACCTCACAGAGTGTTTGTTGTGGGGGAGGAAGGGAAAGGAGAATGTTAGCCGCTTTGAGACTCCTTGAAGGGAGTGAAAGGCGGGATATCAAATCCAAACTCTTCTTCTTCTTCTTCTTCTGAAAGGAGATTCCAACTAAACATCAGGAAGAACTTTCTGACAGTAAGAACTGTTTGACAGTGGAACAAACTCCCTCAAGAGGCTGTGGATCCTCCTTCTTTGGAGGTTTTTAATCAGGGGTTGGGTGGCCATCTGTCATGGATGTTTTAGTTGAGATTCGTGCATTGCTGGGGGTTGGACTAAATGACTCTTGGGGTCCCTTCCAACTCTGATTCTTAGAAAACTGTAGCAGTGCTACTTCTCCTATAGGAACAAATCAAAATATTTCCTCAGTTCTAGTCCATTATTATCCTGTTGTTCTATAATGCCTTAAGTTCTGCTGCAGTTGATTTCTAATGGGGAAAAAAAGAGAATTTCGATGATGGGTTTTACCCCTCAAAACATAAAACAAACCACTGCTACACAACCCTGACACCTTTTATTCTTTTGATTTCTATACAAATAAAAATACTGTAAATGTTAGCTTTTCAAAGGAGAGTCATATATTTTCTCCAGCACCCCAGTGAAGTATTAAAAATAATAAGTAAACAAGATATCAAACTTTCAATAAAATTTTTAGAAGGCTTTTGTGCCAACCTTTAAAAAAAAGATGTTATTTTGTGGCTTAGGGAAAGTATTATAGTTGTTTTGTTAAACATTTTTCTTTCCTGGAGATCTACCATGGCCACATTTATTTATATGGCCAACATATTCACATATATAGCTCTCTCAGTTCTGTTCACCTGTGTTTGATACGCATTTTGTTCTGGTACTTGTCAACAAGTACCAAGTCCAGAAAATTCACAGTACAGTGGTATCTTGGTTTAAGAACAGCTTAGTTTATGAACAACTTGGATTAAGAACACTGCAAACCCGGAAGTAGGTGTTTTGGTTTGTGAACTTTGCCTTGGAAGCAGAACATGTTTCACTTCCTGTTGAGTGTGTTCCATTTGTAAATTGAGTCCCCCCGCTGCTATGGGAAAGCACGCCTTGGTTTAAGAACGCTTTGATTTATGAACGGACTTCCAGAAAGTTCGTAAACCAAGGTACCACTGTATGTCCTCTATCAATCACAATTGACACAATGATGATAAAGAAGAGAGATTGTTTCCTTGTTTCCTTGAAACATTCAAGATATATTATCTGAATAGTCTTGTTTAAATTAAATCAATCTCTTGATTCCAGTATTAATTAGTCATTTAAATTTTTTATTGCTTCTAATCAGAGTTAGGTATCCAAAGCACACTTTCTATGAAGCAACCATTATATAATGCATCTTCCAAGTAAACATGTAGAGGATTGGTCTGTACATTAATATTAATCACTATATCTGTATCTGTATCTGTATCTGTATCTGTATCTGTATCTGTATCTGTATCTGTATCTGTATCTGTATCTGTATCTGTATTTGTATCTGTATCTGTTGTGTGTGTATCTCTTTTAATAAGCATCCTGTTATCATTTATTGTTGTGATACAAACAATAAAGGTTGACAAATCCTTATTTAAAATCCTTGGGATTTTAAAAGCCCTTTTTGTGTTTTCTTAACATTTCCCACAACTTCTGCACGGACTTCAGAAACAATGAACATTTGCATCATGTTTCCTTAAAAAAAATTTAAAAAATGGTTTTCCAAATTAAAATTTTACAGTCACCTGTCCAACTTACAACGAGGAATCTCCTGGACTTTCCTCCTCCCCTTCGTGGGTCCTACTGTTAATCATTTCCTCCTGCATCTTTTATGATAATCCAAAATCTTTTAACTTTCCATTGTGTCCAAAATTCACCGTTAAACTCAATTGTGTCCAAAATTCACCGTTATTCCAATCCTACTTACAATGTTGACTGTTTGCAATGGTTTTTAAGATAAATTATAATTTTCCCCCATTCCTTATTAAAATTTAGGTCTTCCTGATTTCTGATTCTTCCTGTCATTTTAGCCATTTCGGCAATAATCCATCAACTTGATCTGCCACTCTTCTTTGGTAGGGACTTTATCTTCTTTTCATCTCTGGGCCAATAACATCTGCATAAATCACAGACATAAATTGTCTTATCTGCTCCCTTGGCATTTTGGCACCTAGAATTCCTAAAAGGAAGGCTTTGGGTTTTGCTTTTTAGAAAAGATTATTTTAAACTTTTTTTTTTTTTTTTGCATCTCATAAAATATCACTAACCCAAAATTATTTTAATACCTTACATTTCTACCACATATGATATAAGGATTTGCATCATGTTTCCAGGGCTCCTCCTTGAGGAGATTTCACCCCTCCCATACCCAAGAATCTCCTGACCATCTCCTGATGATCTCTGCTGACTCTCCACAGAGAAGAGGAGGCGTGTCCTGCCTATTTACTTATTCTGCCCAGCAACATATCTGTGTGTGTGAGAGAGAGTCAGTCAGTCAGTGTATCGGAGAGAGTGAGAGTGTTAGAGATCCTAGAGATAAGATTGCTGCTAAGAGCAGCTGCAGACTCTCAGTATAGCATTGCTTTATGCTCAGAATATTTAGCTCTGTATATAGTTTTGTACCATAGTTGTAGTTATAGAATAAAAGGAAGATATTTTACAGAGCTGCTCTCCGAGTGGTTTATACTCTGCAAGACTCTGCAAGACTCTGCTGCGCAACGACTGTAGTATTGAGACAGTGAATCCGGTGCTCTCAGCTCTAAGCTGTGAGTCCACAGCACTGTGACCTGTTCCTGTGGGAGAAGGAGGTCTCTGGCGGTGCTACCCAGCTCGCCTAGCCCAGTCGGGGTTGAGGTACATGAGTCCAGTTGGCGCACTGGCTCTAGGGCGATGCTGACATCGGTTATGGGCCCAGTCGTTGTTCCAGTCGTCTGGCCTGGCGTTGTTCCAGTCATCCCAGGCGTCCCAGTCGTCCCAGTCGCCAGAGGTTTCTGTTGCTGTTTGCTGGACGGTGGAACGGACGCTGCATGCTGGACTGATTTGCGGTGCCCAGAAGCAGAGCTGTTTTGGAGCAGAGTATTCAAGCTGCCGCTGTTGCTGTTGCTGCTGCTTGATTTATGGAGGTATGTTGCTGACTGCCATAGGAAGAAGATAGCATCCCTGTTTGCCTGTTAATTGCGCTCTGAGTGGGAGAGAGAGTGGCTGAAGGAGTCAAGGCTTTATATGTGTTGCACGAGGGAAGTGTCTTGCTCTAAGTAATAGCAGACATGGCCTGTGCACATTCTGGCCAGATGGCTCTGTCCTTTCCCCTCCTTACGCCTGAAACTTATGGAGTTTGGCAAGTAAAGATGAAAGCACTTTTACAGAGGGAAAAGCTATTTCACACGATAGAAGATGACCCTCCCGATGAGGATGCAGATGATTGGGCTGAGTGGCATGCTGCAGACATGAAAGCCCGAGGGACAATTGTTTTGAGTGTGTCAGACCACTTGCTGGTGAACTTAGAGGGTCAAGAGACTGCACAAGCTGTTTGGCATAAGTTGAGAGATATGCATCTGAGGCAGAATGCTGGTTCCAGTGTGATTTTCTTTAAGAAGCTGTGCAGGCTGCAGTTGGAGAAAGGTGGTGATTTGCCTAGCCATCTATCTCAATTAAAGTGTCTCAGACAGGACCTTGTTCAGCGAGACCTGGCTATTTCAGAGGCTGTATTTGCAATGCTAATGATCAATAGCCTAGATGAGTCTTATGATGGAGTGGCTGCCCAGATTTCCACGATGCCTTCTGACCGGCTAACAGAAGATTATGTCTCTAGTGTGCTTCTGAATGAGTGGGATCGCAGACAGGCTGTTAAAGAAAGCCGGGAAAACTGTGCTGTTAAAAATGTACTTGAAAATGTGCCTGAGTCTTCAGCAGAGGAAAGTGAAAGTGAAACTGCTGCTGTTAAAGCTTTGAAATTGAAGCGGTGCTTTTCGTGTGGAGCACAAGGCCATTTGAGTTTCCAGTGCAAGAAGTCTTCAAAGAAGAAGGGAAACTTCAGAGGCAGAGGGGGAGGAGGACTAAATCCCCAAGCACCTGCTACTTCAAAGGTCTTGATCTCTCGCTGTTCCAGTCAACGTGGGCGGAGTTTCTTCGTGGTCGACTCTGGCTGTGCAAACCATGTGGCCAAAGATAAGAATCTCTTTGTTCAGCTTGAGAAGCAAGAGAAAGAAATTCATCAAGCAGATGGGACAGTTCTCACAAGTGTGGCTCAGGGAACTGTGTTCTTAAAGAGCCTGAATGCAACTATTAAGAATGTCCTGTATGCACCTGATATTCAGGACAATTTGTTGAGTGTTTCCCAGCTTGATCGTCAAGGGTTTAAGGTGGTGTTTGCTAAATCTCGCTGTGAAATTCTTAGAGATGGCAAGCTCATTTTGTATGCAAAATGTGTAAATGGATTGTACCAATTGCCTTTTGTTTCAGGTACAGGCACTGCAGAAGCAACTGAGAAAGAGTGTTGCAATTTATCTGTGGATAAGAATGAGAAGTTGCATGACCAATGTATTCATTATTATCACCGTATTTATGCTCATCTGAATTTCCAGGCTGTGGCAAAAATGCCTGATATGGTTCAGGGTATGAGGTTGAAAGACTGTCCCTACCACATGAAATGTGTTTCTTGTGCAGAGAGTAAGGCAAGGCAAGCTCCCAAAGGTACAGAGTCTGGGAGAGAGGCCAAGAAACCATATGAAGTCATTCATGCAGACTTAGTGGGGCCTCTAGCGCTCTCTAGAGGCAATTCAAGGTTTTTCATGGTTCTGATAGACTATTCGAAATATGTTTGGATCTATGTGCTGCAGAAGAAGTCTGAAGCCTTTACCAAGTTTCGCCAGTTTTGTAAATGGCTCAGAAACGTACATAATGAGAATGTACGTTTTCTTTTCACAGATAGGGGTGGAGAGTTTTGTTCAGAAGAGTTTGAGAGTTTTCTTTCTGAACAGGGCATTGAGCATAGGACGGCCACGCCCAGATCACCCTGGCAGAATGGTTTATGTGAGAGAGTGAGCCAGACCCTGCAGCAAGGAATCAGAACACTGTTACATGATTCGGGGCTGCCCAATCCCTTTTGGGCTGAAGCGCTTTCGTTTTTCTGTCATGTGTATAACAGGAGATACCAGTCTAGTGTAAATTGCACCCCATATGAGATGCTTCATGGAAGAAAGCCATGTGTAAAACATTTTAAAATTTTTGGTTCGGAGGTTTGGGTGCACACCTCGCAAGGTGACCAACTGAGCAAGCGTGGAGAACATGGTATTTTCCTAGGATATGAGAAAGGGTCTTATCGTGTTCTGATCACAGACACGAAAACCATAAGGCTGACCAGGAGTATTGATGACAATCCACAATGGGACAAAGTTGGTGTTTTTCAGTATCATCCCATTTGTGATGATGGTGCAAAAGGGGCAAAGAAAGTTAAGAGGGAGGCAAGTGTTATTGGTGGTGATAATCCTGATGCCAGTGTAGTTCCAGATGGTGGCACAGATTATCAGAGCACAAAAGCCTCAGGTGAGTCTGACGCTGACTCAGACTTAGCAGCTTCGTATACTTTAGCTCCCCATTCTCCCAAAGAGGAGGAAGCACCAGAACAAGAGGATCAGAGAGTTCTGCGCAGATCCGAGAGAACAACCAAGGGTGTACCACCAAAAAGGTTTTCTGAAGAGTTTGCAAAGACTGCGGTCACAAGCAACTCTGGTGGAGTTTTCAAACCTAGCATGAAGTGTGCTGAGAGTAGTATCATGTTTCCAGGGCTCCTCCTTGAGGAGATTTCACCCCTCCCATACCCAAGAATCTCCTGACCATCTCCTGATGATCTCTGCTGACTCTCCACAGAGAAGAGGAGGCGTGTCCTGCCTATTTACTTATTCTGCCCAGCAACATATCTGTGTGTGTGAGAGAGAGTCAGTCAGTCAGTGTATCGGAGAGAGTGAGAGTGTTAGAGATCCTAGAGATAAGATTGCTGCTAAGAGCAGCTGCAGACTCTCAGTATAGCATTGCTTTATGCTCAGAATATTTAGCTCTGTATATAGTTTTGTACCATAGTTGTAGTTATAGAATAAAAGGAAGATATTTTACAGAGCTGCTCTCCGAGTGGTTTATACTCTGCAAGACTCTGCAAAACTCTGCTGCGCAACGACTGTATTATTGAGACAGTGAATCCGGTGCTCTCAGCTCTAAGCTGTGAGTCCACAGCACTGTGACCTGTTCCTGTGGGAGAAGGAGGTCTCTGGCGGTGCTACCCAGCTCGCCTAGCCCAGTCGGGGTTGAGGTACATGAGTCCAGTTGGCGCACTGGCTCTAGGGCGATGCTGACACTCCTTCCCCCACCATTGTCCTCTTCGCCATTCTAATACATTGTATTTTCTCATTATCAATTATAAATAAAATGAGTTATAATATTAAGAAAACAACACAGAGAAAGATAAAATCCAGTTTGTTTCCTATTTCTTATTATCAGTGCTATTTTTCTAGAAAAAAGAGGTGCTGGAACTCACCCTGAAGACCCAGCAGTGGGGGAAGCCACTCGGGCGCCTAGGGCGGCATGCCCATAGAGGCGGGGTGCACCACAGGGCCTCTGGAGTCTGCCTGCTTCCTGTCAGGAGTGTGTGCAGGAGCTGGGCCCTGTGACCAGTAGGGCTTCGCAGGACTGGGGCCTTCCTAAGTTTGTTCTGGAGAGGCAAAGCCCAGGCGCACAGGTGAGGCCGCTTGGTAACTCACTGCACCTGGTGGCAAGGACCGGGAAGGGATATAAGGTCAGCATTTCCCTTTGGCTCTTTGCCACAGCAACATGTTTCCTGCTCTTGCTGAGTTTGGCTTCTTGCTTCCTGATCCTTGGACCCCGGCTTCTTGACTCCTCGCTTCTTGACCCTTGGACCTTTGACTTCGTGACTCTTTGCTTCTCAACCCTTGGACCCTTGACTTTGTGACTCCCTTCTTCCTGACCCTTGGACCTCTGGCTTCTGGACTCTCCTTCCTGCTCCCACCCCACCATCTTGCCCCCAGTCCTGACGTCCTCAGCCGTGACTTCGATTGCCCGCAGACAGGACCGTGACACCTCCTTCCTCTCACTCATCCGCCCTACAGCTGAGAGGGGTTGGCGGGCAGACTGTTTGGGCAGCACGGAGTCTGCGTGCGCAAAAGCCACCGTGTCTCTCCTGGGATGAGACGTGTGGCTCGGGCACGCTTCAGGCCCCGCGGTGAGTGCCGTCCAGCATTTTGCACCCCCCTCTCAGTGGTGACACCCGTGGCTGCCCACATCCACCGTACCCACTTCCTCTGCCCTTGTGAACACTACCCTTGTTTTCTTATAATGGCAGTGATGACCACCTGAGAGGTGCCACAGCTTTGCTCTGGTGAACTCTGGCTGGGGTGGTGGTGGTGGAATGTCCTGCTTATTATCATCCTCAGCTGGTATGTAGGTCTACCTTCATACTACTACTTTGAATTTATCCAAATTGCACTGCTTGCCCCATAATATCCATTCCCATGCTATGCACACCAACAGTTCCCAGACCCCCTTGTTAGTACCACTTTGATTTATAACATTTTAACTATTAAGATGGCTCCACAGAACAAAATTCTGTGCAATTTTGTCAATTCTTAAGTACTTAGGAATGCATCTGAACATTGTGTTTTTCATATGACATGCTTAGAGTATTCTTTTCAGAACCTTCACCTAAAAAGGAAGAGCTCTAGGCATTCCAAGATAACATATAATAGGCCAGTGCGCTCATCTATCAGCAGAAGCTGTTCCCAATTTAGCAAACCTCTCTGGCATCCAGCATGGCTTAAAATAAGCTAATCCTGCATTTCTCATAGTGTAAGGTCCAAAGGTAAGCATTTCATCGCAGTGGTTCAGGCACTGGTAACTTTTAGACTGGATTACTGCAGTGCATTTTACGGTATGTGGGGCTTTCCTTTCACTTGGTCTGGAAACTGCAGTGAGGGCAGAATGCTGCCACACAATTGCTTACTTGAGTATTGCCACCATAATATATCTCTCTGTGCTCATAGATCTTCACTGGCAGAGAGTTCACTACTAGGTAGAGTTCAGGTTTTTACTTTGTTGTTGTTTAGTCGTGTCCGACTCTTCGTGACCCCATGGACCAGAGCACGCCAGGCACTCCTGTCTTCCACTGCCTCCTGCAGTTTGGTCAAACTCATGTTGGTAGCTTTGAGAACACTGTCCAACCATCTTGTCCTCTGTCACCCCCTTCTCCTTGTGCCCTCCATCTTTCCCAACATCAGGGTCTTTTCCAGGGAGTCTTCTCTTCTCATGAGGTGGCCAAAGTATTACTACTGTTATATAAATCCATATGTTTTGGCAGAACTATCCAGATGCATGATTTGGTTATATCTGTTTTTAAATTGGTTTAACATTTTTCTGTGTTTAATGTTTTTAAAAGTTTTAGTTGCTTTAAATAATTTTAAAATGTTTTAAATATGACTTTATTTTATTTTTAACTGTGTTAACTATATATACATCAGAGACGTATGGTGTTCCATTGAGAGGAAATGTGGAATAAGAATTAAATCAATATTTTTTTTAATAAATAAATCTTAAAGAACAAAAAAAATGGCTCTTGCTGCATATTCAGTCCTACTGTGTGAAGTCAGGACTGAATGTTTCTGTTATTCAAATCAAAGGGCATGATAATTACCAAAAGGTCCCATAAATACTTATTACATTTTGCCTCCACCACACTTTAATTCTGTTCAGAATCATGTGCATGGAATATTGCCCTAATATTTCCTCAAAGAAAAACAGCTTGACAGTTTCCTTCTGTGTGTATCAAGTATTTCATATAGTACATAACTTATTAACATTAATTTTGAGAGTAGTTTAATTATATCAGGTGAATAAACCAGTATATCTAGAGGTAACGAGTGATGATGAAAGGCAAAACACAATATGTGTCCTAGATTTCCCTGGTATTTGGCAAATTGCTGTACTTTGTTGAATGCTGTGACAACTGGGGGAGCGATTATTGAATGAAAGATGTAAGTTATGTGCCTTTTAGGCTGGCTTTTCCATTTAATTCTTCGGATAATTTGCACTGCACATCAATCTCAGACCTTAGGTGTAAAGGCCAGCACCATTAGCCGGTTCCTTGCATATATTGTAAGAACAGACTTCAGGTTTGTGCACTAAATAGTCTAGTAGTATGGGAAGATAAGGCAAATACTTTCTCCTGCATTTAGGTTTGTTACAAAAAGCACCCACCTACCCTGAGAAGTATATTTCAAAAGGTCTCAAAACCATGTTTGTTTGGGGTTTAGTTTTGCTTTGCAGTTTTCAGCATGCACTGTCGTTCCTAAAATAAGCATCCAGCTGTCAAGTCCTGCACCACATTTCAGTATAGATTTGACAATAGGCGTAGTAAAGCTGGTGGGGGAATGTCTTCAAGATTCTAACCGTATATGCCTACTATTCCTAGGACTATTTAAAACTAGCTAGGTTTCTCCTGTGCCAGATCCACTTGTTTTGAATGGATTTGAGTGGCAACAAATAACTTGCTAATGTCTTTAATTATTTTATTGTTCATGATGGGATGCCCTCAAAATGAAACACCGTGAGAAAAACCTGACTGGACCTGTATCCAAAACTAAACTATATATATATATATATATATATATATATATATATATATATATATATTCAAACCAGTGCTGTGAGAAGTAGTTTGGACTTTGTGATTGGTTTTGTTACTAAGTAGCAAATAATGTGTATTTATATAAAATGGCTGTTACTCTGTTTATGTCTTAAAACCATAATGCAGAGTCATGTTACAGAAGACATAGGATGTACAGAATTGATGCCATGTTGTATCATGAAGCTGGTATCCTAAAGGGGCAGTTCCATGCTGTGTGAGATAATTTATATCTAACTGGTCAAACAGGTTTCCACAGGTTTTGACACTGATCATTGTCTTCTGTGTTTGTATTTATAGCATGAGGATATCTTAAACTATTTTTTCTATTTATTCTTAACTGTTTCCGCTCTCCAACCCCCTTTTCATCTGAAAACTTGCCAACCAACATGACTTTAAAAGATTGAGAGTACCCCAAAGCTGCCTTGTTGAATGGTTTCCTCTTTGGGGATCTTTTCTCACAGGGCAGTGGATTTCTAGAGAATGATAATCATGATATTTTGCACTTCTTTACAGTCTTTTATCATAAATTCACAGAGGCCCGTAGAAACATTAAACTCCCCAAATATGACCATCAAGTACAGTCGAAATGTTCCTTACCCTACAGATTGGTGAAAATGAAGACAGAATAAGGGACCTGTCATATTTTGCAGATCCTGGGATGATGTTGCTCCAGTGCTAAGAACAACTCGTAGGTGTTGACTTAGGACCATTGACGAATTCTGAAAATATTTGCGGGAAGAATTTGTAGCAGAAATCCATTCTGTTTTTATTCCCCCTCAGCACTGTATGCTGACCTGAAAGTCTCTGAGTTTAGTAGCTGACACACCAAGTAAAACATTGTACAGAAGGGAAGACCTTACACAAACATAACCTTTTGCTAGCTACAAGGCAGAAGGGTTGCGTGTCAAAACCCCTCCCCCAGAAAGAAAGACACAGGACACAATGTTTAAGTTTAATGGGCATGAAATGGCCACAACTTTATTGATTAGAGAATTGAAGGTATTGGCCCTAGGCATTGGCTCCTATCCGCTACCCGGCATGATGTCCGGGAAGGGTTAACACTAACCGTGGGAGGCCCCCGTTGGAGTACGCCAACTAGGATCCCACGGGTGTCACCGCTTGGGGCGTGCCGGGGGCCCTTACCTAGGTAGGTTTCGGACAAGACAACGCCCCTCGGAGTCCTGTACCGGACTACCCCATTTCCTGGGGGAAGGTGATGGCGTTCCTTCCCCCCCCCCATCCATTTGCATAACAATTGAACCCCAGCCAATGCCTAACCGCCAATACAGGGAAAGTTGTGACGGTTTGCTACGAGGTAGGCGAAAAAACCAAATGGCGGAAGATCGCCAACTTGGAAAAATTCCTACCAGGCCCCTTGCGGCGACCAACCGAAGTCCATAGCAAGGTCATGACTACCTACGGCTACCTAAACGTCTAAGGGTGGGTGGGATGGGAAAACCTCTCAGCTGGTCGGGAGTGAAGAGGGCGGACCCTGGGCGTGCCCGGCTTAAAATACCTTAAGCCACGCCTCCCCCCGGCCCGCCGATAGGCGGGCGGGGTCGCGAGCACGCCCAGGGATTCCCCCAACTCTCGCGGGGGCCAAGGTTAGCCCCCGCGCTTGGGGAGGAGGGGCTAGACCGCAACCCCCTCTCCTCCCCATAGTTGGAAATGGCTATAGCAGTCTGGATAACAGGACATCTATTAAAGTTCTAATCCTAGAAGTAGAAACTGACTAGCGGTGTTGTGCCAGGAACTTGGTGTTGGTTGTTGAAGTAGAGGGTGGTCATCAACTAAAATTTACCCAGAGTAGACCCACTGAAATTAATGAACATGACTACATTAATTTCAATAGGTTAACCCTTGAACAAATACCATCCCAAGATGGGCTCATAGGAACAGCTGATGAAAAAGTTACCTAGTTAAATTTAAATATTTCTGTTTCGAAATAGTTAAAATACCATATAAGATAAAAAGACAGAGTAACTAGGTTGAAGTTGATTTAGATAATATGTATTTTAGCATGATTTACTTGTTTAGCATTTTCAAACACAGTGAGTTTCTTTTCCACAAACCCACAAAAGCAAACTAATTTACTCAGATCTCAACATTATTTCCTTGAAAAAAAGTTATACTTTCATTTTGGCTATCAGAATAACTGTACTAATACCTACATTAAATCCTTCTCATCCTCTCAATGATAAGTATTTTATAAAAGTCAATGTAGTTATATCATTGCTATGGAACTTCCTTCTATTAGACATGTGACAAAGCTCTGTGCTTCAGTTTTTCCAGAAGACTATAATTATGGTGGCGTTTCAGACATGAAGTTTATTAGTTAGGTAATGGTCTGCCCCAATTACGTTATCTCTGCATCTGTAAAAAAAGAACCCTTGCAATGTTGAATTTGTTAAAGTTTCAAATTTCATACTATTTTTATTGTTAGCCAATGTGTGTGGGCATTTGCCCAGAAAATTAGCATAAAAATATTCTAAATAATCACCACCACTATCACAAAGGACAAGTTTATACTCTTTGGATTAGAAATAACCACTGCAGTTGCTTTTGAGAACCAGTCATTATACTGTTCTTGAACGTTTAGAGCAGTGTTTCCCAAACGTTTTTGGGCAACGGCACACCTGTTTACTGAAAAAAAATCTCACGGCACACCACCATTAAAGCCCCGCCCCGTGACGTCAGCGCGCAGCGTCACGCCGGGAGGGACGCACAAAAGTGAAAGTTTTTTCCCTCCCCCTTGCCGGGGAACCTCCAAGCTTTGGGCAGGCAGGCAGGCAGAGCTGGGAAGGGGGTTTCCAGGGGACACGGCAGCTCCTCGAAAGGCTTCTCTCAGCTGCGCTCAATCCTCCTCGGAGAGGATTTCCCCTCCGGTCCCATGCCTTCATTTGGGGCATCGCTCCGGCTGCTCCCTCTCCCGCCGCGCAGGAGCGATGCCTCTCTCTGGCTCTCCCTCCGCGCAGGCTGAGGGAGGGAGGGAGGTGCGCGTGTGACCCGTCTCTGCTGGGAGACCAAACCCAGCGAGGCAGAGTCGCGCGGAGGCACCCAGGCAGCGCTGCCGGCTGCGAGGAGGAGCGCCAGGCAGCAGCAGGAGGCGCGGCCTCTCCTCGCCGCCGCCGCCCCGCCTCTCGCCGCCCGACTCGCCCGCCTCCCTCCAGGCATCTCGCGGCACACGAGGCAACGTCTCACGGCACACTCGTGTGCTGCGGAACACCGGTTGGGAAACACTGGTTTAGAGCACGAGTGGGAAAACTGCATCCCCACTACAACTTCCACCATCCCTAACCCTTGATCTTACTGACTAGGATTGATGGGAAAATGAGGTCTTTACATTGAATTGTAGAGTTGGAAGCGACCCCAAGAGTCATTTAATCCTCTGCAATGCAGTGAATCTCGGCTTAAGCATCCATGACAGATGGCCATCCAACCTCTGCTTAGAAACCTCCTAGGAAGGAGAGTTCACAACCTCCCAAGGGAGACTATTCCACTGTCGAACAGCTCTTACTGTCCAAAAGTTCTTCCCTGATGTTTAGTCGAAATATCATTTCTTGTAACTTGAAGCCATTGGTTTGAGTCCTACCCTCCAGAGCAGGAGAAAACAAGCTTGCTCCCTCTTCCATGTGACAGCCTTTGATCAGAGGGCATATATTATACCTCCCTTCATCCAAGGATCACAGGGCAGTTGACACATAAAAACACAAAAATGCATACTATAGTAACAAACCAAAGCAATACCCCCACAACACACACACACACACGCACACACACACAGAGAGAGAGAGAGAGAGAGAGAGAGATTAAAACCTGGGAGAATGGGAGAAGAGGACTCTCTTTGCCTGGCACCTAAAGATAAGTAACTAAGGTGCTGGGTGAGCCTTCTATGAAGCAAAACTCTGCTATGAAGCTATTTTAGTAAAACAACAGTTTACAGTCACTTTACAGTTTAGGAGCCACACAAGGCTGAACATTGTATGAGCCAAGGCCAGGCAAGAAATCAAGAACTGAGAGCTCTACTTTGCTTGGGGAGCAAGTCAGAATAAGCAGGTAATACTCCAGATGGCTAGGTGACTTATATTCAGAGCTTTTTTCCATCTGAAACTTGCCCGAACTCAGTCCCAGCACCTCTCAGGTGGGATTCCATTGCCATTCTAAGAGAACACAGTCAGTTCCAGCACCTCTTTTTTAGAAAAATAGTGCTGCTTTTACTTTTCACAGAATGAGTTGTTAGTAAATAAATCTGGTCCAATGACAACAACAGTGGTGAGTCCAACTTTTAAATTTCTTGAGAAGGAATGAAACCTTCTGTGTTGCTGGTGCTGTCTTACGATCTTTTCAGCCTTCAGTTTCAGACTGTGAATGCCTAATGTTGTACTTGAATGTCAGAACACAGAATCTCTGGTAATTATGTTGTGATGTTTGTGCAGCAGTTACTAAGGGTTGCCAAACATCTTTCAAAGAAGATCAAGCCTTCCAGAGTCCTCACTGCCCCCACTCAGGCATGTGTTGCATTTACAGTTTAAAAGGAAGCTGTTCTGCAGAGTTTACATCTCTGAGAAATTACCGTTAAGGGCTTTAAAAAATAAATAAATCAAGGGTCTTGTAAATTATTCTTCATCAATAATCCAAACTGTTTATTAGTCTACCAGCTGAAGGTTAATGGTTAGCAGTCAAGTTTAACAAATTACATGTATATATTTTTGGCCGTGGGAGTGGGTAGAGATAATACAAGCTCAGACTCAGAAGAAGATATTCTATGTAATTTGGTTGCTGTCATTCCTTTGGAAAGTCCTCATTAACTCTGCAATTGATACACTGATAACCTCATATTGATCTGGTAAATTATGTTGCTTTCTGCTCCATGTATTCAACTTTTCATGTAAATATGCTAATTTATAATGTAGATTTGTCTTATTTATCATCACTTGTTTTATGAACTCATACATTACAGAGCTTTTCAAAATTTATAGACTACTGCAGAACACTGTGCCTACATTCTCAAAGAGAAGGGAGTCTGAGATAGATGGGAGCTTCTTAAAGGTAAAATATTGAAGACACAAATGCAGACAATTCGAACAAGAAAGAAAAGTAGGAGGCATCTAAAGGAACAAGTGTGGCTGCATAAGGAGCCTACAGATGAGCTGAGATTTAAGGAGGACCTGTATAAGAGATGGAAGAAAGGAGAAATCACAAAGGAAGAAAGGTATACACAAATAGAAATCAATTGCAAGGAAGGTCAAGCAGGCCAAAACTCAGAATGAGCTTAGCCTTTCAAGATAGGTTAAAAATATTTTTTAAAGTTTCTTCAGCTATGTTTGAAGCAAGAGGGAGAAGAAGTGATAGGTTCTCAGCATGGGGAAGATGGAGAAAAGCTATGGGATGACAGAGAAAGTGGAACTGCTCAACTTTGCCTCTGTCTTCGCCCAAAAGGAAATCAGTGACTTAGTGATAATAAAATTAATGATGCAAGGCGGAGGCTGCAGCTCAAGATAAGAAAAGAGGTGAATTCAAATCTTCAGGGCCTGATGAGCTGAACAAAAAGGGTACGAAAAGGAGCTTTAGGGAAGTGATCTATTTCCCATCTGGGAAATAAGAGCTAAGTTGTGAGAGGTTTCTGTTGTGATGCATTCTTGGAAAGATTTCAGCTTAAAGGGTTTGTTGAGAGTATTCAGTTGGTGATAAGTATTCAGTTGGTGCTAAAAAAATAAATAATATTTAATAGGAATTCCGAAGTGTAGGTTCTACAACACTAAAGGTGCAATTACTACAATGAGTGTAGGACCTCACCTACAGAGCACAATGATCAATCTTGTTTCGCTTCAGTAGCATGGCTAAGATCACCAACACAAAACAGTTGTTTTTAGCAGAGTTGTTTTCCTTCTCACACACAAAACAGACACTCTGTATTTACACACATTCTATATACAAGTTACACGAAGCCCCTTTCTCTCTCCCTGGTGCCAGAGAGGATTCTGTATTTCAAAGTCCTTGCTTGAACCAGTGTCCATTAGCAAGTGCTAAGTCCAGTTGCTCAGCGTCCTGCCGCAAACTCTGCCCTCTGAGTTCTGAAGCCTGACCATTCTCCAACTTATTCTTAGATGGTTTCTTCAAGAAGTCTTCACATGAATCCACAGCCCCAACAGATAGGATTCAACAATTCCTGCAGTCTCCCATCATGACCCACACTGTATGCTGCAAACTGAGCTCTTTTATACATGAAGTTACTTGCCAAATATGCCCAGTAACATAGATAAGAAAGTGGGGCATGATTCAACATTACCAACTCTTGTAGAATTATGTACCTCATGGTACATGAGGAGCAGTGCTTTCTATGATGGAAGAGGCCAACCCATCTACTCCTCCATAGTTCAATATATAAAGTTATTAAAAAGAGGTTTTCTTTGTTTATATGTGAATGTCATTGGCCATAACATTACATGACCACAAGTTTCACAATAATCTATTTTGTGGAGCATGGTGGGTCCCCCCCCCCCGTAAATGTTATTTTATTCATATTTGCTATTTTAATCAAGTAGTTGCAGTTCCTTCTTTTTACTGCAGGAGTAAATAAATCCTGCATCAACCAAATGAAGAAAGATTTATAAATAAAGGAAATTGAAGAAAAGCTTGTCTGTAATCTGCCAGGCTCCTTGTCTACTTCTAAAGTTGCTTTTGGTATACAATTTTCCTTTCAAAGTAATACCATCTTTTCCACCCCTGCCCCACTCCTGAAGAAGCCCACCTTGGATCCTATGGTTTATTCCCCTTTCTTGGGTAAGGTGGTAGAGAGGGTGGTGGCTGAGCAGCTAAAAGTGCTCCTGGAGGATATAAATTATGTGGATCCATTTAAATCTGGGTTCAAGAGTGGTTTGGGGTCTGAATCGCCCTTGGTCACCCTGATAGATGACCTGTATTGAGAGTGGGATGGTTGTTTGTGTGTGGTAGACCATGGATTCCCCCTGGACTGACTCTATGTGATTGGTATTCAACGCACTCTTTTAAAATGATTCTACTTCTGGAAAAGACTCTGATGTTGGGAAAGATTGAGGGCACAAGGAGAAGGGGACGACAGAGGACAAGATGGTTGGACAGTGTTCTTGAAGCTACCAACATGAGTTTGACCAAACTGCAGGAGGCAGTGGAAGAAAGGAGTGCCTGGCGTGCTCTGGTCCATGGGGTCACGAAGAGTCGGACACGACTAAACCACTAAACAACAACTTCTGGGTAGCTCGGTTGGAGCGTAATGCCAGGGTTGCAGATTCGATCACTGTATGGGACAGCTGCATATTCCTGCATTGCAGAGAGTTGGAAAAGGGTGCCTTCCAACTCTATGATTCTGTACTCCTATCTCTAGAGGGTTGTGTGCAGAGTGTACCTCTGGGAGATTGTTTTAGCTCTATGGTGTTTGTGCTATGCCTATGGTACAGTCTTGTCCCTAATGCTGTTTAACATCTGTGTGAAACCTCTGGGTGGAAGTATTCAGAGTTTGGGGGCAAAATTTCATCAGTATATGGATCACATGCAGATCTACTTTTCTATAACATCTGAGTTGTAGGAGGTGGGGAGAGACTGTGCATGGCTGTCACCTTTACCTGGGCACAGTGGTGGGTTGGATGATGGCCAGTAAACAGAGCTTGAAACCTGGGAATGCAGAGGCACTGTGAGTGGGTGGGTCCTTTGTTCAGGAGATTGATTAGTTGCCCACAATTTTATGTTGTGAACCGCCCTAAGATCTACAGATGAAGGGCAGTAGACAAGTTTAATAATAATAATAATAATAATAATAATAATAATAATAATATTCTGAATGGGTTGTGTTCCTTCTGAAAGTACAGGTTCAGAATTCATCACTGAACATTCAGGTTACATCAGTAGCTAAGAGTGCCTTTTACCAGATAAGGTTGGTACAGCAACTATGGCCATTTTCAGACTGGGATAGTCTGGCCATTATGAGCCATGCATTGGTAACCTCAATACTCAACTGTTGCAGCTCACTCTATGTGGCTATGCTTAAGCCTTTTCTGGAGGTTCCAGCTGGTGCAACTTTCAGTGACTACACTGTTGATGGGGGCATAACACAAGTGCTCAAAGGTTTGCATTGACTTTCCATATGCTACCTGTCCAGGTTCAAGGTCTTGAAATTACAAGGTGCTTAACAACTTGGGTCCAGGATACCTCCAGGACTGCCTGATTACTATGGTCTTTGGAGAAGACACTGTTAATGGTCCCCCATAACTTGGGTGCATGGCTTGTATCCACCAGGAGCTGTGTACTTTGTATTGTGGGCCTGATTTTATGTAACTCACTTCCAGCTGTGACTGGAGAGGCCCCTCCTTAATAAAAGGTAAAGGACCCCTGACAGTTAAAGTCGCTGACGACTCGGGTTGCGGCGCTCATCTCGCTCTATAGGCCGGGGGAGCCAGCGTTTGTCCGCAGACAGCTTCCAGGTCATGTGGCCAGCATGACTAAGCACTTCTGGCGAAACCAGAGCAGCACCGTTTACCTTCCCACTGGAGCGGTACCTATTTATCTACTTGCACTGGTGTGCTTTCGAACTGCTAGGTTGGCAGGAGCTGGGACTGAGCAACGGGAGCTCACCCCGTCATGGGGATTTGAACTGCTGACCTTCTGATCGGCAAGCCCAAGAAGCTCAGTGGTTTAGACCACAGCGCCACCCACATCCACTTAGAGACAACTGTAGTAAATAAATAATAATTACAACACTTGCATCATGAGAAATATTTCACACCCCAAGCTGTTTAATATAATTAAATGCCAAATGACCTTAAATACTGCATTGCAAACTTTACTCAAAAACTTAGAGCATCATCATTGTTCCTGCTACCAAAGAGGGGGAAAAATCTTGCTTTGGAGGTGTGGATATCTATTTTCCTAATTCTGATTTTGAAAAATGGAAGATTGTTTACTACATGCTATAAAGAAGTTGGCTGCTTTGTAAGAGAAGTGTTGCACAAATAGCCAAATATTAATCATGAATGTTTACAGGCCAATGGACCAAAAGAATTGACACCATCCCCAGAGAGGTTTTTTTTAAAGCAAGGTATGGTGGGAGGAAGCGATCAAATGTCTGCTAAAAATGTATGAGGTGGTTGCATGTTCAGTGATGCAAGCCATTGCAAAATGTTTGTGATCATGCAAAGAACCTTAGCGGAATGAAATACCTGTGGCTTTTTTGTGGGTGAATAAAATAGTTCATTGTAGCAAAGCTTATGAAGTGGAACAGAAATCTTGAAATACAGATGTTTATATTTTCTTCCTACAGTCCTCTTTTAAGGCTGAGCAAATGCCATTTCAGAATGGTGGGGAGGGTTTGAAAAATGGTTTATCTCAAAAGATAAATGTTGTTGTTGTTTACAGTACTCTTAACTAGTATTGTGGTAAAAGATCATGAGAACATACACCTAAGGTGTTATGAACTAGGGTTAAAAGGGTAAAAATTCTGGTGGAATTCAACATGACTAATGACAGATTCTCTCTTTTATTTTCATTTTCATTGATTGTTCTGTTTAAAAACCAATCTCCTTAACTTACATATTCCATTCAGAAGATATAAATAACATTGGAAATAGTGGAGAAATAGCAACGTTAGTAAACCTGTCAACACTGCTGTAAGTGGGTGACTTCTTGATCCAGCTGTACTACTTCATTGTCAGATGCTGCTTAAGGCTACGGATGTCTTTAATTGTGTTGGGAGCAGTATTTGATTCACACATTCAAAATCAAGGAATTGCTAAGGAATAGGCTGGCCCTGTGTCCTACTTTACAAGCAGTATGATTCTATCTGACAGGCCTATGTTTGAAGAGCTGCTTGATCAAAACCCAGTTTAGAGATTTGGGAGAAGAGGGACTTTGAAGTTGCACACCAGCACTTAGTACCTGAATAACAGACAGAGCAAACAGGTCACCTGGTCTCTCTCAGAAAAATTAGCATATGCAAACCTCATGCAGATATGTGTTGCTTTTTCCTTTTCCTTTTTTGGCAATGCATTTTCTCTCTTCCTTTTTTGGCAGAAGACCCTGGGGAGGATAGAGACTGATGGGCAATGGGGCATTGGGTGATATCCAACTAAGGCCTTCTACTCCACAATGATGTTTGCTTGCACAATATGTCTTTTCCAGAGGCTAGTACCCATTGTTAAGTGCATAGTTTTGGTTTAATCATAGAGGTTGTCAAACCCTACAACCCATTTGCATGATACAAATGCCTCCATTTCAGGATTTTATTCCTATGCCTAGATCTGAAAGAAGCAGAAACCAGTGATAAAGGGGTTTAAAAAAATCTCACAGGAGCTGCTGAGTTCAGAATTTTTGGCTTTTTAACAAAGTGTCCATCATAATGACAAACAAAAGATCACATGAAGATGGGTGGAGGAAGCAACTGTTCTGATAATGCATTTTTTGTTTTATTGTTTACAAAACTATGTGTGATCTTGATAATGGACACTGTTTGGACAAATGAATGAAATATTCATGTTGATGTAGTAAAGGAAAAACATTTGTGCAAAGTAGTCTTTTTATTAGTCTTGAAGCAACTTCCCTGACTTTTTAAGCTGAAAACCAGAATTACTTAAGGATGTTCATTATTATTTTTAGAAAATGTTTAAATAAAAAATGGGTGGCATTCAACTCAAGAGTAGACCCATTGGAATTAATGAACATGGCTAAGTTTGATCTATTAATTCATATAAGCCTACTTCGAGCAAAACATAGTTGAATACCACCCAATGTTGTGATATGTCATTTATAATTTGAACTTGATTTTCTTCTTTAAAAAAAGTGGGTAGTTAAAAACAAACAAACAACTTTCCCAATATTTCCCCCAGATGTGTAGAGGATCACAGAATTGTAAAGTTGGAAGGGACCACAAGTGTCAACTGGTCCAACCCCCTATAATTCAGGAATCTTCCCCCCCCCCCAAGATGGGGCTCAAATGCACGACCTGAATTTAAGAGTCTTATCCTCTGCCAACTGAGCTATCCCAGGGAGATGACTCTAGTGGAAAACGAGTGGCAAGAGAGGCAAGATGAAGAAAAGTTTATCGGTGCAATAATTTCTTTTATCCACAGTCCTTCTTGCCTTCTTTCCGCCCAAATGATATTTATTTAAGTGCTCATGCACTTCTACTCTGAAGTGCATGTCTATTTTGGGGTAGAAATCTGGATCATGCACTTTTTTTCCTATTTTTAAATTGCCACTCAGAGGTAAAGGTGGCTATACTTTTTTATAAAAAACAACAACAAATTAATTAAATAAAAGTATTTAGTAACACTGTTGAAGCAACCAGACTGTGGGCCTCTGAATCTGTATGGATTTTGCAGTGCAATTAGAGCCTAATGCACCCATGCATGTTTGATTTCTGAGAAATCCAAGCTCAGATGTCCCTATGTTGTTTAGTCTGTTCGCCACCTTCAAAACTGACTCTAGGCTGCTCTCCCCATCTGCCCATCTCATATTAATGCATAGTATTCTCTGGCTAGCCCATGCTGTCAAAGAGAAAGGTGGGAAGAGAAGGGAATCGAAGTAGTCAGTAGAAACAACTGCCCTGAACCATGTTGTCCTATAATGAATAATCTGTGTTTCATTTAGAGAGCTTCTACTTTTCCTTCAGCTACTGAACGAAATCTTGGATTTGATCATATGAAGGCTGCCATGGGCAATATTCCTAAAGCAAAAACAAAAAAATCTATCATGTTTTGCTGAAGCTATTGTTGAACGGAGGCATCTCATTGTCTATACCTCAGGGGTTGGGTCAGCCTCAGGTACTGAACTTCAGAGTCATGATGGATGGAGCAACAACAGTTTGAAATACTGCTAATATGCCTTTATATTGAGTCAGACCATTGGTCCAGCCAGCTCAGTCTCATATCTGAACTGACTGGAAGCAGCTTTCCAGTGATTTGGGAAGGGAGGAAGGCGGATGCGGGGGCTGCGGTTCATACCATGTGTCAGCCATGAGGGCGGGTGACATCGCCGTGCCACACACACCCCACATTCGCTGCTTGGGGGGTGGGCTACTAGGGACGATGCTGCCGCAGACAGCTAGCGGCACTCCCCAACATTCACAGCATGGGCAGCTAGCGGCACCACTAACAACACTTGGTCGCATGGGTGGCAGGCAACTAGGGACACTTGCCTTGCAGGGGGCTAGCCCCCCCCCCCCCCGCAGGCCGGCTAGCCTTGCCCCGCACCAGTCCGGGTGCTGGGGCAGGTAGCTTCGCCTCTGCCCAGCCCTGCTTAGAGAAGAAGAGTTTGGATTTGATATCCCGCTTTATCACTACCCGAAGGAGTCTCAAAGCGGCTAACATCTCCTTTCCCTTCCTCCCCCACAACAAACACTCTGTGAGGTGTGTGAGGCTGAGAGACTTCAGAGAAGTGTGACTAGCCCAAGGTCACCCAGCAGCTGCATGTGGAGGAGCAGAGACGCAAACCCAGTTCACCAGATTACGAGTCCACCGCTCTTAACACTACACCATGTTGGCTCTGCATATAAGGAAGCTGTCAGTTTATGGATAGAAACCCAGTTGTTTTCTCTTTGTTGCCCCCCCACCTCCTCTTCAAGAGTATTTCAAATGAATATACTTCTATTTAAAAGCCAATATTTAAAAGTTGTCCAAGTGAAATTTCTTTTACAATTCCACTGTGTGATTAAGTAGTTAGGAGGAAACCAACTGTGAACTGATAAGTTCTGATTTGCTTTATGTTGTCCCGAAGATAATTTGAATTATTTGAATAAGCTGGTTATTTGTATCCCATGGAGATGCGCAAATCACACTGGAATCTTTGTTTCAGACAATGCCAGATCTCCTGGTGTGTGCACCAGTCTCAGACAACTGTTGCTCATAAATAAATATATTGGTTACGAGTTACTGTGGAGACTGTCGTGCTTCTGTGGCATAAAGACCCCGGGTAGACACCAAGGCATGTGCAGGACATTTTACTGTGAGAAAATATAATGGTGGTGACGAGGTGGGAAATATTTGCATGTGCACACACACACACTCTACTTTTCCAGGGTTGAGCAAATATTTAAAATACATTGTGCAGCAGGGAACCATACAGTACCCTCAAGCTTTTAATTAATTTAACATATAAAATAAAATATCTGAACTGGGATTTTTGTGTCAAGATTTTGGAAATTTATCTCTACTGTAGCAGAGTTAAATTTTGGCTCCACTGTATCTCAGTTTTGGATCTGTTTGCCATGTTATTCATTGTGCACATCTATGCATGTCTACTCAGAAATCCTGTTGGGTTCAATGGGACATACTCTCATGTATGTTGTTATAAGATTTCAGCAGTACAGAGCAATTCTGTTGTCTCTGTACCCCCATTGCAGAACACACATTACACCACAGCATCTGTAAGACAATGCTGAAATGAATGCAAGGCTTTGAGTGCCTCCCACAGCTTCAGCATACAGCTGTCTTCTACTATGCAGACAAATTACCCAATGTTTCAAATGACTTACAATGGGGGAGGGGGAATCACTGCAACTCTGACAATGACTGGTGGGCAATCTGGGACAAGAGGGTCCTTACAGAGCACCAACCTTTTTTTTTTATTTGAGGGTCGCAATTTGTTTCTTCCTATGCAAGTCTTTGGAGCCATTTCTCTATGTACTTAGTGGGGAATCCCTCACCTCTAGATTTTTTTTTTGGTGGGGGCAGGTACAGTCACCAACCCTGCAAGTCTTCAGATATCTAAAGGGCTTTTACATGGAGGAAGGAGCAAGCTTGTTTTCTCCTGCTCTGGAAGGTAGGACCCAAACTAGTGGATTCACATTACAAGAAAGGAGATTCCAACTGAACACTAGGGATAACTTTCTGATTGGAACAGCTGTTCGACACCAGTGTGGTGTAGTGGTTAAGAGCGGTAGACTTGTAATCTGGTGAACCGGGTTCGCGTCTCCGCTCCTCCACATGCAGTTGCTGGGTGACCTTGGGCCAGTCACACTTCTCTGAAGTCTCTCAGCCCCACTCACCTCACAGAGTGTTTGTTGTGGGGGAGGAAGGGAAAGGAGAATGTTAGCTGCTTTAAGACTCCTTCGGCTAGTGATAAAGTGGGATATCAAATCCAAACTACTACTACTACTACTACTACTCCTCCTCTTCTTCTTCTTCTTCTTCTTCTTCTTCTTCTTCTTCTTCTTCTTCTTCTTCTTTGACAGTGGAATGGAGTCTCTGAGGGGGTGGTGGCCTCTCCTTTCTTGGAGGTTTTGAAGTTGAAGTTGGGTGGCCACCTGTTTTGGATGCTTTAGTTGAGATTCTTGCATTGCAGAGGGTTGGACTAGATGACCCTTGGGGTCCCTTCCAACGCTACAATTCTATGATTCTGCAATTTCTCTGTGTATACACAAATGCGAGAAGGACCAAGGATTTTGTTGCCACAAAATCTATTTCCCCCCATCATTTTTGGACACCCAAGGGTTTCCCTGCTCATGCAAGTCTATGGAGTGCTAATGCTGCACTAAATTATGAAAAGTTTCTTTTGCCTTTTGCTGTTTAAATGTAGAGCTGATGTCTGGTCTGATGAGGGTCATCTTCTAGCAAACCACACAGATTTAATATAGAATGCACTTTAACTAAAAAAGTTGAGATTTATGTTGTTTACTTTCCCCTTATTGTTACACAGCAATTAAAGCTAAGGAATGACTGCATGGTAAGTAGTAAAATAGATGCTCTCAGTCATCTCATAAAATATTTATGCTGTTTTATAATACAGTATAAGATGATACAGAGCTGAAAAGAGATTGGCAATAGGAGGTTATTCTTAGAACAAAGCATCTGTGTTTATAAAGCCTTTTTTCATGACATCAGCAGCTAGATTTAACTAGGGTTAATGCAGAAATATTTGCTATTGATTCAGTATTGAAAAGAGCACGGCAGCATAATAATTCACTTAAAAGTACATATGAGGGTCCAGTAATTCATACAGTATGATTGAAATCTTGTTGTAATACAAAGCAAGCAGATTTTAACCATTAAAGAAGGCCAGCTGCATTAACAGTCATCACTACACATTTAATAATGTTTGCTTTGCAAAATATATTTTTTTACGCATACTAGTCACATTCTGAAATTAGGTTCAGGCACTTTACATTATAGCTCTGAATCTTTAAGCACTAAAGCAGTGTAGTGACTGTCAGCATGTGGAACATTTTGGAGAACAACGAAGAGAGTAAACACTTTTTCCCCACCCTTGCCGACTGCAAAATTTATTTCTGCAAAAACAATCTCACTGTCATTTATTGCCTGGCATCTAGCCTGTTATGTTCTGAGTTGAATAGGATCCAAAATGCAGCTGTCTGATTGGTCCTAGAACAATAGGATCCAAAATGCAGCAGTCTGATTGGTCCTAGAACAATAGAATCCAAAATGCAGCAGTCTGATTGGTCCTAGAACAATAGGATCCAAAATGCAGCAGTCTGATTGGTCCTAGAGCAATGCAGCAGTATGATTGGTCTGCAGGAACCACCCAATCCAGCTCCAGATGAAAGTGAATCCACAACCTGATTGGCCTACAGGAGAATTCTGGAATTCAGACGCAGCCCATTGTGTAAATAATGTATATAAAGCAGATACTTTGGGGGAACTTTCATTCCTCCTCACCACTATGAGCTGAATAAAGAGCATGAAATCCACTCTCGACTCTGAGTATATTTCATAGCCTTTTGCATGCTGTGCTGGTGTTTGGGACAGAACTGGGTGTTGGGTTGTTTAAGTCTGCTCAGCCTTTTCCCCAGCTTTCTGTGGGGTTTTTTTGCAGCACCCACCCTCCTGCCCGGGCATTTGCTGATCTTCTTTTTGGGGTGCTAAGTAGGATTTCTCCCCCTGTTGGCTGATTGGCCTTACTGCCTAGTTCCTTTTCACCTACTCTGTACAGGATTGCTTTTGTTGCAGGTGTTTTTGCAGGTGATTGCTTTTAAATTGGTTAACTGGTCAAATCAGCAGGTACGTTATTCAGTACCAGTTAAGATTTGGTCGGCATCCTTAGGGACCTTTTAAGATTGTAGTTTTGAGACTTGCTTTCAGAGCTGTGGGACCTGCTGACAGCGTAAGGGGTGCCTTTGAAGCCAACCTGTTATACCCACTTGGAGCTGTCTGCATTAAAATTGCATGCACTTTGTATGTGCTCTAAATGTAAAATACGAACTTTTCCATGTTTTTCATAGTACTCATTTGTGAAATACATATGTTGCACGTATCTTTTATGGCAAGCAATATTTATGTGTGCACTTTTTGCAAAATTTGAAGTGTGCAATCTGGCTGCAATTCAACTGAATTCTACTCAGAATAGGCATATTGAAATTAATGGCTCTAAACTAGTTATTCTGATTATGAATAACATTAGATATAACTCAAACAGTTGCTAAGGTTTGAACTTTGGGTGCGTTTTCAGTTTGAGCACTTGCAAAAGGACATATTGACTTATCTTGGAATAGGGCACACAGCCTTGGCTCTAGTGCAAATGATGGGCATTGTGTTAGTTTGCTGTTGGGAATTCTGGGACTGTCCATGGTGGGAAAAGATTTTTTTCGGGGTCCTAAGAAAGCCTCTTCTTCCTTCCACTGTCTTGTGCATGGGTAGGCAAACTAAGGCCCGGGGTCCAATTCCGGCCCAATCCCGGACGGTCCGGGAATCAGCGTGTTTTCACATAAGTAGTATATGTGCTTTTATTTAAAACGCATCTCTGGGTTATTTGTGGGGCATAGGAATTCATTCACCCCCCCCACAGTGGCGTAGCGTGGGGGGTGCAGGGGGGCGGGCCGCACCGGGCGCAACATCTGGGGGTTAGGGTGCGCAAATCCACGGGTTAGGGGGCGCAAATTACTTGCCTTGCCCCGGGTGCTGACAACCCACGCTACGCCACTGCCCCCCCCAAAAAAAAATATAGTCCGGCCCCCGACAAGGTGTGAGGGACAGTGGACTGGCCCCCTGCTGAAAAGGTTTGCTGACCCCTGGTCTTGTGCAAAGAGAGGAAAGTAATGGTGGGAAATGAGCATTTGAAAAAAAGAGCACTTTTGTATTGATCTGGGTACAGCAATATATGCCGTTTTGTATACAATTTCTTTGTAATATAATGTACTTCAGAGGCTACATTCCAACAGCGTTAAAAGCTCTTGTGTCTATTAAAATCAATAGGCTTAGGGGTGCATAACTCACCTTTGGGTTTTGAACAGCAAAGTAATGCACTCCAAACTGATATGACTTGTTGAAGAAAAAGGAGCAAATTCTGCTGCTTTCAAACTCTTCCCATGCTTGCAACTTCAGCTGAATAGCAGAGAAACAGGATAGTGATGACTTCCAAGTATTTAATTCTACTTGACTTTGTTTTCACTTGACTTACTCCTATCATGAGAAGCATGATAGATTTTCCTGAAGCCTCTTACTGTGGTATGTTCCTAAATTTTAAAATGATAATTCTAATTACAATAAACGATGTGTAGTTTACAATGCATAAATCAGTGAACAAATAAATGGACAGAATCCAAACAGAGTAGAATGCAGCCTACACTTGAGGTTTTTCTAATAATTTAGACAGAAGACATGAAATATTTAACATGTAGCATTGGCTGAGGAGGTAGTTAAAATAGATTTCCTATACAGAAATCTAGGAATAATCACTGTGAAGCAACTGAGAGTCCAGAACAGTATTTTCTTTTCACACCTCTCCTTTGTCCTCCTCCCACCTCCATTGTACCCCTTAGCTGAAATTCAGTATTCAACATTATGCCAGTAATCTGTGGCAGAGTGAATGGATATGCGATAAATTGTCTTTTGAAGTTTATAAGGTGTTTGTCCGTAAAACAAGGGAAAATATTTTCCTCCCCATTACTCTCTTCCTGACAATCCAGGCTGGTGGGCTATCTAGAAGCTGTAAACACCTCTTTGCTTTTTAGCACAAAGTCCCATACATCCATTTCAAGGTTTTACAGCTATAAAGGCAAGCAAACAAAAAACCCTGACTGCCTACATAAACTGGAGTGGGCTGAAATGTTGTGATTTTGTTTATTGCTCTTTTACTGCAGTGGTCAAATAGTTCCTTTGAGACCAGACACTGGTACTCTGCCATCTGTACACTCGATGTTAGACAACTTGTATCAACTGAAGCACTGTGACAAATATTTATAACGAGCATGCTAATTAAATGAAATGCCACTATTCAGAATTGTGGAGGATATAAGATTAATGGCAAATTAAAAATAACTTGTCATCTTTGTTCTAATAGATAATGATGTTGCTATCATGAGAGACACTGACTGTATTCCACGAGGTGTGAGCTGAAATGGGTTTTTTTCCACTCAAAAATTCTTGCTGGTGTTGAAAGGCAAACCAACGTGTTTCCCTATTCAGAAAAGTCTTGTCTCTTGACTCCAAACAGGCTTCATCTGCACTCAGTAATAACTATTCATGGTGAGATTAGCAACATGATCAGTCTGAGAAGCACTGCTCTTTATCTGACTAAGTTATAATAATATAATAATAATAATAATAATTTATTATTTATACCCCGCCCATCTGGCTGGGCTTCCCCAGCCCCTCTGGGTGGCTTCCAAAAAAATATTAAAATACAGTAATACATCAAACATTAAAAGCTTCCCTAAACAGGGCTGCCTTCAGATGTCTTCTAAAAGTCTGGTAGTTGTTGTTCTCTTTGACATCTGGTGGGAGGGCGTTCCACGGGGAGGGCACCCTCTGCCTTGTTCCCTGTAACTTGGCTTCTTGCAATGAGGGAACAGCCAGAAGGCCCTCAGTGCTGGACTTCAGTGTCCGGGTAGAACGATGGGGGTGGAGACGCTCCTTCAGCCTTAGCTTTGGGGTTACATACCCTCCAATTGTCCCTATTTTCCTGGGACAGGTCTGGAATTCCAAAAGCTATTCTGGCTTCTGATTTTCCCTGCCAGCAGCTCCTCAGCTCCTAAGCTCGGGAAGGAGGATGAGCCAGTGCAATGGCACAGAGGAAGCAGCCTGTTGCTTTCCCACGGCTGCTGCTGGCAGCCTCCTCCCTTGGGCAGCTTGCAGTGGCTGCTGGAGGGCAGATGAGGAGGAGGAGAGGTTGGGACTGCCAAGACCCAACCTAGTGTGACGCGCTAGCTCTGAGGTGCAAGCAGAGGGTAGGACTGCCCTGGGAGAGGAGTGCAAGGAGTCTCTGTTTTCTTAATGCTTTGTGCATCCGCCTCTAATCTTGCCCCTTTCTATTTTTTATATTTTTTGTAAATCTACCAAAGAATAAAATAAACTAGGAATTAAGAGGTTTTCTAAGGGTGGTGGAGAGCATGTATGCTGTGTCCTGTTATATAATGCCAACACATTTGCGCCTCAAGGCCCCCAGGCCCCACCCCCAAAAAATAACTTCACCCGGACACATATTTTAGTTTAAGTTTTGGGGCAAATTTTGGTCACAACTTTATTGAATTACAATCACGTGAGCGGTATTGGCTTAGGCATTGACTTCCGACTATAACTGACTCCATCTCTCTGGGTGATAGTCCAATGGGGTAAACCAAACAAGGGAGCAACGTCGATGCGGACCAACCGAAGCTCACCCCAGGGTTCCTGTGGTCCTGGCATGGCCCTAGCCTCACAAGTGGGATTCAGACGAGATCCAAGACCCCCAGATTCCTTTAACGGAATACCCAGTTCCTGGAGGGGCAGGTGATGGCCACACCTCCCCTCCCCACAATCCAACTGAGCCAATGCCTAACTGCCACGTTACAAGTTGTGATGATTGCTAAGGGGTAGGCAAAAACCAAGTGGCTAGAGTCAATTTGCCAAATGGAAAAAATTCCTACCCTGCCCCTGTTCCAAAACAGGTGACCCAAACCAAAGCAAAGACAAAAGATGAAACTACCTAATTCTAGGGAGGGGTGTGTGTTCAGCAGCATGATGCAAGTGCCCCTACTTGCGTCACACTGCTGCCTTTTAAGCCCCTGGGATCACACCACCCTCTGGGGATTGGCTAAACAGCCTGGCGTGATCCAAGGGCTATGGCCAGGGCTTTTAGCTACTCTCCCACCAACTAACCCCTATGGGGGAAAGTCCCAGGGGCCCGCGCGCAACCAGGACCCTCTAATAGGAGGATCCCATTTACTGAAATATTAACTGGGTGGCGGGACGGGACTGAACTTAAAAAAACAGGGAGAAGCAATGCCAGTAAACACTTTTAAATGAAGAGCAGATTAACGTTTGAAGTTATCTGCTACCCCCAAACAGTATTTTTGACCTGGAAAACAAAATGGTTGAGCATTCAGAACAGAACATTCACGTTAATGAGGTGACATAAGCCACTTTGCCCATGCAGCATCTATTTTGGACAGAGGAACCAAAGGTCTTCTTCTCTCTACTCTGAGCAGCAGTAGGGAAGGGACATAGCACCCAACCAAGGTGATGAGTCTGGGGCTGCCTGCTCCTCCCTATGCTATTGCAATAGAAATGGGACCATTTCTGGCCCAGAAGGGGCAGATTATCCATCTCCTCCCCTGCGGACTGATAGGTAGGTTGCTGTGGGTCAGATGTGGCAAAAGCAGTGTGGCAAAAGCAGGTGCATTGTAGGCACACCACAAACATCATTGGACTGAGAGCATGTGGCCTGGCAGCTCACGGTTATGGATACTCCTGGCATGCCAGGGTCCAGTTTCTGGGGACACAGTGCTTATTGTTCTGCCTGGCTGTTTTTGCAGTGTACTGAGCAGACACACAGGTCACCTGATCATGTCATCTACACTCTGATGAGATGTGTTGCATTTCTATTTAAATCACAGCATACCCACCCCCCCCCCAGAAACTTGTGCCTATACGTATAATTCATCACATGCAAATTTTATGCACATCAGTATCCTCTTTTTGGGTGAAGCATTTTTCCTCTCTCTATTTTGTGGGTGATGTATTAGTGCTCTGCTTACTTCCTAGTTAGTGCATTTAGGATTGCTGCCTTAGATATTTTTTCTGAATATCTTAAGAAATTAGGGTGCAATTAGGGATATGTACTTGATTTTATGTTTACAACAGCCTTATGTGATATAGATTAGGCCTGAAAGAAAAGCTCACATTACAGTGACATATAATTTGATAAAAAACGTCTAACATCTACTATTATGACCAGCCCTCTTTTGTTTCCAAAAATGATAATGAGGAGGAAGAGTCAATGACTATTCATGACAGCAACAGCTATGTAATGGGAAATGTTTTATTGTCATGCACTGCGTCTTTCACCCCTCTTTGTTCCCTCTTGCCTGCATTTGAAAGAGTCCTTCTAGGACCCACTTGTCCTCTTCGCATGTCTTTCTGTCTTATCTATGACTTCTGCTTTCTTTCTCTCTTTGTTAGTGTGTGTCTCTTTCTGTCTGTCTGCTTTCTCTTCCTGCTCTCTCTCTCTCTTTCCATGTGAGAGAGTAACAGAGAGCGAATTGATAGGATGCTCTTTTAAAAGAAATATTAACAAAAGCAGCACAACATGTAGCTGGCAACACAGGGTACACGACTGAAAATAAAGCGATGACTGTAAAGGGAAACAATACATTATACGGTAAAGGGGGGAAAGTATTTTTCAGGGAGATATGAAATAGCCACTCCATTGGGCGGTGTAAGCTGCCAGGGCATCATAAGTTGCATTCAATCTATTAATAAAGCTTACAAGGTAAAGGTAAAGGGACCCCTGACCATTAGGTCTAGTTGCGGACGACTCTGGGGTTGTGGTGCTCATCTCGCTTTACTGGCCGAGGGAGCCAGCATACAGCTTCTGGGTCATGTGGCCAGCCACTTCTGGCGAACCAGAGCAGCACATGGAAATGCCGTTTACCTTCCCACCGGAGGTGTACCTGTTTATCTACTTGCACGTTGACGTGCTTTCGAACTGCTAGGTTGGCAGGAGCAGGCACCGAGCAACGGGAGCTCACCCCGTTGCAGGGATTCGAACCGCCTACCTTCTAAAAGGCAAGCCCTAGGCTCTGTGGTTTAACCCACAGCGCCACCCGCTTACAAAACTTACAAAGGGAAACCAAATTTGATCAAAGTCGCCATGTTTTGACTGCAAGTATTTCTCAGAGGGATGCTCTGGGGCATCCAAAGTCCATTTCAGGGGTCTAATCCGGCCCGCTGGCCGATTTAATCTGGCCCTTGTAGCAGTATATGTCCTGGGGTAAAATCTTTATAAAAGCTCAATAACTTCAATCCTAAGAAAAGCTCAACAACTTTGGTCAGCCCTCATGCATGTACACTTCATCAAATCTGGCCCTCTTTGAAAAAAGTTTGGGCACCCCTGCCAGGGGTTTTCCAGCTTTGAGCACCCTCCAGGCAAGTTGCCATCAGGAGCAAGGAAAACAAATACTTATGGTATTTATGGTGTGCTGATGGGTTGATTGGGCTTTCAGGAAGTAATAGCACTGCTGGGAAGTGAGATCTGTTACATTAGATACCCCAAACCATAATGGTTTGATCACATTGCATTCCCACCACATGTGTAAAAAATTACCTTTACCACCACAGTAATGCCATCGTTGGGAAGTTGCTCTGTGCTTTCTCCACTTTGATCCTTGTTTCCCAGTTCTGAGTGGCGCTTGTAAAACAAAGCTCTGGGTTTTCCTATTCACTGTAATGGAGAATGTGAAAAAGGCTTATCCTGGCCACTGAAAAGTAATCTAAGTAAGCCATTTGAATTTATCATCATCAGTATTTAGAAATACATGTATGAAACCATGTTAAAGTACATGCCTATCTAGGGCATTCCAGTGAGCAGGCCTTGAAATAAATAAGTCAGACTTCCACTAAGTTGGTGATTTTGCCTCCACCCCATATTACATATTTCTTATTGAATTTCAGACTGAAAATTTCTGTATTGCAGAAAGAAACTATTCAGCTCCTTCTATATCTGCTTAGTTTCTTTTCTCCCGCCACCCCCTGCCTTTCTCTTTATTATATAGCCATTAATTATAAGAAAGGGATACTGATCTTAGTATTTATCCCTGCACTTCCTTCAAAATAACTCACACTGCCTGTGAGCATTCAAAGTAGTGCATACCACTAGATATATAATTATTCAGTACTAGGTTACTTTTGGATAATTTACAGCAAGTGGATAATTCATCCATCCCCAATGCAGAAACAAGCACTCTACTTTTATATGCTACCATTATTATATGTTTTATAGAGGTGTATTTGCTGTGCTTTGTATTTGAAAGGATTAAGCCTGCTTTCTGCAGATGTTCTCTATCTGTAATGCAAAGATGGTAAGGATGTCATTTCAATTCGAGGGTTAAAGTATACCTTGTTGTCAAGAGGATGAACGACTTCATTATGACTGCAGTGCATGACTGAAGAAAGGAAGGTCTGGAGAGCAGAGGGGAGACTTACTGAGCTTGGAGGATAAGTGCTCCTTGGAACAACTGATTCGTCATTGATAACCAATAAATCATTCCAAGCAGGACATATTCATGTTTTCCAGAAAATCCATGCAGGGCAGTCAAGGAGTTGATGAAGTGAGTCATTCTGCTATTTTGCAGTGCACAAATTGTGGCAATTAGTTTGCGGTCCCTATAAAGGGGCTATGGCTATGTCACTTAGGAAGAGAAAATTACCAATAATACGTATTCTGAGCATTTCCTTCTTATTTAATCCAGTGCAAATCAGTGAGAAAGATTACTGACTCTGCCTTTTTACTCTGAAGAGGGCATTTCTTGGAACGCCTTAATTAGATTTCATTAATTATTCATGTTATTTCCATAGAACAGGTGTTCAACACGTGTAGGAGCCATTTAATCAAAAAGTGGATCCTAAACCAATTCATGATTTGGTTTAATTAGAGACACTACTTAGTATGCAATAGTTTTTTTTAATAAAAAAATAGACTGGACACACATTATTTCTCGCAGCAGGAAGATATGTTTTCAATCTATTTGATGTCAATGCACTTCTGCTGTGAAAGGCTTCTGTAATTCATTCTTTTGTTAAGCGTTTGCAGTTATTATTTTTTAACTGGGTCACTGCATTCTATGTTGGTACAGTTTTGAATCATCAGAAAGGATCCTTTTAAAGAGATAATAATGGTTTGTGGTCCCTGATTTTCCAACGCCTTGTACCTGCCTGGTTATGTACCCCAAAGAGAAACAGGTAGCCAATGTTTCTTCAGAGATTCATTAGTGCTGAGAACACTCTCAGCTGACACTCATGTCAAAGACTATGCATAGCACAAAGCAATAGAAAAGAAACAGCCCCAGGTTTACCACTCAAGTTTCTCTTAGAATTAAATTGAATTTAAAGTGCTTTCATGTTCAGAATATTATGGATAGGTCTCCAAGTTCACTTACCACAGTTGGTAACCTCTTACAGTGTTATAAACAACATTAGCGCCTGGTGATTTTAGGGAAATAGTATTGTTCGCCACCGCAGCAAATACACAATAGTACACAGACCTCGAAATGATTATTTTGTCTTCCTTTGATTATGATGGAATAGTCTTTTCCATGATTCAACCTAAATAAAGACTTCCACATTTGTTCCTCCTACTATTTATGTGTTTCATACAGCCACCAGATCATAGAGTTGTAGAGCTGGAATGGACCCTGAGGGTCATGTAGTCCAACCCCTCCAATGCAGGAATCTCAACTACAGCATCCATGACAGATGGCCACCCAACTTCTGCTTAAAAACCTGTGATGAAAGAGCGCCCACCACCTTCTGAGGCAGTTCATTTTACTCTTGAACAGATCTTACTATCAGAAAGTTCTTCCTGGAGTTTAGTCAGAAGCTCATTTCTTTCCTGGAGCAGAAGAAAACAAGCTTTGGATGCTTATGTTGTGTATTTGGAGCTTGTGTGCAAAGGCGCATGAATGTAATGGATTAATAATTAAGATAGTTTTGAAATCAGCCCAAAATAGTACGTTTTCCCCTTCATCCCCATCTCTTCACATCCTTCCCCAGACAGAAGTCAAACAAGCTGTCTGAGAGTTCTTTCGAAAATCTGTATCAGTGTTCCCTAATTTATGCCTGACAGCATCCTATCTTGCAACATGAGTAGAGTATGCTGCTAATGTTGTTAGGTTTCCATCAGTACTTCACAGGAACTAATTGACATGGTGTGATATTGATAATACCCTAGAATCCTGACAATGATGATAGTGTATGCAGCTAGCTAGTTAGCTAGCTAAATAAACAAATAAATAAACGTAGTTTATTCTTGCTTCTGCTGTTTTCCCCCCCTCTCCTTGCACCTGGTGAGTTCATTTGATCAAATACATGTTACATTTGAATAATAATAATAATAATAATAATAATAATAATAATAATAATAATAAATGAATAATAAAGAAAAGGAAACCTATGTGTACAGGTTATGGAATATGATTAAGACAGTTTCTGGTTGGGGGCAGGAGATGCAAAATTGAGCAGTCCATGACTTCTGTGGCCAGCATGTTGGCTCATTTCTGCACTATAACACCAGGCAATCTGAAGAAAAAGATGTGTTGCCATCCAGTATAACATAATAGCCATTTTATGAGCTACATATGTGACTCAACTAATTTACATCTCGGTCAGAAGTGCCAGCTTTCAAGGGCAATGGGGGTGGGTGGGCACAACATTGCGTTGTCCCCCAACATGCCAGGACGTTGGGAGAAGCTGGAAGTGGCCATGTGGCTCCAATGGTCAGTGGCTCCTCCTCCTCCTCCTGGCGCCGTTACTGGTGGGAGGCTGTTTTGACCATCCTTCCTCTCCATGGCAGGAGGAGGAGCAGGCCACTGGAGCTGTGCCACTGCACTCCACCTCTGCACTCTGACATGGGTGGTGGTGGGGAACCATTACCCACCCCAAAAATATCCAGGGGCCCAAAAGGGCTTGGCCCCCAGGAGCTGGCACCTCTGCTCTCAGTATGAAGACAAATCATTTGAATAAAGCTAATGATTCTGTAAAGTCCTGGCAATCCTGTTGGAAGTCCACAGCATCACAGGGACTGATGAGATGAGACAGGTGCTTGACATGATCACTCGCCAGTGTCATTTCTGGTATTATGAAGTCTGACTGGCTCCCTGGCATTCTGAGCAGCTGCAAAGCAAGCCAAATGACAACTAGAGCACCCCTCTCTTGTGTGTTAGTGTGGGCAGCGAAGAAGTGCACTTTCTAGCCTTTACTTGCACCCTCAGGCAGCTGGGTTGTTGAGCTCTTTCTGGCAGGGTAGAGATTGCTGACTCTCATTGTGGGGGAACGACCCCTGAAGCTCTCAGAGAACCACTTTAACCAACAAGCTTCACGTTCTGAGGGTGAGTCACTTAACTTCAGAGAGGCCTTGACTTCACAATTGTTGAAGTGTCCAGTGCCACATCATGTGGCTGCATTTGTGCAATCACTTTCCATTTATGTTTCCTGAATACGTTGACAAGGTGCTTGCAGCTCTGCCTGTGACCATTCGACCTATTGATTCCTGTCCTCCTTGGCTTATTAAATCTAGCAGAGGAGATTTGACTGGTTGGATCTGCAGCATGGTTAACATTTTATTTTATGAGAGACTGGTCCCATTTTCTCACTGAAAGCCAAGGTGGCCTTGGTACCTAGGAGTGCATTTTACCAGCTGCAACAGCTGTGACAGGTCATGGACCAGGATAGCTTGAAAACAGTAGTCCAGGACTGGGTAAATTAGATTACTACAATGCACTCTGTGAGGGGCTTTCCTTGCGGTTAGTCTGGAGAATCCAGTTAGTGCAAAATTATCGCGAGATCCTATCAGCATATTATACATCTACTCAAAGATCTACAGTGGCTGCTGGTTTCTTACCAGGCCAAGTTCAGGAACGGAAGATGGTTAAGCTCTGCTCAGCTGAGAGCCTTCAAGTGTTCCATCTAATTTGGCTGGCCCCTAGCATTGTGATGAAGTATGTTAGCTTTAAGCTGGAAGTCCTAGTTCAAATCTCCATCAGCCAAAAGCTCACTGGGTGACTTTAGATAATGCCATATCTACAAAGTATAGCCACCATTTCATAGTACAAGGAAGTATGGCAAATTTGTCAGACTTCTTAACTATGCACCGGCTCCCATTTAGACTGTCAGTTCAAAAGTATTAGGAAAACAATTTTCAGAAACTGTTCTACGTAGCTGCCAACAATAAATAATATAGAGTGTATCTTAACAGTTCAAGCATCAAACTAAAAAGACCCACTGAAAATATTACATGCACTGATACATAAAAAATGCCCACAGTGTGGTTCAGCTCTGCCTTAGATGAACTTTAAATGAGAAATAATTCTAAAAGTAAGATCCATCTACTGAGAAAGCACACACTCTAGCTGTCATGAATTGATGTCTGTGCACTGAGAGGGCATCTATCCAGCAAAGCACTGCCTGTGTAAGGGGAGCTGGGACATAATCCAATCTGTCATTGATCAGGGTCCTGGCTGTGCAGAGTTTAATACTTCAGAAGTAAGACCTTGCATTTAATGTGCTGCAGTGCTGGCTTCCAGGACAAAAAAAACCCACCACATTTGGCTGATATAATCCCCCTGTTGTCAACATACCCAGCAAACTGGCATTCTATACCAACTATGATATTCAAACAAATTTCAAATTTCAAGGAAAGTTCCAAACAGAGTGCATTGCTCTGATCTGCCCTGAAAGTGGTGGTAAATGTTTTCTGCATTAGAATTAGTGTAGCCACAAATCAGTTTACATCATCGCCATTTTAACACACACACACAATTCTGTGCAGCATTTTTGACATCAGTATTCTAGGCTTTGAATCCCACATGCTAAGGGGGTAGAGAACCAATCTTCAGGCTAGGAATCTGTGACCCTCCATATGTTGTTGGACTCCCAACTCCAGCACCAACCAGTATGGACAGGGATGCTGGGATTTGTTTCCACCAATTTGTTTCCAGGTACAATTCAAGCGCCGATGATAACTTTTTAAAGCCTTACTTGTCTTGGGTCCAGCACACCTTTGGAAGACACAGGTCTGGCAGTCACCTGGAGTGAAAACAGGGGACTGTGATTCATCATAGGCATTTTAAAAAAGGGGTGGGGAAAATAGTAATTAAAACAAAACAGCATGGTAAATAGAGGTAAGCCTGTTCCTCCTCCATAATTGAAACTTAAATTGGGGGGGGGGGTGGAGGAGAGAATAAAAAATTGTTTCAGCATCTTGATCACTTTTAAACACAATTAATTCAATCATTTGTTTGTTTTGCTCCATATGCATTTTAATACATTGTATTCCCCCTCTCCTTTAATTAGAGAGTCTAGAGAGAAATTGTGGATACATTTATGCACCACACTTAGTCACCCACATGCAACTCTCTAGATATACGAAGTTGGGAACACAAATTGCAAGAGTACAAGTCCCTGAAACAATCTGAATTTAAGTAAACAAGATTCCAGGTTCTTCTCACAGTGAATGTCAAACCCAATTCAGTCATAGAAGTAGCCATGTAATGTTTGCTTTATATCCAATGGCTGTGTGCTAGGTCACTGTGTGTGTGTAGCAGTTTACCTTGTACCACACACTTGCACCCACTGATTTCTTCCGTATCACAATTTTACCCCTTCCCATGTCTACTCAGAAAGCTACTGGATGGATATGAGATGACCATTTCAGAAAGGGATAGACAGCCATCTTAAGTAGTGGTAACATTCACAATATTCATTTGCATCTGCTCATGCAGACAAAGAGTCCATATCTGCTTTAGAGTGAGTTTGCACCCGTAAGTTGTATCTTTATTTTTTAATTCACAGCATTCATCCACTCATGAAAGACCTCAGGTGTGTGCCAGTACCTTAGGAATTCTGGCACTACAACTTATATGGCTGTATATATTGCGTGACCAGGTGGCGACCGCTCCAGGGACCACCAGAAAGGAATAATGACTCATGACAACGTGTTATGGAATTAAAATTTGGCCACTTTATTAAACTCTCAAATGTAGGAAGACCTTGGCTTAGACTTTGGGCGTGTATCCCTCCCAGCCCCCCACCTGGGGGAACTGGGGCTCCTCAGGGTAAAATGGGATATGGGGGTACTCTGCGAGACGTAAGTGTAGCAGGCAGCCCACCCCATATCCCCGTAAGCAGGGTAGTTCACTGGCAACCTTTCAGTGTACGGCCAGTGACCCCCATATGGGTGACAACCCCTTTAAGAGGGGACCCTGGAATTGCCGCCGCAGTGGGAGGACATGAGTCACCACTTCACCGCCCCCCCCATTTTAGGGAAGAAAAGACTAAAGGATTCCGCCCAAGGCCTTAAACTGCCAAAGTTGTGAAGAATTGCTACGGGGAAGACAAAACCTGCCAATGCAGGAAAATTTCTTCCTGGCTCTTCAACAGCAACCAGTCCAAAGACTGTAGCAGCGCCCGCTAAACAGGAAGAAAAAGTTAACCTGCAAACAAGAAACATTAAACAAAGGGAGGGTTGGGTGGGTGAAGCTCCTGAGCTGACTGCCTGGCTGCTGTCGGCTCTGCCTCCTATTTATGCGACTGGCCCCACCTCCCAGCAGTGAAACTTGACTACTGGGGCTGGGCGTGAACCCCCAAAGAATAACAGTGAGAGACAGGCCAGTCCATACAAACGGGTAAGTTCCCTGGGGTCATAAGCACCGCGCGCGATCCAGCAAAGTGCACCCAAAGTGTGAAGTGTGAGTGCTCATTTTAGAACACTGGTCCTCTTTTTTGTTGCTTTTAAGTAGAGATTGTTGGGCTGCTCTCTCTCTCGCTTGAGATTGCCCATATGACTGGATACTCTTCCAAATGTGACATACAGCAAACTGTAGGCTTGGTTGCTTCCTCCAAATTGCCTACTTTTCCACAGAGGGTGCCTTTAATATTCTAGATCATTTGTTCTTTATCTGCCGAAATCTTTCTGTCAAATATGTTAGTGGAAGTCAGGAAGGCTGATGTGTGATTTATTTTCGCATAACTCGTGTGTTACCTATATGACAGTAAATCTCCAATCGGGAAGGTCTAAAATTGTCAGAAAACCTGTTCTGGGAGGCAACGGAGAACTTAAAAGAGATCCTGTGAGATGTCTGTTTAGCCTGTGTTTTTTTTTATTTAAAAAAGGGATGATATATATAAGAGTAAACCAACAGTGTGTGCATGTTTCTTAAAGTTTTTGCACATTTTTTGAGCGGTAGTTATGTGAAAGAATTCATTGCCCTTGGTTACTCAGCCCTTGTGCCTTTTGGTTAGGATTGACAGCTATGCTGAGCGATGCTAATTTGAGTAACATTTTCACAACTGTAATTTGTTGTCCAAGGCACTATAGCTGGATGCTTATAATTTGCCACATAAACTAAATTTAAGTCGGCTATAAATTAATGAACATATTTGCATAATTTGGAGGAAATTTAGGATCAAACATAGCAAAACATTTTATTTAAGATATCACAAAATCTGTATGTCTGTGTGGAGTGTTTATAAAGACAGACCCAGATGCAGCATAGTTGGGCTAATATACCCCTCCCCAAAAAAGGGAATTGGTTCTGAATAGAAAAACACTGCAGCAGCTGCAGCCATCCGCCCACCCCCGTGCCTCTGGGGTCAAATCACTGCATAGTATCCTTTTGTGATGTTGCACTGAGCATTTTGTGGAGAAGGAAAGAATAGCTTCTGCAGGGTCTGGGCTGGATGACTTCCCTTGCTGCTAGCATTTCCAGGTCAGCAGCTTTCCAGACCCTGAGACTACAGGGCCCAAACCTGAGAGCTGGTCTGGGACAGCATCCTGTTGATATCATGTCGGCGGGCCCCCAGTGATGATGTTAAGCATGGCACATTAAGCACTAATCACAGTCACTGGGAGCATGCCGGTCAGAAAAAAAGTCTAGCAAATCAGCAAATAAGTCATTGGTTGGCAATTCAGATGGAACCCTTAGCTAAAGAAGTGCTCCCAGTAAACTGATCATTCATTCCCATGTGGTTAGAGAACCAGGGTAGGAAAGGTACTGTTGCCCACCTGGAGATTCAAGTCCCGTCCCCCCCCCCCGGAGAGGGGGAAAACACAGGTGAACCCGGAGACTTCAGGTCAACCCTGAGGAGTCTTGCAACCCTACTTGCTGCTTGATCCTGCTGCCCTTCATGAGCTTACCAGGTGGCAATGGGAATAAGTGGCAGGGACAGTCAGGACTCAAGCATCTGGTCCCTCTTCTTTCATTTTTTAAAAAGCTGGGCATGGCGCAGAGTGGAGAAGCACCAGGCCTGCCTCCTTCCCCCACCCAAAAACCCAATTTCAGCATCTCAGAGAGATGCTGTGCCAGGGTGGAGCTCAGAGGGGAAAGAGAGGCCCTGTGCCTGACCAGGCACTTTCCCACCCTGTGCTGGGCCCAACAATTAAAGAAATACAAGTAGAGTCAGGTGTCTAACTCTGTATAAGGCAGATTCCTTTGTTCCCAAGCAAAGGCTTCAGTAAATACCCTGCACTCTTAGAAGGCATGCTGGAATTGATCCTTTAATAGACAGACAGCGCTTAAACATTCAGGCCCACTTCACATGCATGACCTTTCAAGTACTTTTAAAAAAGTGATAAAAATAAATAAATGCATGTCTCTTGTCATTCTCCACCAGTGTTTTCACAATGCACTGGCTTGCATTTTTTTTTTTTTTTACTTTTAACTACAGTGAAGGCTGAAATCCTATACCCACTTAGATTCTCCACTTAGAGATTTAACAAGACTTAAGCTAATATTTCTAGGATAGTGACACAATTTTAGAAACTCATGAATGGTTCTGCCATCATGGAAACACACATAAGGGTAGAAAAGATAAAAACTCTATGAGCGACATGATGTTAATCAGGTGGATGCAAAGAGGGATAAGCATAACTCTGCTCACACAGTAGAGTTTCTTAGCTGCCCACTCCAACTTCAACTTGCGGAGCTGAAGGACTCTGAAACAACATATGATAGGGCAGGCACAGGCAAATTTGGCCCTCCAGATGTTTTGGGACTACAACTCCCATCATCCCTAGCTAACAGGACCAGTGGTCAGGGATAATGGGAGTTGTAGTCCCAAAACATCTGGAGGGCCAAATTTGCCTATGTCTGTGATAGGGCATGGGGGCAACATCCAAGTCTATGATTAGATCACTTTTAAACCTACCTTTTGGTTTTATACAATGCTTTCAAAATATAATGGGCAATATGGGGCTGACCTATTGCTATAGGATTGTTTAGGCCGCTGAGTTTTGTGTAATTAAGAATTCCATCATGTTCCATAGAGCTGTCAAGTAATGCAAAGAGGAATTGTCCTTACAGACAAGGGGCACCTGAAATCATTTTCTTTGAAAGGTTGTGAAAGAAATGTTACTAGGAGACTGGGAGGGAGGAAAGAAACCTTAACAAAACAGAAGACCACTAAATATGAAACCTCAGCATATGTTGAAATCTGAGAATAGCTAATCTCCTGGAACTCACATTCTGACCAAATCTTAACCCTACCACTCAGTTGAATTTATAAACCCATTTAAAGCGGTAACTCAGGTAATTCATCCTGGGTCACATTTATTGAGTACTTGTGAATTATTTAGCATATGATATCTATAGAACATAAAACTTTATTGCAACATTTTGCACAGGTGCGGGAATTATGGTTGCCTGCAGAGTTCTGCTGCAAACCAGTGTTTCCCTCAAAACTGAATATGTATGCATGTCATTTGAAATAAATAGGGTAATGTGTGTGTTTAAGCAGTTCATAATATATTCAAGCTTATGCAGATTTCTGTATTGGAGCCCATGTGTTCCTTGCTAAGGGCCCCCAAATCACTTGCCCTGTGGAAATATCTAGCCAGAAAAATACCATTTTACTTATTAATATAAACCTAAACATTAGGGGTGTCACATAATTAAGAACTTATTCAGATACAATCTTATACATACTCAACTGGTGGTTTCTGAGCAGATAAACCCTGAAATTAACATTGTAAAGAATTATGCTGCTTAATTAGCAGTGGAGTCCTATGCACGGCTACTCATGATGTTCGAAATGAACCTGTGCTGGAAATGAGAGGCAGCTGCTGAGCTCTTCTGTGTACCTTTGTTGCTCAAAGTGGATATCCATGTCCACAAATAACATATGGATAATATTAAAGGTAAAGGTACCCCTGCCCGAACGGGCCAGTCTTGACAGACTCTGGGGTTTGTGCGCCCATCTCACATCTATTGGCCGGGGGCCAGCGCTGTCCGGAGACACTTCCGGGTCACGTGGCCACCGTGACAAAGCTGCATCTGGCGAGCCAGCGCAGCACACGGAACGCCGTTTACCTTCCCGCTGGTAAGCGGTACCTATTTATGTACTTGCACCCGGGGGTGCTTTCGAACTGCTAGGTTGGCAGGCGCTGGGACCGAGCAGCGGGAGCGCACCCCGCCGCGGGGATTCGAACCGCCGACCTTTCGATCGGCAAGCCCTAGGCGCTGAGGCTTTTACCCACAGCGCCACCCGCGTCCTATGGATAATATTAGCAGGGTCTTAATTTGGTCACACTTTGAAAAAGAAATGATGGTGGACCAAAGATATTTAGGGCTTTACCAATAAATGTAAATGTCTTGTATCATGCTGGGAAGGCAATAGGAATCTAATGTAGAATGGGTGAGGTGCTGTCCACCTAATGTAATCTCTCTCTCTTTCTATTAGAATTTAAGAATAGTTTTTCATCTGTTTGGACATGCAACTCAATCGTTCACATTTAACAGTACAGCTGTATTCTATTTTCCATCAGTTTCCATTTTACCTTGCTTGAGCTCACATTTGAGGTCATTGCTCTTTCCTGACATTGGCCTGGAACTACTTTTCCACAAGCTCCTGGAGGCCACCAGCCTAGATGGCTTTAAAAAGGAGGACTGGACAAATTCATAGAAGAGAAGGCTACTAGCCCTGATGGCTATACCCTGCCTGCCCAGTTGGAGGTACAGTGGTACCTCGGTTCTCGAACAAAATCCATTCTGGAAGCCCGTTCAGCTTCCAAAACGTTGGAAAACTGAGGCACGGCTTCCCATTGGTTGCAAGAGCTTCTTGCACTCAGTAGAAGCTGCATCGTACGTTCGGGTTCCAAAAAACGTTTGAAAATGGAAGCATTTACTTCCAGGTTTTCGGCGTTCGAGAACCAAAACGTACGACAATGGAGGCGTTCAGGAACCAAGGTTCCACTGTAGTGATCTTCCCAAATATCAGCTGCTGGAAACCACAGACGGGGAGAGTGCTGTAGTGCTCGAATCCTGCCAGTCAGTTTCCCATAGGCATCTGCTTGGCCACTGTGAGAACAAGATGTCATTGGCCTAATCCAACAGACTCTTCTTATCATCTTATGTACTAGCATAAGTTCTAATGGCAGTTTGCATCTTGCAACAAATTTCCCCATTGCTGGGGCTCTGCAAGGATGGGTGTTTAGGCCTGCCTCCACTACAACTCTGCAATAGCCTAGAAGAATTGGTTTATGTTACTCTCATCCTCACCCCCCACCGTGACGCTTGCAAGGGCAGCACTCTCTTTCTCATGCAATAGATCAAAGTGCTACTGCTGGGAAATCTAAAATATTCCCCTCACATACAAATAAGTATGCATTTTTCACCACCAGCCCCCTTTAAAAAACGTTCTTTCTGTTGACTCTCAATAAACCTGTTCGGAGACAAAAGGATCAAATTCCTCAAGTTTCCACCTATAATGTGTATTTCTCTACAATGTTAAGAGGATCATACATGCGCACAATCTTTGCTTTTATATTTTGGGGAACTTCTGTCTTCATGGTAACTTTTAGGACCTGCAAATATAGCTAATTACATTAGCCTACAAGTAGAAATTGAGAAATAGGCTGCTTTACATCTCCATGTTGCTATTATCCTATAGAATTAACATGCAATGTTATATAAACCACATCTTCTAATAAAATCCAGTTATTTCCATGAAGTATATAAAAAACAAAGTAAATGGAAAAAAAATGTTCAAGTCAGCAACGAAGCATGCTTGGTTCATACTTGTATGCTAGCTTTTTTTCTTTCAGGAAAGTGTGTGCAATTATTCAAGGTGGCGGTTCATTTCCCCACAACTTTACAGCTGAATCTTGCATTAGTCCTACCACCTCAGTTTCTCATTATCTGGTTCTGTGAAGTCACCAAATTTTGAATAATGGTCTCAAAATATACTTTCCCCCAGTTTTTAATGCATTGATGTACTATGAGAGGAGCTCTCCTTTCCTGAAACCCTTCCCCTTTCTAGAAATATAAATGGAGAGTATTTTGAATTTGTGTCCTTATTTTGCACCTGTGTGGTCGGCATTAATCAGAGTCTGTACTCAAGCCAGCAGTCACTATGGTGATATCCAGCAGCTAATGACTTTAACTCCTTACTCATTGAGAATCTGCAGTTAATTTCTGAAATTGACTTGGGCACTGAAATTAGTGTATAATTTGTAGAACAATACCTTCTGAGCAATCAGTCTGGCTGGATTCTACGTCTTGGCTCCCAGGGATGGGGCGGAAATTTCCTCAGTGGTCTACTGTGACCAATTTGCCAGACACTGTGCGAAGAAAGCCTTTTCAATCTTTACTCAACATTGATTATCGCTCAATTGGATGTACTTTTGGCAGATGTTATTCCCATGTGCAAGCTGAGGACGAGGATGGAATCCTTGGAGGGGTGAGGTCAACCATTTGCATGCGCTTAACCTTTGCCCATTATTAGAAGCTGACTATATTCATATACTGAACTATTGATGAGGAAGTTCTCTTGGTTTCCTATCATGCAATTTTATGGGGTTTGCAATTTCTATAGTTACCTCTAACTGATTATCTGCAGTGCATTTACTAATCTCATGATTTGGTCTCATAATCTGGTATCTAGCAGTATTCCTTGACTGGCTGTTTCACACACACACACACACACACGCATGCACGCACACCCAACCCACACACCCTGCATTTTGGAAATAAATATGATTGTATATATTTCATCCTCACTGAACTGCCTTTTCTTTCACACTAACAATGTATTTGAAACAATGTATTTGCTGTGCTTGCAATTCTCCTAAAGTTTAGGTATGCAACTTGGACATGGTGGGATTAAGCCCTAAACACTTAAAATATTTTGGTGTCCCCATGCATATCTAACTCAAAATATAAACAACAGTAAAGGTAATATAACATATTATTTTTGTAATGAAACAAAACCTACAGCAAGATGGAAAATAATGTTCGTTTTTATATACTTCTACTTTATATTTGGAAAAAAGTTATACTTTTTCAAATTGCAAAGTCTTTGATCAGATCCTCAAAAGTCATCTTATGTAACATATCTCAACTGCGCAAATGAATGCTCAGCTGAGCAACTTGTGAACATGAATGCTAAAAATCTGACAATGGAAAATTTCTGGGGCAACCCCCCTTCCCTTGATGCCCTAAGCACATACTTATTTTGCTTAATGGTTAATCCAGCCCTGAGCTTGGATTGGTGTTAGTTCCAGCTCTTTCACTTGATTTCCAAGTAGTATCAATGGCCAAAAAGTATCCTGCACAAGCTAAAGCAAGCACACCATCTGCATCCCTTCTTGGGCCTTAATACTCTTAACTATGGCCTGGTAACATCCAGATAAAATTATTGCTATGTGTTGCATGTCAGGCTGCCATTGAATGGTCCAACTGTGCCCATATCTGCACTGGGATAGCATAATTTCTGCCCAGTAACCTCTGGGTTAGATTACTACAATGCATTATACCGAGCGCTATCTCTGAAGGCTGTTTGGAAACTTCAGCTGTTGCAGAATTTGGTAGCCAGGTTGCTCCACGGGGGCTGCATATCACAGCAATCCTTGCCTGACTGCACTAGCTGCCAGTTAGTTTCCTGGCCCAATTCAAAGTGTTGGTTTTGACCGATAAAGCCTTAAATGACTCAGGGCTGCAATACCTCAAGGACTGCCTCTTCCCATATGAACTGACCCAGACCCTGCAGTCATTATCTGAGGCTCTTCTTTGTGTGCCTCCTCCATGAGATGTCTGGAAGGTGGCAACATAAGAACAGGCCTTTTCTGTGGTGGCTCCCCACATATGGGATGCTCTCCTCTGGAAGGCTCGCCTGGCACCTTTGCTACATATTAGGCACCAAGTGAAAGTGCTTCTTTTGAAACAGGCCTTTGGGCTGATTAACAGTCTGCATCCTTTTACATGTGTTTGTGGGAGGGGGATTATTTGTTTTTGTTTTTATTATGTGTTTTGTGTAATCATTTTGTATTTTTATACTGTGAACCACCCTGTGTTCATCAGATGAAGAGTTGTATATTTTTATTATTCATTCATTCATTCATTCATTCATTCTCTCTCCCTCCCCACTCTACCTCAGCATAGATTTTCATTATTTCTTATAAGGTTTGCATGTTTTTTATTTAAAACAGTGGTACCTCGGGTTACATATGCTTCAGGTTACACTCTCCGCTAACCCAGAAATAGTGCTTCAGGTTAAGAACTTTGCTTCAGGATAAGAACAGAAATCGGGCTCCGGCGGCGCAGGGGCAGCAGGAGGCCCCATTAGCTAAAGTGGTGCTTCAGGTCAAGAACAGTTTCAGGTTAAGAATGGCCCTCCGGAACGAATTAAATACTTAACCCGAGGTACCACTGTACAATGGGAAGGAGGAAGGTTTAACTAAACGCAGTTCAGTGTAATTTCAAAGAGCCCAATTAAGACTTGTCGTCATGCCAAATGGTCTCTTTATTTTTACTAATCAGTTTGTGCATCTGTTCATAATCACACTGTTAATTTTTATGGACTCTAGGCTTTGTAATACTGCTTTGACATTCTGTTTAATGGTCTTTTCAATGTGAAATAAAACTTGAAAAATAATGGCTTTATAATTTGCCAGGAACTGCACCAAGACTGGGGTCTAACACTCAACTCAGAATGAAGGGGCCTTATATCTTTCTAGTTTATTGGCAATTCCAAGAAAGATTAATGTTTTATTTATTTCATATGTTGGATATAAGGAGCTCATTTGGACCATTGGACCATCTGGTCCAAGGAAACCTTAATAAACTTTAAAGCAGTCTTCTGCTACTTCAGATCCCCAGATGTTGTTGAACTACAACTTCCACCATTCTTGATCATTGTCCATGCTTTCCAAAATATATGGGGCCTCAGGTTTGAAGAAGGTTGCCATAGAGGATGAGTCTATTGTTAGTCATGATAGCTAAATATGTTCTTCAGGTTCAGATTCAATATGTTACCAACTTCTATGCTATATATTCCCATAATACATACCATATGCTGAGGACAAACAGCGTCATAGTTGTGCCTGCTTGTGAGCTTCTGGGAGCAATTCTGCTGGCCTCCGTTGGGAATTAAATGCTAGACTAGATGAACCATGGGTGTCAATCAGCAGGCTTTAATCGTGTCCTTTTATGTCCTTATAAGAAAGTCTCTTTTACGTGTTGTAGCTATTGGGTGCATCGTAGGAGGTGTGCATGCTCAAAATGGATATGATAAAAGTCGTGAGAGTGCATTCCCTTCACATCTATGCGCACTGGAAGCATGAGAAGCAAGGAATATTGACTGCCATTCTCCTTACAGTCAAACCTGCAAAGAGCCAGGCCATACCCCTGCTGAGGGTCAAAATTATTGCTGCATTATGCAGACTCCCTTTTGCTTAGCGTGCTCAAGCAAGCAAATCAGGCTTTTACAGAGCACTACATAAGCATAAATGCCTTACTTATCAAATATCTCTGAGGAATAGGTTAGCAGCTGAACAAATGCAATCAGTTTCATGCATCTGAAGACTTAAAATTAAGTTGCTTCTAGAGTTTCCGTTTCATGTGCAATGTGTTTCCTTTTTGTTTTGCACAGCAGAAGCTAACTGTGGGGTTGATAGAATCCCACCCCCCTTCCCCAACCCAGTTTACAGAGTTTCACTATGAGAATATTTGATGGTGTACACTTATGATCACTAGCATTAGAAGAGGAAGCTTTAAGCCAAGCATTGATTGGGTTTTAACTATCCCCTCGGGATTTAGTTCTACAGAACTGTAAGGATATGTTATCTTTGCTTAAATCAAAAAGATTATGTAAATACATTGCATAAAAGTTGGAAGCATAAATCACAGATGTCGGTGTGATGGAAAGTTTGTTACCAGAGAAAGCTACAGCTCCCAAATTCCAATGTGTTAATTAAAAGGTGACATCTGGTATACTAATTTATGCTAAGTGAAGAAATGTTCAGATTAAAATAGGATGTGTTTAAATGTTTGGTGTCATCACTGGGAAACTAAAAGTCATATGATAAGTGAGGTGATGGTGACCCAAATATCTGCAAGTGGGTGTGCTTATGTGCAGTATAATGTCAAAGAAAATGGAAGGAAGGGGTGATATAAATGAGAAAATATAGCTCAGAAGTGCTATTTCTAATTCCAGTTTAAATAGAATTAAATTGCATTATTGCACTTATCCCCCCTCAGTGAGGTATGAAACCCCACAGTTATCACAGGAAAAAAATATGTGAAGAGAGTCATTTTTCACCATGCGCTCCAGCATTTCACTGATGAAAACTCATAAAGCCCTATTTTTTTTCGTTTTTTATAGATCACATTTTATTTTGAGAAACCCTGGGTAAGGACTTAAACCCTAAAGGATGACAACTCTAACAGTTCATAACTATACACACTTAAAAGGAATGCCAGAAAGACAAAAATAGATGTGAGAGTTTCACCAGGATGTGATATCATAAATTAGAGACAGTGGGAGCATATTTACCCTTCTCTCTTGTTTCCTACTAAGGTTGCATATAACATTCTATTTAACAACAAAATAAAATAAACAACTGAATCAAGGATTGCCAATGTTTCGTGGTCCACGGGCACATGTGAAATTTTGAGACAGTACCCTTGTTACTTCTTTTTCCCCAATCCCATCATTCCTCCTCATCTTTGAGCGGACAAAAAGGGCACTACAAGGCAGTCACTGTTTTGTTTTGGGTGTTAAATCATATATCAAGAAATTCAGGTTATGCAATTAGAGTTGATTTAGAGGTCTTGCACCACAAACCCACTGTCCCCAAAAGATTCTCTTAGTGAGAAAGAAAGCGATAGGAGAACACATTGGTGTAACAGTTGCTTGACACAACATTGTCTAAGCTTCCTGAAAATAAGAAGTAAATAGCTGGCATCATCAAATCTCACATCATCTAATCTCATGATGAATGCTCAATAAAAAGGTCATCTGGAAGTGATCAAAGAAACAGAGAGTGCATATGCACTCGCTGCTTTTCTGAAGAGTCAAGATATAGTGCAAGTTAGATATGGTAGAATTATAATGATCCTTTCCAAATTTGCATGACCATAAGTACCACCAACAAAACCATCACCTTCAAATTAAATCTTAGACTGTACATTAAAAAAACAACAACCACAGGTCTGATGCTTGCCAGCACCACAAAAACATAGATCTAAATCATGAGTCTTAGTGGTTTTTATGTAGTATGATAAACTCACAGAACGGATTACGTTCGAAAACTGAGGTACCACTGTATGTTGGAAGAAGCAGATCATTGGCTTAGTAAGTGTATCAAGAAGCCAACAGAGCTTGCATCTTGACTGTGGCCATGACACCACTGGCATTAGTTGAATGGATAAAGCCTCTCCTCCTCTGAGAGGGGAGGTGTTGTGGGCGGGACGTGATTTCTGCGTCAAGCAGGTGGCATTATGCCCCCTGCCCCACTCTCCTGGCTGGCGCACCACACCCATAGTTAAGCGCCCAACCGGGCGGCTTGGAGGGGGCATGGTTTGCGGTTTGAGGTACTGCTACGCCAGCCATTCCGCCTCACTTTTCTCCTTCTCGTTGCGAGTCACCCACCCTCCACTCACTTAGAGCTCAGGGTTTTGGTTTTTTCTCTTGGCCTTGCTATGGACCTTAGGTTGGTCGCCCAGGTTGTCCAGGGGGCCTGGTAGGAATTTTTCCAATTGGCATTAGGCCTTTTGGTTTTTTCGCCTACCTCGTAGCAATCATCACAACTTTTTTGGTATTTGGCAGTTAGGCATTGGAATGTGTTGTTGGTGTGTGGAAGGGCTAGGTGCGGCCATCGCCTACCCCTTCAAATTTGGGTATTCCGTTAAAGGAATCCAGCAGTTGTGGATCCTGTCCGATGCCTGTGTGGTGGGGGGCCATGGCACGACCCTCAGTAACATCAGGGGAGAGCTTATAGTTGTATTAGCATCAACAAGCTCCACCTACTGGTGAATAAACCCCTTTTTAGGCTCACCCCTCTCTGAGTGGGTGGAGTCAATCTGTCGTGGTCCAATGCCTAAGCCAATATCTTCTCACTTGCTGTAATCAATAAAGTTGTGGCCTTTTCTTGCCCATTAACGTTATACACTGTGTCCGTGTGTCTTCATTCCACAAAGCGGGGATCAGGTCCTCACACTACAACTGGTTGCCTTGGCTGAGTTTATGTGGAAGCCAGTGGAAAGTATTTGTCTGGATTACCATGTACGGTTCTGCTTGTAACAGGTTTACAAGGATATTTTAGAGATGTAAATCAGGGCAGTCAGAATGATCAGGCAGCAGAATACCTTCTCTATGAAGGAATGCTACCATGCTAATGACTTTTTAGTATGGGTGGGTGGGGGAAGGAAGCCAAGCAGAAACAGAACATGGTAGTTTATATAGAGTTGTGCATGTGGTCTGGGGAATGTGGACATTCATATTTCTCTCTCCTCCTCCCCCACACCCAACTGCTTGGAATAGGTATTCCTCATAACTGGTAGGTTAGGGAAAAGTGACAAACACAAGAAGTTTTATTCATAATTAAGTCACAGAATCTATTGCAACAATCTGTGGTGATGGCCATGGCATAAAAAGACAAATTCATGGAGTGCTACTGATGTAGAGGCATCTGTTCACTTACAGCCAGTTGCTTTCAAGCCTTTCTCGAGGGCTTCCCAGAACCATCTGATCGGTTGACAATACAGAAACCCTTGTCTGGTACAGCATTGTTAGGTTTCTCATCAGTCAGTGTTTGTTTACATTTCTACTGATTAGATACTACTATCACATTATATTAGCTAAGATGCTGTTTTAAAAGGAAGCCAAGACACATTTTGGAAAGAAAATGCAGCTATTGTTTAATCACAAGAGGAATGCAGAACAGTACTCATTACCTGCTCATTAATTATAATAATAATTTTATTATTTATACCCCACCCAACTGGCTGGGTTCCCCCAGCCACTCTGATCATAGAGTTATTCTACTATAAAGGATTAGAATCATATTTGACAACAACAAATGATGCTCAGTTTTATTTGTAAAAGTGTAAGTAATATTATATGACCCACATTTTAAGAGAACCACAGAGACCATAAGACTGAAATAAAATTTCTCATACACCAGTATATGCATAGCAATGAAAATAGTTCATGCCATTCATTTTCATCTGGTGAGCTTTTATTTTTAACTTCATTATTTTTGTCCAGATTTTCTTGATGTTGGAGTAATGAGTGCAATTTTTCCTCTTAGTTATTCAGTTAGGCAGAGGCTATTAGGCTAGGAAGACATTGTTGACATAGTTGCCAGGGAAGTAAAGTGTTGATGCCACCTTAAAACAAAATCTTTAAATAGCTTAGTCAGATGAAGTACACCAGAAAGCTTCCTTTGCCCAGAGCAAAAAAAAAAAAAAAGTGCGTTGCAAATATTTTTTACAAGTTCACAGCAGAATTCTTGATTATACTTTAAGACTACTTTAGAAAGCATTGCTAGAATGGGAATACCTCTTGATGCACTTCTACCAGATACATTATCTGAATGATTTCTGAATTGCATATGGCTTGGTAACTGAGTTATTCCTTATCCTCCAAAGCGCGCGCACACACACACATACACACACACACACACACACCAGAGAATCACTCAGTGGCTTCATTTGCATGTCACTTTAAACCTCAGTTAAGTATGGTTTAAAGATGAACGTGCAGTGTGTTGATGTATGGGGAGAAAGTCCTGACCACCTTGCCTCCTCTCCTGCTGTGCTACCAAGTGCTAAGTCTTAATATTTCATTGAAAGTTGTGTTTATGGTTTGTCTCTCTCCAAAGAAATCAAAGTGATTAGCCATGAACAAACCTTGATTGCAGCTCATGGTTTGTTTGGATTGAGACAAACTACAAGTCTGGGTTTGGACAAAAGGCTAATCCAAACCATGGCTTGATTCCTAGTAGTGTAGGAGCAGACAAAGAGCAAAGTGACCACAATTCCCCCCCCCCTTGCACCTGCATACGGTACTTTCACCTTTAACACCATCTTGGTTGTGAGTCCTGGAAGACCCGATCTCTGCCTTTGTAGGCCTTTTTCCAGCAGGCCTGGAAAAGTGGGGCCTTGACTGATTCCAGCCATAAAAGCAGAGGTTGCTAAACAGAATCTTGGGCTGGAAAATTGTTTAAGGGATTTTGTTGTGAGAGGGTTGTTGTTGAAACTGATATCAAATTTTTGCATCTTTATTTCCAGTCTTATTTATGGGTGAATTGTTTGATTTGGCTGTGTACTTTTTGATGTGTATCATTTATTGCTTATATTTGTAATTATATATTATCCCCCATGTTGTAAACCACCTTGAGTGTGGTTTGAACTATGGAAAGACAGCATAGAAATAAAATGACATACATATATATAAAACACACATTGAATCTTAAAGTGATGGTCAAACTGGGCCAGTACAGTGGCGTAGCGTGGGTTGTCAGCACCCGGGGCAAGGCAAGTAATTTGCGCCCCCTTAACCTGTGTATTTTAGCACTGAGTGCGAGCACGCCCCCCAGATGTTGCGCCCGGCCCCCCTGCGCCCCCACGCTACGCCATGGGCTGGGGGCGAGCGAAGGAGCCAAGGACCCCCCTCCAAAGGCTCAGCAGGAATTTATTAAATTTATTATTTGCGGATCCCCCGCGGGCCTAGGCAGCCGAAGCCCCCTCCCCTCGGGCGCCTCCCCGCCCCCTCCTCTCCTTGGGCTGTAGGTGGAGCTCCAGATCCGGGCTTGGCGAACGCCTCTCCTCCTCCCGGCCGGGTCCGGGGGCTTCCAGCCGTGCTCCATCCTCGCCCCCCCCCCGCCGCAGCTGAGACTTGCGCTGAGAGCCGGAGCCAGCGGCGCCCCTTTCTGCCGGGAGACCCTCGCCCACCCGCCGGCTTCCTCTCGGAGGGTTTTGGGGAGTGCAGGGCGCGGCGAGGCCCCTCGGAGCTCTCCTCCCTCCCAGTTGGCAGAAGCAGCTGCCGCCTGTGGCTGGGCCAAGGGGATGGCGTCGGCATCGGGGTGCGGAGGCTGCCCATGCCCGGCCAGGCGTCGGTGGCGGCGTCGGCGCTGCTGCAGCGGCTGTTCCTCCAGCGGCTGCTCCTCCTGCGAGCAGTGAGTGGAGCGCAGTCGCAGCGTCGGCGGGGGGCGCGCGCGCGCTAGGGCGCAAGGCTGGCGGTGGCGGCGGGGAGCCCGGCAGAGGAAGGAACTTGTCCCTTCCCTCTGGACTCACGCCCCCCCAGATGTTGCGCCCGGTGCGGCCGGCACCCCTGGCACCCCCCACGCTATGCCACTGGGCCAGTAAATTCCATAATCTAGTTTGGGCCCTGATGACAGTATTGGGAGAACATGTTTCCCCCCATGGCACTTGGAATGCTGCCATATAGTAGCACAGAAGGAGAAGCACAGTGAGATTTCCTTCACAGGGGCCACCACTGAAGCAATATGAGTAGGTGATTGAGAGTAGACAGCAAGAGTCCCCCGTCCCCCCAGAATGCATTACAATTTGAGCAAGAGACAAATGATTGGAAAAATTGAAGCTTTTCATATTTCATTTGGGACACACATGTATGTGACCTTTTGCAAAAGGATGCTTGAGACAGATGCACTTGGTGATAGCAGCATGCTTGGAAAGTGTTGCCAAAGGTAAGGAGCTGTTCAAAAGATGCAAACTACATGGATATATTACTTTGCCCTGGCTATACTTTGCCTGCATTTTTCTCATTTATGCTTGGAGTGCACATTCTACCAGATTGTGTTTGGGTATGCTGCCATAATCTTTCAAGATCTCAAAATATGTAATTTTATGCTTTTCTGTATTTAATGAATGCATGCTGTAGAACTTACATTCCCCCCTGAAGGTTTTTATGTATTGTTCCATCAGCAGTCACATTAAAGCCACAAACCACTTAATCTACTATACTTTAATGGGAACTAAGCCAGGTTAAATGCAGGCATTTGTGGTTTATGGATCTTGCTAAAGGTGTTGCTGTGTTAAATGCATTATAAGCATTCACTTCCTCAGTATATACACTAATAGTTATTTAGCTTACAAAATAGAATGCCTCTCAAATGTTGATTTTGAAGGCTACATCTGGCCCTGAGTTAATACCACCCACCTTTACTTACCAAGAAGTCGTATTTCTTAAAATCATCGTGTTTATATAATTGTAATTCATGGGAAATCACTAATTATCTGCTTATTCTTTGCTTTTTTCCCCTTAGTAGGGAAAACTATAAATGGTTGGTATTTGAGTGTGTGCGTTTCTTACATCTGTCTGGAAGATGTTCATCGGATTTACATTTTCTTATTACAGAATTTTAAAATGAGCCACACTTCACAGCTCAAAGTGTGGAAGATGTCATTAAACTGGCTGTCTAATCAAGAAGGTGTAAAAAATTTAATTAAACTAATGGCAGGCTGACATAATTATTCCAAAATGCATTAAAGTGCACGCTGTACATGCGATAACAATTTTCTAATTTCTTACAAGATGCCTTTTTATTTACTAAGGTAGTGCTCTATCATCACAATGCCTAGGGTTAGACGGGGTGGGCTCCATTGCAGTATAGTTCTTATCTTGTAGAGTGTTGCACACGCAACTGACTCCACATTGTTCTCTGGCACTGTTTGAAGTAGTCTTGAAATTGCACTGAACGTTGGTGCTAAGCAAAGTTGGGAGACTGGGCAGAGCTTTCTTTCTCACCCACAGAGATACAAACATCAGCCAAACAAAGGACAACGATGGTTTGGGTCTGTATGTTTGTTTTTTACTTGGTTGGGTGCATTACCAGACATCCCATATGTAAGTTTCTGCTTGCTCCAGTTTTCCAGGTATGATAAGCAACGTCCTGAAAAGGCTAAATGTATGTGTAGGGGCCATAAGTCAGTGGAAAATTGTACACTTTGCATGTAGAAGATTTTCATTATTTGGTATCTGCAGTTAAAGGAAACCCTCAGGTAACAGGGTTGAGCAAGAAGTGTACATTTGATTTTGGAACCTTTAACAGTCTGATTAGACTGTACCAACCTAGGTGAACCAATGGTTTAAGTCACTAAATACCTCATGAGCATGCTCCATATCCTGATGATGTGGAGGTATCGATTGCTAAAGCATTAAGTATCTATGCCACTGTGAATTTTCACAAGACAGGTGAAGAATCATTTAATAGCAGGGTTACCATTGGGATATAGCCCAGCATACTGACTGAGAAACATACAGATTTGCATCTGTAACATGTTTCTTCATCTGTTTCCACCACGGTCAGTGCATACCTATATATTGGTTTAAACACAAATAGGCTATTTAAGCGCATTATTGATGGCTGTTTGAGTTCTGCTAGACTAGAGGCTCAACAAAGCAGCAGAGGTTTAGGATCAAAGTTTTCCATCCCCTAGATGGGCTACCTTCCCAGGTTGATGAGCCCCATCTGTACCTCACTTCCCTCTACAGCATGTGCAGAAACCACCTTCTTGACCAGTGGCCCCACTATTTTCCGCTCAATCTGCCTTCATATGACTATCAACATGCTAACAAATGACACTAAAGGCTAAGCTACACATTTATATGCTCATCTGGATGCTGGAGAAAGGAGATGATTTTGGCTGCTTCTGCTTTTCCCTGCTGCTTCTGGTGCCACCAGGATCGCTGTTTTGGAAGTTCCACAATCCTTCACAGCAGATTTGGGGGCACTAGAGTCTGTTTGTGAAAGAATGAAATAGCTCCCATTCCACACCCCACAAGTGTGGGTGCTCTGTAGATTGAAGGAGCCATTCTCTTTCCAGGAGGTAAAGCCTTGATTTAGTTGAATTCAGTGTGTTTGAATAAAAAAAGGTACATGGATCAAGATGTACATTTGGTACATGCATATCCCACTAACAGCATTTGGAAGGTAATCTTATTGACACTTCGTGTCACGTGGCTACATGCAACTCCCACGGTTGGTTGCCAGAAACATACAAAGACAAGGAAGTTTCGTCTTACCACCTGCTTTATATTCAATATTTAAAGAGAGGGGCTTTGGATAATGGCATTGTCCCGAGTGAATCTCCACTCCCCATCCCTCCCACTCCCTCATTCATTATTAACATCATCTCTACGGGTGCTGCTACCTGCCCTCTGTCTTGAGCTCTTTGCTCTCCTACTTTTAAGGCTCGCCGGCTTCTGGGAGATGGTGGGTCTGGAAGGCTTTCTAGTGACAGCCTGTCAGCTAGCTGCTCCTCCCCCTCTCGCATTATTTCCCAACTTTCCCCCTCATCTGCCTCTGAGCTGCGACCTCCCTCAAACCCTGTTGTAATTCTGAACTGTCTTCCTCTTGTCTGGAATGGTCAGGCTGGGGAGACGGTCTCCACCATTCCTCCTCTGCTCAGTCCCTCACACTTGGGAACTGCCCAGTAGTGGTTTAGTTTAACACATTTGTATTTATTGGATAGGGCAGGATACAAATTTAAAATAAACTTAGTTCATTACAATGATTACATGATATAGAGTATATCTTTTATGCATGAACCACAAGATGGCACCACGGCATATCAAATTTGTCATCTTTCCTATGCCCGACTATAGCCACCCCTCACACACACCCATCCTAAAGAAACATGAATACTGTGCTTAAGCTCATATGTGCTTAAAATTAGCAAGGAGATGTATGCAGTATAGTAAATATTACAGTGCTGTTTAGCAGCCCATCCATTCACTTAATTTCAAACCTGCAAAAGAAATCATGGGGGGAAATATGGAACAGCACAAAAGATGTAGACAATATCTCCATATTTTGGCTAATTTTATTTGTACCTGTCCTTAGCCTACAGACTGAGGTCTAATAAAACACTTATGATACAATCCATACAATATATTTAATGCTTACAATGGAGGCACTAATTTTTGCCAGTGTATGCCCCTGCACTGTGTAAATATTTGTCTTCTATTTTATCTGATTGGAGATATGAATATATATCTCTTTAAGGTTATTTGTGAAGCACATTGATGTGAATGCAGTTGTTCATACAGAGAGAAGGAATTAATTTTTCAGCCATTAGTTTAGTCCAAAAGCCGTTTATGCCAGCATGTATGAACAAGTGGCAAGTCTTTTTCTATGAATACCCCATGTGGCTTACTTAACACCCCTTTTTGGAAAAGCAGCACAGACTTATACCACCTTCAATTTCAGAGACTATAGAGACATTGCATATGGTTCCATCAGCTATAAATCTATATGCTCATGCTAAATTATCTTAATGGAGTAACCCAGGTTGGAACATAGAGAGGAAATTATGGTGTGTGTGTTTTTAAAAAAGAAATGTGTAGACTGTGGGATTTACTCTCCAAGTCAGCCGACAGAAACAGGTAGGGTGTGTGTGTGTGTGTGTTTACAGTTTCCCATATTACAGACTAGATATCAATGGGTGCTGATTGGAAGTATTTTCATTTACAACACCTGTTGGTGTCTATTTATGGTCCAGTTGCTTTGGTGCTTCAGCACCCCCTAAATTGCAGGAAGGAATGATTGGATCTTTTCAGAGAATCAATCACATAACCATCGTTTACAAATATCAATCAGGAGCTTGTAAAGTAGATCTTGGGGAACTTATGGGAGAATAGAACAGGAAGCTAAAATGTACTATATATCCAAACAATGGAAAATTGCTTTAGAATATATACAGAATGCTCCTTTAGATTTAAAATTGAGATTGATTCGACAAAAATTGAAAGCCTCATTCAGATCCTGGAGGTGGAAATGGCTTGTTGAAACATATGATGTGGGCTTGTCCAGTGTTCTTTACTGCTTTTATCAAAAAATGTTGCCTGGATTAACTTTGTCCTGGCAAATTTGTGGGTGTCCATGCACATCTAAATTATATTCTTGTACCATGGGGATTAGAGGCAAGATAAGAGAAATGGACTTTGCAAACCCTTGATGTCAAGCCTGGGAGGATAAATGCTCACTATCTATTACACAATGCTCTGAAGAACTTGACCCCCTTGCTACATTCAAACATGTGTTCTATAAACACCAACTTTCTTTGGATATCTATTTGGACAATTAGGAATTTAGGACAGTTTAGCTGACAGTTTTTGTGTGTTCCCCCCCCCCTTTGATTTTTTCATCTGTTATCCCCCCCCACTTCTTACTAAATGTACAATTTTAAAAAATCAGTTAAACGGACATAAATACAGGGAATCCAGATTCATAAACAAGAAACACACAATACCTCTCACCAAGCTCTAAAACAATTACATTCTGTTTATGTTGATCTTTATTTGCTTTTGAGTACTTCGTAGGATGTAATTTAGAAATGAATAAAGACAAGGAACACAGAGTTATAGAGTGATTAAGGATTCCATGAGGTCAACTTCAGGCTAATGGCATAGCAAAAGTAGTGCTATGTTTAATTTTGGATTATCTGTAGCTTCTGAACCAAATGCAAGGGGAGCCCCGCACAGACTGTGCTGCAGTAATTCAATAATCTACATATTAGGGCATGCATGGGCCCTGAGATCCACCATGTATCTGTATCTATCCATTTTCCAAAATTCTGTTTTGCTTCTGACACACTGTCCTGTCTTCCACTTCAAACTATAATTCAAGCTGAATCACTCTATAAAATGAAGCTCATTGTTCCCTATTCACTATAATGGGAAAAATCTAAAAATAGCTATAACATTCCCCACTTTTGGCCAAAGTGGATTAAATTTAAAACAGTTCCCTCTTATTAGAAGCTTAACCTGTCATTCTCCCTCCACCCTCTTCCTTTCCCATTTTGACATCTTCCTTAATGGGAAGAAGCATACATTTTGCTCTTGCAATGCTGTTCACTGCCCCCACAAAGCACTGAGTTTGCAGGGCACTGGCAAAATCATTCCCTCTAATTGCAATACAGGTCTGCCAGCTATGAAGATGCTCTCCCTCCCAACCCCTTATTCTGTTAAGGTAGACACATAAGTTTCAATTTTGAAAAGCTGTTCCCTTTCCACTCTCCCACCACACATTGGCCTTTTCTTCTTCTTTTTGCACAGTAAGCATATAAAGACATAGAGACACAATTTTTAATTTACTAGATGCTTGTTTCTGCCATTGTTTTGATGTCTGGATTGCTGATACACCATGCTTTCCCTTGGGCAAACCCAAAATCTATCCACGATTCCTCGTCACAGCTCAGGATTTGGGATTTGGGTCTCTTTGATCAGACATTCCGAGAGATATGCTGCCGTTATATTTTGTGATTCTCCCTGCTTTCTCTTTGTAATGCCTAGTTGGTGGGGTGGGGGTCATGATGAGGATGCTTGTTTTGTTTTGTTTTAATGGATTGGTTATCCCACCTTTTACAGTAAAATACTTACAATGTACAATGCAGTAATTACAATCATAACATGTACATAAATAATTTAAATAGAAGCAAATGGAACTTAAAAGAGGGAATTCTAAGGGAATTCTATAGATGTGGGGACGTCACTGAAAAGGTCAGGTTCCTGATGGCTCTTGGAGATGGGCCACAGAGCAGGACCTATGACACCCTATTCAGAAGACCAAGGTACGTACAGATGGGTCAGGCAAACCTTCAAGTAACCTGGTCCCAAGTCACTTCATAAGTCAAAACTAGCACTTCAATTTTAACCCAATACTGTATAGGCAACCATTTCAGAACTGATAGAGCAATGGTGTGACTTGGTCTGAATAACTGGCCTCAGAAGAATTCTGGCAGCTGCATTCTGTACCTTTGAACAGTCTTCTCATGCAGCCCCATTCACAGAATATTAGAGTAATTAAGTTCAGATGTATCTTCTTCTTCTTCTTCTTCTTCTTCTTCTTCTTCTTCTTCTTCTTCTTCTCACTCGTAGCCGAGTAAGATTGTCTTCCATAAACACAGTTTTAAAAGTGAGTCAATAAGTGACTGTGGAGGCCAATTCTGGATCCACACGTCCTTCCACAGTGGAGACATGGGTTTCCAGTCGGGAGTTGATCACGGTGTGGATTTGCCAAGCATGCCTTCCTCTTAGCACATTTCTCCCTTTCGTCCTGAGTTTGAGTGTTTTCAAAACCCATGACACCTTTGGTAAAGCCTGTTCTCCAACTAGAGTGCTCGCAGGCCAGTGTTTCCCAGTTGTTAGTGTTTATACTACATTTTTTGCTGCTTATTTTATGTACATAGGGTCACATCTGGCAAACCAGCCAAAGCTAGTAAAAGGCATTCCAGTTTTCAAAGCTTCCTGCCTCTCCATAAATAAAACTATAGATAGCTCCAGATGCAAGAGAACCTACCGGCTGTATCCCTCACACTTCATGAGGAATACAACCCTACCCAGGACTAAACTTCATCAAGAGCAGCAAGCTTCCTAACAGCGTATCTTTCTTAGTTGGAATAGGTTTCAGTTTATTATCCCTCATCTATTCCAGAACTGGTTCCAGACACTTATAGATGATTTCCGCTGCCTCTTTGGGATTAGTGGACTGGAAAGAGAGGTAGATCTGCACGTTGACCACACTATGTTGTGTGACTCACTGTAGGGCTGCTCTTGATCTGTCCGGTGATCATCATGAGCTTATTGCAACACATGTCAACTCATGGGGAAGAGAAAAGTAGTGTAAGCTTATGCAGGCATGGGACTTCCAGCAGGCTTGCCTAATGAGCCTCACCGTTGTCAGAACTTTTGCTATTAAATAGCCCCCTATATGTTGAACAAATTACTTAACAAGCTGTTGATGAGTCCCCTAAGTCATACTCTTAAACTAAATTTCTACCTAACACCTAATAACCCCATGTGTTGCTAATTCTTGATTTGATTTACTGTATTTCTGGGCCGTTTTCCATTCACACGAATCTCAAAGTGGCTTACAAACAATAAATAACAATGACACAATAAAACGTAATAGAACGTCACAAATTAATAATATAACATAATTAAAAATCAACAAAAATTAGCAAACTACAAAACAGTATTAACAACGCAGTGACTAAAAAATAAGGTAGACACCACAATTACAGTCATATTATATGAGTAACAACTCAATATGGCATTTATAATGTAGAAAATGATAGTAACAACATTAACAGAATAGCATCTAAAAAAGAAGCTAAGCACCGTTAAGTTCATACACACACTGTCCAGGCCCTCATGACTCATAATGCTTGGTGTTTTACTCTGTTTTTATATATGCTGTAAGCAGCCCAGAGTGACAGAGGAAACACAGCCAGATGGGCAGGGCATTAATAATAATAATAATAATAATAATAATAATAATAATAATAATAAACAAACAATAATAAACAGCTGAAGCTGTTGTCCTCAGGTAGTGGGCCATTGTAGAAATGGTGGACTCAGACAACTAATGTACACTTTGCTGTCAACTCCTTGTTTTTCAGAAGATTTACTGTGCATTAATTTGGCATCTAAGTAATTTCATCCACTGTACTAAGATGAGACGTGTGTTTACAGTGTTCTGATTTCAGAATGAAATTGTCTACAAGAATTTCATTGCACCTTAATAATGCTTTGAGCTACTACCAGATTTCTGCAAGCATCATTACCTTGACTTGCAGGCGTAATGTTCTTCTGCCTGCTTTCACCCATATTATCTTTGCTGTTGCTGCTTTTCATTGTGGTGTCACTGAAGAGGTGTAAGAATCCGTGAAATAAGAATCAATATTTTTAATCCTTTGTGTTACAGAACAAAATTTGAATATGCAAAATCTGAATATATTTGTTATTCAGTGTTCGGGCATCAGAAATGCATACCATACTTTTGCAAAAGTTGGGCACCACCCCTGATCTCTGCCGAGCTGTGGGAAGATCCCAGGGGTATCTTGACACCCACCCAGGGTCTGTGCAGCGGTGGAGGAAGAGGGAGGTGTGGTGGGTGCGGGCTGCCCCGGTGTCACCACTGAGGGGGGTGACAAAATGCCGGGCGGCACTCACTGTGGGGCCTTCAGCGTGCCTGAGCCACGCGTCTCTCCTGGGAGAGACATGGTGGCTTGGGCGCGCACAGGCTCCGTGCTGCCCAAACGGTCCACCCACTGCCTCTCCCCCAGCTATAGGGCAGCTGAGTGGGAGGAGGCAGGTAGACTCTGGAGTCCCCACGGTGTGTACTGCCCCTATGGGCAGCTCACCCAGCCCCTGGCCACACCGCTCCAGGCACCAGAGCGGCTTCCTCCGCCACTGGGTCTGTGTTCCTTTTAGAATCAAGATGTCCTGGAGGCTGCCGTAGCTTTGGGAAGTAGGATTTATTCACATATTCACACCTGAATTTAGATGGAGGGAGTCCAGATCTTACAGCATGGCCATCTCAAGTGGCCCTTGTTCACCACACAGCAGTGCAGAATTGGAGTCCAAGGCATCTTTCCTAGCCTCTCTGCAACCAATCTCCTTTCCTTTAGCTAGTCCAAGCCTCCTGGTAAAGGCCCACAGAGCTTCCTGTGGCATCACGCCCAGTTACCCTGGCAACCTCCCAAATTTCCTGTCCCCCAAACCTCACGGCAGGAAGGAAGATCAATTCTCTTGCATTGCCAATTGCCCAGTATTGTTTATTAATGGCTCTGCATTTAAACAGAGTTGCCAGGCTGGTTTACATGAGCCAGCCCTGGGATTCATTGTCTGGCACAGTTCTGCAGCTCGATTTCCCCCTTCATATTCCAAATATCACTGTATTTTGACATTCATTAATTTCTTGGGTTTAGGGTGGTTTCCCTCACGACCTCCCACCAAATTTATAATAATACCATTCAGAGACGTAATAGATTGGGATTTCCATACACACACTGCAGATCTGGAGATGTGTTCTGGAGAGAGCCAGTGTGGTGTAGTGGTTAAGAGCGGTAGATTCGTAATCTGGGGAACCGGGTTCGCGTCTCCACTCCTCCACATGCAGCTGCTGGGTGGCCTTGGGCTAGTCACCCTTCTCTGAAGTCTCTCAGCCCCACTCACCCCACAGAGTGTTTGTTGTGGGGGAGGAAGGGAAAGGAGAATGTTAGCTGCTTTGAGACTCCTCTGGGTAGTGATAAAGCAGGATATCAAATCCAAACTCCTCCTCCTCCTCTTCTTCTTCTTCTTCTTCTTTTTTCATGGAGCAGAAATTTATTTTTTAGGGAGGCACAGTGAACCATGGGAGTTATGTTAGCCTATTTTGGGACAACGATTCCTACAATTTTTAATGCTAAATACACAGGAACCATGGTGAATGTTGTTAATTAATACATGCCGTATTTGTAGGGTATATTTCATAAATGTCAAGGATACTGAATCAGATTAAAACTATTAACTACATGCAGCTCATAAAAATGGTATCACAGTCAACGGAGATAATTAGTTCTTTAATTTCATATTTTTAATTGACTGCTTCTTCAGTTAATTAAACTTTAAATGTAAGCTTTGGTTACAATCTAAATCTAAATTGTTTTAAACTGTCATTAAATGAATTATTCTTCATGTATATAGGGTGACATGTCGACCTTTGGGTTTCACCAAGCACTACTAATTGATGCCACTGTGCCTGGAAATTAATTTCTTCCCTGGTAACTTGGTCAAGCAGGCGCTTCCATTCATGTGGACTTTTTATTTCATCCGATTCGAAAGACTCTGGGCAGTAAGCAAACCTCAAAACACCAATAGCCCGAATGGAAGCTAATAACTGAAAATACAAATTGTAATTGTATGTGGATAAAATACCACTTCTGCCATTAAGTGCCTGTGCCCCACCTCAAAATTTTGCAGTGTTGCAAAAGTCAGGCTATGGTAGTCTTCCAATGCAGGTATGCACAGAAAGTATCTCTAGCTCTGCTGGCAGATTTCTATATGATTTGCAGTAAGTACACAGCTTACTGATTTCTGACCTCTCCAATTGTTTAACAATAGCAATAACAAAACACTCCCTGCTCTCCCTCCAAATTATACTGTTCAAATGAAGGATGCTATGTGGAACCAGAAGAGAGAGAGAGATAGAGAGAGAGAGTGTGTATGATGGCTTATAAATTGCATCAATTATAGAGGGCTACTTCTGGGTTTGGGTTAGACTATGGGTAATGAAAAAAGAAGAAGACATTAATAACTGTGATGTTTTAATACATCAGCTATTTTATTAGTAATCTTACTTAACCCATTATAGGGTTTCATCCTGGCTTCTGCAGTCCATTGCTCAGCATTAAATGACTCTTGAGTTGTTGTTTTCTTTTAAAGAAACAAAAAACCAGGAAGACTGCATAAATATTTTAGTGACAGGAAGAGACTTCCCAAATTTGCGGACATTCATGTCAGCAAGTTTAATATGCTCAACCCTTTATTTCTGAAGCCAAATGTGAAGGCTGAACTATGAAACCAGTGACCCTGTTTTATGTACTTAAATGAAACCTGAATTTATTTATTTTTTACTGGTTGCTGTGAGTGTCTAATCCATCAAGAGGAATGCTCTTTCATCTAAGGTTTTTGGGTAAGTTCTTAAAAAAATAAAAAAATAAACCCACCTTAAAAGCATCCCCCCCAAAAAAGATCTGCCATCCAAAGATTGAGACATCCATTGCATTTTAAAAGTGCAAGACAGCTATTACTGCAGACCAGTTTTTGGAAATTTACGGGCTCCTTGTGGAAGAGAATCACAGCAGCTATAGACCTAAGACAGATAGTAATGCCGGCTTGTATCTATTCTGCCCCATACTTCGCATGCAGTCACCTGCTTTCTGAAGAAAATAGTCTTGTCACTGCCTTGAAATAGATACAGTGCTATAAGAAAAGTGTTTCCTCTATTACAGATGGCATCCCTATATGCTTGCTCTCTGTCATCATCAGTGATCCATGTAGGGCTTTGTGGCTTCAGAACTGATCTGCAGACATTGCATGTAAATCTTATCCAACCAATCAACTTTTCGTGGAAGCAGTTCTTCACAGATGATTTACTTCAAGAACAGCTGACTGAGCCTTGAGCAGGGGAAATGCTATGTTCCTAGTAGAGGCAGCCACATTAGAAATGGATAATTCAAAACTTCTAGAAGCTGGAATCCGTCCAATAGCTGCGTGTTTCCAGCCCAGTCTGAAAGTTGAGCTTTTGCAAATTTTGTGATTTAAACCACATTCAGCTTCCGACACAAAAAATGCTAAAATCTTTGGTGTAGTTTAAAATGAGTTCGCCAGGAATAAAAATGATATTATATGGCAGAAATGCTCATTAATCAGTCATATCGTTGAAGTGACAGTTTCAACCATACTTTGATGAAATCCACTTAAAATCCATTGTTGGCAGCAGGGTTCATCTAAAAGTTTTTTGGGGGAAGATAGGGGCTCTTTTACATGATATCTGATAATGTCTGAGTAAAATCTCTTTTATTGGTCTTCAGCAAGTGGGGAAAGCAATTGGAAAATGATAATATGGTATGGGGCAATTTTATGGGTACAAAGCATACATTCTGTACTCATTTCTCTTCAGACCAATACAATCCATTACTGAAGATACAGGCATAGGAATATGACCCATAAGGGCATATAGATAGAAGGTGTCTTGAGGCTTCAGATCTACACCAATTTTGAGCATTGAAAGTAAAATAAAAAGTGTTTTTTTATAAAAAATGCAGAAAAATTGTTAGTGACAAGTGGAAAGGAATATCCATCAGTCATGACATGATATTTACTTTAATATATCTGTGTAGTGGGATATTTATCAGTTAGCTCCCTAGTCAGGTTTGTAGGCAGTGCTTTGATTTTGGAGAAACAGCAAATGCAAGACAGGTTACTTGGGGCACACCTTGCAATCCTACTGCTAAGTTTAGACAGATAACTTAGGTGACCTAAAATGAATCCAATAAACATACTTCAAAGTAATCATGCACATGGAGATTACAGTGGTACCTTGAGTTACAGATGCTTCAGGTTACAGACACTTCGGGTTACAGACTCCACTAATCCAGAAATAGTACCTCGGGTTAAGAACTTTGCTTCAGGATGAGAACAGAAATCATGTGGTGTTGGCGCAGCGGCAGCAGGAGGCCCCATTAGCTAAAGTGGTGCCTCAGGTTAAGAATAGTTTCGGGTTAAGAATGGACCTCCAAAATGAATTAAGTTCTTAACCCAAGGTACCACTCTATACTGTTTTGTTTTTCTAAACGGCCTCAGCCCAGTATACCGGAAGGAGCGTCTCCACACTGAGGTCCAGCATTGATGGCCTTCTGACAGTTCCCTCACTGAGAGAAGTGAGGTTACAGGGAACCAGGCAGAGGGCCTTCTCGGTAGTGGCGCCCACCCTGTGGAACGCCATCCCATCAGATGTCAAGGAAATGAACAGCTATCTGACTTATAGAAGACATCTGAAGGCAGCTTTGTTTAGGGAAGTTTTTAATGTTTGATGTTTTATTACTTTTATTATTAATAATAATAATATTCTGTTAGGAGCTGCCCAGAGTGGCTGGGGAAACTATCATCATCATTATCTTCATCATCATCATCATTATCTCCTAATGTGTTTTATGAATAACCTGCATAAAGTAACCTGTTACAATGCAATCTGCTCAGAAATGTCCATTGGTTCATACCACTGCCCCTAGGCTGCTAACATAGGCTGCTGTTTAAAAGTCTATCCGGTCTGAAGTCTGTTTAAGGAAGGGAGAGCAAGAGCCTTGAAACTGCCCATAAACATCACCTGAACAGCAGGCTGAACAACAAAACATCTGGATGCTGCGTTAGATCAGCCACTAGGTTGTTCAAGCAGGGCTCTCCTTTGATTCTTGAAGGTCAACTGGTCAGTTTGTATATCTCTTTAAAATATAGTAATTGCTTCTAAATTTGCATCTCTCAATAAATTAGACTATACACATTTGTTTTGCAAATATTTGTTCTCTTTTGCCCCCTTTTTAGGGGTGTTTGATACATTTCCTCTCACCCTCCCCATCTTTTTTATGATCTGACCTACAGATAAATGTGGACTGGCTACCAGAATCCTAGCTAGCTAGCTTGGAATGAATTATACTCTTTCTAATCACACTTAAAAGCACTGGTGCTGACCTCTAGAGCCCTAAACACCTTTGGACCATGGCATCTGAAGAACTACCTCATCCCAAAAGAGCCTCCCCAATTGTTACGTTCACCATTTGAGGCCCTTCCTCAAGATCTCCCCACTCCACCTGCTGTAATTATATATGTTGTTCTGAAATTGTATAGGTTGCTTACTCAAAAATAACAATAAAAATCCAAGTGGCACACAAGTCCGATTGAAAACAAATGGACATAGAGCCATCATTAAACACAAGGATCAGATTAAATAAACCTTTAAAATAAATTAGGTGGATGATGTACAGACATATGATTTTCCCATTTGTGGCACCAAAATGTGAGCCACTCTTCCCAGAAAGGGGGGACGGGGAAGCAATCTGGCACCAAATCTGGTGACCCATTGGTGTCAGGCTGGGCCCTTGAAAAATTGTGTAGACCTTCCAGCAAGTATTAGATTTTGAGTTTATTCCTACTGCTGCGGTTTCATTTATTGCTCAGCTGTGTCATCTCTTTTCTGCTGTGTCATTTTATCTGATTAGTATTCATATTTTTATACTTCTTGGATTTTGCTTTATGACTATGTAAGCTGCCCTGAGAGCTCAATAGCTGAAGGGGTTGCATATAAATCTATATAATTGAAACAATAAAATAAAATACACAATCTGTTCTTCTAAGTTGCTTGGAAGTATAGTTATCCCCAAAACTCAGTGTGGATAGCAGCAGACTGATACCTACTATGAGAGTTTGTCATGTTCACATGGTTTATCCATAAATATATATAAAATTAACTGTCTCAAAATATGTAGCTATTTACATACATAGCTGAATATATATTTTCTCTCAAAATAATATGTAAATGCATATTTCCTTACATTTACATTATAGCTGAGTCTTTTTTTACAACAACAACAACAATAATAATAATAATTTTTACCCTGCCCATCTGGCTGAGTTTCCCCAGCCACTCTGGACGGCTCCCAATTGACTGTTAAAAACAATACAGCATTAAATATTAAAAACTTTCCTAAAATAGAGTTCCTCCTGCACTTTTTGAAGTTTTATATCCTCCGCTGAACAATATTTGGTGAAATAATATGGGAAGCAGGGTAGTGGAGATCTCAAATCATTGGCAGGTGTCCACAGCATAAACGCCCACCTGGCCTGAGATGTGCTAACCAGATGTAAGAAATTGAAGAGATCGAATTAATTCCTCAAGCATCCTCATTAACGAATCCAAAGAACACAAGGGGGCATGGACCAACACAACAAATAGCTTTATGCCGTCAAGATGCTCGTTTTGTGACCAGTATGAAAACAGTAGTGGAGATCATCATAAGGGAGAGTCCTGCTCTGAGGTGTAAAGAATAGAGGTGGTTTTGTGTAAATAATAATAACATAGTGTGGGAGATTTAAAACATCGGTGTGATTTAGGAGGGGTTCAGATCTGCAACTGACACCAGTTGCCACAACTGTGAGACACAGCCACGTCAATGTGTCATGCTCTTCTTACCTGTATGTAATTACCCAGGTTCCTAAATAAATGCGACAGCAAAATTGCTGTTGGATTTGAATCACTTATATTTGCAGCCAACGGGGGGGGGGGAGAGAATATTTCTAAAAGTTGCTAGAATTCTAGAATTAATGCAGTCTGAAACTATGTATATGAAAATTAAATGCTGCATACCGCTAGCAATGCAAACATTAGTCAAGTTTTAGTCTGGAAGCCAGGCAGATAAATCAAAACAGCTACCCCCCCCCCCTATATTCAAGTGTTCTGCAAAGTATTGTCAGTGGTTTGATAGCCCCCTAAAGACATATATAGTAACCTAGCTCCTTAGGGGCACATTCAGCTAGCTGGCTTCCTCTACACACAGGTCATCATCATCATTATCATTGATGACTATTACTAATTTAATAAATGTCAGAGAAATAATTCTGAATTTGCTTTTCCATATGTTTCCATATTTTCTCTTTAGATCCCTTTTGGAAAGCTAGTGTACCAGTTAAAACTTTGGGTGTGATACAGCATGTGTAAAAGAAAAAGAAAAAGGATTTTGTAGGATAGTAAGAGGAAGGATTAGTATTATTATTTATTAAATTTATATACCGCCCTATACCTGCAGGACTTAGGGTAGTTCACAACCATCCAGGACGATGGGTGCCAGATAATCAAGAATCTCCAGGCAAGAACAGAAAACTTGGCAAAGTTTAGAATATTGAATGGATGTCTAACCATGCAGACCCATTTACATGTTTAAATCGGGAAAGGTTCGACTAAACTCAGTGGACTTGGTTGTACTCTGGTTAAGATTTCAGAGGAAAGACCATGTGTTGGGTCCAATTTTCTTCTGAAAGTGAATGGCACCTTCCATTTGCAGAACATTTTTTCCAGACATAGCACAAAATTTCTTGCATGAGAAAAGAAGCGTGCTTCAGTTTGCAAAAGGTGTTGAAGTGTTTAGTACCATGTCCCAAAAGTTGTACAAGGTCTCAGAAGCTTGTGCAGGATCTTGCAGAAGGTCTCAAGATGTATTCTGGCTGTGACAGTGCTGGTTGTACAGAACAGCCAAATGCTGTCAAATCTGGCTGTTTTCTCAAATCCAGGACTATTGAGGAAAAAACATGTGCTTCAATATTTTAAAATAGTGAACAGATGTAACCTTATTATTATCAGTAGGTTTTAAATGCTAAAAGACTTCTGATAACAATAGATAAAGAATTTTACAGCAGGTATATTTTCTCAGGAATACTTGCAATATCTCTGTAATGTGAACCTGGTTTAATATCCTGCTGCAGACACATGGTTCAGACCAGGGTGGATAAAAATAAATGTGTTTTTTTAAAAAAAATAATAAAAAAAACTCTGATATTTTATTTAAATTGGATTTTTTTTATTTAAATTGGATTTTTAAAATAAAATGCTTGGGGGGGATCTTTCTAAAGATAGTTTTCTATTTAAGTTACATTATACAGTAGTCCATCAGGAAATAAGGATTTGTTAAAAAAAATTCATGTGTGCTAAAACTCTAAAGTGTTTGTTTGTTTAAATCGTTTAACCACATCAGTTAAGAACCATGGATACATATGCTATAATGTTATTGTTTTAGTTAAATAAATTGTTTAAATTGTTATGAAGGAAATGGTTGTTTTTCTCCTTCCAATAAAGTACAAATATAAACAGTTAACTTATTAAACATCACAATAATGCATTTCTATTAGTATAGCCAAATCAGTGATTTTTTATATAACTGTAAAAACTACTCTGAAAATTTATTATTCCAAAAATGAAACCTTCATCTGGTTGTAAATATTAAGATTATACCAGCAAGAATGAGTCTTTCTGTTAAAAAGAGAGATTTAAATCAAGTCTTACTGACTAGTGATTTAAATCAAATCCACCCTGGTTCAGACTGACAGTAAAGCACATTTCAAATGGGCATGCACAAACTATGGTGGTAGGATCCATCACTGACCTACACATACAGTCGTACCTCTGCAAACGTATCCTTCCGGTTACGTAAACTTCGGGATACGTAAGCGGCAAACCCGGAAGTATATTTCCGGACTTTTGCTGCGCACGTGTGCACAGAAACGGTCTCTCCGGTTGCAGAAGCCTTGGGATCCGACCGGAGCTCCGGAACGGATCCCTTATGTAACCAGAAGTACCACTGTATTCATCTAAGAATCTGAATTGGGCTTCTGCCTGTACAAGTGCTTGTACACAGTTAGGATTCCTCGTGTTGCACATGCACTTGCATGTACTGGAATTCTATTCAGCCTGAAAGTCAAGTACATGCATTTGTGGTTCTTTTGAATATCCAAGAAGAGGTTAGCCAGCCCAACTATGTGCATGTGTAGACAGAACTGAATTTCTATTTTGTTAAATGAGGTTTAGTCTTTTTTTGTATAGCCTGAAGAAGCCTGGTGAATTAATGACAGAATCAAAATTGGCTTGGGGTCTTCCTGGTTTACAGCCTAGTTTTTTAGCCACTGCACCACAGATGCTGGAAAATACCACTTCAACACTATTACTCATAAGGATGTGATTCAGTTGTGTTCCAAAGCAGCTTTTATGGGACAAGGAAATAATAGTTGCTGTTTAGGTATACAAGTCTAAAAGGTAAAAGGAAAGAGAGGGATCCACACACCACGAATGACAATAGCATATATAGAGATATATGTTCGTGTCAATCCTGGAATAAAGTCAGTTCACAATGAAATGTGCATGTCAAAGCTATATATCCTTTGTACCCAGCCACATATGCCAAAGAATTAATGAATCCTACTGCATATTTTCCCCCTACCTTGTAGAACTATCTGCTAAAGTAATATCAGAAGATAAATTGAGTTTATGGTGAACTGCTAGGCCCAGTCTTTGGCTGTAAATCTCCCAAGCTAACTTCTTCCAGCATGCAAGACAAACTCAGTGTGGTATATATGAAATTCATCCTGCCAAAGTAATGCCTTTGTGAAAACTTGATGCGTTTTAAAGGGGTGTTGATCGCATATAACTCACGACACGTGTGACTTAAGGACTGAAATAATGTAATTATACCTCAAGGACCACCTCTCCCCTTATGAACTGACCTGGACCCTGCAATCATCACTTGAGGCCCTTCTTCGTGTGCCTCCTCTATGAGAGGTTGGAGGGGAAGAGAGCCAGGGCTGTGTTAGTGTCAGATGTGTGTGCGCGCACATGCGTTAAATGCATCTACATCTGTAGTAGGTGCGTGGGGGGAAAGGTGTGTGTGGTTCTTTTTCTCTGTCTGGTCCTGGCTGTAGTCCACCCAAAAATAAATAGACACCATGTATTCTGATTAAAAATACACTTCCAGCACAATCCTATATCTAAGTCTTACCATTGCTTATTGTCAGGAGTGCATGCAGGAGCCAGGCCCTGTGACCAATAGGACTTTGCAGGACTGGGGCCTTCCTAAGTTTGTTCTGAAGAGGCAAGGCGTGGCCACACAGGTGCGGCCGATTGGTAACTCACAGCACCTGGTGGCAAGAGCCAGGGAGGGATATAAGGTCAGCATTTTCCTTAGACTCTTTGCCACAGCAACACGTTCCCTGCCTTGCTGCATTTGGCTCCTTGACTCCTGGCTTCTTGATCCTCGATCCTCGGACCCCTGACTTTGTTACTCCTTGCTTCCTGGCCCCCGGACCCTTGGCTTCCTGACTCCTGGCTTTTGGACTCCCGTTCTCGCTCCCACCCTGCCATCTTGCCCTGGGTCCCGATGTCCCCAGCCGGGACTTTGATCGCCCATGAACCGGACCGTGACACTTATTTTTCTGGAGGTACTCACAGGTATGCACCCTTCCCCTCCCCATCTTGGCTTGCCAGTCCTGGTGGAGGCACTTCCTCCTCGCCCTCGTCCTGTGGTGGCACAGCTGCAGGAAGCTGCCAGACTGCCGCTGAACCTTCCATTGATACTTAGCCAGCTCCGAGACTGGTGGAAGGTGGTCAGCAGGTGAATCAGGTCTGTGGTGGCAGCGGCGTCCCGGCCGGGCAGCAGCAAGAGGACTCTGGCTTCCTTGCCTCTGTGGTTGGCGCAGAGGCAGAAGGCCACGCTGCCTGGCAGCTGTGAGCCCCGCTCAGGGCACTCGATGGGCATTCATCTTGCCCTCAGCACGGCCCATGCAGCAGCAGCTGCAGCCAGTCGGCCAAGAAGGGTACCGTACTTCATGGTGAATACTGGCCCCCTTTTTTCCTAGAAAAAAGTCAGTTTGTACAGGGTGAGTCTTTTAAAAGAGGCCCCGTGGAACATGTATCCATGGGGCCTCTTTTAAAGGACTCACCTTGTATAAGTTAAGTAAGGCTTAATCCCAGGAAAATGGGTGTAAGATTGCCATCTTGGTTTGTACTTCTGCATTTATTAAGCTGGGAAGAAACTCATTGAACTCATTGTTACTTAGTTCTGAGTAAAATGCACAGAACTGCAAAGTTAGCCATGTGCATTTTGAGAGAAATTAATGTTTTTCCCCCTAGCTGGAACTCTCCAGGACTCAATTTCAGCACGTGCCATTGCCATTATAAGAAAACAAGGGATTCTTCCATCCCACTTGTATCCAATGTATTATTTGTTAGCATATCGCAAAGTCTCATTTCATTGGTATGCACAGCCCTATATTTGCTTGGAAAACTGAATTTTCCAGAACTCAAGTAAGGCATCACTAAATAAAATATGACTAGTGCATCTAAGGGAAGTTATTAGTTATATTTTGTGAGCCTGGCATGGAGCCACTGCATTTGATGCTTCATTTACTTTCAAGAAAACCTGCTGCCCTAATCACTCTTCCACCTACTCAGGCAGAAAATCTTTTCAGTGCTATTTCCTTTTTAAAAAGCATGACATCATCTGAAATATATATATGTGTGTATGTGTGTATACACACACACACACACACACACACACATATGTTATCCAAAGTAAAAACAAATTTCAAAACATTTAGTCCCACAACTAATGGGAAAAAGCATTTCCCTCTGAACAATTTGTATATTTAAAACATTTACACTTACTGAATTATGTGTATATTGAATAGTACTTAAATAGCTAAGTTAAATATGTGTTTGCACTGTGTGGGTTTTAGTTTTTGTGGTTTACTGTGGTGTGTTTAGCACAGGCTTTTGTCAAATCCACAGGGCTTCTGCCACACTGGGAAATCTCTAAGACAATATGATCACCAATTTCAAAAGGGAAAGGAGAAAGCTAGGCAAAGTTTAGATGATCCTATGCAATAAACCAGTAATAGTGAGTTGGCTTTGCTGAAAATAAATGTATTTATCAGTTGCCTGCTTAGCAGTTAAAAGTTCTGCATATAGTGCTAAATATATGGTTCATTTGTCTTAAAATGGTAGAGAAGTAAGAATACAGTGGTACCTTGTTTCTTGAATGGCTTAGTTGTTGAACAAATTGGCTTCCGAATGCCGCAAACCTAGAAGTGTTCTGGTTTGTGAATGTTTTTTGAAGCTGAACGGCCAACACAGCTTCCACTTGATTGCAGGAAGCTCCTGCAGCCAATTGGAAGTTGTGCCTTGGTTTTTGAACGGGAGTCGAACGGACTCCCGGAACAGATTAACTAAGTTCAAGAACCAAGGTACCACTGTATTTTCAAATGTCTTTTGTCAGTGTACAAAGATGTCCTTAATATAATTTCTCCTGCCCAAGATCAGGGAACTATTAATAAGGGACTTTTTAAATGTACACAAAAATGCGTAGTAGTGGCACAAATTCATCCTCTTCCAATTGGCCTGTCGGTGTTCACATATTTATGCTATCTATGTTCACATGTTTATGCTATAAATGTCCTGATCTATGGGCCCTGTGTGAGTGGTTTGGCGCACCGCTATCAAAAACTCCAGAATGACCGGTTTTAGTGCTTCGTTAAAGAAATGTGTAAAGCTACAACACCGTGAGGTTGTTTTAAAAAGACAAAAAGTGTGTGTGTTGTTGTAATTTTCACAAATACGCAACATGATAGTGCATCTAAAGTGTCCAAGAATGAAGTAATAGCGGCTATCACACACACTAAGCTGAGTGATTAGAACAAAGGTAAACTCATTACAAATTGTGAAACAGGGAGGGCGGGGGAGAAAACATTAGCCTTCTTCACACAACTTCCATTGTGCAGTTGATGGGCTTTAGATGGTGCTGGAGCAGGGGTCGGCAAGGTTTACCTCGCCTGGGCCGGTTCACACAACTGCGATTTCCTGCATCTGCCGAGACGCAATTTCCGGCATCTGCGCAGATGTGGACACAATTTCCAGTGCCGCGTAACCGAGTTCCTGCGCCGTGCTGGTTTAGCACAGTGTGGGGGGACTCGCCTAGAGGGCAGCTCAGTTTGGGGGCAGTTCATGGGCCGGTTAAACGAACCCCGTGGGCTGCTTGTGGCCCATGGGCCTTAGGTTGCCTACCCCTGTGCTGGAAGATGACAGTGTGCCATATGCATTTTATAATCTTCATTTGGTAATATTTATCAATCAAAACATATTTACAATTTTCTGAATAACAAAATATTGCAGCACCTTAAAGGCCAGCACATTTATTACGGCATGATTTCTCATGGACTAGAGGCAGTCCATGAAAACCTCTGCCATAAAGAATTTGAGTGTCTTTAATGTAAGGTGCCTTAAGACCTTTTCTTGTTTCTGCTGCAACAGACTAATATGGCTGCCCCCTGGAAAGTATTCTGAAAGAATGTCATGCTGGACAACTGCAGTAGTGAAAAGGCAGTAATGCAATCTTCGTTACAAATAGGTTAGGCTGGTGTCATATGCTAATGTAATTCTGAACGACATTTAACTAATCTGCATTACTGTCAGCAAGTGTGAGCTTTCAGATTGCAGCTTGTAGATTCCCCCCCCCCACACACACACACCTTTCTGGTTTTTTTCTAAGACACATTTTAGATTCTATGAAAATGCAAAGTACAATGTTCTTGGATGCCTACCTTGTGAAGCCCTGCAAGCATGAATTGATATCTGGATTTTGCATATTATTATTATTTTACATATTGCTTATTACTTTTTTTAAAAAAGAGCTGCTGCACAAATGTTCATAAGACTTATTAATTTAATGTTCACACGGTATATACCTCAAGTACAGCCAAGATAATTAGTGCATCTATCAATTTTTGCAAATTCATATCTGGCGACTATAAAACTATATGGTTTAAGAAACTTTTAACCCTTCCCTGTCACCATTATGTCTAATTTTACTCAATATTTCCTTTCTCCTTCGTCACAATTACCCTTTTTCTTCCCTGCTCTCTTAAATGAGATACATACTTTACCTCCTGTGGTGATATTTGTATCCAACATACAATCATACTGAATCTATTGTTGTGGTTTTGTTAGACCCCAAACAATGTTCGCCAATTAGGGAGTGGAATAACTTTAATTGGCTTGCTGCTTTGCTAATAATGCTTTCCTCAACCTTTAAATTTAGGTAATGGTATGTCAGTTTCCAGTCTCTGGTTGTAGTACAGATGACTCAAAATCAAAATGATTCTGGACACCTGCACTACATTATTTAGTACACAGGAAGTATTATGTGCAATCATATTCATTTTGTATCATAGGTATATCTGCTTTCTTGAGTAAAGGAAATTCTTCTGATTTTATACATCAATTGACAGGAGCATGCTTGGGATGAAAACAGGCAAGAGTGTTTTTTGAAGTTGTAGATGCCATGATGGATACTTTATTGTTCTCTCTCTCTCTCTCTCTCTCTCTCTCTCCACACACACACACACACACACAGAGAGAGAGAGAGAGAGAGAGAGAGAGAGAGAGAGAGTCTCTTTCTTTCTAATCTCACTGTCCCATTTGGTGGAACAGGTTTACAGATTTTTGAAGCACTACAAATGTCCGTAAAGCCTGTTCCTCCAAGATAACATTGTGATGAATGTACACATTGTGAGCAACAATGCCTGTCTCATACTGTCTTCAGGTCTCGGGGGGGGGGATCTGTTTCCAGCCTAGCTAGGGCTATGTACCAAAGTTCCTTGATTCAAAGTTGTCCGCAGTTAATAATTAAGATTGGTCTATGCTAAATACCGAGTCACCTTTCCCATTCCCTTGCTGTTCCATCACACTTTCTATGATTAGGAATCAAATATATAACTTTGAAAGCTACCACCAGGTACAATGCTAGAAAGAGTGCCACATGCATTTTCTATGGGAAGGAAATCCCCATTGCTGCAAAAGGTATCCAAGAGCCTTGTTTGTAGCTATGGAGAATGGTTGGACAATGAAAAAGCTTAAAGAAGAAGAAAATATTCTCATGCAATATCAAAGCAGGCAGTAAGTCCCATAGTTTAGTAAAGCATGGGGCAAGTTGCAAGTCATCATCATCTTACATTGTTAGAATAAATCTAGATTCATGTTGCCATGGGCACAATGCAGTGGCAAACAATGAGAATGAGATTAGCAGATAGTACATGAAGTATACCAGTGCAAGTCACACTGTGGATGTAGTGAAGGCGTTAGAACAGCTGAGAAGGCTGCTACAGCCTATTGCAGTCATAATTTAGCTGAGCAATATTGTTTGTTCCAATATTAACGATTTACCTGTTTTATGTGTCCTTGGGGATAACTGAGCACTTTGGTCAGCATTTCATTCTATCGTTACATTTCTCTTTCACCCTCCAGTCTAGTACTAGCATTGTTGGTTGCAGGAAATGTAGTATCAAAAATGTTAAACTGCTACCTTTCTTCTGGACCAAACTGTGTTTCTGAAAGATAGTGTCAGCTTTGATGTCCTATAGGAGATGGGATTTTTTATTTATTTCACATATTGTTTGGCTTGAAAGCTTGTGTTCTTTTGCCTGCTGATGTTCTTTTGGTTATGCTAAAGTCTTGAGTCTTTTGTTTCACCTCAAATGACAAAGTAGCATCATCAGTAGCTAGTCAATCTTAAACTGAACATCACTTAACATGGAAGAATCTTGGGTGGAACCAAACTGTCACCTTTGCATTCGTGGAATGGCTTTTAATGCATTAGACACGTTAACTAACAAAAGAAAAGGGGAGGCACTTTTTGACAGTTTTCCTTCCTGCAGCCCTTGGCACCCTCTAGAATGGTATAATGTTACAAAACGGAGAAACTTAGGGTTGCCAAGTGTCCTCTTTTTCCAGGACACATCCTCTTTTTCAGGGATAAAATTTCTGTCCTGGTGGATTTTTTAAATTTGCCAAAATGTTTCTAGCTATACGTTGTAAATGAGACATAACTGGTGGTTGAAGACTTGCTTTGCTCTTCCCTTCTGCTGCCCTCAGCAATATATCACAGCTTCTGTAGTCTACGTATACTAGGGGTATTTAAAATGAGGGTCATTATAGTGTCCTCTTTTTTGCTCTTAAAAATATGGCAACCCAACTGTAACTTCTAATGTTACTGTTTGTTGTAAGGGCAAAAACAAGCCCAGCAGAGAAACTAAAAGCTATCTCAGTTCTGTTCCTGTGTTTATTCTTAGCAACTTCAGCCCTATGCAGAATCCATCGCTTCACATGTTACTAACTCCTTCCAGTTCATAGAAACAATAAAGAAACAATACCTACATCCCGATGACCTACTTGTGAGCTTCGATGTTGTATCTCTCTTCACTCAAGTGCCCATTAATGAAGCCTTGACAGCCATTCAAAACAAATACAACCCCCCCAAATACATCCTGGACCTGACCAACCACTGCCTAACCAACACGTACTTCATCCACAATGGACAAAGATACAAACAGATAGAAGGAGCACCCATGGGATCACCCCTCTCACCGGTCATCGCAAATCTGTACATGGAACACTTTGAAACCAATGCTTTAGACAAGTCAGAACACAAACCCAAACTTTGGCTCAGATATGTTGACGACACCTTTGTAATTTGGCCACACGGGAAAGAAAAACTAGATAGCTTCCTCACACATCTCAACAGCCTACACCCCAAAATACAATTCACTATGGAAATAGAAGACAACAACCAACTCCCCTTTCTTGACGTCCTAATCTACAAAAAACCTGATGGCTCCCTAGGACACACTATCTACCGGAAAAAAACACACACCAACCGCTACTTACATGCACAATCACACCACCACCCTGCACAAATAAACTCCGTAGCCAAGACTCTCATCTCCAGAACCAAACGCCTGGCTGAGAAAGACCACTTGACAACTGAGTTACAGAATCTCTCAAATGTGTTAATCGCCAATGGATACCAGAAAAACAGGGTTACGAAGCTAATCCAAAAAGAAACACCCCCCAAAAACCAAGACACAGAAGAAAACAATGGCATGGCCCTCCTTCCTTATATCAAGGGCACTACAGACAAAATCAGCAAAATCCTCCATAAACACAATATCAAAACAGCCTTCTGCACCAACCAAAAAATAGCCAATATCCTCAGAAACCCAAAAGACAAAATCCAGCTGGAAAACCAAGGGGTCTATGAAATACCCTGCAAAGTCTGCCCAGCCACGTACATTGGACAAACAAACAGACGAATAAATGCACGTATCGCAGAACACAAGAATGCCGTCAAAAAAGAAGAAAAAACTTCCTCTCTTTTCCAACACATGAAAGAAACAGGACACGAAATTAATTTTGCAGATTCCAAATTGCTCTTTAACATGGAACATCACCACAAGAGAATAATCATGGAAGCCATCGAGATAGAGAAACACCCTCACAACATGAACAAGCGTGACGACACGTCCCGCCTGCCAGACATCTGGAAATTAGCCCTCCCCACAAAAACCGACACCAGAACCAGAGGCACACAGAACGCCGTCACCAATCAACCACACCAGACCCAAACCCAGACCCTCTCCACAGACATATTACAGACTCCATCCAGCAACCAAACTATAGTGGCACCTCCGGATGCTGCACCCCCCTGCAATCCCTACACAGATCTGGCTGGCACAAGGCACAAAACCATAGCTCGCCCCTATACACGAAGCCAAGCCAGAGCACAACTAAATGTAGCACAGCCATCTTCTCAGAAAAACTCTTCACAAGCTCAAGAGGTCAAGACACGAGAGCTTTAGCAACTAATCTACACTTAATGACCCACCCAGTGATATTCAGAATATCACTCATGAAATCACCCAAGATATCCCTCAAGTAATTAATGACCCACCCAGTGATATTCAGAATATCACTCATGAAAACACCCAAGATATCCCTCAAGTAATTAAGGAACAAAAGAAGAAAAGGCACACTAATCTAGGAACTTCCTCTCTACCCAGAACGTTGGAGGCTATACACCACACCCCTCAACAGTATTTATAGGAACTCAAACACCAGACTCTGCTCTGTTCCAGTAACAAGAAGCCGAAAGCACCAGCCTGAAGATGACGAGTGAGACCTCGTCGAAACGTCGCACAGACACCCCGACTCTTACACGGGAAGACACCCGAAGACACCAAAACCTGCATATATATATATATATATATATATATATATATATATATATATTTGCTTTCGTAGATTTTCACGGGTACAGGAATGCAGGTTTTGGTGTCTTCGGGTGTCTTCCCGTGTAAGAGTCTGGGTGTCTGGGCGACGTTTCGACGAGGTCTCACTCGTCATCTTCAGGCTGGTGCTTTCGGCTTCTTGTTACGCCCAGCCGCGGGATCGGGGCCGGGGAGGGGCGCTCCCGTAACAAGAAGCCGAAAGCACCAGCCTGAAGATGACGAGTGAGACCTCGTCGAAACGTCGCCCAGACACCCCGACTCTTACACGGGAAGACACCCGAAGACACCAAAACCTGCATATATATATATATATATATATATATATGTTGCCTTCAACATATTTACCTTTAAAAACACTCCACCTTTTACACATTTATGGAAAGTTTCAAAGTCACATATTTATAAGCAGCAGTCAGCATTTGCAATTGTAACTGTATTGTGGTCTGCCATATGAAATGAAACAACAGATGGAGATCACAGTATATTACTTAAAAACGCCAAGATTCCCCTCCTGGCATCACAGTCTGAATGTGGTCCCCTGAAACATATAGCCTGTCTTCCTGTCCATCAAGATTTTGCCTCTCCCTGCCATGATTTTTGAAATTGTTTTCAAGAAGAGGAGTAAGGCTGTGCAAAGGAGCAAAACTAGGCAGTTTGATTGTAGCCAAAGCAGACCTGAAATTAGCATGCTTTTTCTTTCCTGTGAACACACACTCTGATTTATGTGGCAAGTTAACAAACAGTTGCAAAGGAGATGTTGCAGCAATGTGCCATTTTCTCACTGTGTGAATCACGAGCTGCTTTTGAGATAACTTCTGAGTCTGCTGATGCATTTATCTGGATTTATAAATTTTATATTTATCATTGTATGTGTGAATGTGCTTAATATCTGCAAGGTGACATAACAGGAAAAGTCGTATTTAGCTTAAAAGATGAAAGTTTTCAAGTTACAAGTTTGAAAATGATGTCATCTAGCAAAGCAGATTCCCTCAGCCACGTTGTGTTCTAGGATGCTTTAGGACAAAAGTGACTAATCTGTGTCCCTCCAGATGTGGAAGGCTGGCTGTTCAAATCTGCACAACGGAGTGAGCTCCCTTTGCTTTGTCCCAGCTCCTGCCAACCTAGCAGTTTGAAAGCACGCCAGTGCAGTTAGATAAATAGGTACCGCTGCGGAGGGAAGGTAAATGGAATTTCCGTGTGTTCTGGCTTCCGTCACAGTCCTCCCTGTTGCTAGAAGCGGTTTAGTCATGCTATCCACATGACCCAGAAATTGCCTGTGACGAATGCTGGCTCCCTCTGCCTAAAAAGTGAGGTGAGAGCCGCAACCGCATAGTTGCCTTTGACTGGACTTAACTGGCCAGGGGCTCTTTACCTTTTCACTTGTTGAGTTTTTAATAAAGCATGGGGCAAATTCCTTGAGCCAATTACAACCTCTCCACCAAACCTCCCTCACAGAATTGTCATAGAGAAAAAATGTGTGAGGGAAGGGATTGTGTATAACATATCCCGCAGATAAACAGAATGAAATAAAATTTTAGCTGTAAGCTACCTTGAGTACCTGTCAGGGGAAAAAAGATATGTAATAGTAGTAATAGAAACTGTGAGAATACTCAGGACATGCCAGAGAGTAAATCTTATTGAACGTAGTGGGACTTATTTCTGAGTAATAATGCTTAGGAATGCAGTGTAAGGCTGACAGATCTTTATCCAGTTACCTGGGAGTAAGCTCCATTGAATACCATGGGACTTCCTTCTGAGTAGACAGTGTAATGTTCCATTTACAATAAAGTAATCAACAACCCTGTATTTCCTTAAAAATGGCTGACTGCTGAAGCATTGCAATTAAAGAATTTAAAGTGGATTGGAGCGCTTCGTATGCCAGCTTCACCATTTCCTTCATTTGGTGCAGGGATTTTAATTTCAGGATAAACAGGACTCCATTTTTGTGCCTACACACCCACCCACCACTTTTAATTGTTCTGAGATGCGGAGGAGAAAGGAAAAGAGGGATATTCCAGGATCAAATCAGAGATTGTGACTGTCTCTGGAAAATCAGGACATTTGAATGGTATGATCCTGGAACAAAGCTGAAGGTGCAAAAGAAAGCTACTGAGATAGTGCATAGACAATTTATGGAATTCGCCATCATAAGCTGCAGTAATGACCAGCAACCTAAATATGGCATGGCTCATATCTACCACCATCCTCACCACCTCAGTATGGCTCTTCCTGATTTTGATTTCCTGTATTTTTCCCTCTGATTTTACTGTTTCATCTTTTGTAAGCAATTTTGAGCTTTTTTATTTTAACAATCAAGGATTTTTCTTACAATAAAGTGGTGTATAATTTTTATGGAATAAATACTAGGATTTACCCAAAGACTTCCTTCATTGTCGCTCATTCTTGCCACATTATCAAGGACGACAACCAAAGAACCTGTTGGCTTCCAAAAGTAAGATAAGGACTCTTGGCATCAATAGTGTTAACTGCTTGGGTTATTTCCCTATCCCAGGAATTTCCTTGTCCTGCAGGTCAGTCAGGGGCTTCAACAGAATTACCAGCTGAGGTAGCAAGAAGCTTCTCCAGGAAGCTGTTCAGCTCCATCATTCTGCAAGAGCAGCTTTTTCTAATAGGATCCCAGCCCTTGTTAGTCTGAACTCAACCAGGTGGTGTGATCTCTTCCTTTACTGTGAGAACACCAACCTGCCACACAGTTTTGATGGCATTTTAAGGTTTGAAATACTGTCTTCTATGTGACTGGGATTTGATATCACAAGGGATATCACTATGGTTGCTGTAGATGGGGAATAAATTCAATTCAGTTTGCATTTAAAGGTGAACCTACTGAATTATTTGCACTTTGGGAAACAATGCATGAATTGAAACACAGTCATTCTTTGAAGTGCAGTTATGTGTACAAAATGTACACACATACCAGGGTTAAGTCTGCACAATATGATGCATATATTAGTGAAAATAACATATACAATGCATTATATTTAGGAAACACACTCTGCAAACATGTATCCATTAGGCAGAATTGTATACACCATTATGTGTATTATGAAAAATTCATGCTAAGATATTGGTGAATTTTCATGAGGACTTTCGAAACACTACAAACTGACAGATGAAAAAGGTGGATAACAGAACAAATGTTTGAAGAAATGAGAACCGAAACTGACAGATATGCCCATCTCTAATGAAGTTGCTATGAAGTTCTAGGCCACTCTTGACAGGTTACACAAACTGCCATTGCGTTCATTTTCAATAAATCAGCCTCATTGCTAACAATTTCCAGTAATGCCTTGTGTACTGCCCTTGTCAAGGAGGAAAGAGAAAGACAAGGCTGTGTTTAATCTTATGGGGATAGCTGCAGACATGGGCACCATATAATTACTAGGAAGAAAATTCCCAAAATAAATGGACATGATTTCTATTCATAGAAGCACCTAAAGCATTTTATGCAAATTTTCCTTGCAACAACATCTGACTATACTGAGCAATTCCAGTGTAGGATTAAACCTCTGGAGGCTCCTAGGCTGTCGAAATCTTGGGGACCCCTTGCAAATTATCTCCTAATATGTTCTTGTGATTATCTTTCAAGATCAAATCAATATTATTTTGGTCCGTTGTCATGGGACCCCTAGAAAGGGTGGGGCCCATAGGTCGGGCATACTCGGTTTGGTAATCCAGCCCTGAACAATTTCTATTGTTTTGCAGCAGTTTTTACTTAGGGATATCATATGGAAGACATTTCCATTTTAACAAGCAAAAACTGGATTGCGTCATCTTAAATAGTCTGACAAAAATGAAGTCCCTCAAACAATTATCTAATTTCCATCTATACCCACCCACCAATTCACATTTATAAGTTTATGGAAATTGGAAAGTAATGAAAATGCATGCAGAAGTATTAAATTAAATGCTTTCTTTACAGAATATATGCTCCCATATTTAGCCAGGAAAAATAACCACAAGTAGATTTTAGCATTCACAGTATTGTATTTGCAACATGATTTAAATGAGCACAATTATAATTAGCAAAAAGAATTAACTCTAATGCAGTATACAAATTGGTTCTACTTCAAAAAAAATGCTGATGTTCAACAAATGACATTACATAATTTTTAGGATTTTAATATGGAAAAATCTTTCCAAGTATAAAATCTGAGATTATCTTTCAATAGATGATTATCCCCCCCCCCCAACAATGACTTTTTGGTACAAAATCCATTGTTATTTAAAATGCACATTTTGTTAGCCTGCGTAACTCTTGCTAACATTGAAGGCTGCCAATGCATTTGGCTTTTTTCTTTTAAAAAACAGCTTTCCCAAAATTCCTTGAAACACAGACTCTTCTCAGAAGCAGAGTGAAGGCTAGGCTGGAATACTGAAGATCTCTTTTGAAAAACTACTAACACAGGAAGGGAAAGAGGAATAGCTTAGTCTCATGACACTTATTATCAGATTTGAAATAGCAAACCAACAAGTTAAAGATACCAAATTTTCATGAAGACAAAAAAGTCCAACATATTTTCCTGTTTTCTTAAAACAAAAAGCCAAAACTGGTTGAATATGCATTGCAGCCTACATTAAATGCATAGTGTGCTGTAGCACCAGAGGGTTTTTATATATTTGTTAAAATTAAAATAAAATAATAAAACTAAGAATAGGAAAGCAGATTTTCATAGGGACTCCAGTGTTCATGGAGGATAAGTTTCAACCTTTCCCCTTGCTGCTGTGATCCTGCTGAAAAGTCCATGGCATAGCAATTACTGTACTTCTCCATGTATAAGACTATGTTTTTATCTTGAAAAAGCATGCTAAATGGTCGTCTTATACATGGGTAGTGCATAGGATGGATGTTTGATTGGTTGCTGCCACAGCTGTCAGTGGCTATTGTGTGTATTATTGGTTGCTGTGTCAACTGGTGGTGTTGATTGGCTGACGGTCTGGTAGTTGGGTGGGCGATTGGCAGCTTCTGCTGGCGATGGGACAGACGGGAGGTGGACTTTGTGATGCGTGTGGTTGAGTGATTTTTGGCAACCCGCCCCCTAAAAAAAGCTCAACAACTCTTGGCAATCCTCTGCAAAAATAGCTCAACAACTCTGTGCCATCTCCTCAATTTTTTTTAAAAGAATTGAGTCCCCCAAAATAGGAGGCGTCCTATACATGGGGGCGTCTTATAGACGGAAATGTACGGTACTGCTGTGGGAAAAACATTCAAATTGTTGGCTGAGGCAACCCAGTCAGATGGGTGGGGTATAAATAATAAAATATTTATTTATTATTATGGAATATAGCACCCCTATTTTCATTAGGGAAATGTTGGCGGGTATGCTAGTATTGCATGCAAAACAATAGAGGTAATCCAACAAATTTACTTCCTGGTTTAACCCCAGGCAAGTGGGGTTTAGATTGCTGCTTGAGACTAAAGTATTCCTATAATGGTGTAGGGTTGTACTGAGAATTTCCTGAGCAAAGTGAAAAGATAAATCTGGATATTAAAAGAAGGTACAATTGCTAACAGCAATTGGTTGCATTTTCAGTTGTCATTCTGTAACATGAAACACCGCTGAATAACTGTGCATCTGTCTGTCATAGCCAGGTGTAGTCATCCGACAGTGTATAATGTGCATTGACTGATGAATTCACGGCATGGTGAACACAGTCGCATTTCTAACATGGAAGGCTGCAAAGAGCAGAGAAGTCTGCAGTCATACATAAACCTCAGGAGACCTCTCTGGTGGCATGTTTTTTCTTCTTAATATTGGCAAATATTTTACAAATCAAAAGAATATTTGAACTTTTGTTCTTCCTGCTTTCTAAAGGCCTCCAGTACACTTAGTCAAGAGCACAGGATTAAAGATACCAGACATATGCTGAAGAGCTTCCATATTTATTTATTTTGCACAGAAGGAATTCTCGGAAGTTTCAAATGAAATCAATAGTTTTCTCATATGTAGGCCCTTTAGCTTCAAATGAAGAGAGTAGAAAGGTAGGGAAGCTGCAAGGGGAGAAAAGGGCTATATTCAACAACATCCAAACACCCTCTCTTGGATACAGCCAGAGCTTGATTGAGGAAGAAAGTATATTTTAATAGCATTTTATGTCTTTTCACAACAATAGTGCCAAACCTATTGTAATTGGTTTCAGCATTTTGCTTCAGAAACATTAGAATGAACATTGTGCTCAGTATTCATTGGGAAACCTCCTTTTAGGGGCACTACACAGTATAAAAAGAAAAGTGTTGTTGTTTTTAAGTGACAAAGTAGCTTTGACCTAACTGCCCAAAGACTGAGGTGCATCCTAAACACTTCAAAACAGTTCCTTTGCTACAAAGAACATCTGCCTTCATGCCCTTAGCAAGTGGCTTTGTACAGTCAAGAGGTAGTTTTTAGCCATGTAAAGGAAAGCAAGGGTTGAGACGCAACTCTTGAGGTGTGCAGGAGGCATATTTCTATCAAGCGCTCTGGAAACAAAGAATGGTAAACATATCGCAAGGGAACACTGCTCGTGTTTTCCTCTTACACATCAACTTTGTTATCAATCAAGCATTCATATTCCATACCCTCAGAATGACCCCAGATGTTTCAAAGCCAGCATTAATTATTGGTGAACCTTTTCCCGCATACCCCTTCCTTTTTTTGTTCATTGTTTTAGGGCAGAAGTACAGAAAGGTGAAATGATGTAAGAGCAAAGACAGTGACCATACAATGGTCTGTTATATTTTTTAAAGTGCTCTGGAAAGATAAGCATCTATTTAGTTATTTTAATCCATTGAATTTTTTTTCTACACCCAATGTAGCAATCTCCTTGGAAAAGTGAATGACTTTCTAGTTCCTTACCAATGCTATTTTTCTAGAAAAAGAGGTGCCAGAATTCACTATGAACATTCCTCCCTCGTTCTCTTAGAATGGCAATGGCACACACCTGAGTGGTGCCAGAACTGAGTTCTGGTGAGTCCTGGCTGGAAAAAAAGCTGTTTCTTCTAACATATTGAACTCTGCATATCACGGTAAACATTATTGTGATTCTTATAACTTCCCTTACAAGAGCTACAGAAATGTATCCTTTCTAATTTCTTGGAAGTTATGTACTATTAAAAAAAATGGTGGCAACTCTACCACTTAGTTTTGCTGATAAGAAAGCACAGAGGTGCTATAAAAAAGGAAAGGTGAGTAGAACATCAATGTTAAAAAAAGAAAGAAGTTTTAAGGTTCGACAAATCCCCCCCCCATTTAGTTCAAAGAGGGTTTTAAAAATAAATTCCCATGAATAGTCATAGAAGCCCCAACACTCTCACATGGCAGGTCCTTCGGGGGGGGGATCATGTGACTACATGGCCACATCAGGAAGCCTCGGTGGGCTGGAATCTTTTCAGCAAAGAGCCACATGCAGCTGAAAATGTAGTGCTTTATCACAATCAGAACTGCCGTATTTTTCGCTCTATAGGACACACCCGAGCATTAGACGCACCTAGTTTTAGAGGGGGAGAACAAGAAAAAAAATTCTCTCCCTCTCTGCACAGCACCCCTTCAGCAAAGTGGCAGGAGAAACGGAGCCCCTTCCATTTCTCCTCCCACTTCGCTGAAGGGGCGCTGCACGGAGACAGAAAGCTGTGCAGCGCCTCTCCAGCGAAGTGAAGCCAGGAGAGCAAGAGGGATTGGTGCGCACCAACCCCTCTCACACTCCAGGCTTCAGCGAAAGCAATGCGAAGCCTCCGGAGTGCAGCGGGAGTGCTCCCGCTGCACTCCAGAGGCTTCGCATTGCTTTCACTGAAGCCATGGAGCCGGCATTTGCTCTGTAAGACGCACACACATTTCCCCTTAATTTTTGTAGGGGAAAAGGTGCGTCTTATAGAGCGAAAAATATGGTAAAGTGAAAATACGGTAGCCCTAAGCAATCTCATTCAGTTCCTATGGAAAGCAGAGCTCTACGGCCCTTCTCCCCAATTTTGTTGCAAAAGTCTTCTATTCCATGCGACAAAGGGAGAAAAAAGAACACCTTATTTCCAGGGAGCGAAGGTTTTCCTGAGGGATAAAAACAACAGCAGTGTTCCACACAACGCTACGTGTGTTATTTCCCCCAAGATGAAAGCTGGGATTCCAGGCTAAATGGGTACCACTTGAATCTTGCCAAAACCCAGACTTCCTGGAAAATGTGGTTGTGCATGAATGGCAAAACCAAGTAAAAAGAGAAAGACTAAAATAATTTCGAAATAAAAATTTGTAATATTGCGGACACAGTAATTCCCAGTTTTAAGGTAGAGCAGGGGTTGGCAGCCTAAGGCCCATGGGCCACAAGCGGTCCATGGGGGGTGTTTTGCCACCCCCGAACTGAGCCACCTGCTCAGCGAATCCCCACTTTTGTGGCACCGGAAATCACGTCTGTGCAGACGCAGATGCTTGAAATCGTGTTTGCGCAGACACCAGAAATCGCAGGCCCGCACACTCATGTGCGCCCCCGATCCAGCTCACAGAGGGGGATCTGTGGCAGTGAACCAGCCCAGGCAAGGTAAGCCTTGCCGACCCCTGAGCTAGAGCTCAGTGCTCAGTGCTCTTTTTTAAAGCATTCAGTGCTTTTTTAAACACACTCAGTGCTCTTTTTTAAAAAAGGAGGGGAGAAAAAAGGTGCCATGAAGTTGTTACAGTAAGCGCCATACTTCTAACATTTGAGGGAGGAATGGTGCCAGTACTGCGTACCCTTGAGTGCCCCCTAGAAGAAGAAGAAACGCTAATCCATCATACTAATACAGTGTTACCTCAGGTTACATACGCTTCAGGTTACATATGCTTCAGGTTACAGACTCCACTAACCCAGAAATAGTGCTTCAGTTTAAGAACTTTGCTTTAGGATGAGAACAGAAATCGTGCTCCAGTGGCACAGCGGCAGCAGGAGGCCCCATTAGCTAAAGTGATGCTTCAGGTTAAGAACAGTTTCAGGTTAAGTACGGGCCTCCGGAACGAATTAAGTACTTAACCTGAGGTACCACTGTACAACACACTCCAAACACTTAGTGACTAAAAGAGTACATAAGCATGGAGCCTTACACTACGATTCTGAAAAGATACATGAAGATTACCCAAAGCTAAGAATAACAACGATGAGTGCAGCCTACATATATTTAATCCTAATTATAGCTGCACTCTCCTCTCTTTGCTGTTTGAATATTCAGAACTACTATTACTTTGCCAGAAGCACTTTTCATTTCCCACATAACTTCAGGACTCAATTAAATGGTTCTGGATACATTTTTTTTTACAAGTTTTAAAACATTTACACTGCAAATAAATCATTTTACTTATTCATGTAGTTTAAGAGATTAGTTAATGACATCTCCTAAAGCCGAGGGAGATGATTGGGGTTGTTTGCTACTAAAATTATAAGACAAATCAGAGCACTCTGCATTATCCATTTCAGAAGGCTTTTTACAAGGCAGTATAAAAAGGGGAAGGGAATGTGTGAAATGCACAATAGCCGGCTTACTTAGCTCCCAAGGCTTTCAGCCAGCCACCAATAATGGAAGCCTACACAGCACCCAGAAATGGAAAATAATAATTAGTACTTATCTCCAGACATAACATCTTCAGACAGATGCCTGATCATCAGTTAACTAATATGCAAATTAGCTTTGGCTGAATTTCAGCAAGCGACAAGCGGTGCAGGGAGAACTTCAGTCACCATTATGTTTTGCATATCAGCAGAAGGAGCGCACAAAATAGGTGCTGGCTCTATTCTACTGAAGAAAAATAAATTTTGTAGCTTCATATCAGTACATCTAAATTGGCTGAAGCTGACCCCGAGGTGGCTATCACCAGTGGAGGCCAAGGCCCGAAAAAGACCCAATATGGAGACCGGTTGGTTGAAATATGGGGAAATGTTAGAAAAAATAGGCGATAATTGGAGATTACAGAGCTATGAAAAAGTAAAGCATAAGGTGCAAGACTGGTTTCATTATGCTCAAATTCAAGAGATTTTTAAATTGGACAAAAAAACAGGATTCCAGGTGGAAAAATCGAAACTAGAGACAGAACTGTTAGAACCAAAGACAAAGGTACTTTCGAGAATGTATAACTTGCTGCTTAAATGGAACACCCAGGACGAGACAGTTAAATCCGCCATGATAAAATGGGCTCAAGACATTGGGCACAACATCATGTTTGAAGACTGGGAAAGGTTATGGACCACCGGTATGAAATTCACGGCATGTAGTGCCCTGAAAGAAAATATTTTGAAAATGATATATAGGTGGTACATGACCCCAGTCAAGGTTGCTAAAATATACCATTTGTCTGATAATAAATGTTGGAAATGTAAGGAGGCGGACGGGACATTCTTTCACCTCTGGTGGACCTGCCCAAGGGTAAAGGCTTTCTGGGAAATGATTTACAATGAGTTAAAAAAGGTATTTAAGTATACCTTTCCTAAGAAACCAGAGGCCTTCCTTCTGGGCATTGTTGGCCAGAAAGTGTTAAAGAAGGATAGAGTATTTTTTATGTATGCAACAACAGCAGCAAGGATACTTATCGCAAAGCACTGGAAGACACAAGATTTGCCCACACTGGAAGAGTGGCACATGCAATTGATGGACTATATGGAACTGGACGAAATGACTGGCAGAATCCGGGATTTGGGAGAAGAAACAACGGAGGAGGACTGGAAAAAATTCAAAGACTATTTACAAAAACATTATAAGTTATATGAATGCCAATAATTTGCATGAACTGGAAAACTAAGCTTCAGCAATAAGATTTTGTAAATTGGAAATTAAGATATGATTAGGAAAGGACTAAAGTTTAAAATAATATTGTGTTTAGTTTAAAGTAAAAGCAAATTGATAATAAGTATTTTGAACCTAAAAGGGAATTATTTGAAAATATTAATAACACACGAAACAAGCCATTAATTTGCTGACATTTTATTGTAAAGAAAGCAGGGTGAGGGAGACGTGGGGAAGTCTAATAAGTTATGGAGAAATGTAATTGAAAGTTGGATTTCTTTGGTTCTCTTTTTGTTTTTGTTTTCTTCTTTTTTCTTTTGTTGTTTGATATGATAACTGGAAAAAAGCAATAAAAATATATTTTAAAAAAATAAATTGGCTGAAGCTATAGTGAAAACAAATACAGTTGTACCTTGGATCCCAAACGCCTTGGTACTCGGACGTTTTGGCTCCCAAACACCACAAACCCAGGAGTGTCCTAGTTTGTGAACATTCTTTGGAACCCGAACATCCAGCGTGGGTTCTGCAGCTTCTGATTGGCTGCAGGAGCTTCCTGCAGCCAGTCAGAAGCCACACTTTGGTTTCTGAACATTTTGAAAGATGAATAGACTTCCAGAACAGATTCTGTTCAACTTCCAATGTATGACTTTATATTGGAGCCATTGTAGGAGAATCGGGGAAGCCCTCAACTTTGTACTGCAACAGTGAAAAGGCAAGTTCAGTGAAAAGGCAACATGCTTCTTCCATTTCCTTCCTGAAACTATCGGGCAGGGGAATTCATCTCTGACACAGCTGCTAGGTGAGGTTTTCTGGTGTGTGGCTATTTGCTGCACCTGAACAGAGGGAATGATTGGGAGTGTGGCAGAAAGGGGTGCAAATGCTCTGGTGAACATCAGATTGGCTCAGCTAGTGTGTTTGCACTGCACCAACCTCACTGCTGCCTTGCTTCTCCCTCCATATCTCAGTAAGTCATAGCAATGAGATCAGGTGAGTGCTGTCATCCCACCTCATCTACTAGTGTTCCCATGTGAGTATGATGTGTGAGTATGGATGTGGGCGGCACTGTGGTCTAAACTACTGAGCACTTGGTCTTGCCGATCAGAAGGTTGGCGGTTCGAATGCCCATGACAGGGTGAGCTCCTGTTGCTCTATCCCAGCTAGCAGTTCGAAAGCATGCCAGTGCAAGTAGATAAATAGGTACCGCTGCGGTGGGAAGGTAAACGGCATTTCTGTGTGCTCTGGTTTCCGTCATGGTATCCCATTATGCCAAAAGTGGTTTAATCATGCTGGCCACACGACTTGGAAAGCTGTCTGTGGACAAATACCAGCTTGCTTGGCCTGAAAGCAAGATAAGCGCCACAGCCCCATAGTCGCCTTTGATTGGACTTAACCATCCAGGGGTCCTTTTTATCTCTATGATACTAGTAAAATACACATGCTTTCATTCTGAGAATGCAGTTTGCATGTCAGTCTTCCTGCTACCCTATGGGCAGTGTTTTTGTCAAACTCATCAGTGGCAGGTCCGGGGTATGTCTGAGCACCTCTAGCTGCTAAAGTTAATTCCTACACCATGAAATTCAGAAGAGAACATGTGATGTGTGCCAACTTTAGAGTACTGTATACAATTCTGGACATCCCTTCTCAGAAAGGTGTGATAGCTCTTCAAAAGGTATAAAAATGGGGCAACAAAATTATTGGAGCACTTCTTCTTGAGGCTAAATCATTTTGGCTTTTTTATTTTGGGGGAAAAGGGCAGCTGAAGGGGAATATAGAGATTTATGAAATTATGAATAGTGTAAGAAGAAGCCAAAAGAGAATTTATTCTCCCTTTCTCATATAATTCTAGACCTTGGGGTCAGCAAATGAAGTTGTTTGGCAATAGATTCCAAATGATGAAAGGAAATCCGTCACCCAGTGTGTAATTAATTTATTACTTTTCTTTTAAAGGTGCAGCTGCCAATTCTTCTTGTGTGTTTCAACCTCCCTAGCCTACATCAGAGTCATAATACTTTTGTTTGGTCAGGAAAGTGGTATTGGATGTTGAATGCAGACATTGTGGTCTAAGAAGGAGGAGTGGCGTTATATGTCAGGGATGTGTATACCTGTGAAGAGATCCAAGATTTAGATCCTCAAAGCCAAAGTGAGAGCATTTGGGTCAAAATTAAGGGAGAGAAGAATAACAGAGACCTCATTGTGGGAGTTTACTATAGATCCCCAAGCCAAACGGAGGACATAGATGATGCCTTCCTGGAACAGATGGCCAAGCATGCAAAAGGAAGGGAGATAGTAGTAATGGGGGACTTCAATTACCCGGACATTTGTTGGACGTCAAACTCAGCCAAGAGCATAAGGTCAAACAGATTCCTCACTGGCCTTGCAGACAACTTCATTGTCCAGAAAGTGGGAGAAGCAACAAGAGGAACAGCCATTTTAGATCTGGTCCTAACCAATGTTGATGACCTGGTTAGTGGGGTAGAAGTGGAAGGATCATTAGGCGCGAGTGATCATGCTCTTCTGAAGTTTACTATACAGCGGAAAGGAGCAGCCAAGCATACTAGGACTCAATTTCTTGACTTTAAGAAAGCCGACTTCATAAAACTTAGGGAAGTGCTGGGTGAGATCCCATGGACAACAATACTAAAAGGAAAGGGAGTTCATGATGGCTGGGAGTTTGTTAAGAGGGAGATACTAAAAGCACAACGTCAGGCAATACCAATGAGACGGAAACATGGAAGGTGCCTAAAGAAGCCAGGGTGGCTATCTAAAGAACTTTTAACTGAATTAAGATTAAAAAAGGATGTGTACAAAAAATGGAAAAGGGGGGAAACCACCAAAGAGGAATTCAAACAAATAGCCAGCACGTGTAGACACAAAGTCAGAAAAGCTAAAGCACAGAATGAACTCAGGCTTGCTAGAGAGGTTAAAAGCAACAAAAAAGGCTTTTATGGGTATGTTCGTAGCAAAAGGAAGAACAAAGAAACAATGGGGTCACTCAGAGGAGAAGATGGTGAAATGCAAACAGGGGACACAGAAAGGGCTGAACTACTCAATGCCTTCTTTGCCTCAGTCTTCTCCGATAAAGAAAACAATGCCCGACCTGAAGAATTTGGAGCAAATGATTCAGCAAAGGAAACACAGCCCAGAATAACTAAGGAGATAGTACAAGAATATTTGGCTAGTTTAGATGTATTCAAGTCTCCAGGGCCAGATGAACTGCATCCAAGAGTATTAAAAGAACTGGCAGATGTGATCTCAGAACCACTGGCAGTCATCTTTGAGAATTCCTGGAGAACAGGCGAAGTCCCGGCAGACTGGAGGAGGGCAAATGTTGTCCCTATTTTCAAAAAGGGGAAAAGAGAGGACCCAAATAATTACCGCCCAGTCAGTCTGACATCAATACCAGGGAAGATTCTGGAACAGATCATTAAGCAAACAGTCTGTGAGCACCTAGAAAGGAATGCTGTGATCACCAATAGTCAGCATGGATTTCTGAAAAATAAGTCATGTCAGACTAACCTGATCTCGTTTTTTGACAGAATTACAAGCCTGGTAGATGAAGGGAACGCAGTGGATGTAGCCTACCTTGATTTCAGCAAGGCATTTGACAAGGTGCCCCATGATATTCTTGTAAAGAAGCTGGTAAAATGCGGTCTTGACTCTGCTACCACTCAGTGGATTTGTAACTGGCTGACTGACCGAACCCAAAGGGTGCTCATCAATGGTTCCTCTTCATCCTGGAGAAGAGTGACTAGTGGGGTGCCACAGGGTTCTGTCTTGGGCCCGGTCTTATTCAACATCTTTATCAACGACTTGGATGATGGACTCAAGGGCATCCTGATCAAATTTGCAGATGACACCAAACTGGGAGGGGTGGCTAACACCCCAGAGGACAGGATCACACTTCAAAACGACCTTGACAGATTAGAGAACTGGGCAAAAATAAACAAGATGAATTTTAACAGGGAGAAATGTAAAGTATTGCACTTGGGCAAAAAAAATGAGAGGCACAAATACAAGATGGGTGACACCTGGCTTGAGAGCAGTACATGTGAAAAGGATCTAGGAGTCTTGGTTGACCACAAACTTGACATGAGCCAACAGTGTGACGCGGCAGCTAAAAAAGCCAATGCAATTCTGGGCTGCATCAATAGGAGTATAGCATCTAGATCAAGGGAAGTAATAGTGCCACTGTATTCTGCTCTGGTCAGACCACACCTGGAGTACTGTGTCCAGTTCTGGGCACCACAATTCAAGAAGGACACTGACAAACTGGAACGTGTCCAGAGGAGGGCAACCAAAATGGTCAAAGGCTTGGAAACGATGCCTTATGAGGAACGGCTAAGGGAGCTGGGCATGTTTAGCCTGCAGAAGAGGAGGTTAAGGGGTGATATGATAGCCATGTTCAAATATATAAAAGGATGTCACATGGAGGAGGGAGAAAGGTTGTTTTCTGCTGCTCCGGAGAAGCGGACACGGAGCAATGGATCCAAACTACAAGAAAGAAGATTCCACCTAAACATTAGGAAGAACTTCCTGACAGTGAGAGCTGTTCGACAGTGGAATTTGCTGCCAAGGAGTGTGGTGGAGTCTCCTACTTTGGAGGTCTTTAAGCAGAGGCTTGACAACCATATGTCAGGAGTGCTCTGATGGTGTTTCCTGCTTGGCAGGGGGTTGGACTCGATGGCCCTTGTGGTCTCTTCCAACTCTATGATTCTATGATTCTATGATTCTATGATTCTATGATTCTAAGGAGATAAAGACATGTAATTACCTCAAAGGGCTGGAGTGCCAAAAAGTCTCTTCATGTCCATTTCCCATTCTTAACTCCCCTCCCTCTTTATCTATTGGCAACTAGAGAAGCTTAGAAATCAGTTAATATATATCTAAGTTTAAATCTATTTGCACAAATGGAATTGACTCTGTATGAACTGAACAGATAGGATTAATAGATTGTCTGTGGAACGGATCTTCCTTCTCCTCCTCTTCCCTCTGTATTCTGAAAGCTTTTAGAGAGGGCCAAGTGTTCCCACTGAAGATCATAGGCTGCTGGAGTATGCCATGGGAAGGAAAACATTAGGTAGAGAAATGTTGTTGTTGTTTAGTCATTTAGTCGTGTCCGATTTTTCGTGACCCTATGGACCAGAGCACACCAGAGAAATGTACATTGCAACATAACATCACTTTGTGGTTTTGTGTTATTATTACATGGGCCCAGGTAGCTAGTTGGGGGTGGGAATTGTTTTCTCCTGTGCTAAACAAAACAAAGGAAAAACTGTTAATTTAAAAACAAGAATCCTAACTTATTATTTGTGTATGTTCTGGGGCATGAATTTTTTCTTTCTTTCTTTTTACACTTTTTTAATAATAAGAAAATCTGTTTAAAAAATCAAACATAAGACAGCATCAGTGTGGACAGTAACAAAAACTAAAATAATTGAAACATATACATAATTTAATTATTGTTTGATTTTATACCAGTGTTATGCATTTGATGTTAGCCGCCCTGAGCCCGGTTTCGGCCAGGGAGGGTGGGATACAAATAAAAGTTTGTTGTTGTTGTAAAAGAAACATGGTTCTCACAGCAAAGACAATAAAATATTTGCCACTCATAAAAACCAATTCTTAAACTGAACATTTTTTGATCCCAAATATTTCAAATTATAAGATATCATTGCCTATTTCCCATGCATTTAAGAGGCATTGTTTTCTATTCCTGAACATTAATTTTAAGAAAGCATGAGCCTCAGTACTTCTGTTTTTAGAAATTAACTGCTGCAATTGCCTGCTAGTCTCAATGGAATGTGACTAAGAATGATTCTTTTTTTGATACACAAGTTGCAGTGTGACATAGTCCCTGCTGCATAAGCCACTGAAATGTGTATTTGATCTAGAACAGTAAGGTTTGTTTTTCATGACATTATCTTACTTGTACTGCAATTCTTACAGGAAAGCTTTCATCCCATGTTGCTAGATTTATGATGGTGATAGTGCTGATCAGGATTTCTTTACTCACTCATCTTCATATGGTCCCAGGGCAGGTTAAAACAAGGTAAAAATGAAATATTAAAATCCGTTAAAGCAATTTACAATGAAAAGAATAGGGTGGGTGTCTAAAAATAACACCGTAGAATCGCAATCTCAGTTATCAAGGGTAAAGAGGTCACATGCAAGGAACCATTGACACAATTGCTTCCCATTGCCTACAATTAATTTGCTTCCCAGGAGATTAGCTATGCCACACACAGGAACCCTGCAACCCATCAAAAGCTTTGTTGCCATATCAGGAGCCCACAAAAAAAAAAAAACTATTTTATATCATTGTATTTTTTTTTAATGAGAAATAAAAGTTCACCCACCTTTAAATATAATCTAACTTTTGATTCCTGGCCTCTCTTCTCCCCCTACAACCCCTTCTGCCTTTTGGCTGTCTCTCAATGAAGAAATTTAAAATACTATAGAAGGCATATCAGGAATGAGCTTGTCTTTTTGTTTGTTTATATTAATATGTAAAGCACTGTTTGCGTCATATCCTTATATAACAAAAGCTTGTATTTTAAATTTTTAACAGACCACAACAGGTATAAATTATACACATTGTTGCCCATGTCTTTCTTAATACACACTCTATATGGTAGTAGTACTTTATTAATGTGTGTGCCATAGGCCATTCGCACATAAGGTAGGTAGATGGATACATTACAAAAACCAGTTGTATAAAATACTGCACAAAATCTCATTACTACCTGGAATCATGTATAATACCTACATCTTAAAAAATACTGCATAAGTCGCATGTAGTATCTATAACACACATTGAAAGGGCAAAATTTAATACAGATATAAAAATATTAGTTATTGAGAGCTGTATTGGTTAAACACTATGTAATGGTTTTTGTGCTGCTGCTACTACAGATGAGGAACTTCTACAGATAATACAATAATAAAGTATTTCCAGTTAATTATTACCAGGAAGTGATGGCATCTCCAGAGCTCTAGAATGATGTGTCACAATAGATCTTTAATTGTTACATCTCAAAATTAATTTCTCCTCTTCCTGTTAGCCTCCTCCTAGGATCCTGATAAATTAGTTCTAGCTTCAGGCAATATTCACTAATGTTCCCTGAAGATGGACTGAATTTGAGCATCAAAACACTAGTGTCGAAACAAATTGTGCTTTCTATTTCTTCATTTAAAACTAATTGAGGAATTTCCCCAGTATAGTTCAAGCCTTAATTTTCACAAAGGAACATTGTGTGACCAAAACAAACCAGGGCAAAGCATCTAAGCCATGTTAGCTCAAGAAGTAGCAATGAAGTGTCTCTTTCAGTACTAATGTTGCAGCAATAGCTTGATAGAAAGGGTAAGATTTCTGTGCCCGTGGAGGGGGGCAGCAACAGATTAGGATCTTGAACAAAGTCCACACATGATTCATGCCTACCAACTTTCACAAACCCTAGTCCAGGATTTCAAAAAGATTCATGAAAGGATATTTTGTATTGGCTATACAAACGTAACACAGACTGACACACTGAATGTTGGATAGTGTTGCCCTCAAACTGGGATACTATTAGTAGTGCTTACCTCCCTTTACAGGAACAGGGAAAGAATTTTACTTGGTTGTCTCAATTGGTCTGAACTTGCATGCTTTTCCTGCAGTTTCCCAGAGCTCAATTAAGTCCCAGTGAGATGTTCCGCTTGTTGTTAATGAATTAGAAGGCAAATGGGACACTGGGAGTAAATCCTGCTTCTGAGTAAGCATGCATAGGATTGCACTGTTTAGTTTAGCTGTTTGACTTCTTCCCATTCATTACTGCTATAGAGTAACCAATATGGACGCGGAATGTTACCATGTTGTAAAGAGAGTAGAGGCAATGAGTTGCACACATCACCATAAGATATAGGATAGCAGATGATATGATTTGCTAACTTATGCCACTGCCATGAAGATACTACAATGTTGTTGTTGTTTTCAAAAGAATTGTGAGCAGATATAGAACAATCTCTTCTTTTAGCTTGCTGCAAAATTCTATGAACAGGGGATATAGGAGACTCAGCAATATGTTACAAAACTAACCATGATATTATATGAAGCCTGAAGCATATATTGCTGTGTAGATAAACTGGCAGAATTTCCATTGGACTGAAATATATATGCACAATATTTGTTGAGTGCCCTTTCTCTGCACTATGCTCTACACTACACTGAACCCAAATTTAACCTGAATTTAGGCCTCTGTCCATTGTATGAGTACCTGTTTGAAGTCAAGTTAGTAACACCAAGACCTTGACTTTATCATGATTTTAAGTGTGTATCTGTGTCTGTTAGCTGCCACTGCTGCTGCATTATTTATTAGCAGTTGAGGCTTTGCATTATCATGCATGTTACAGCTCTGTTGTTGGGAGTGAGTATTTGCAGGAATGTGGGGCTTCCAGGGTGTGTGGAATCCCCCACATTCCTGTATTCCAATCCATTGTGAACAGACAAAAGATATGTCAAGGGAAAATAATAATTATGATAATGATAATGGCAAAATTCCTTTTTGATGTTTGTACTAGTGAAAAGCACAGCACAACACAACACAAAAGATAATTCTACCAGAATTAGCCAAGTGCCTGCTTTTAGCAAGTCCCTGCTTTTAGCCATTAAAGTGCATTTATAAGGGAAATGTTTCAGTTGGATACCTGCTTCACATCTCAACAGCTAGATTGATTGGCAATCATGTCAGGTGCTACATTTAAAAATACTTTAACATAGCACCTGTCTTTGAGACAATAACTTGCACAATGATTATACTTTATGGTGCATCCACACTCCTTGGGATCCCATTAAACAGTTTGGACACTCTTGTCATAATTCTGACTGTGTGTAACACTTCTCCCCTCTTGAAACTGTTGCTCTTTCCACCTGGGCAAGGATCTGGGAACTGAAGCCCTCAGGCTTATTCCGGATACCTGAAAGGTGACATCAATCTCCCAGCTGCCAGGCACATCTCTCTTTATATTACTTTCATCCTTGCATCTTGAAGAACGTCAAGAGAAATTGAAATGTGAGCAACAGAAGGAAGCACCTAGTAAAAAGAGGAACACTCATCTCACTGCCATTATTTGCCTTGTCTCCCCTGCCTTCAAGTCTCCCCTAGTGAAAAAAATTAAATAGAATGGGGTCATCTAGTTCTGTGTTTATCAAACTATTTGATGTGTTGGACTGGCAGTTCTCTGCCCCCCTCTCCCAGCACCGACACCATATTTGGTCTCTGAAGCATCCCACCCAACCTGGCCTTTGAAGTACCAGTAATCAACTTCATAAGTATTTATCTACATTGGATGTTTATGGATATTCTCCCTTTCTCTGGTATTTGAAAAAGTGATGCGCTCTTAATGTGCCAATATGATGTTCAAGCACACTTGAGGTTTCATGCTCTTTTTATCTGCACTGAATAAAGCTGCCCGATTTCTAAAGCGAGACCGTATGTTTAAACAAAATTGAATAGGCATGAAGCTATTTGTCCAGGCAAGCGTATTATGTGACCTATGAGAGCAGCAAAATAACCAGACTGCACAACGGTGATGGGATAAAATCAGACCAAATCTTTATTGACAGCAGCAGGCAGGGCAAGGGCTGGGCTGGCATTGGGTCCCAGCATCAGCTCATCCTTCCACAAGCCCCATGTTGATGAAATGGATCCGCTAGGTTTGGATTGCTCCAAACCTGTATGACGGGAGTCGACCAGTGTTGAACCTTGCCATGCTGCAAGCCAAGCATGGGCGACCAGGGTGCAGATTACAACCAGGTGTATTCAGAACCCATGCTTGGGTTTGCAGTGGTCAGGGCCATCTTAAGCATATCCGGTGCCATGGTGCAAAGCTCCCTCCGGCGCCCCCCCCATTTCCCAGAGTTGTTGACTTTTTTTAGGGAGGATGGGGAAGAGGCAGAGGCTGGACACAGTGCCTCCCGGCTCAGCTGGCCACTTTGTGCTGCAGTGGCCACATCAGACAGAGGCTCCAGGCGTGGTGGTGCTTTAGCGCTGGCGGCGGCGGGCAAGGGCGGCGAGCTGATGCTTGTAGGCACCGCGTCCAGCCTCCGCCTCTTCCCTGGTGCCCTGGCGCCCCACGCCACTAGTCTCTATGAGTAAGACATCCTTGGTTGTGGTCAATCCTCCCCTCAGGCACCTTATCAGGGCCACCCTACACTATGTTGATCCTGCCCAATGCCATTTCTGCCCTCATACAGTGTTCTTCCACCTAACAAAGGGAAGGCATAATTTCACTGAGGGAAAGGGGGGGGAAGACCCCAACCAAGTGCCAATCAGGTTGAGAGGGGGAAAATCTTTTCTGGCCCTGTCAACCAGCAGCTCAAAATTGTTCAGTGAAGGCTCTAATCTGAGTGTGGGTGGGCAGGAAGCTCTCAACGCAAACTGGCTGTGAGCTCCACGGGAAGCAGCCTTATATAGGCTTTCCCCCTCCCCTCTTCAGCAAGGGCTCATGGGACAGCTTTTCCCCATGAGCCCATCACACACAGGTGCTACTGAGCAAAACCTTGCCCAGTATTTTGCTGCAATCTATGGGCCACAGCGCCAGCCACCGAGCAAAGGCACCCCATGCTTACTGCGTGCAGAACAGAGCTTTTCACACCCAGGTATCTGCTTTGACAGCTCAAAATGTATTTATGAAAGATTTTACTGTAAGTTATTTTCACTTTTCTGGTTACCCAGCATGTCTGTCTGCAACTAAATGAAACAGAGAGATACAAAAATAAGGTGCTAAGACAGGCAATTGGTTCTGAATTCCTTAAACGTTTCTGATAGTGAATCACGTAGAATAAGAAGGGCCACAGTGCAGTAAGAAGGGTTGTGGTAGAACATCTGCTTTGAATGCAGAAGGTCTCAGGTTTAATCCTTGTCTACAGGTGTGGCTGGGAATGTCTTCTGCTTGAAACCCCAGAGAAATTGCTACCAGTCAGTGTGGGAAATATTGAGCTAGATGGACCAGTGGTCTGACTCATATAAGACAGCTTCCTTTGTTAATATAAATAGTGTGCACGGAGCCCATGTTGTCCTGCCATGTAAAGTAGAGAAAATGTATTTTGCTGTGGCTTCACTATGGCCTGATCGTTGATGCAGGGCAATGAATACTAATTAGAGCTACACTGAAAATCTCTCCAGCATAGTCATTCTCCATCAATTACTGGAAAGGAAATTGTATTTGAGTATTATAAAAGGGCAATGCCATGTGGGTTGAGATACCGAGCTTTGCGCTTACCTTAATTCTGAGGTGTCATAGGAATTTTTTTAACTGTACTTTTGTTCCACAAAATAGAATGCAGGGGGCTAGATGACTCTTGGGTCCATTCCAGCTCTACAATTCCGTGGTTCTACAATTAAGTGAAATCATCTCTCCAGTGGTTTGCTCTGAAGCCTTCTTGGGCTGCAGCTCTCCCTGAAAATGCAGTGATATTCTTAGCTGTAGGTGCAGAAAGCAGGGGTGATATCTAACATGTTATTGGCTGCTGATTTGTTTTTGTTTTTGTTTTACATTTAAAGAAATCAGCACAACCTTCTCCTTTTTTTAAGTAAAAGAACATCTCTAAAAAATAAAGCCTAAATCACTCAGTAACTACCACCACTGCTCTGGTTTAAATGTGCATATTGGTGCAGGGGGAGGTTTGCTGTTAACTTACTTTGGATAATGAAAGATACAGCTAAGGAGAAATAATGGATGATGGAATCCAAGAAGTAGCCACTCACATTTTGTTTTAAAAAGGGGGGAGGAAGCTAGCTTGGGAAAGCTGAACTGAAACTGCAGCCCCACCAAAATAGCTGCTCAGCCTGTTTGGTAAATATAATTTTTTTTTGTACTTCACACATCTCCAATGTTTTATCCTACAAAGGAACCTTACATTGCAACAACTGCTCAAGTTGTAATTCCCCTGCAAATCACATAACAGCAAATGGTAATGGGTAATGCACCCATTAGAGGGACGCGGCTGGCACTGTGGGTTAAACCACTGAGCCTTGGGCTTGCCAATCAGAAGGTTGGTGGTTTGAATCCCCACGACGGAGTGAGCTCCCGTTGTTCTGTCCCTGCCTCTGCCAACCTAGCAGTTCGAAAGCATGAAGTGCAAGTAGATAAATAGGTACTGCTCTGGCGAGAAGGTAAACGGCGTTTCCATTTGCTACTCTGGTTCGCCAGAAGTGGCTTAGTCTTGCTGGCCACATGACCCAGAAGCTGTACGCCGGCTCCCTCAACCAATAAAGCAAGATGAGCGCTGCAACCCCAGAGTCGTCCACGACTGGACCTAATGGTTGCTGAGGTTCTTTGTGCAAATGTTGCTTAACATTTTCCTATAGAGCTATGGTCTTCCCTTGTGAATTTGTAGGGATGTCTTCTGAAGAGAGAATTTGAAAATAAAACTAGACTTTCCATTGACATTCAGCAAGAATGCATTTTAGATTCAGTGCTGAATTCTCGCACTTCAAGACCTAAAAAAATCCATGTATAGTTTGCCATGCATTCAGTAAATACGCTGGTGAGTAGTTCTAATAATAATTACCATTATATCTGCATTCATGTGGTTTTTCAGCTTTTTTGAAGTCATCTGTGTGTACTCACGTGTTTTACATAACCATGTTATTTGATGCATCAGTGCCAAACCATATTGATTCTTCCAAGCAACTATAACCTACTGTGCAATGTTGCTGTATACAAACATTCAATATTTCCCTTTCCCACCAGCTTGCACACTCCTTTTTATTAGAGTTTAAACACACACAGTGCTCGAGTAGTTCAGTTCAAGTGACATCAAAGTGTCATAAAACCTCTTTAAAGAAGTGATTAACTTCTAACAAGTGACTGTTCTGTGTGAATTATTGGTTCATCTTTATACTATACCTGTAAATGTCTTAGGATATTTGCAATCAAATTTTCTTCACAGTTACAATAAACAACACACCGTTGAAAGTTGCTGAGGGGCTTCTTATTACAAATCAGGAAAATTATTTTAATGCCATGCCAAATCAATAGATGAGCTACATAAGCATGAAAACAGGAGGATAACATTGGGGGAAATAGATGTTAGGATATCGTTCCACTTAGTGTAGTTTACATTAAATTAAATTAAACATTAAAACAAAAGAAATAAAATTATTAAAACAAAGCTCAAATTGAAAAAGGTGGTGCATAAGAAATGATTGAAATTCTTGATTTGTAAGAGAAAATTATGTTTGTAGTTATTTGGTTTGCACATAACTAGTATTATTTTTCAAAGAACAGTTGCAATTTTAGTCTACTTCTGTGTAGAAATGCCAGGAGAGATCAAGTAGAGGTGGTCACATAGATGACCAGTCTCTCCTGATTTCCAGAAGCAGAACTGGAGCAGGGAACACACCTTAGGGAGGCTACCTGCCTCAATTCTTCTGCCTCTTACATACCCCACCTGCCAGACTGTGCAGATCCCCAAGGACTGTGCTTCTCCTATCAACTAATGAACTACCAGTGGAGCTGTTGCTGACTGCTATCCAATGCTGTCTATCCCACCAACAAAGACAGCCTGGCCAGGAGGTAATATTGCCACTGCCCCCAGCAACTCCTCCTTCACGCTGATAGCTTTTGGTGTGTGATTGGGCTACTCAGAGACCAAATTCATCTCATTGCTACTCCAATGAGTGGCTACTTCTATGCTTCAAATAGGAAAATTCATAATCTTAAAGTGATTTTGGTACATCGGGATTCAAAATGACTGTAACATGCTGGATACCCGGGCCCAAACTAATAAAATGAATTTCTGTAGGAGCAATTGTAAGCTTTTGCACTTAGGCAGGAAGAACCAGATGCACAAATATAAGATGGGGGACACCAAAATTTTAGGAAGGATATTGACCAGCTGGAACGTGTACAGAGGATGGAGACCAAGATGATGAAGGGTCTGGAAACCCAAACTTATGAGGAAAGGTTGAATGGGCTGGGTATGTTTATCCTGGAAAAGAGGAGAGTGGGAGCAGATATGATAGTCATCTTCAAGGATCTCAAGGGCTGTTTCATGGAACATGGAGCAAGCTTGTTTTCTCCTGCTCTGTAGGCTAGGACGCGAACCAATGGCTTCATGTCACAAGAAAGGAGATTCTGACCAAACATCAGGAAGAACTTTCCGACAGTGGAACAGTCTATTGGCATGCAACCAAAGAAAAGAGGGCAATTGGCAGGCCCTCAGCTGGCTCCAGCCCACCAGCTGGTGTTCCAGGTGATCTCCAGTCCTTGGTGCAGCACCTGCAACCCAAGCTTCAGAAGCTAGGGCACACTACTCAGCAGAGTAAACACCACACAACAGAAGTGGCAGGAGAAGTTGTGTGAGCCTATTTACAAGCAGTTTATTCAGGATATATCAGGACAAAAGGAAACATGTCTGATCTCCTTCGTGTCCAAAACAAGACAGCTAAAGCAAAAGCTATACAAAAATGGAAGTTCCCAGCAAGCTGTGCTGGAATATAGACAGACATGTGACATACAGCAATTCCACCCGTCTGTTCTTAAGGTGGAACGGAATATCCCAACACGGTCTCCCTTGCGAGGCTGTGGACTCTCCTTCCTTGGAGGTTTTTAAGCAAATTATTTTTGGGGGCACATTATTCAGAGGTTAACATAGTGGGTGTGTTTGTTTGTTTTTAAAACAACACACCATATTATTTTTCTTCAGCAAGTGACCCTCAAATATGACTCTTGCTTCTTTTTAAAATGTTATTTCTACATCAACAACTGTTGCTATCGCTTCTGACTTTCAAGCATTAGGGCAAAAAATAAAAATAAATGTCCACAGCTGCTAGAGGTCATTTAAAATATTATGTGTTCATTTGACACTGTAATGTGAAAGGTAAATTCTGCAAGGAAACCTAGAATAAATAAAACATTATCTGAAAGCAAAAAATAAAGAAATACAAAGTCCTACCAACTGAATTGTCCTGACCCACATGGGAGAATAACATAAAATAAATTATGTTCTGTCAGCAGTATCAGGTAGTGGAAGATTCCATAAAAAGATTGCTGTTGTGGACTTCTGAAAACAGAATGCAATTAAAAATAATCTTTTATCTGTTAAGTTCTTATTTATTTTTTAATGTGTAGGTTTATCCTAAAAGAACTTGCTTCTTCCTACCTGTCACCTGATAAATACCCTCACTTATCTGATTTACAAGCCGTTGTTGTGTCAGGCTCTTCCTTTCCAGATCTTTAGTCATCAAGGTACAATCAGACATTTGACAACTCCTGACCCACTTACAGCTCAGAACTTGAGTTTTTGTAATGTCTACCTGCTGTGATTTTGCCATCTGAAATGCTCCGCTTTTACTCCTTACCTCCATTTTGTACTATTAAAAACAAGGTCAGGCCAAAGTTCTTCAGTGATTTTGTGGCCTGTCATGAATTGGCAGGAGGAGGAGGAGGAGGAGGAGGAGGAGGAGGAGGGGAGGATCCCCAAAAGGGATGCAGCCGAGACTGGGAGACATTGGGACAAGCAGGGGATGGGGAAGGAAGCACTCACAGGATGATAGAGGTTAGTGAGGGGATGAGGGTCAGTGCACAGGAAGCAGAGCAGCAGGACCCATCACCTGAGCTGCCCCTCTTGCCATGGGCTCCGAGACATAGGGAGCAGCAGAAGTGGCACTCTAGGAGACTGAGGCAAACAAAGGCCCACAGCCCAGCTCCCTAGCTGGCCAGTGGGGTTTCGCTCGCTCTGGGAGGTTTGGACTCCTGAGTTGGAGCAGGTGTGGGCCACAGGCCTCATCAAGTCCAGATGCTACAATCAGCATGCAAAGTACAAAAGGGAAAGAGAGTTGATGCACTGTGTTTGCTCAACTGCCCACGTTGATGGATGGTCCTGGACCTCTACAGGACTGTGCTTTGGGTTTGACTCTGCACTGCATCCTGACTACTGGACTTCAGACTTGGCTACTTGGATTGACCACGGGCTGCATTTTTGGACTTTGCTTGTGTGGATTGATCCCTGGACTTTGAACTTTGGACTCAACATACTGAATTGCTGCCAGGTAGTCCAGGGGTTCAGGACAGGTCCCATAATATCATGGTTTATTATATGCATACACCTTTAGCACCTGCACTTTTATAACTTATTTCTATTTTAATAAGCTTCTATTAGCCGCAACTGGACCTAATGGTCAGGGGTAACTTTATTTTACTTTATTAGCTGTCACAAAAATGCACTTTGTTTATTTGTTTAGCCACACACCAGCAACTTCTCATTAGCTACATCCCCATTACAATGGTACCTCAGGTTACATACGCTTCAGGTTACATATGCTTCAGGTTACAGACTCCACTAACCCAGAAATAGTGCTTCAGGTTAAGAACTTTGCTTCAGGATGAGAACAGAAATCATGCTCCGGTGGCGTGGCAGCAGCAGGAGGCCTCATTAGCTAAAGTGGTGCTTCAGGTTAAGAACAGTTTCAGGTTAAGTACGGACCTCCAGAACGAATTAAGTACTTAACCCGATGTACCACTGTACTTAGGGGACGCGGGTGGCGCTGTGGGCAAAAGCCTCAGCGCCTAGGACTTGCCGATCGCATGGTCGGCGGTTCGAATCCCCGTGGCGGGGTGCGCTCCCGTCGTTCGGTCCCAGCGCCTGCCAATCTAGCAGTTCGAAAGCACCCCCGGGTACAAGTAGATAAATAGGGACCGCTTACCAGCGGGAAGGTAAACGGCATTCCGTGTGCTGCACTGGCTTGCCAGATGCAGCTTGTCACGCTGGCCACGTGACCCGGAAGTGTCTGTGGACAGCGCTGGCTCCCGGCCTATAGAGTGAGATGAGCGCACAACCCTAGAGTCTGGCAAGACTGGCCTGAATGGGCAGGGGTACCTTTATCTTTACCTTTACCACTGTACTTCCTAGCAGCCTCATCAGGTCCAATAGGCAGCAGTCACCACTGTCCATGGTCTCTTCTAGTTATAGCGTCCACAAATGAGTTAAGACTGTTGGTATTTTATGCTCATTGCATCAAATTAGTACCGATTAATGAAATTGCAGCTCTTTGATCGAATTAATTTCTCGTGTCATCTTTCCAGTGGGGGAGTGGGGAGTACCTAAGCCCTCTAAACTTTTTGAATAAATTTCATTCACTAGAAGTTACTCCCCTCATTTCCAAATGCCAATTTCTCCTCCATTCAAGTTGAAAGCCCTTGGCAGAGAACTTTTAAGCTCGGCACCGGTTTAAACAAAGATATTATTGTAGAGGACACTGAACACAGGAACCATGGCAACCATGTTCAGTACTCATCAATGACAGTGTTAAAAGCTAATGAAACTTCCACATTAGTATAGAAGAAACTAGTTAATACATGGTGACAAGAGAGCAACCCTATAATATTTCCCTCCAGAGCACACACAGAGAGAAGACAACCCAGGATACAATACATTTCTTTCGCCAATGTAGATGACTGAGGTGAATCAAGCCTGAAATTTGCAACTGACACTCTTCAAGGACAATACTTACAGGGGGCAAGGAGGGGAAACAGATAAGGTCAACCTCAGCAGGGAAAAGAGATGTAAAATATATAATCCCCACTTTTAGGGAGATAATAGAATCTATATGATTAGAGGCTTCTAATACAGGATGGGGTTTGCTCAAAGGCACTAGGTTCCTGCTAGAAGCAGTTTTAAATGTGAGAGATATTACTGAAATAATGGTGTTCCAGAGGTCAGTTGGGCATTTAGAATATAACTTTGGGGCAAGAAAGCAAGCCAAATAGAGCTGACTGAACTATGTCTGCAGGAACTTAAGATCTTATTACCAAAGAATTAATATAGAAAGCACAAGTGAAGTTTAATTCAAATGTCTTATCTTCAGTGGTCGAACATACGCTCACTTTGTATCTGTAAGAAAGTTCAAAACAAACTAAGCACTGGGCAAGCAATCCAGGAATTGTTGAGTTCAGTGTGTTTAATCTACTGTATAGCTTGATGCACATTTAATAAATAAGGGTGTGACAGTACAGGTTGCCACGGCTAATGTTTATGAGCTTTTAAGGAGGATGATATTGAACCTACTCTTCCAAACATATGCTGTTAGATTTGCTCTATCTTGTGTGCAACAACTTCTTGCTTAGAAATTATAAATGTAGACCATCACTTCAAACAGCTAAATCACAAATTTGCCCGCAGAGAAATTAATGTGTTTTACTAGCAAGCTTTGAAAATAATACCACACCATTCATGTAGAACATCTGTTCGCAGTATAAAATGCTTGACTTCATTTTTTCCCAAGTACATTTTTTAAATAAAAAAGGCAATTTCACACAAAAAAAGCTTCATATAATACCACTAAGTTGAATCCAGGGGGAGAGATCATCAATTCCTGTTGGGAGGCTTGCTTAATTATACCCCCCAGCTACTTAATATTTTAATGCTGAAGAACATAGCTAACTTAATTAGGTATCTTTATGTTGATGGAAAGCTTTAGAATGAATTCTTTTATTGTAGAATTATATACTATATGTCCTTTTATCCATTACTGTTTTAGATAAGGTCTGAAATATGTTTGGTCTTTTCTTAGTCACTATATTAAAATTATCATGCATATGTATAAAGGTAAGGTGTAGCTCACGTAATAATTCATCTATATTTAGAAGAATTTTCCAGTATAGGTGTGCTGGTTTCTGGAAGTGGCTGTTCTAACATATTCGAGCCATGCATCTGTGCATTAATTACTATGTAATTTTCACTGAAAGCCTGCTTTTCTCTTCTGTATTTAATCTTCCCTTTACACCTATAATGTTTTATATTTTAAACATCTTTATGCACAAAACACGAAGTAAAATGCCGCACCACAAAGTAGCAAGAACTAAGTAAGTGGAGTAGTCATCAGTTCTCCATGGTTAAGCATACACTGAAAAATGGGAGTCATATTTAAAACTCCTTCTGTGTGGCTTCTTAATGTGAAGCGATGGTATCATTTCCATGGCACACTGGAATGCTAATAAATGAGATAAATAGCTGTCTGTGCAAAATAATAATAATAACTGCAACGTATTTTGGTTGCACCTGTCTATTATTATCAAATATTATGGTATTTTTTCATATATCAGACTATGTTCCTTGCTTTAAAAATTTAGTCAAAAATTGGGGGCCGTCTAATACACAGGGGTTCAGGCTCTGGCTCTGGCACAGGCGGCCTGGGCTCGGGTTCAGGTTCTTGAAATATGGCAACCCAAACTTTGGTTGACCTCCACACACACAAAAACTCAACAACTTTGGGCAACCTCCCTGCAAAAAGCTCAAAGTTGTTCTCTTTGGTTTTCTTAAAAAATGATTTCTTAATTTGGGGTTCAAAAAAACAGGGGTCTTCTTATACATGGGGGTATCTTATACATGGAAAAATACGGTAATTATATACACATTCTATTGCACAGATTAAAATACAGCTTTAAGGACAAAAAGGCCCATTACTGCTCACAGCGGTGGAGGACTCTGCAAGCACATAGGCTTGTAGTTTTGCAGTACTTCCTAAAACACTTGTGTGCATTTCTGGAGGTCCTGCTTAACCTGAGCATGGAACCCCACATCTATTAATCCTCTTTGAAATCACCTCTTCCCTATTTTCTTTGCAAGGTTCTTCAATTTGCCTCTCCCTTCAGCCTCTTGAGCTAACAAAAAAAAGGGGGGATGCAAAAGTTTGGCGCAGCGCTAGAAATATTTGTTGGGGGTGTTTGTGCCAGAAATGTTGTAGCTTTGAAACCACCTACTTCCTCTTCACTTCTTCAACTTACCTTTTTTTAAAGTGGACTTCATCCTGCTCCATTTTTCCTCCTAAGAATATCTTTTTGTTCAGTTTTAAATGGTTCCCATCACCTGTTTATATCTTTTTTAACTCCCAAAGAGGTATCTGGTAGATTTCCTTTAAGTTAGACAAGCCATAAATATCTCCCCAGGACTGAATAGGTGTTCTTTTATTAAGTCCATAAAAGGGTAATAAAATAAAGACTTGGAGAACCACACTTTCCAGATAGGTCAAGTCTGCTCTCAAAGAAGTTCACTTTGTCTGTCACATCTCTTTCCCCCTGGGGCGTACTTCTGCTCATTTTAACCAAAGCTTTAGTTACTAGAATAGATAACATTCTGCCTATTATTATTATGTTTTGAGATGCTGCTTTTTCACATAACTCTGTTAAGGAACAACTTAAATGCATCAATAAATATAAGAATATGCTGAATGTTCCTGTGAGAAATACTTAAAATATGCATTGGTTTTTAAATAACTAGAAATTGAGATGAACTTTGGGCTGCCTGACAAAGCTTATTAAGAAGCATATTTTACAGGAGTAAATATTACTTGATAACAACTGGGTTGTAAATATATTCTTGGGGATCTATAGAGCTATGCTAGAATTATCCAATTGTGTCTGCACACCAAGAGATTCTCCCTCTCCCCCCTTCACACAGCTGACTTTACAGTTTCAAAATCAGCTAGCTATGCAAATAAAGCTCTCTTGGGCATACAGAACTGGTTACATACTTCTTTAGAAACTAGCCCTTGTTAAAGGTCAAAAGAACAAGAAGCCAAAAATGAATCATTCCACAATTATGTATTATTCAGATAACCAGTAATGAAAGCTATCCTGAATTTTTGTGTATGGCTAATTTGTGTGCATGCATGCTTTTGGTAGTATGAATTACTGATATGTTTTTGGAATGCTAGCATGTGTGGCATGTATTTTATATAACAAGATTCAGTACAATTTTCTTAGCAGTTTGGAATATAAAGATTTATTATTTAGACACCACTGAGTTCGTCGCAGCACTTTCTTGGCAGTAATAGTTCAAAGGGTTCTCTCAGTTTGTATTTTAGTCGCATTTTCTCATGGAGATTTTGAGGTATTCCTCTTGTGCATGATTCCTCCCCCCTTTCATATAATGACGGTCATTACCTTGCACTGGAGCGAAGACCAGATAAATGGAAGAAAGTTTTATTAAATAGCTAACTTGCAATGGGCCCTTCAATCTCGTGGTCTGGGAAGGTGTACCTAGGACCACAGCACAGAGAGGGATTTGTCCTCTGAGAGAAGAGCCAACATTGTAGGTCCCACTCCCACCATGGCAGAAAGTTCTGCAGCCTTAGCCTCAGAGCTCCAACATCAGTATGAATTGGTGTTGTGCCAGGACAGATTGACAGGGGTGAACGGATCCAAACATGTTTCCAGACCTTCTCAAATCAGGGACAGAATTGTGGCTGTTCTGGCACTGTCATAGTGAATTTTCTTACCAGTGTTCCAAACGGGTGGCAAACCATTTAGGAAATAAACAGAAACACCTCAGAGGAAGCAAGAATGACACCATGCCTTCACCTTATGGTTTGTCCACCATTGGTTCTCCTGTCCATCGACCTTTAGACCGACAGCCTTCCTTAAACTCCCAGCCTCTCATCCCTTCATTGTATCAGGTATCCTATCTACCAAGGTAAAAGCTGAGAGGGATCGTCTTCACCTGTCCTTCAGACATTAACTCTAGGGATAATTATTCTTATCTCACGTCTGCCAGCCAAGCCTTCTAACTGCAGAAAAGCCTGATGGGTCATGAAAGCCACTCCCCTTCCCAAGGGGCTGAGTTGTAGGCAGGCCACACACTCTCCCTGTGTGCTTGGGGGGGGTGTGTGGCAATGCCGCCCAAGTCAGAGGGAGTCCTGCCCGCAGCACGCCCCCCAGCCGACCAATCCAGTCGACTGGGGGGGGCATGGCTTGCATTATTTAAGCAGCCACACGGCCGGGGGGTTCTCCCTTCCTCCTTCTCCTTCATCAGATTTCTCGTCCTCCCACCCTGTTTTCATGCATTCGCCATCTTGGCCTTGCTATGGACCACGGTTGGTCGCCTGTTGAAGGGGCCTGGTAGGAATTTTCCCACTTGGCAAATTGGCACCAGCCATGTGATTTTCACCTACCTCATAGCAATCGTCACAACTTTGTAAGGTTTGGCAGTTAGGCACTGGTGAAACCTGGTTTATGGGAGGGGAGGTTGTGGTCTTTACCTGCCCCTCCTCTTTAAGGGTAATCCGTTAAAGGGATCCGGGGGTGTGGATCTGGACCGAAGCCCAGCTAGGGCCATGCCATGACCCCATCGGGGACCCCGGGGGGAGTTCTCAGTTGATGTACATCAACAGGGCTCCCCCTACTGGTGGTTGACCCTTACCAGACTATCTGCATGGCAGGCAGGCAATAGTCAGATATAGTTGGGTCAATTCCAATGCCTAAGCCAATACCTCTCACATTCTGTAACCAATAAAGTTGTGGCCTTAATTATCCCATTAACCTAAAATACTGGTGTCCGTGTGTTTTTTTATTCAATGGTGACTGGGAGTGGCCGCCGGGACCATATAACACCAGTCCTGAGATCTGCATTGGCTCCCAGTATGTTTCCAAGCACAATTCAAATTGTTGGTGCTGACCTTTAAAGCCCTAAATGGCTTCGGCCCATCATTCAGCCTGGACACTGAGGTCCAGCTCCGAGCGCCTTCTGGCGGTTCCCTCCCTATGAGAAGTGAGGTTACAGGGAACCAGACAGAGGGCCTTCTCAATAATGGTGCCCACCCTGTGGAATGCCCTCCTGTCAGATGTCAATGAAATAAGCAGCTATCTTATTTTTAAAAGACATCTGAAGGCAGCCCTGTTTAGGGAAGTTTTTAATATTTAATGCTGTATTGTTTTTAACACTTGATTGGGAGCCATCGAGAGTGGCTGGGGAAACTCAGCCAGATGGGTGGGGTATAAATAATAAATTATTCTTATTATTAACAAATGGGGAAGGGCTCAGTGCCCTGATGTGCAATAGCAACTCTCTTTGGCATGACTGCTGCCACTGCTTCCTTCAGGGATGTGTGGCTGGCTTAAATAGGCACAGACGACTTCCCCTATTCCCAAGCATGAGGCATAGCTTGGGAATATATTTCATTTCATGAAAGGTATCCTGAAACGAGGGTGTGGTTAACTGAATATCCTAGCTACTTTAAAATTAGTTTGAGAACATGGGCACAAGATTCTGCATAAAATTTCAGTGACTGGGGAAGCCCTCCTGTCTGGGAAGGTTCAGAATGAGTGCATCAGATGCTTCTGTTTTAGGAAGAGGGAATGAGCAGTGAAGGGTTCCTCCTCCCCAAAAAAATAAATGAGAGAGGAAAATAGCTTTTGAGAACAGTTTATTCTGTTTCAAATGGCAATGAAGTTACCCTCTGGTAGTTGATAGCAGAAGAGAGATTGGCTGGCTAAACATTAAGAAATGGGAAATTAAATATCGCAAAAGTATTCAATATTGCCCATTTGACATACCTCCTCTTTACGTTTCCCTTAAAAGCAACAACCCCAAAATGTGACGATGAGCATCCAGTTTCACCAGACACACCAATTAGTTCTGTTGCTGTGCAGTTTTCGGGAGCAATTCTATCATTAAAGCATTTTAAATGCACTGTCAGCAGGAAACATGACAATAGCTGCCAGCAAAAAATATATATCTCTGAAGACTTTAGCAACTATTTGTTTCACTTTGCAGTGCCTCTTAAAAACCATGCATTCTTTCCCCTTGCAATTCAGAAGAAACTGAATTTTAAATTCTTATAAAGAGAATTTTGGAAGATAAAAATATCTGACTCTGGCAGTTCCTATCATTTTGGGATAGTGTTAATATTTTGCATATTTCACTTTAGCATCTTTCATAGAAGGTGGGAGCAAAATAGCAAAATCAGAAAACTTGTTAACCACTTTACAGTTTTTTACTTAAACAATTACAGTGGAATTCTCCACAACATAGAAATCCTCTAAACATGTGCTTTTTCCAGTTGGTTGGACCAGGAATCTCCAAATCCTGATAAGTTTGCTGATCTTTGTATATCATTCTAGATTGGCTCACGCCATTAGATTTCAAAATGTTAGGTAAAGGTAAAAGTACCCCTGCCTGTATGGGCCAGCTGTGTCCGACTCTGGGGTTGTGCGTCCATCTCACTTAAGAGGCCGGGGGCCAGCGCTGTCTGGAGACACTTCCGGGTCACATGGCCAGCTTGACGAAGCTGCTCTGGCGAGCCGGCACCAGCGCAGCACACAGAAACGCCATTTACCACCCCGCTATAAAGCGGTACCTATTTATCTACTTGCACTTAAGAGTGCTTTTGAACTGCTAGGTGGGCAGGAGCTGGGACCGAAAGATGGGAGCTAACCCCGCCGCGGGGATTCGAACAGCTAACCATACGATCAGCAAGTCCTAGGCGGTGAGGTTTTACCAACAGCGCCACCCGCGTCCCCTTCAAAATGTTACCTTTTTGAATATAATGTTTAGGCCAAATATCAGCTTTTGAGGAGGAGAGCCATTGTTAACAGCATCTCCCATAAATGTGCTGTACAACCTGTAACTTAGTTTATCTTCTCTTACCTAGAGAAACGTGAATTTTCCAAAGGGGTCATAAAAACAACATGGGAGGGGGGGCAATAATCCCCATGGACTGGCTACTCCAGGCAGTAGGATTTAAAAGATGAACCATGAAGCATTGCTGGCCTCAGACTGCCTTGCAAAGGCATCCTCAGGACTATGGATTCTGAAGAGGACTCATAATCCAATCTGGCTCATGAGCAGACCAGATCAAATTGAGTATGCTTTGCAATCTGACTTTAGATTCCGTATTTATTCCTACCAGCAGAGAAAAATTTGGAAAATCTCACCACCTCCACTTTATCTATTGCAAATCCCACATTGCTTTTGCCTTGGAAAAGCAGCTGTTGAGCTTTGCTTACAGATAAATGTTTCCTATTTTCTTGAGGACAGGCCTTTTGTCAAATGTGTGATAACTTGATCCATATATTAGCAAAGAGAAGTATGTTTACAGTACTTAGGTGTTTTGAGGTTCACAAGAGTCAGCTTTTTCCAACAAAGTCATATGTATTGCTGACTGAAGCAACTGAGAGTGTGACTTACTGTCTACCTGTACCAGGAAGATTATTTACCAGCTATTCCATAGTAATATGACACAAAAGCTAGACCTGTTTTTATTTCTGATAGAACTGGTCATAAGAGACTTCTTGCTGCCTGAAGAAGTCTGCAAAATTGAAGTTTTTGTTTATGCTGTTGGGACTGCATATTAGAAGGCGTCAAGTGCTGATATTTTTATCAGATATATACTTACTGATTTTAAAATTACTTTACCTTCCTCGAGCATCCCATTTGTCGTCAAAGGGTTTAACTTAACATCCAAACACAAATTAAGATACTAAGAAGAAGAAGAGTTTGGATTTTATATCCCACTTTATCACTACCCTAAGGAGTCTCAAAGAGGCTAACATTCTCCTTTCCCTTCCTCCCCCACAACAAACACTCACTCTGTGGGGTGAGTGGGGCTGAGAGACTTCAAAGAAGTATGACTAGCCCAAGGTCACCCAGCAGCTGCATGTGGAGGAGCGGAGACGCAAACCCGGTTCTCCAGATTATGAGTATACCGCTCTTAACCACTACACCACACTGGCTCTCAATTATTAACTTTGTACCTTTTAAACCCTTGTCAATAAACGTAAAGCTAGACACACACAGAGAGAGAGAGCGCTTTAGCAATAGACAAGATTTAGTCAAACTTCTAGATCAGTGGTTCCCAAAATGGGTGGCACTGCCCTCTGGGGGTGGAATTGCCTAGGGGGGCACTAAGACAGAAGGGGGTGACAGTGGGTGCTAAGAGGGAAGGGAGCAGCAGTGGATGCTGGAGGTATTAATAACAACTAGACTTTGAGAAGCTGGCATTACTGGATCAAGTTCATCCATTTTCCTGAATTAATTAAACTTAATACTTTTAACTGGATTTTTTTTAAAAAAATGTGATTAATTGTTGCAGTTTTGGATTTTATTGTGTTATTATCTTCCTTAATAAGTTGTGCAACCAGCTATTCTGAATAATGTTTTTTATAAATATACATTGAAGGGTAGGGTACACTGGGGGTGTGTTTATTGAACTAAGGGGGTGGAGGCCTGAATAAGTTTGGGAACTGCTGCTTGAGATAACTGGAGTTCCATAAGTGGAAAACACCCACAAAGCATGCTTCTTTCTAAGTCTTCTCTTCCCCTTCCCATCTCCACAGTCACGAGACTGGCCAGTCTTCCTTCTGTTTGCTATTTACGCAACAACAACAAAAAGTACATGCTAACTGCATTCATAGAATCATAGAACTGCACAGTTGGAAGGAACCTCAAGATGTCATCTATCTCCTGCAATGTAATAATAATAATAATAATAATAATAATAATAATAATAATAATAATAATAATAATAATAATTTATTTATTTATACCACACCCATCTGGCTGGGCTTCCCCAGCCACTCTGGGCGGCTTCCAACTAAATATTAAAATACAGTAATACATCAAACATTAAAAGCTTCCCTAAACAGGGCTGCCTTCAGATGTCTTCAAAAAGTCTGCTGGTAGTTGTTCTCTTTGACATCTGGTGGGAGGGCATTCCACAGGGCGGGTGCCACTACCGAGAAGGCTCTCTGCCTGGTTCTCTGTAACTTGGCTTCTCTCAGTGAGGAAACCGCCTGGAGGCCCTAGGAGCTGGACCTCAGTGTCCAGGCTGAAGCCATTTAGGGCTTTAAAGGTCAGCAGCAACACTTTGAATTGTGCTTGGAAACATACTGGGATCCAATGTAGGTCTTTCAAGACCGGTGTTATATGGTGTTATTTTTCCCACAACATGGGGATGGAACCCCCAACCCTGAGATCAAGAGTCTCCTGCTCTACTGACTGAGCTAACCCAGGACTAATGGATTCTGTACGCAGCACCAGATTTCAGCCCTTGCCTGCTGCCTGATCTGTGCAGCTAAAGCAGAAAACATGCTTACGCCATCTTCGCCCTTCACACACGTGCAACACAGAATTTACCAGACCCAGGGGGTGGGGGGTGGAGCTTGGTTGGCATCCCAACATGTGGACCCCTGTGGGTCCAAGATCTGCTTGAAATCTTCCTGGGAAATTCATGCATTGGGTGTGCCTTAAGACCAGACTACAATTCTTAGTGGTAAACAATTGTCTCATACTATCCCAACAGGAACAAACATGTCTACATTTGAAATTAATGCTGCATTTTTTTAATCAGTCTACTCAAATGTTTACAGTGATTTCAATTAAGTACAATTGCATCTTTAATTAAATTTCTAATTTAGGATTATGTTTGCTGGGGCATTTTCTTTTTTAGCGGTGTTGCTAAAAATGCAAGTCCTTTGTTTTTAATGGAGGACAGTTGTGAGATGCCTTCTGGATCATCTTGTTGAGGTAGAAAGATTTGCCTTTAACAGGCGCTTGACAATAATTGAACGGCAGAAGTGCTTCCCAGTATGGTGAAACAGTAATGGAAAGCTTCAGCTCTCGAAATTATGCCCACAGAAAAGCACTGGCAGACAAAAGGTGGCAACTAAGTTGGTATCAAATTGCATCAGTGAAACCTGGAGAAATGGCTCAGTAAATTGAACCAGATGACAGTGTTGATGCAAAGAGAGAAAGCAAAAAAAAGGAGAGAGATGGAGAGTGAAGGTTAAAAATAAATTGAAAACATGGCAAATACCCTCCTAGATGTAATATCACATCCTTTTAGTTTGTATTCAGCCTGAAATAAGTTCCCTATTTTTGAGGCATATTTATCTCAAGTTAGCTATCCTCTGCGCAACTCATACACACAATCTGCAGCTTTAAAAAACACAATTTTGTGGATCTTTGTACATTCATATCTAGAAGGGCATTTCTGAGCAGAGTTGCTTAGATCAGTGGCGTAGCATGGGGCAGACACAGAGGCTGTTGCTCTGGGCAAAAAATTGTTAGAGGCATAAAATTTCAACACCAGTTGCTGCCTCAATACAGCTGCACACTTCCATCGATGGGCTCCATTGAAAACAGCTTCTCCATACAAACCAGGGAGTGACTTCTCTAGACAACTGAACAACTTTAGCTTAGCCCCACCCTTAGCTCTGTGGCTGCCATCTCCTGGGTGACGCTGAAACCATTCGGCAGTTGAATGTGCATGCATACTACATGTCCCTCCCACCCACCCTCTGTGCAGCGCTGGGCACTGGCAACCCATGCTATGCCACTGCTCAGGATTTTTCTTAAAGTTTGTAAATAACGCTATTAATTGTGTTGTCATTTAAATTCACTTTCTAAATGGAATTATAGCTAATAGCCTTGGCTGTATGCGGCTTCCTTGATTTTAGAAAAAAATAAATTACACCTAAGGATGCATTTTATTGCCCACCTTTTTTTCTTATGACTGAAGATGTGGTGCTGTTTTATAGTCTCATAAAGAAAATAAACCTAATGCATTTGGCATTGCATTTTGTGCTCCCTGTATTACGAAAGGCAATTCAAATGGAAAGAGTGAGTGTATATTTTAGCCACTTTGATGAGATTTTGTTCCTTCAATTGAGCTTAGAGAAACATTTTTGCCGCAGTTCTGCCCAGTTCTGCCCACATATATAACATTTATAACTACATCCAGGATTCCGCCTCTGTAGCAATTTTGAAGATGGAAAATGGAAAACAATGGCATTTATCTGCACTGATTCAAATCAGAATCTATTGTTCGCTGCACTGTTGCAATGACTTTGCAAGTAAGAGGCATTGAATGCCCATGCTTCCTTTAATTTCAAAATGAAGGGATTACTTTAGTACAATTTAAAATTTCCAAAAAGAGTGAAACATTGGGCAATTTCTTTCCTCAGTAGTCGGGCAGATCACATTGATTATTTTATCCTATGATTGTTCTAATTACCTTAAAATAGAACAGGGGGATAAGTTTGAATTGGTTCAGATTGAAGTGTGAAACTACCCAATTCACACATTTTAAAACTTTCCAACACTTCTAATCTATTTTCTGAAATTCACACTTCTTCAGATTTTGTGATGCAGATCTATACCCAAGTAAAGTAAACAAAAATGTGCACATTAGGGGAAAGTGTGCATTAAAAATGTGCATGTTATTTAGAATAACATATGCATTAAGTTAGGAAAAGTTAAATGCAAAAATGCAAATATTGGATAAAATGCTGGCAAGTTTTCATGAGCACTTTTTAAAAAATCACAAACCAGTGTAAAAATGTGGGGAACTAAATTTAAGATTGGACGGGTGAGAAACTGAAGGAAACTGAAATCAGTAGATTTGTTCATCCCTACCTTAGAAATATTCTAAGCAAATTCTAACCTATACCAAACAGATTGCTAAGTCTAACTCTATTAATAGTGAGTATCACATACAATATATAAGTTAAACGGTAAACCTAGAGTGAAGAGTTGGAAGACAAAAATAAACCCTAGTCCAGGGCTTTTTTCTAGAAAAAGAGGTGCTGCAAGTCTTCCCCGTCCACTCGACCCAAAACCGCCGTGCTGCTCCAATCGCCATGCCAACAGCCTCTGGTGTGCAGCCTCAAACGCCATGCCAATGTGCCACTATGCTACAGAGGTGCCAGGACATACCAAAGAGATGCCGGAACTCAGTTCTGGGTGAAAAAAGCCCTTCCCTGGTCCTTTCTGTAGTGATTTGCACAGCCTCCACCACACACTCTAGTTCATATTGGGAATGATAGGAGGGATCGGATTGCAATGCCCCCAGACATTGAGCAACACAATCCAGGCCCAAAATTCACAAAAATATTTGGCACTCGTTTCCCTTCCCTTACGTACCTTGAATGATCCAAACATGGGAAGAAGCACTATGGTTAAACCTCTGGTCTTAGGTACTGATATGCATCTCTACCTCATCATTCAAGTAAGGTAAAGGGAACAGAATTGTGGAGGTTTTAAAAATGATTTATTTGGGGTCAGAACATCTTGACTATTCTGTGTTGCATTCTAAATTAATCGGAAGGGAGCAGACCTATGAAATATAGTGCACGACATCCTCTTTCCATGTCCTGCCAGATAACTACTTCCATGAAAACGAAAGCCTTACATTGATATTTAAAAGTTTGAGGGCTGTGGCATAATTGGAGTATAGCGTCCCTCATTTCATAATGTTTTGTGCAATTGGGAAAATGCTGGGAATCCCAATACTTCCCCAGCAATGCCATTGAAGTTCAGAACTGAATGGGTTTGAAAGCTATCCTCTCCATCCCAGTTCAAATTGCTGTGATAATGGCTCCAGTTTTCAAAAATGCAATTATGCTCTGGTTTGCATGCAGAGCTCTTGCAGAACAAGGGGTCACATTGTTCAGTGAACACTGAGAATGTCAGAATCCTGCACCTACAGCAACATTGCTATGCAGGACATAAAAGGCTGGCCACAGCTTTTGTTTAATCCACTTCCACTAATTTTGCATTTCTAACTTACGTTCACCACTCTTCCCATGCATCAATGAGTTAGATCTTGGTATTGACGTGGAGGCAGAAAATGAGGCATGTGTTTATCCCAGGCTGGAACGGCTCAATACTCACAAAATATATTATCTTGTTGTTGAATTTTTGAATATCTAGTGTCTTAATATGTTTCTTCTTCCTTACTGACAACTGAAAACTTTATTTTCACCACAGACTGGTGTCTGTGTTGCCATTCGTCCCAATGGAACTAAATTGTGAAAATGGCAAATAGTTTTCTTTGCTGAGTAATAGATCTTTCACACACAATCCCCCTTTAGTAGTCTGAAATGCTGCTGGTTTAATCATATCTCTCTGTTGAAGTAAACGCTTTTAAGCGATAATATACTGGGAAAAGAAACTATTTGATTTTATGGTGCCTGAATCAAATAGCAGCATAGGTAGGTAGTAGTTTGTCTAGGATATTAAGCATGATTACCTTGGTAGTATAATAGAAAAATACTTGTAATGAAAGCCTTGGCTCCCATATTTTTGGAACATAGATACAGGTTTATTGACCATTTTAACAAGCTCTATGAGATCATGCAGTTTCATTGCTCTCAACTTTGCTTTTTGAAAAAATTCCATATTTTATATCGTTTTTTAAATGTTTGTGATATATACATTATGCAAAAACTGAAATATACTTAAATGTCAAGGTTTAAGGCAGTGTGAGGTAGGGGCTAGAATATTTTTTTCTTACTTGTATATCCCACCATTTCTTCAAAAGGAGCTCAGGGGTATAGACCAGGAAGATCTGGATTAAATCCATACCAAGTTTACTGGATGACCTTGGGCTGACCACTAATTCTCAGCTTCACCTTCCCCACACTGAAAGAACTCCATTCATTTCTGGTATCAAAAACTAATCCCTAGGCTCACAATGTGCTCAAAAACACCCTTCTTTACATCTAACTTTGTGTGTGTGTGTGTGTGTGTGTGTGTGTGTGTGAGAGAGAGAGAGAGAGAGAGAGAGAGAGAGAGAGAATGAATGAATCTGGTGGTAAATTTTGGGGTTCTGGTAAATAAATAAAAGTTGAACCAACAAGTCTGAAGTCTACCCAGCTTGGGCTTCTTGAAAGAAAGGCAAGTTAAAAAACAACTACTACTACTACTACTAGTGGTAGTACAATAAATAAAAGAGGAGAGATTGGGGATCAATGAGTCCAATTTCCAAAACTGATCTGCAATTTATAAGAACAAAACAGGAATATCACATTTAAATGCACATGATAGATTGGTGAAGTTGAGATATGTATTGTAAAACATGCATTTTCTCTCTAAACACGAACTCTTAAATTGGGATCCATCTCTACCACAACAGCTAGCCGGCCAGCCACTCTCTCCCTGCTCTGTCACCACCTCCTCTTCCAATGCACTTACTTAGGTATAGGGGTAGAAACATGTGGAACAAGCCTTTTCTGCAGTGGCGGAGCTTCATGCTCCAGCACCGGGGAATGGAGAGCAGGCAGGGGCGGGGCTGGCACAGGTCCCGGGGCAGGGGCGCCACCCACAGGGGGATGGCGCACATCCTGAGGGCATGGTATGCCACCTACGGGGGCGGGGGGCAGCCGTGATGGCACCCCACTGGGATCGCGTTGCTGGTGGCTGGTGGCTTTAGGTTTGCCATGTTTCCTGGTACCAGGGAATCTGTTATTGCATTATTTAAGGTAAAGAGTATTCTGAGGTTGTTTATCAGTTATTTATATATCTGTATCTATTTCATAGATATACTGTAGCTACACATGCTTTTAAAGTATATATTTTAAATATATCTATTATTTACTCTTTCAGGTTTTCAAGAAACTGGATCGTGCTTTTACTGCTTTAATTTTGGTAAGTTTTTAACGAGCTTTTAAGTTATAACTATATTGAAAGTGAACTGTTTTGTTGAATGGCTGTGTTTCGTTTGTTGTCTATGTTCTGTCAGGAAACATTGCTTAAAGCCTTTCAGACATGTTGCTTGCATTACTGTGTAAGAAATTATATAGAACTCAATTCTGCATAGTACAGACCACTAGAGTACTTATCATATTTTCATGATATGAGCACAGAATGGTCAGTCAAAACTTTTCCTCTCTCCCCATCAAATAGCTTGCTCTGGGGTGGAATTTACACACATATAAAGAACACTGTGAAAATGCTCTTTCTTAAAATGTTTTGAAGAAGACATTGAATTTTGCATAGCTCAATCTCGCCATCTAGCGTCACATATTGCACTTTACAACACATTTAAAACGTTCTATTTTCAGCTGTGTAGCTGAGTCCCAGGTGCTCTTCTGTGCAAGAGTTCCATTTATACACAGAGCTCTTATGCCTGCAAGATCTATTTACTGTTGTCTAAAACAATAGATAAAACTTTTAACTTTTGTTGGAAGTTGAGCTTTCTTTCAGCTGCCATATAAACAAAAAAATCAACAAGTAATCTCTCGGCGCAAAGTGTTACCATGTAAAATGCAGCCAGCATGTTTGAATGTCCAAATGTGTCACTCTGTTCTGCTGGCTTTCAGTTCTGCTGACATATTCTATGATGTGAGATGTGGACTGGAAGTGAGAAGGAGAAACTGGTGGCATTGAGATTGCTATATTAATCATACACAATTAAACCTGTCATGCATATTTGGAGTTTTCGCCAGCTGAGTGTTTTTCTTCTACTGCAAACAGTCATATTTAAGTCAAGGAAAGGAGTATATTTGACACTCTCTTTGTTATATTACTGCCCTGTTGCTTAGATCTGAATTGTCTTCTTTTAAATTTAGTTGGAAACAGTTTGGCAATACTGTGTGTGTCAGCAAAATATCACACACACACACACTTTTTCTATTTGGTGATTTTACTGTGTTTCCTATTATTTAAGCATTGGTACTTTTCCTTAAAAAATAAATAAGGCTTAAAAAAATGATTTCAGGATGTAACACCAATATAATAGATTTCTGCTTTTATATCTCTTTTTAGTTGTGCTTTATTGGAAAACACATTGTCAAGGGACAGTTTAATTCTGTTAAGTGTTTTATTAGGAAATAGCTGGATTTGTATTTGGAATCCATTCTCATGCATTATTACTTAGAGTGTGGATTTTGAAGCTAATGTGTGTTGCAAACAGCACATAATTAAAAAATAAGTAATGATAATATATCTTTATTAAATTTTCAAATGGAAGGTATTTGTTTTACATATTCTTTAGACAGCATTGCAGTTCAGGGTGAAGCTAGCTTCCTTGACCAGTGTACATGTCATAGAAGGTAATTGACAATCCATGTCCACTCAGTGTCACATTTCCCTGAGTTAGCAGGATGACAAAACGACTGTTTTCCCGCACCCATTTGCCAGATTTCTATTTTCCGGGAAGAAACTGTGTCCTTTTGTGATGAATAGACTATTTAGCTTCTGCCTCCCTCATGAGGTAGGGCTGCCAAGGTGCTTTTGTGCAATTTACCTAGTAGAACCGCCATTGCCACATGCCATAGTCCGAACACCTGGGAATTCAAATTTATGAGGTGGAATTCAACGTCACACTCTGGGGGATGTCCCGTCGTCATAAGAATTGCAGCGTGCCTGATAGAATGATCTCACTGCCCCCACCCACCCATGTGCAGCTTTGGGGGTTATTCTGACACCCCCAAGCCAATTTGTGGGGCACTGGGAGAAAAGAGGGGACAAGTGTTGCTCAAGTGTTGCACTGACGGTACTCGTTAGGTGAATCGTGCCCTGGGTATTTTAAAGTGGAAGGAAACAAACTCCAATTGCCGTGCACACGCAGGTTTAATTAGCATTGGGGTTCAGTGATCGTCAGACAAAGGAACACAAAGCCAGATACCAGAACTTTCTCTTTTTTGGCTGGGTGTGGATGGTCAAGGGTGTCAGCATCCAATCAAATGGACAGAAAGATGAGAGAATTTGCTTCATGTGTCCTGCCTTTAGGACACATATTGGATTATGTGTTTTGTTTCTTCCTCCCATTGGAGACCGAAGGCTGTTTAGCAGAAAATAAATTCCTTAAAGGCACAGGAGAGGTGAAATTACTTCTAAGCTTGGTTCGGGTGGATCCCTGTGTATGCCACAGGACCATGTGAATAATTTGGCTTTGCTCTGAGCAACGAGAGTGCCGTTGTCATAAATCTGGGGAAAGCCCCTATGGTGCAGGCCAGCGCTGATCCAAGCAAGTATGAACCACAAGGTTGAAATTGATCCCATTGAACACAGCTTTGTCTCTAATGCAAGCAGTCCCTATAATTCAGCCATTAATCATCCCTTGTGAATGTATGGGAGTTGGAAGGCAAACATATCCTGCCTTAATTAAACAAAGTGCCCTTTCTGCATTTCCCAAGAAATACCTATTCAGTGGGGAGAGAGCACTTTGCTGAAATAAGATTTGTGGGTGGATACATATTTGCAACTTTTCCTTATGCCCTCTGGCATGACACTTAGTTGGTATGACTCAGGCTAACGCAACAAGCTTACTGCCTGCACATTTTGTTATGCAATACACCTAGGTCCAGGGGAATCATCTACCTCCAGCTTTCCTTTCCTTGTAACAGTAATTAAACAGACTGTCTAGGGGGCAGTATGAACTGCTTGTACTCTGTGTAGCAAACTGCAACAGTCATTCATTTCGTATACTGTAAAAACTATCCCCATTGTGATCATTGGTAGCTCAGATGACTGGCAGATGGGTAAATACACCCACCTGTCAAACCTGACTTGTGAGGGATGTAGCAGATAAAAATCTAGCCGCTGCCAGTTGAGAAAAACTTCCCTATCCTTAGACAAGGTAGGCCTTTCGTCTGATCTCGCAAGACTCTTCCTACATTCTGAACGTGCTGAGGTCATTGGGGAAACCTGCCGGAGTCATACTGCTCCTTCCACCCTCGTTTAACGTAGCGTTAATGTCTGAAAAGGGCTTGCTTTAAGATGCGATAAATGACACTTGCAGCAATGAAGTGCCAGCGTAGCTTCAGAGAAGATTTTGTGCAAGTAGATGCTTGTAACTACATTAAGAGGCAGAGTGAATAAAGCATGAGCTGCAAATCCTAGTACCTTCTATGAGAGAAGGGGGGGGGATAGAAAGGGAGAGAGAAAGAGAGCAGGCACTCAATGCATGTAGGAAGCTACGTTTGGGGAACACCTTGGGAAAGTGTGTTCTCCCTCATGGAGAGCACGGGATGCGGCTGGGGATGACAAGACACCTCACTGTTGCTGGGCAAAAGAGTTTGGCCATCCTGTAAGCAGGGGCAGGCTGTTACTGGGGAGATTTATATGTTGCCATTTATTGATTGACAGCCCTATTTGTTAAATACAATGCACGCAGCAACGAACTTCCTCTTTTAGCTGCGTGCTTCGGATCACCTGCCCTCCCTTCCCTAATTTTAGGCTGTTTGCTTGACCTTGCTATGCCTGTCATGGGGTCGTCTGCTTTGGGGCAGGGGCCTGGTAGGAATTTTGTCCATTTGGCTGATTAGTGTGTGCCACTTGGTTTTTGCCTACTGCGTAGCAAATTGTCACAACTTGTAAGGTTGCGGTTAGGCATTGGTCTGGGAATTGGTTGGTGGAGGGGTATGGATTTGGCTGTGCCTGCCCCTCCAAAATGTTGCTGCTGCTGCAAGGGTTTTCCATTAAAGGAACCCAGGGGCTCCCCATGCTTTTGTCTGAAACCCCCTGGCAAGGGGCTAGGGCCGCACAAGAGCCCCTGGGAGCATTTGGGGAGAGGTGAGGCATGGTTCCCAGTCCCGTCTCTCTCCCCAGGTGACTTACCCTTGCTGACTTCACAGGGGGTGCAAATGTCAGAGCTGTCCCTATGCGTGGTCAGTTAGTGCTACCAGTGCCTAAGCAACCACTCACATTGCTGTAATTTGAATAAAGTTGTGGCCAAAATTAGGCCAAAAACCTTAAACAAAAATTAAGTGTCAATTGTGTTTTTCTTTGGGGGGTGTCTTGGGGATCTCGACGCGCAAGCAGCCATTTTGAGATGATTATTTTTTTAAAAAAAACAACAGTTTTTATTAAGGTTTTCTGTGTTTTTATACTAAGTGTTGCGTAATATTAACTAAAGTTTTTGTGGTCCACCCTTTAGTCTCCAGTGACATATTTTTTAAAAAGCTTTCAGCAGCCAATATTACACCTGTCATCCCTTTGGTTTGAGGGCCAATTATATTTGCCTCTTTTGCTTCTGTTGTTGTTAAAAACCTATCACTATTTTACCTTTTGAAATGAGTTATGTGAAGTAGGAATTGGTGTTCAGCATTCTCAACATCCCATGCTCTTTTCAAGAATATCCCCCCACTTCTTATTGTCAGGTAGAATAGTGCTATAGTTAGAAGCGAATCCAGCTATTTTCCCTTCCCTTATCTATGGTACTCTATAAATAGTGTTTAGGGGGAATAGCACTGCACAATAACAATAATTAAAGCACTCATAATTAGGTCATACATTTTCTTCAACATAAGCAAAACAACTGGGCAAATATTTGTGTATCTATTTTATATGAATGAATGGATAATTGGACCCTTGGTTCTTACTGTCCTTTATTTCGTTTTCGTTTTTAAACAATTAAGCCTTAAAAGGTGAAATTTCTGCCACAGAGGGCAAGCTCATTGCGCAATGCACATTTTGTATCTTAGTTAAGCCTTGTAAGGTAGTGTATACGGCATGGTGTGTCATTGTAGAAAAAGAGGAATTCTGCTTAGAAAATGAGTTCCACTATTGCTGTCTTTTAAAGGCTCCTCTGTGTGGCTTTCGTAGATTTGAGATATGTGATGTTATGATAATACATTATGCCTTTGATAAAGTGGATTCTAGACAACAAAAGATTATGCCATTACAACGGTGTTAATCTTGCAGGGAGAGTGGGTGGGCCTGAGGGTGGTGAGCTAATTTCCCCTACCATAATGCATATTTATTTACAATATACACATTTATGAACCTGGAAAATAGGACTTGGAACGTCACCTCTTGATACCACCAGGTACAACATATATTTTACTGTGGTGGCACTGAAATTAGTCTCTGTTCTGCATGCAAACGTGCAACTACTGGAGAATTTCCTGCTGCTTAAGTGGCACCATTGTGAAAGTCAGCTTTTGCTTTGAGGTGCTTTTATTATTCATAGGGAAGCTCTGCAAATAGGATTGTACTTTTCAAAATTGCATGAGATACACTTCCACAAGCCTTGCATTTTGTAGGTATCCCATGATAGTGGTTCTGAAACAACCTTCCAGGGAGTTATAAGTTTGGCCTCTGTATTTAAACTCTGGAAATGTTTGAGTGATTGATAGACGTCTAACTCCTTTTTTGTGCAGAGTATATAGTGTATCACTTGGGTGATATATGCATTCACTCACAAGCTACAGGCAATGAATACGAGATGGTGTTTTCTTTTTTGAAAGTAATTTTATTTGCAACAAAGGAATGCAGGTTAATAAATTATTTCTCAGTGATTCACCTTTGCAGTATAACTATTGTCTCTCAGTGTGATATTCTGGTACTGATTTCTGTGTTTGTTTTGCTAGGCTTTTGCATATACAGTATTATAAAGATTCATGCCTGCTGTTTATGATAATGTTTTCAATAGCATTCACTATTCCTTATTGTGTTTATTGTATTTCATGTCATGCTTTATGGAATAACATTAGGGTATGAATAATTATTTTAAGAAAGGCGAAAGCTCAGAGGGTTCTATTGTAGATACGGAATTTGACTGTGTAAGGTCAGTAATCAAATCTACCTTTCCTCTTCCTTGTTTTCATTGAATAGTTCCTAACTCCAAAAAGTCAGCATTTCCATGGAGGGGACCATTGCTAACTTGGATGTGCTGATAGTAGGGCCTTAGCATATAAGACATGAATAGTAAGCTGTTCAATGGTTTATGTTTATTTATTTATTTTTAAAATCTTGCTCAAGTCATTGGTATGATAAAAGTAGTTCATTGAATTCTAAATTAATTCATAAACTTTGAAAATCTCATTTGATTTGGTGTAAGTATTGCATTGATTCTCCTATCTCTTTTATGGCATGATGCCGAATCTTAAGTTTTGTGAAAAATGTTAAGGCAATAAAATGCTATGTCAACTTGTCAAATTCAATCCTTCTCCCCAAATGGGGGTGTTTTTCTTTTTTTAAAAAAAACTAAACCTCAAAACCTTTAATGCTGAATACATTGGGAATAATAATAAAAAATAGGAAAATATTACATTTAACAGGAAAATATACCATTTCATTTTTTGCAATACACTGTATAGGAAATTCCCCAGATATAACCAGCCATCAGAAACAGCAGAAAATGCTTTAAAGTCCTGGAATATCCGTACGTATGGCAACCTATGCTCAAAAACTTCAAGATTTTCAAGATTTTGCAGCAGCAACAGCAGCAACAGCAACAGCAGCACTGATGAGTCAATAGTTATTTGAATGAGAAAAGGTTTCCACTGGAGTAAACCTGGATTGAACAAAGGACTTGTGCAGAGGAGATCTGAGGACTGTTACATCCATTATTTTGTGCACTCTGACATGGGGATTAGTGTGTTAGTTTCATGGATTATAATGCTAGCGCTTCTGTCCTGGCTTCTAATTTCCTTTTACACTGCGTTAGCCATTGCATTGTGGAACTGTACTACCACATCATGTTAAATTTCATTCACACCAGTCGGCAATGTTTTACACAGCAGCAGACATCCCTGGGCATGTTTCCACCCCCACCCCTTTAAGCAAATGGGCACTTCTGCTCTCCCATCATTCATCCATGAAAACAGTGGGAAATAACTATTTGCTAGAACATCAACCCAAATTTTATCCTCCGATTTTTTAGGATTAATGGGGTTGCAAACATGTTTTGTTTTTGTTTTTCCTGGAAGCAGTTAACACAGAAAGGAGTGCTGAGCATTTGCTGGATTTCACTAGATATCCAGAAGTAGCTTTCAGGTTGTATAACAGACCACATAAAATGCACATATTATCAGGTACATGAAAAGCAGGAAAATTGAATAAAGTGTCATCTGAATGCATCATTAGGGTCTCATATAATGGAAATGTGATAATTACAACCTACCCACCCCCTAAGATATTGATGATGATGATGATTTTATAATTTTCAACATGTACACATTTTTCATAATTACACTACATGCAAGGGCTCATCCACGCTTCCATTTGTACCATGATTTCTAGGCACAGATTTGTGATTCGTAGCCATGGTTGCAAGGGGTTTTTGTTTTTGTCCCCCTGCTTTACCCAGAAAAACTCACTGTTTACCACTGAAACCTGCAGATTGTCATTTGTTCTGATTCTGCAATTAAACAGAGGGGTTTCCCAGGGGAATTGACCGGAGAAAATAAAAGCTCACTCAGACCTGTGCCTACAAATCACAGACCTACAGCAGAAATTAATGTGTGGATGAGCCCTAATAAGTCCTATCAGTGTTGGAATATTTTCACCTCCTTGTTTAATACCCTTTAAATGATACCATTTCTCCCCAAAATGGTGTAGAGCACCATGATTCCCACTCTTTTGAGAGAGAATCGTTTTATAAAACCCAGAAAGGAGAAGGACATGAAGGAATGGACGATTTTGAGCAAAAACAGACTTTCCCCCCACTCCACTTCTCTTGCACAGCCTTTTTGGTTTCTAGGACCAAATCATTAAAATATAATATATCTTCTAGCTCTGTTGAACCTGTCAGCATATGTAAGTTGAAATGTTTTCTTATCTAGAGCATTTTACTCAAGGTTGTATAGAGTACCTTGTCCACATTTATGTTCTGCATTGAAACCTTACATCAGTGAAGTGCTTAATGTGCTGTTATGCACTTTTTACATCAAGACAAGAATACAGGTTTTCTCTGACACAGGAAAAGATACAGCACTCTGGAGAAATCCACAAGGCAAAGGATCATTATCTATGAATATATTGCATTTTTATAGCCTTGGCATCGTCTTTTGTGTGTACGGAAGCATCTACATACAGTATTTCCTTTACAAAACAGCCTCACTGATAATTATTTGGACATTTCTTTTAATCTATTTAATTCCATAATTTTAATGGATACAATGAAGAATTGCAGATTAGAGATTTTATACTCAGCTTCATAGTAAAGGCAAATCTAACCCAAGGGATACTCTTTGGATTCAGCCAAATCTGAGATACGTAGTGTTACTAGTTTGTGGGGAGGCTGTATGCCTGAGCCCCCACTTCTAATTCCTGGATCCAGCATGGATCCAATTTATTGAATAGCCAGCCAAGCCTGGTAAGGGCTCACTAAATTGGCATTCATCTGCCTTGTGAGACAGTGGAGGAGTGTGCCTTTGGGAGTGAAGTCAAACTGCTGGAAGGTTACAGTGCCTGCTGTGGAGACCAATACGGAAGAGACATGTTTCATAGCAGCTGGGGCCACTTTCCCCAGCTATGCAACTCGCTCCCACAGGCATTAGTGATGGCCACAAATCTAGATGGCTTTTAAAGAGGATTTGACAAATTAATGGAGGAGAGGACTATGGACACTTACCCCTTCTTGGGTGGGTTCCTGTTGTGGCCTCTCACGCTCAGCCACCATTCCTGTACAGTGGGAACAGAGCGCACATGGCCGGATGGTCATTGGGGAAATCCCCCCTGGCCTCCTGAGCATCTGTCTCATGTTCCCACTGGCTGCTGCATCTCAAATAGACAGGATGTTTGTGTTACCGTGTTCTGTAAAGTCCTTTGTCTCTTTCTCTTTGCTGTCTGATGCTAGAGAGAGAGGGAGCCATGTTGCAGTGCTCCGTGTGTGTTTATATGTAAATAAAGTAGATTAGCCAAAATGCTGAGTTGCTGAGGTCTGTTACGCAACTGTGCAAACTCTGCGGATCTCTAAGTGTGCCAGTGTCGGTTGGCATTAGTCACTGTGATGTTTGGACTGAAGAAAGCTTTGAATCTCCTGAACGATTGACCATGAGGGAGGGAACATGCCAGTTGGGTATATGTCTCTGCCAGGGTCCTACTCGAGTGTAGGCTGAACTCCTGACAGGGGGTGCCTCGCCAGCTTGAAAGGGCATTAGCCGCATGCATGCTCTTACAGCCGGCGAGGCATAAAAGCCAGCATTGTTGTCTGGCTCCAGCACAGTTGGCAGTGGGTGCCACGGCAACTGGGTCCGCAATGGATTGCTATTAGTCATGGTGGCTATAGGGATGTGGCTGGCGCTATGGTCTAAACCGCTGAGCTTCTTGGGCTTTCTGGTCGGCGGTTCAAATCCCTGCAACAGAGTGAGCTCCTGTTGCTCTGTCCCAGCTCCTGCCAATCTAGCAGTTCGAAAGCATGCCAGTGCAAGTAGATAAATAGGTACCATTGTGGCAGGAAGGTAAACAGCACTTCCATGTGCTCTGGCACTTGTCACGGTCCTCCGTGCACCAGAAGTGGTTCAGTCATAACCTTACTCCCACGGCCTGAAAGCAAGATGAGCACCACAACCCTGTAGTCACCTTTGACTGGACTCAGCTTTCCTGGGGTCCTTTACCTTTTACCTTTTACTTTTACGGTGGCTATGTTCTGCCTGCACAGTTGCTGGAAACTACGGGAAAGAGCATGCTCTTGTGCTCAAATCCTCCTTGTGGTTTTCCTACAGGCATCTGATTGGCTACTGGGTAAAGAAGATGCTGTAGTTGGGCCATTGGCTTGGTCCAGTTGGCACTTTTTGTGTTCTTGGCATTCTAGCTTTAAGTTTTCTTGGTTTGACTACCTCTGACAATTATAAGACTTGGTTGATTATTTTGGAGGGTTGGTTTTTTTACACATTTCTTCTCTGAGACAGATACAAGTTGCCCCCCTCGCAGGGAAATCATGGAATCTAAAGGGAGATTCCGTTCGGAGTGCTGTACACTCTCGAGACAAGAGAACCTGAGCTGTACGTGTTAGCATGAGCAGTGGAAGGAAAAACGTGTGAAGAAATTTCAGCAGCCTAAGCCATTGCAATTTACATGTGTAAAAAGTCAGGTAATCTAATCTTGTTACAAAAGATGTGCTGAGAATGTGGTATGATGAAAGTGTTATTCATTAAATTGCATAGATACCACATTATAAAATCCCAGAGTTAGAGGAGCAAAGAGAACTGCTAAGCTGATTAAGTTATTCAGTAGGACTGACTATGTGGGGAAATACTCATAATGTTTTAAGCAGTAAAATCCGCTCTATAGAATCTCAGCAGTGAAGCAGATGGCAGTTTCATTTTTTAAATGGTATTATTTTATCTGTACGAAACAGACACACGTAATGAGGTATTATGCCTTCTTCTCCTTTTCTTCAAAACATCATTGTTTGGGGCCAACAGTTCAAGAAAGAGAATTGTACCAAAAATGTGTTTCCTTGTTTTAGATATATTATTCTGATTTTATTCGAAGATGGAATCCTTTTCTAGTTTACACAAAAGCTAAGAAGTTACCTCTGAGTAAATTCTAAAAATGTTAGTTCTGTCTTAATCCTCAGTTTTAATCTTTGGTAAAGATAGCTATCACATCAGGGGTGATGCTGAGATAATTAAAATGATGCATATTTTGCATGAATTTAAAATATCATTTTATGTTTTGCTCTGTTAATTTCCATGTAATTGTAACTGTCAGGTTTTAATAAATGAAAATTAAAAATTGTATTGTTATAAAAAGAGTTGCAGCTACCATAAAAATCTTAGGGGCTGAAAGCAAACAAAATATATTTATTGCATAGCTAGATGGAAACCAGTGGCTCACCCAACTTTTTTGATCATCCCACCACTCCACATGCAAGAATTAGGCACACACACACACACACACACACACCCCACATCTACAAAAACACAGAGCTTTTCATTATCTAGTTTTTGACATATGACAAAGAAGCAGTTGTTCATCCTGATATGCTGTTGTTGCTGGCATCCATCTGTCTCGGGAGGCAACAGAGTGTTTTTTAATATTGTATTTTCCCATTGTAACCCTTCTTGGGCCCTTACGATGAATGGTGGAAAATAAATGCAAACAATAATATTGATGCTTGTGCAAAGAAAAGCTTTGCCGATTCTCTGCCCAAAGGTTGTTTCCACATTGCCTGTATATTGAACATTCATCCTTATTTGTATGCAGAGAGATTAAATTTGCTTCTAGGAAGATTAGATGGTGCTATGTCAAAGCAAGTGTCATCCTACACTTTCCTATGCCGTTCCTCATCACTTTCCTTTTTGCAAAAAGTTCATTGTTTTGTGCAATCTGAATTTGCTCATATGTGATGGAATTCTACCCCAAAATAGTTACTGTCTGGAAGTGCCCAAAGATTAGTCTACATTCTACATTTCCACACATAGTTAAATAATAGAAAAGTCTTGTTTACTTTCCAACCACTATGTAGTCAGGAGAATGATTCATTAGCAGGAAATTAATATCTGAAGAGTCATTTAAAGTTGTACAGTTTATATAGATTCAAGCATTTGTCAAATTGCAAATTGACTGGTGTCAGACTAGATACAGAGCACATTTACTCTGAATTCATTCTGCTAAAATGCACCTTCATATTTTGCTCCTCTGTGGTATATGTTCATGGTGGGCCTCTTTTACAAAACCAGACTCAAAAATAGAAATACACAAAAGCACACTGTATTTGTTGCTCACTGTGTAGGATTAGCTTGTAAGGAGGTCCCAATTTCCAATGAAGATACACCTGTATGGAAATAAATTTAACGGCTCTCCTCTATTTCTAACACCCTCAAGGTGAAAGGCAGATGTTCACATTACAGTACAGAGTTTCTAGGAGTCTCCCTCCCACCTCTGAAATTGGCAGCCCTGATTTATCTTATCATTCTTCTCCCTGGGTGGGCAGCTTTTCTCTTTTAAGCTTCATTGTTGACTGGTAGAATAAAAAATAATACTGATAATTCTGACCATTTTTATTATTTCTTTTATCCACTCACACTTACTCACAGAAATAAATTATAACAATAATTTCTTAAGCACCTGAAAAAGCCAAGATATTGTATAATATATATAAAAAGAATGAGACAAAAAGGTGCTGCCCACAATCTAAATAAACAGACATTCAAAGAAAAGGTGGCTTGAAATAACAAAGGAGAAAGATATACACCAAATCAAGATACATCAAATAAGCATGCACAAGTCCCGGTGCTCATGTAGTTGTTCACTAATTTCTTGAAGGACCAGAAAGTTTCCCTAGATGACCTTGACGCTTTGACCAGGTTGCATTTGCATTCTCTTCTGATACTGTTAGAAGAAGAAGGGGCTGAATTTGTACCTACTACATAGTTGCGGGTCGAGGTCCCCAAGCCACCCTCAAATAAAACACAATTCACACAGAATTTTTGTTTAAGGTTTTTGGCATAATGTTTTGACCACAACTTTATTGATTACAGAATATGAGTGGTTGCTTAGGCATTGCTTCGCGACTATCTCTTCCCACCTAGAGGTAGGAACAGAACTGACATCCGCAAGCCTGCGAAAGTCAATAAGGGAAAATATTTTTGGGGAGTAAATGGAGCTGGGTACCAGACCCTCACCTTTCCCCCAAATGCTCCCAGGGGCTCTTGAATGGCCCTAGCCCCTTGACAGGGGTGCAGACAAAAGCATGGCAAACCCCTGGATTCCTATAATAGAATACCCTTACAGCAGCAGCATTGGAGGGGCAGGCACAGTCAACCATACCTCCTCCACCAACCAAATTTAACCAATGCCTAACCGCAACCTTACAAGTTGCGACGATTTGCTATGCAATAGGCAAAAAAACCAAATGGCACTGGCCAATCAGCCAAATGGAAAAATTCCTACCAGGTCCCTGCCCCAAAGCAGATGACCCCACGACAGACATAACAAGGTCAACGCGAACAGCCCTAACTATAGGGCGGGTGGGCGGGTGATCCAATGCGTGCAGCAAAAAGAGGCAGTTCAACACTGCACCCAGGGCGTAAATAGCCCCTTGGATGTCAATCATAAATTGCAACATCAAATTCTCCCCGACCAAAAGGTGCCCAATAAGATTTGTGGCCATCCAAGCTAACCCTCCCAGCAACAGAGGGATGTCTTGTTTGCCCCCACCGCAACATGTGCTCTCCATGAAGGAGAACATGCTTAAACAAAATTCAGTAAAACAAAGATTTGCATGAAGGGGCTGGTGGAGATATGTTGTTATGCCACTATGACTTGCAGGGTAAAACTAGACATTACATTAAGAACACAACTGCTGCCTAAAATGTCAAGTACGAGTTTACTTTTCCACTATCAAGTAGATTTCATGTTGTGTCTGCATTCACTGCCACTGGTTGGAGGTGGTAAGGAATCACAGAATGTCATAGAATGTGGAAAGTCTTACCTAGCGTTAAAAGAGGAAGGGGGAAGTGAAATGCAGTTCTGCTGTTCTCAGCAAGAGCCATATATTTAGTGCAACATTTAGTTTGGCCCAAAAATGTTGAACAATGACCTACTTCTCAACAGGAGCTTTTATCAAACTGAAATAATTAGTGTATCTTGTTATTGTATGTAAGAAAAAGATTTATTGCCATTGTTTAAAATGGCTTATGTCATGACGTTTCCAGCTCCAGCTTTAAGTTTGCCCTCAATGAATTGTCTGATAGAGAGGGCCTTTTGTGTGTGTGTGTGTGTGTGTGTGTGTGTGTGTGTGTATCATACACAAAACATCGTCTTCCAGAAGCCCTGAAATATATTTAGATAGCCTGACTTACGCTAGACAAAAAAACATAATGCAAAAAAGACACGTTGCTTTGATGCTTGTCACATCTGTTGACATATATAAAGATGTAAAATTGCAGTTGTAAAAATGTTTTGTTTTTAAGAATTGAGCTAAGATCCCATGAGAGCTGACTTGGTGCTCAACACAAAGGGCAGCAGAGACATTCACAACTTTTCCTTGTTCTTTCTCTTTCTCCCCCCCCTCGCTTTCTCTTTTTAAAGCAAAGAAGTAGGGTACATTCTGTTCACCCAGTGGTGTTAAAACTCTGGAAAGGACTATGCATCCCACAGCTATAGTTCAAATGGGAGGAAAAAATAGATTTGTAAAACAAAATTTCAAATGTCTTATGCTGGTATGCCTTTTGTTCTATTAAAAAAAAATGTATTCATGTTCTTCCACAAATCCTCCTGAAATTTGTCTCTGTTGGGCATTGCTTATACTTCCCAGTAAGATCCTTAAATAATCAGTGCTAATGATTTTGAAGGAGTGATCAGTAATATTCTTTCTACACCAGCATACTGAAAAAGGGTGCTTCACTGATGCAGCTGCGATCGCACTTCTCTTTCTGAGTACTTAGCTAAAATCTGAGCTGAGAGCCAAGATTACATTTGCAAATAATTCAAATCAATTAAAATATTACAACTGAATGAAACACTGAGGTGGAGTTCTCAAGGGTAGAGGACTTAGCTATATAACTGCAAATGTAATGTTTTAAGTGCATTATACAAATGTGACACTAGATAGTGATAGTGATCTTAATAGCAAATTCAATATATTCTTCAAAACGCTTAAAAAAAAAAAAAAGATTTTCACAGCAGTTTTTATGCTTGTCTAGATTTCACCAGAATCAAAGGCTGAACTTTGATGGGTCCAAAGGGCAAAGCCCAGTGCACCTTGGAAGCGAACGGAATCTGTTCCGGAAGTCTGTTTGACTTCCGAAACGTTGGGAAACCAAAGCATAGCTTCCGATTGGCTACAGGAAGTTCCTGCAGCCAATCGGAAGCCATGGAAGCCAAGTCGGACGTTCGGCTTCCAAAAGAACATTCGAAAACCAGAGCACTCACTTCCAGGTTTCAATCGTTCGGGGGCCAATTTGTTTGGGAGCCAAGGCATTTGAGATCCAAGGTATGACGAGTTTTGAGCAGCTCGAATATGCAGTCACTGGTTTCATTGGTAGCACAGAATTTGATTATTCACTGTCGATGTGAACCAGTTTTGCCCTTGATTTTTATTTTTTTTAAAAAAACTGGCCCCCAGAGGGCTGACTACTGCAGCTAATGTATGTCACCACTGCAGCATGGAAGGAAAGCACAAAACAAATGCATCTGCTTTCTGCCATCTAACTAGAGGAACTTCAAATCACACACAAGAGTGTGTGCGAACTTACCTTATTGCTGTGTGGTTTGCCACTTGGATCCTTGCCTTGGCGCAGTAGAGCAAGCAAGGAGCAAATTGCTTGACTGCATAGGATGCATCCCTGCCTGATCATATCCTCTTTGTATTTATACTGCTTGACACCTTTTCCTCTCAGCAGATGCCTGTGTGGCATTTTCTTCATCAGACTGGTTTTTTTTGTTACAAAAAATAAATCAATCAAAGCAATTTCCATAGCAAAAACTGAATGTTAGCATGTGCAATTAAGTTACCCTTATATCTATTCATTTACTAATGCAATGTTTTACAAAGTCATTGTCTATTTTTAAAAGCAAAGCTGTTAATCGCTTGTCCTGCATATTTTGCAGTGTTGGAGAAGTTTGTCAGTGTTATGTTAATTTAACTTTAATGCTATTCGGCAACGTCTGCAATATAAATTGAAGATGTGCTGAGATTGTGCTACTGCCACTCTAGATTACTATTAGGTATAGTGTGGTCTACAGGAAATTACCGTGTTGTATTGTTGTTGTATTATTTGCAGATACAGCAGAAAAAGACACTGAGCTGAGATTAAGGCTGTGAATGCTTGCGGTGAGGGGGCGGAATCCATGTTATTAACTGGCTTGCCTTTTAATTTAGGAAAGCTTTGGAATAAAACAGAGGTGGGAGACTTGTGGGCCTTCCAGATGTTCAAGGGTTTAAGTTCCTATAGCTGCAGCCAGTAGGACCACGGGTTAGGAATGATAGGAGTCATAGGCTGGGGAATAACAGGTTTTTGGTTTTTTCCAGTTGACCACTTGATCCCCGAATGCCCATGGCAGGTGGAGGTGGCAATATCCCTCATAAAACATTGAAGAAAATATCTTTACTCGAACATTACCCTTTCTCTTTATGTTCAGTTGTGGTCCTCACACAATGCTAAACCAAACTACGACTTGAATGTGTGGGCTCTTGTTGTAATATGAGTGCTCAGCAGCTGCGAAATAGCAGCTCATTGTTTACATTGTGTGATTCTTATGATGGGACTGAGTGTGAGACCGGATGTTCAACGCTCTTCTCAGCGATGTGTTCTCAGTGTAACTTGAGACCTTCCTGTTGTTGTTGCAAAGGGGGAGTCAGTGAGATGTTCGGAGCTTTCTGAGAGAGCAGACATGCTTTTGTGCAAGCTCTTGTACAGTGTACAGTCCTGGAATAAAGTAGAATGAAATAAGACTACTTTCGGACTGTTTTCTTTCTCCTACTGAGATGCAAGGGGGAAGGGAGTGTGCATCTCTCAAGAGGGAGGTGTCGCTTATTGAAGATCACCCTGGTCTGACCAAAGACCAGCCAGGGCAGATCACCGGCAACAAGCCCCAGTGCCTGGGAAGAGGAGTCTGCCTTTCCCGAGGGGGCCGGTTTCTAACAGCTCTGACAGTCTCCGTTTTGTTCTTCTCCTTGCTGTGTGGCTGTAAATGAAGTCATAGCTTGGCTCAGCAGGTCATCTCAACCCAAACCCAGCCTGGGTTAGAATGACATGGTAAGCTCAGCAGCACAGAAGCAGGAGGCTCAGGGGAAGGGCACTGTGACCCAATCTCTCTGGGATCTGTCACACTCACATACAGTGGTACCTTGGTTTACAGTCATAATCCGTTCTGGAGGTCCTTTTGTAAACCAAAACAGGTTGTAACCCAAGGTGCGCTTTTGCCAATGGGGCCTCCCAAAAAATAATTGTTCCTAATCCCCCCCAATGGGTTGTAATCCAAAAAAAGGTTGCAAACTGGGACACGCACTTCCGGGTTTGACGTGTTTGTAATCCAAAACTTATGCAAACCAAGACGTATACAAACCAAGGTACCACTGTATTTGCACTTTGCCATGGTTTGGCTGAATGGGCCAGCTCGCTGGCAGTTGTGCATATGCATAACTGTGTAGAACCAAATGGTGAAAATATTCTGTAAGGCTTGTAAATGCCATCTTGGTAGTCATAATCCTGGTACCAATTGTTATTTGCTGCGAGAATGTTTACAGTGGTACCTCGGTCTTCAAATGTCTCCGTTGATGAATGTTTCAGCTTTCAAACACTGTAAACCCGGAAGTAAGTGCTTCGGTTTTTGAACGTGTCTTGGAAGTCAAACATGCCATGCAACTTCCATGTTGAGTCTTCCGTATTGAGTTGCCCATATTGAGGTTCCCATATTGAGAGTTCGGTTTTCCAACGCTTCGTAACTCGAGCTGTCTTCTGGGATGGATTATGTTTGAAAACCGAGGTACCACTGTATCTGTTTGCTTTTATATATGCTTATTAGTTTGCTTTTATGCTGTGCTTATCAGTTGGCTTGGATGCTTGGCTATTGGCCTAGGGGGGGGGAGTTATCAGTGCAGCTTGGAAGCCTAGACAGGTGGGCTTAATTGACCAGCTGTGTTGCAGATATTAATATTGTGCAGTTTGAAATGACTTGATACATAAGAACCGACAAAAATCATTGTCCAGGCCCATAAAAATATTATTCAAATTTTGCTAGCAGAACTCTTCAAAAACAAACCAGAATACAGTAAATGATACATCCAAAACATCCATACAGTGTCTACATGCTCAGCATCTTAGAAATAAAAGGTAACTCCAAGCAGACCTATAAACAAATGTTTCTCTTTAGTTAACAGCATCCACTTCCCTGCAGTTGTTTTGCTTAAGAGCTTCATTTACAGCTTCTGTTCTTTGTCGCTGTTCAGAGAAAGACTGGCTGCCACCACTTTTTCAAGATAGCAAATTGGCAACTCAATACCTTTGTCACCCGATCTAAGGTTACAAACAGAAAACAATCCACAGGTAATCATTAACCCATTTAGGAGCATACAATCCCATTGAAAAACTACTGTGGAAACCCGCCACTGTTAGCAATACAGTGGTACCTCAGGTTACAGATGCTTCAGGTTACTGACACTTCAGGTTACATACTCCGCTAACCCAGAAATAGTACCTCGGGTTAAGAACTTTGCTTCAGGATGAGAACAAAAATCATGCGGTGGCGCGGCAGCAGCAGGAGGCCCCATTAGCTAAAGTGGTACCTCAGGTTAAAAACAGTTTCAGGTTAAGAACGGACCTCCAGAACGAATTACGTTCTTTTTTTAAAAAAAATATTTTTTATTGCGGGTTTTTTCAAATTTTCACTTATATTAAAGCACTGGAACAAATAACTCTTGCATTTTTGGGATACTGATTTGGTGTCCCGGCATCAAACTTACTTGCACAGGCCCTCCTTTGGGCCTGTGAATCAGAACAATATCATACCATTCGTTTTGAAAGATAAATAGTTCATTATAATTTTCAAGTTACACATATGTTTCTTCCAATGTACATTTATTTAGGCTAGTCTAATTAGGTTTGCCATGTGTCCTCTTTTTCCAGGGTATGTCCTCTTTTTCAGGGGTAACATTTTTGTCTGGGTGGATTTTTTAAATTTGCCAAAATGTCTCTGGCTATACTTTCTGGATGTGACATAGACATAACTGGTGGTTGAAGACTTGCTTTCCTCATCTCCTGTCCTCCTCAGCATTGTATCACAGCTTCTATAGCCTACATATAGTAGGCATATTTAAAATGAGAGTCATCATATCATCCTCTTCTTTGCTCTTCAAAATGTGGCAACCCTTTCTGTCACATATTTAAGAAATTTCTCCCTGAGGCAGACACATAAGAACTAGCTGATTGTGTAGTAGTAGCATGTCATCTTGAAAACATTCTCAAGCAAATGACTTCAAAGAAGATTCTCAGCAACTGTATGAATTATAGGAGGAACTCACAGTGGAAAACAGATAAACTTTGACTGAATGGAATGGAATGAAAGAGTTTCCCAGTTCCATGAATACATAAATTATTTTCTTTGGGTTGCTTGAACTTTGTATGGTATAATGTGTATACTATTATTTTGCATGCAAAATAAATAAGTGTTTTTTCTTGAGGTTATTTCCTTAAACATTATAGATTACGTATGAAAGTATATGGGGGGGGCGCGGAATCCCACAGAGAAGATTTTTATTTTAGAGTTGCAAACTAATTTTAATATTTAAAAAATAATAATTCATGCCTATTGAATATTTGGTGCCTGGAGTACCTACTTCATATTCCTGAATATCATTTTCTATAATTTATTGTAGTCACATAAAAATCAAGAGAAGGAGGATTGATTTACTGATTTATCTAGCATATGTACATGTGTACACTACTTTGTATGGAACAAGAAGAAAATGTATTATGCAAGAGCTCGAAATATGTGAATTTACACCTGGCTATGCAGATACTTTCACTTTTTAGAAACAGTATACAGACCTGAGTTATGGAATTTTGAAGTCTCAAGGATGTTAAAGTATTTTGAACACTTAAAAAAAAGAAATTATGTCTTCTATTGTCCTTTGTGCTTGTTTGGTATGTGCACTTTGTGTGCTGTTTAATGGAAAGTTCCTCCTGAAAAGTGGGATATAAATCCTCCTTAAAAAGTGGGATATATGTTTTATTTATTTGTTATTCATTTATTCATTCATTTGCACTGATTTTTATGTTTTATGCTATTTTATGTTTTATGCTTTGGCAGCAGTAACAGAAGGCTGGACTGTCACTTTTATAGAGGAACAACATTTTAGACATCAGAAAAATCAGACCACTTTGTATCAAAGACTATCCATCTCTTTGCAAAAATATCACTGGGTGAGAAATGAGGAATATTTAACTGCATTGTGTTTATGGCTATTTCTGTGTTCATTTTCTTCCCTCGTTAGCAGTGCAACAACGGCAGAGAGCTCTTCTTCAGCTACTCAGCTGCTTTTTTGTTTCCCCTAGAGTGTGTTGGGTCTAGACCAGGCATAGGCAAACTCAGCTCTCCAGATGTTTTGGGACTACAACTCCCATCATCCCTGACCACTGGTCTTGTTAGCTAAGGATCATCGGAGTTGTAATCCCAAAACATTTGGAGGGCCGAGTTTCCCTATGCCTGGTCTAGACACAGAATAATGTACCAGAAGGGAATAGACAATGGCCCATAGTACTTGGCATCTTTTGGAAAAGCAGAAATAATAGGGACTACCAAGTCTTTATCCTGGCCACATTTCCCTAGAATGATGCTGTGCTGTGGTCTAGAATACAGTGCCCGGGCCAACTAAGAAGCAGAGCTTGTTCTCTTGACAGCTACAATAATAAAACTTCTGAAGTTAATGCACCCCAAGCAAAAGGCAGCCAGTTTTGCAGCTCATGCATGGGCCCATGAAATTTGAGCCCTATTACGTATTCTTCCTACCGCTGACCTAATTTATGCATGTTATGAAAATTAAGGTAGCACTTGACTTTTAGCATATTGTGTGATTCAGGATATTATGTCAAATAATCATGCTGGCTGCTAAGGAGCTACCATTTAAACACTGGAATGAGAAAGATATCTGATTTCACACATCCTTCCCTGTTTTTCCAAGGCATGTTTTTTCCAAGAAATACCCGGTTCATATGTGCTGACACATTCAAAGGAAGGCACTTTTGAATACTGTTTGCAATTCATAATATCTTGATTTTTAAAGTAGAAGTTGGGGTTTGTGGAACTTGTAAAGTTCACAGCTACTGTGCCTTTCAGTGTTGACCCCTTAATGAAGGAATCTTATAAGAAGCTAGTGAGCCTCACTGCGTTCCCCAGGATTCCAGGATCATTTGATCGTAAATACCTTTAAAAAGTATTTCAGTCTGGCCTATTTGAGAAAATCTACAACACTTGTGCACAAGGGACATCTTAGATGCATATGCTTTGCAATTATGTGTTTAAATTGTGCTAAGGAGGGAAGGGAATAAGCTATTTTAAAATTCTAAGGAGTATGTCTGAAATTTCCATATCATTGTTAACAAGTGCACACTCATCTTACGAAAAAGAATGTCAACTAATAAATAATCCCTAATGTTGCTTCCATAGAACTTACCAGTTCTAAATCAATATTGGGGTGCGCGCGTGTGGAATTGCTCCGATGTGATCTCAAATAACAATTCCACTGGTATCCATAATATTTTCATTAGAAGTAAAGAGTGAACCTGGAAGCTATCGTCATTCCAACATATTAGCATTTAAAAAAATCCCCAGATTGACTCTAGGAAAATGTTTTATGTGTCCTTTTTAATAGGAGCTCTAATTAACACGGAAAATAAATTGGATATCCCCTCAATGGCCTGTATATGCATATAAGCAAGTATAGAAATTAATTAATGTTACATGGTAGTTGTTAGGCTGTCTTGGATCTCCTTTGAACCTGGCCACCCTAGTTGTTCCTGTGTAAAGTTACGATTCAGCTCCGGCTTTCCCTATAGTTTTGACTAGATGTGGCTGGAGGCATTGCTATGTACATCTGAGGAAAATGGGGAGAGCAAGCCAGTTTAAGTATAAGGGGTGAAATTACAGGGTGTTCCTGCTAAGGCATAAATTGCTGCCCTGCAAGAAAGCCACAAGAAACACACACACAAGAAAACTCTTTTGCTCCTCCTTCAGCTGCTGCCCTGCAAGCTCTGATAAGCTCCTCCCATAGCTAATCACCTGACTCAACAGAAACCCTGCCCCCTCTGACCTTTGCACAGGGAGAGCAGCTAATCAGCCACAAGAAACACACACACAAGAAAACTCTTTTGCTCCTCCTTCAGCTGCTGCCCTGCAAGCTTTGCTGCCCTGATGTTCATAACTTTTCTTGCCCTAGCAACCTACTATGCAATCTTTCCAATTAACATGGAAAAATTAATCCTGGAACTGATATATGCACAGTTTGCTCCAATAGTCATTTACTACCATTGGACCCAATCCCCCTCCTGACTTACTGATCTGCAGTAAGTGATGGGCAGTGCATGGTTCCTCAAGGGATCGCTGATGAAAACCAAAGTACAAAATGAGATGAGCACACAAGTGTGTTAGGCTTCCTTTCTGTGCTTGTGTTCATTGCTAAGGTAGTGGGAGGGAAAAAAAAAACCAAGAATGATTTGAAGGAATTAAAGCAATATGTATACTTAAAGGAATCTCCACATCATCCAGATATCAAATTTCACTCCTCAGACAATTTCACGTAATTTGGGAACCCAAAATTGGGAAACTGAGACAGGAAGAATTTTGCAAGTAAAACTGATCCATGGTGAAATAAATTGCACAAGCAGGTGATCTGCAATTCACAGCATACAATTAGAGACTCCTGATGTAATTAGAAGGGATTTATTCTCCAGCATATATCTGTGCTAGTTTGAACAATATATCTCCTGATCTGAGAATTCCAACTGATGTCATCAGTAACACTTGGTACAAAAAGGAATGAATTTTCACATCTAATCTTTAAGTGTTACACCTGAGATTCACCTGCACGGGCTGCCAGATAGCAACCTTATTCACATTGTGTCACTGAAGAACTGCAAACACTGAAACAATGTCTCAGGTGGTTATTTTTGCTGTATGTCATCTGACACATCTTCAGCTTCGCCAGGCACAATCGTGAACCAACATCCTCTCTCCTGACGTGGCCCCTGGCATACCTCAGAGCAGGCCTAGGGCTGTTCTAAATTAAACTGGCTATAACAGTCCCATGTGGACCAGACAAGATGGCGACACTGCTCTTCTTCGAAAGTCCTTGAGTTCTGCTTAGCTATTGTTTCTTTTATTTCTTCGCTTTCATTTTATGGAAACAAGGAATGAAGAAAGGACAAGGGAAGGAGTTAAAAGTACTGGTGGAGGTGTTAACCAGGGCAAACAACATAAAGGGGGCTATAGGGATAGTTGAAGATAGCTGGGAATCTGCCAGACTGTGCAGTCCCACCCCAGCCAACATTGGTGGGGACTGCGCTGATATCATAAAATGTTAGAGAAACAAAAAGCAACAATATGGTACTGTTTAGAAGCAACTAGTAAGTAAAACAAATAAACATAACAAGTGGCCTGAGGTGGCAACTCTATTTTGACAATTTTTCATGGTCTTCTCCTGATATTTAATCCCTGCATATTCCTCTGAAAATTAGAGTGCTGTAGATTTCAACATTGACAAGAACACAGATCTGGGGCTATGTGACAAGCACAGCACAGAAAAAGCCTTTAGAACAGCGGCACCTACCGTGGTTTGTTCCTGGAATACAAACTCCTTTCACTATTCAATTTATTGCAAGCAGTACTTGCAAGGTGGATACTGGACATGTTCATTCCTTTATATCTCCAGACGCAGTGGGAAAGAAGACAATGATGGCTATTACTGCCTATTCTCTACTCGGTCATTTTGACTACCCCTGCTGCCTCAACTGCTGTCATGATCTGGAATCCAGGTGTTCCCTGCAGCAGGTATCGGAGGAGGCAGCTGACAGTCCTGAGGAAGGAACAGTCAAGCCTCGCAGTCTCTTGTATTTGAAATCATCTGTGAAATGTTAAGAAAGGTGCATTATGTACCGGTTGTGAAGTGGCAAACCCGATTTAACAGTTGTGGGGCTTTGTGAGTTAAGATGGAGTAGAGATTTTAAGAGACAGATGGGAAGGGACGCTGTGAATAGGGCAAGGGAGGGGTGAGGTGGAAGAGAGACACATCTGTGAAGCTTTCCATCTTCTTGTGTCTTTCTTCGGTCTTTCTCCAGGTTGGTTGCTACAGGGGTGGGGGTGGGAATTGTCATATCTTGAAGTACACTGAATCTTTTCTTTCCTATTGGGCTCAAGTTAGGAACCTTCTGAGATGCCACCTGATAAGTTCATGGCTCAGATGAAACTCACTTAGCCCCGCTAGGCTACACCAGCTGTTCCTACAGCATGTAACCTGAACTTGGTGTAATGGCAGCTCTATGAGTGGCGAATATAAAGATAGCACAATGTAGCTGCATTGATTTATATTGTCTCTGAACCGGGGAGAAAAGAGGAATGACAACAGTGTTCTAAAAATCGCCTTTTAAATTTTATTTTTTACAAAGCCTTAATATAAATTACTTCAATGAAATGTTTCAACTTATACGTACACATCATATCTTCTATTCTTCTAAATTCTGTTTTATTCTTTAAAAGGGGGAGCAGAAGGAGGAGGGAGGAAAAACAAGCTCACAGAATATGTTCAATCATCGTTAAAAAGGGGGAAAATATATTCCTGCAGGCTAAAGAAGAAAATGAGATGTCATTTAGCTGTTTCACTGTTTCTGAATCTGTTGTGGGTGTACTTTTCTTCATGGTAAGATAAGCTCTGTTTGTCTAACATAGGGTATAATCTTCCAATCTTCTTTCCCCCAAACTAGACAAACATAATTATCACAAATTATATGGTCCAACTGAACGGGAAAGATACATCATTATTAAAAGTCTTTCTCTCACCCACTAGTATTGTCTGTGGGCAGCACGGCCAGTGGGACAATGAGAAAAGGAGCTCATAGATTGATCTTTTGTAAGTTACGAGTAATGATAATAGTCCTAAACGCCATGCGCAAGCCCAGGTAATGCGATTTTTATCTTGTGAACCACCCTGAGACCTGTGGGCACAGGGGAGGTATATAAATTTATTAAATAAATTAACAACAACAACAATTTTCTTGACCACAGTGGATTGCAGTAGTGAGGCACTATGTGTTTTGTGTTGCTGCTGGTGATGGAATTCCACTGAAGAGCTCATCACATGCCCGTTTCCATTTAAAAATTGTCAAGTGGCAAGTATTACACTGGTATATAAACTGCATCCTTATCCGTAACTAGCTAGAACTGGATTAATGGGTCTGTTAAACTAGCTACAGTAGATCAGGAGCAAGTGCTAGATCTGTGTTGGGTACTAGGGTGGTAGATAAATTCATTGCCCTGCATTGGGAACATGTATTTTGTTAGGCAAATGCCAGAGTCTGGGGATTGAATTCTAATCTCAGGGACCCCACATGGCAATGTCAGCATCTGTGGCCAGATTTTCCCGTAGCAACAGCCATATTTAAGTCTCAGTAACTGAATTGGTATCTCAAGATCTGAATAGATATCCACACAAGCTTTAATGAATGAAGGGTGTGACACAAAATTATTCTATTCCTGTTATGGTAAATCTTTTTTTCCTCTTACAAGCTACACAGAAACATTGACAAACTGTTTTGAGTTTTTGGGTTTATTTTTTCACAGCATGGAAAAGGCATCCAGGCCTTTGTAAAACTGAGACTTTCAAACTGTTAATGGGAATTATTTGATCATGCGAACAGCATTAGTAAATCTGCTGAGGCTGCTGAAATGTATCAGTTTGACTCTAGTAATTGCTGAGAGATAAACAATTAGTATTCATTCCACCCTATGCCAGCCCTGATCTTTCCCCATGCAGTGAATGAAAGACAATTTGATACATTATTTACTCAAACGAGTTACACACATTTTAAAACATCCATAATGGTTTGTGATGCAACGTTTCCCTCCTGAAATGCTTAGATGGATTGATATGTCCAGAGTAAGCTGGAAAGATTCACAGTTGGAGAATTTAATGATGTGCCTGTGGAAGACTAGCCTTAAAAAAAAGAAAGCCTAAAATGATAAAATATGTGTGGCAAGTTCTATAAGCCTATGCCTTGAAAAACAGACAATTGAATACTTGTCTTCAAAAGGGTACTCCAGCTGTTCAGTATAAAAGACAATTTGTCCCAACGTGATAAAATCTTTAGTTTATATATCTTCACAACTGTCCACTGATCTGATAAAACCGTGACTCCTGTTAACTTGGCAATTCAAGCTATAAAGGAAGCATTTAATTTCACTGCTCTCTGAAAAAGATGTTGTGGTCTAGATATTAAGTGGCCTAAACCTTTTGGCAAGAGGGTTTGATTTCAAGCCATTTTCCGAGGCCAGGGTTCTTTTCTTGATATCAAGCCCAAAGTCAGGGCCCAATACTAACAAATGGGCAGAGTAATTTATTGTATCAGTTATGTTGGTCTCCTAAGGCTTTCTTGAACCACGGGTGGGTGGGTGGGGCTAAATTAGATATCACATGTCAGAACAATTTAACACCCCCTTTTTTATGAAAAGCAGCTGTGGGGTGTTAGGAGTGGGGAAGCAAGACAGCAAAATCCTTTTTCCTCCTGCTGTTTCCCCGCTCCCCGTTTAAAGTTGACTCCAAGGTCTTTTTTCCACCAATGGGAGTTGGGGTGGAGAATCAGCTTCTTTCGTGTGGATCTTGGTAGATAGCAAACTGGGTTTCCCCACTCAAAGTATGCTGCTGACCTAATCCATTTGTGGTATGATGTTGGCTACACATTTGCTCACGTTTGGAGAGGAGTGGAGTACAAGCCTGGATGGCATATATTTGGTGACAGGACTGTGATTAACAGAGCCTTGACTCCAGCTCAATTGCAACAATGGTGTCTTCGACGTCTTTTGCCACCGTCATGCCAGGAAGACTTGGAAAATGTATTCAGGCCAGCATGGCCACTCAAAAGCACTGTTTGCCACTATCTGAGTCAGCACTTTTCAGCTCAGCATTCAGGAACAAAAGAGCTCAAATATTCTCTACCTTGCTTGTGGTGGCAGCCTTCAGACTTGAATAAGCCAATAGGAAAGACATCCAGGCACAAGGTAAACGTAAGATCCACAGTTGGGTCATGAAAGGTGTAACACTGAAGGATTGTAAACTCACCTACATTAGTGTCTGCACTGGATGGGGAAAGGCGGGTTTTAGTGGCACAGTGAGAGGATTTCGGTGCTGTTTGCTTTGCCCAGGAAATCCTCTGCAAAGCAGGTTACTTTCCCTTCATCCAACTTGCTAATATTCTAAATGATCAAGGCACCATCTGGAGTAATAGTCATGCGGCAGCTACTGATCAGAAGTTCAGTCCCTTTGGTCCAGAGTACAGCGGCCTTTGGTGCATCTCTTGGCTGGCAGTGAATAACAATTTCTTCACCTTGAGCTGCTGGAATCAGGTGCCTGAAAAGGTTTAGCCACAAATGTAGAGCAAATGTTTCCGTAGCTAATAAAGCACCTGCTGATGTTGGTGTATATACTATATATGCAAAAAGGTGGAACTGAGTTCATTTGATCTGCCCAACCTAATTAGAATAGGAGAAAGGGGGGAGCTGACATGAAAACACAAGGAGGAAGTCTCCAAAATGTAAATTGATGGGTTCCTCTCTCTCTTTTGTCATTGATAAGACTGCATGCCCCCAATGTAGCATTGTTCCATCAGGGCCATGAGGAAGGGAGCACAAATATGGATGGATGGATGGATGGATGGATGGATGGATGGATGGATGGATGGCTCACTCACTCACTCACTCAGTCAGTAGAGCTTCCCACTGCATCTTCACTTGGTGTGAAAAGATCCTGGACAGCTGAATGAAGAACAGCTGGTGATAGTGTTTCCCCATCAACCATCCTGCTGTAGTCTTCCAAACCAGGCAAAAGAGTAACCATACATAGATTGCATTGCAGTGATCAAATCTTGAGACTACTAGTGCATGAATCACTGTGGCCAAACTATCCTTGTCCAAGAACAGCTTGTAGTTGGCACACCTGAGCCTACTGCAACAAGCATGGATGCAGGAGCACCCCCAAACTTGTTCTTTCAGAGGGAGTGCAGCCCCATCCACAGGCAACTGGCCAATCTCCCGGAGATGGAAGCCATCAACTCACAGGGCCTCTAGTCTTCCCATTGTTCAAGATCAGCTTATTGACCCTCATGCAGTCCACCATGGCACCCAGACAACAGTCCAAATCATGCACAGCCTCTTCTGACTCATGTTATGCAGAAGTAGAGCTGTGTGTCGTGTAGATGTTAAATGGCATCATTATAGACATTGAATAATATTGGGGTCAATGTTATACCCCACAGTGCAAAGATGAAGCTGACACACAGTCTCTCAATTCTGTTCTCGGAATACGGCCCTATTAGGGTCCTCAATAGCCATCCTATAGAGTCAGTGCATGGGAATTTCATGGTCAGTGGTATCGAAAGCTACTGAGCAATGAAGAAGCAGAAGTGGAGTCACAGTTCCGGTGCCCTGCTCTCCATCTAGGCCAGGGGTCTGCAACCTTTAAGACAAAAAGAGCCACTTGGACCCGTTTCCGAAGGAAAAAAAACCTGGGAGCCGGAAAACCATTGCGACATTTAAAACAAATATATCTCTGACAGCAGGCGGGAAGGTGACGTCGGGACGGTGCGTGACTAAAGCATGCACCGCCCCCATGTGACGTCACAGCCAGTACAGCGCCCGCCACAGTGGGGAGTCTCGGGGCGCACAATGCGCCTACTCCCCTCGCTAGTATCCACCCCGGAGCCGCAGCAAAGGTGTCAAAGAGCCACATGCGGCTCCGGAGCCGCGGGTTGCAGACCCCTGATCTAGGCCATCCATCAGGCCAGCCAAGATGTCCTGGGATCAATATCCCCACTAGCTGTTCTGAGAGTCTTAAAGTTTGCTGGTCTTTATTGTTAAAATGTAAGGCTTTTCTGTTTGCCCAGACTTTTGCCTGAGGGGAAGAACAATTCTATCTGTAGATGGTTATGAGGTTGAGTCTCTCAAGATTTGAGTGACTGACATTAACTAATTTTTGTGTAAGTTTAAATAATTTATATAGGTTTGCCTCAAGAAATGGTTGAGTATTCATTCCTTAAAAATAGAATGCACATGAAATACTAATGCAGCTTTTCTCATCTGTAAAACGAGTATCTCGTAATTTGCATGCCACTAGACTTCACTACCTGCACTACTTATTGGAATAGTATGCTATTGGAAAATGTCCACGTTTACTGAATTTTCCAGAGAAAGCATTTCAAATTCCTATTGTTTCCTTAAACTTCCTAACATAACAGCTGCCTACAATTCTTGAGGAATCAACATACTTTCACTTCAGATCTTCTCTGGGGGTTTAAATTAAACTACACTACAAAGGCTGACTTCACATGAATACATTTTGATAGGTTTACTTTCATTCAGTAAACTTTTTCAGACCATCTGTGGCTTTAGAATTGTCTATACGTACCCATTCACATATGTGTGTGTGTGTGTGTGTGTGTGTGTGTGTGTGTGTGTTAGACATAACATATACTGAGTGGTTAATGTGCATACCAACTGGCAATTGTGCACATACCCAGACTTCTTGGAGAACGTGCATGCAGTATGTCTCTGAAGAGGGAATTTTGCACATTTGCTGGCCAGAGTGCCAAATCTCTAACTAGACATGAGGAATGTGGTTATTTTACTCTATTTTGTACATTGTCTAGTCAATATGCATGGTTTATAGGGCACGTGTCCTTGTTCTCCATCTTTAGGTCAGAAATATGCACTCTGCCCCACCCAGGCTGTTTCTGGCCCACCGTCTAATCTTATGTGGCCCTGCAATATATCCTCTAGGGATCTGCACACATACACCATGGCTGCAGTCCAGTGGAGGGGGTTAAGTTTACCTGCCTAGGGTCAGCCTGGGGACCATTCCCCACTCTACCCTGGATCCTGTCCCAAAAACATTCAAGGGTGGTGTTGATGTTCAGTTATGGTTTTGAATTCCTTAGTAATCATATAGTATGACAGAGATTAGGAGTGCCTCCTCCCTGTAAGATTGAACCCTCTGTTCAACAACAGTTGTGGGGAGGGCTCAATCCTGCAGGGTGTGGGTGATATTGGTAAGCAGCTTCCCTTTAGGTTTGGGCAGAATTGACGTTAGTTTTAATTGGCCAACTGGAATTCTAATCTGTTTTGTTTATGTATGTTGAACGTATGGGATAGAGGGGGCTGAAAATATGACTCAAGAAGTAAAAAGTATCAGCAGCATATCTATATCTCTAATTTTGACATATCATTCTTTTTTAAAGCTGAAATAATTTTACCAAGGTATTACAGGTTTTGATTTGTATCTCTTATACGAACATGACAGCGTGACATTTATTTTTGATCCTTTCATTTCCTGTATATTTTCAGCTACAAGCAACATAATATGCCTATCACTGAATCTCTCTATGGATATTTCTGCAAATAATGTTAAGTTTGTATTGGTCCCAATCTTACTTGAACAATGACAGTTGTTATACTTCAATAAGTCATTTTCCCCCATTAAACCTAACATAATATGAGCCCTTTAGATATGAGAGACTACTGTCTGTGTCTTTTGTTTTTTTAAAACCTTTGCAGTCATTCTCTACAGGGAGTGATGTTTAACAAGTATTCTATTTATTTGCTACTTGAACTGTATAAATAGATATGCTGACAAGACTCACTGATGCCAAAGAATGACACGTGCGGGAACAAAGCTTCATAAAAAGAATTGTTGGAACAAATTTTTAAGGCCCCTTATGTTCATTCCTCCCCATTGTATAGCTTGAAGGTAAAATTTAAAAAGATATCATTAGAGATATCAGTTATTGTGACTTACTAGGTACCATATTTATAAAATAAGAGAAAAGATTACTCTCCTTAGCGAATATTCCCAGGGTGGCCTGTAGAATTGTTTTTAATCTAAATTGTGAAATGCAATTTTAAAATCATAACACCAATTTATTTCTGCTCTGTTCATCTTGAACTGTATTTCTTATTAATATTCTGTTTTTTCCTATATGTTTATCCCTTGACTTTTATGCCTCCACGGGGCTTCTTTTAACAAATATTGATCTAAGCTACAGAATAGTACAGTTCGTATCAGTCAATTTCTTTTCCCCCCGATGTCAAAACACAAATTTTGTGAGATTGTTAATGCTCACCTCACATGCAAAGCTCTTTCTTGCCCTTTCTTGCCTTAAGCTGCCCGTCTCTAAATCCACTCAAAACCACCTCCCACCCATCCATTTATGTAATCTGGAGAAAGGAAGGTTGTTGAGTGTCAAGACCCCACAGCCACCCCCTCGTTGGGAAATAACTCACACCAGGGCACAGATATTAGGTTTATGTTATTGGGCAAATTTTGGCCACAACTTTATTGAATTACAGAATGTGAGCGGTATTGGCTGGAAGTGCAGGAAGTCCAATAAGGGTAAGCCACCGGTAGGGGGAACCCTGTCGATGCGAACCAACTCAAGCTCCCCCTGGTGTTCCCATTGGGGTTGTGTCAAGGCCCTAGCCCCCAGCCGGGCTTTGGACAAGATCAACACCCCCGGATTCCTTTAACGGAATACCCTTAAGCATGGAGGGGCAGGTGATGGCCACACGTCACCTCCGCCACACAAGGTCAAACAATGCCTAACCGCAACCCTAACAAAGTTGTGACAATTGCTATGAGGTAGGCGAAAGCCAAGTAGCCAGTGCCAATTTGCCAAGTGGAAAAATTCCTACCAGGCCACTTGGACAACCAAGGCGGCCAACCGAAGTCCATAGCAAGGTCATTGCCTAACCTGGAAATAGGGAGCAAGGGTGATTGAGGAAGCGAGCCAAAGAGGAAGTCCTCTGGCTCGCTCCTTGATTTAACTGGCTCGCTCCTTGATTTAACTGGCCGGGCTCTGATGTGGCCGGGATCCTCCAGGCAATGGGGGACAAAGTCCCCTGCCCCCCGGTCCACCGCAGCTTCTCCCCACTGGGAAGTGGAGAAGATTTATCTCTTCCTCTAGTATCTGGCAGCAGTGGAGGCAAACTTAGAGGTTCGGGGGGGGGGTACAAGAGTGAATGGTTTTTAAAAGTGAAGGGTTAGCAGTAAAAAAACAACACTGCACTTTTAAATTTATACTCTGAAGCCAATAAAGACCTTCAAAATAAGGAACATCATCTCTCACTTTTTGATGGCAGCGAGGATGCCTATAGCAAGGTTTGGAGAAATGTTTGAGATGGTTAATTTGCACTACTGGTACTCAAGGGTCTGGCAGATAGCCTTGCTAGAAAAAAAAATCCCCACAAACAGAAGGTTCTAGGGGGACAATTTGCAGAATGGTATGATTTCATATCATTTATGGTTAAAGAGGCATATGGACAGAAGGTTCCTCCAGCCTATGCTAAAGTATAGGCATATGCAGGATGGTGGCGAGCTCCCTTTGCTCTGTCCCAGCTTCTGCCAACCTAGCAGTTCAAAAGCACACCAGTGCAAGTAGATAAATATGTACCGCTGTGGCCTGAAGGTAAACGACATTTCTGTGCACTCTGGCTTCTGTCCCGGTGTTCCATTGTGCCACAAGCGGTTTAGTCCTGCTGGCCACATGACCCGGCAAGCTGTCTGCGGACAAACGCCGGCTCCCTTGACTTGAAAAGCAAGATGGGTGCTGTACCCCATAGTCGCCTTTGACTGGACTTAACTGTCCAGGGGTCCTTTACCTTTTTTAAACTTAAAGAATGGGTGGCATGAAAATGCTATCAACAAGGTAGAACTCACCCATGCGTTTTTATTTTATCTTAGGGCTTAGCCATATAGTGGTACCTCGATTTATGAACTTAATCTGTTCCGGAAGTATGTTCTTAAACTGAAACCATTCTTAAACTGAGGCGCACTTTCCCTAATGAGGCCTCCCACCGCTGGTGCCCTTCCACCATTCGGATTCCGTTCTTAGACCGAGGTAAAGTTCTCAAACCATGACACTATTTCCAGTTTTGCGGAGTTTGTAAACCAAATTGTTCTTAAACCGGACTGTTCTTAAACCAAGGTACCACTGTACTTACCTTTCCTCAGCTCAGAACAATTTTCATGAGGAAAACCCGGGGGGGGGGAGAGAGATGCCTGGACACAGAGCATTCATGCTTGGACCTTTGCATTTATTATATTTCTATTTATATGGTACAAACATGGTAAGAAGCATGGGAATTAAGATTAATATTTTTGTTTGATCCACTTCAGATTAAACATATTGGTAATTACTGCAGTAAGTTGGAAAGCAAATAGGGAAAGCAAACTGGGTCAAAGTATAAACATCTAGGATGAAGGAATTGAGAGGATGCTCATCAAATTTGCAGATGACACCAAACTGGGAGGGGTAGCGAATGCTGCAGAAGACAGAATCAGGATTCAAAATGACCTTTACAGATTGGAAAACTGGGTCCAAGCTAACAAAATGAATTTCAGTAGGGACAAATGTAAGGTTCTGCACTTAGGCAAGAAGAACCAGATGCACAGATGTAAGATGGGGGGATACCTGGCTTACCAGCAGTACAAATTTAAAGGATCTAGGGGTCTTAGTGGACCACAAGCTTAACATGAGTCAACAGTGTGATGAACCAGCAAAAAAAAGCTAATGCTCTTCTAGGCTGCATCAACAGAGGCATAGTGTCTGGACCAAGGGAAGTAATAGTACCACTCTTTTCTGCCTTGGTCAGACCACACCTGGAATACTTTGTCCAATTCTGGGTACCACAATTTAAGGATTGCCATATATCCTGTTTCTCCAGGATACTTCCTCTTTTTCATGGGTATGTAAAATGAGAGTCCAAAGTTAAAAATAGAAGTGTCTGGAAACCAAGTCTTATTAGGAATAGTTGAAGGAGTTGGGTACGTTTAACCTGGAAAAGAGAAGAGTGAGAGGAGATATAATAGCCATCTTCACATGGAACAGGAGCAAGTTCTTTCATGCTCTGGGGGATAGGGCCCAAACCAATGGCTTCAAGTTACATGAAACATCAAGTTCCAACTAAACATCAGGGAGAACTTTCTGATGGAAACAGCTGTGGAATGGACTCCTTCAGAATGCTGTGGACTCTCCTTCCCTGGAGGTTTTTAAGCGGAGGTTGGATGGTCATCTGTCACGGATGCTTTAGTTGAGATTCCTGCATTGTAGGGGGTGGACTAGATGGCCCTTGGGGTCCCTTCTAACTCTACAATTCTAAGAGATGCAAAGAAAGAGAGATGGAAACCTTTACATATAAATATGTGTTGGTTACAAAGGCTGATAAGCATTCCATATGCATAGTTACTTGTAATAACCTTCGTTATAGAGATGGAATGAAATTTAACTAAAAAAGCCCCCTGTGAAATGTAAAATTGAACAGAGAAATTGTGACCGCTCCTAGAACCAGTATTGGACTTGAACCTGAGAGACCAGGGTTCATCTCCCCACTCAGCCATGAAACTCAATAGGTGACCTTGGGCCAGTCACTGTTTCCCAGCCTAACCTACCTCATAGGGTTCTTGTGAGGATAAATATAGGGAGGAGGAGAACTATGTACACCACCTTAGAAGAAAAGGTGGCATATAAAGGGGATACGGGTGGCACTGTGGTCTAAGCCACTGAGCCTCTTGAGCTTGCCAATCAGAAACTCAGCGGTTCAAATCCCCATGACGGGGTGAGCTCCCATTGCTCTGTCCCAGCTCCTGCCAACCCAGCAGTTCGAAAGCACGGCAGTACACATAGATAAATAGGTATCACTGCAGCAGGAAGGTAAACGGCGTTTCCGTGTGCTCTGGTTTCCCTCACGGTGTTCTGTTGCACCAGAAGCGGCTTAGTCATGCTGGCCACATGACCCAGAAAGCTGTCTGTGGACAAATGTTGGCTCCCTCGATCTGAAAGCGAGATGAGTGCCACAACCCCATACAGTGGATGCTCAGGTTGCGAACGTGATCCGTGCAGGATGCACGTTTGCAACCCACAGCATTCGCAACCCACAGAGCCACATCTGTGCACACGCGGGTTGCAATTCAGCACTTCTGTATATGCACAAAGTGCGATTTAGCGCTTCTGCACATGCGTGACCTCCGAAACCCAGAAGTAACCCGTTCCCGTACTTCCGGGTTTTGGAGCGTCCATAACCTGAAAAAATTCAACCTGAAGCGTCTGTAACCCAAGGTATGACTGTAGTTGCCTTTGACTGGACTTAACTGTCCAGGGGTCCTTTACCTTCATATATTTATAAAATAGGGACGCGGGTGGCGCTGTGGGTAAAAGCCTCAGCGCCTAGGGCTTGCCGATTGAAAGGTCGGCGGTTCGAATCTCCGTGGCGGGGTGTGCTCCTGTTGCTCGGTCCCAGCACCTGCCAACCTACCAGTTCGAAAGCACCTCTGGGTGCAAGTAGATAAATAGGGACTGCTTACTGGTGGGAAGGTAAACGGCGTTTCCGTGTGCTGCGCTGGCTCGCCAGATGCGGCTTTGTCACGCTGGCCACATGACCCGGAAGTGTCTCCAGACAGCGCTGGCCCCCGGCCTCTTAAGTGAGATGGGTGCACAACCCTAGAGTCTGTCAAGACTGGCCCGTATGGGCAGGGGTACCTTTACCTATATATAAAATGTAAGAAATAAAAGTAGATCATCCTGGGACTGGAAGGGAGAAATTGAGTCCCCACTGCAGGCCAAATTATGTCAGTGGTCTTTTAGTTTCAGAAGCAACTCAGCTATTGACTGTTTTCATTTATTTGTTTGCTTTAAGAAATAGTTTGTAGAAATAGGCTTGGGGGAAATTAATTGATGTGATGAGAGAAGATCTCAAAAATAAAAGCATCCATGGGAGAATAGAGAATACTTCACCTTAACGTGCGACCTAGAAATGCAGCTGGCATTACTGGTGCAAGCACAGCAGTTTATGTATCACTGCTAGCCTCAGTGTATCTCGTGGCATCTTTTGTGAATAAAGTATCTTGTCAGTAATGGAAATATTTACAACTGCTACCAAGGGTGAGAAAACCCACCACCACCCAAAAACAGAACAATTGGCTGCAAAAATCTGGTAACATCAGATGGTACCTTAGGATGGAAAAAATAAAAATAAAACAGTTCCTTCCCTTGTCATATCTTTCTCTGCTCCCTGTTTACAGCTTGAGGGTGGATTTTAAAGTGTGCAAGTGTTCCTTTTTTTAAAAAAGTACAGCAAATTTAGTAATGTTATTTCACGACTAAATTTAGCAATATTTGATTAGTGCCATCTAGTGTACATGCATACAAAATCAAAGACAAGACAAAGAGAGAGAGAAAACAATACATTCTCTATCTTAATTCCATGCATCTGAATGACAAGGACGTGGTATTTTCAAACATACTAACTAGATACCCTTTCTGACACTGAACACTCAGCAAATGTTCCTTTCTTGGCTAAACATTTTTATTTTATCTGGATCTTTCATAATATTGTTATAGAATAGCTTGGGAAACTTACACTTTCTTTGAAATTTCAGAGATAACTCTATTGTGCTCCTCAGAGAGCAGTGTGAGATAAATAGCTTTGTCATACACATCTGCTAGTGTACCTTAATAATCTCAGACGTGCCATCATTCAAACTTGGTGAGGAAGAAAAAGGATGTTTCCAGAAGCACCTTGGTGATCCTTTGGGTAAAGCTAAAGAGCCTTGCATATAGAGCTGATAAGACACTTTCTTCCCGAAACTACAAAGGAGAATTCTAGGCCAGGGTATTTAAGTAATATAAACTGCGAAAATGAAGCTAATTTTTGATAAAGTTGCTTTTGATATTGGGTGGCTTAGCAGCAGATAGAGATGTAGGGAACAGTTTCTCTACACCTGATAAATAAGTAGTTGCTCTGTTTGCTTTCTCTCTGTAACAGAATAAGCACTATGCTGGCCTTGAGGGTGGTTGGTTTTTTTCTTGTTTAATCCTAGTCAGCTGCAAGCAAGTCACATAAATGACAGTGATGATTGGCCACCTGGCACATAATTACAACAAGGGCATTTGTACTGGAACACAGGTTGTGTGTATTTTAAGGTAAATTAAAGGAGAAAAGGTAGGAAACATTGACTAACTGGAATGATGAACTACAATTCCCATCAGTGCTAGTAAGCATGGTCAATGGCCAGGGATGATGGGAGTTGTAGTTCAGCAACACTTGGCAGGCCAAAAGTTATCCAAACCACATAATAGTCAATCATTTGGATTCCTAATATTATCTGCACAGACCATAAATGTTTTGTGCATCCGTGTCTAATCTTGCCCCATCATAAAATTTATTTATTGGCATGTGTTTTTCTTTTTGTAAATCTACCAAAGAATAGAATAAAATAAAATTGGGGTTAAGGAGGTTTCTCAGGATGGCAGAAGGTGTGTCTGTTACATCTTGTGGTGTGGTCGTGGTGGAAATGCTCTGCAGAGGAACAGACAAAGAAGACAAAGAAATGGGGATGTCGAGGAAGGAAGAAATGTGTCTTTTTTCATCTGAGGAATGTTGGAGGGTGTGCAGAATGGGGACATGATGAGGCCAGCAGAGGTTGAAAGGGCTGATTGGAGCAACACCTCCCCATGCTCCAAGCCACCTTTCCCAACAAAGAGAGTTTAGATTACACCCTAGATCTGGATTCTGTCCTAAGACTGGGAAGCTGTCATGTAGTTTTATCAAGACATGGTGCGTGCTAGAAGGCAATTATTGGTATTCAGGCAAGTGAGACTGGTCAGTCTGAATATATGTTTCTACTAGAAGCACCACCAATGATTTACTTACTTAGGAAGTGGGTAATCAATGAGACAGCAGGATCAAACTATCAGGCATTTAGAATTGAATAGGGGCACTTATTTGTGCAATCCATCTACTCTGCTACCTTCTGACGCATTTGTTTTTTTGTCTCCAATGTCCGGCCTATTTATTTGAGTCACAGTTTGTTCAATTTATTTTCCATATTTAGCTGCCAGATGCAGTTATTGCTAAGGCTTACCAAAGAATGGAAATTGCAATAATAATAAAAAATCATGTGCCTTCTTTAACACCTCTTGTTTTAATGTTCCAACAATTTTGTTGTCAAGCTCTAAAAATATTTACTGAGCGTGGTCTGATGACCAATTTCAGAAGATGACATGAGTGTACACAGAGGGGTGCACTTCAGAATTTTAGGGATGCTTGAGGAATTCAGTCTTAGAAGATTCTGACGTGATCTGTTCCTACCAGACTAAATTGCATAGGAGAACTTTTGCATTGTTTGGAGGTTCATATGCCGTTCTCAGCTCAAAAGAAAATCATATTTAGGAATGGACATTTTACATGAAATATATTAACAAATAACAAGTAATTGCATGTTTCCTGGCAAGGATGTCCCCCCCCCCAAGTCACAGTTTAATGCAAAAATGGGGCAGAATGGACTTCTGGGTAAAGGAATGTAAAAATGACATAAACTGAAAAGAGACTAGTTCAACCACCCCTATTAAATTTTAATTTCTTGTTCTGAAAATGGAGGAGCGAAAGGAACTTTTTACAGACTCACTACCCATTTCCAATAAATGGAATATACAATGCATTATCCATAATTACATTCTTTAATTCACACCAGTTAAGTATTGTAACGTCCTGATAAAATTCACTATTTTAAGCAGCTGCAGGGTAGAAAGAAAACCATTCACTTCTCGCAATTTTTAAGCAACATCAGTGGATCATATATTGAGCACCGTTACTTATCATTATAGCTGGTAACTCAGCCTAAAATGAGTCATCTTTAATTGGGATCATCATTTAATTAGATCTTTATTTTCAGTGTGTAGTGACAATTAAGAAAATGCCATTGTGCATATGAAATGGAATTAAAGTTGAATTGGTGAGATGCCCAAACCGAATAAAATCATGCAATACTAGATTAATGAGTCATTTAAAATGCCTGGGGAAAATTGGTTTAGCAACTGAGCTAAATGTTAAATCATGTAACACCATAAAATAATAGAAGAATGTTATTTATTTATTGTACAAGGAGACTTTGGGGGGGGTACAATCTTAACCATTACTTGCTTAAAATAATGGGAACCAAACGGTTTACAAATTACAAAATATGAAGTATCCAAGGCCAGAATAAACAAAACCATATGTCGTTCAATAAGGACGCGGGTGGCGCTGTGGGTAAAACCTCAGCGCCTAGGACTTGCTGATCGCATGGTCAGCGGTTCGAATCCCCGCGGTGGGGTGAGCTCCCGTCGTTCAATCCCAGCTCCTGTCCACCTAGCAGTTCGAAAGCACCCTTAAGTGCAAGTAGATAAATAGGTACCGCTTTATAGCAGGAAGGTAAATGGCATTTCCGTGTGCTGCTCTGATGCTGGTTCGCCAGAGCAGCTTCGTCACGCTGGCCATGTGACCTGGAAGTGTCTGCGGACAGCGCTGGCTCCCGGCCTCTAGAGTGAGATGAGCGCACAACCCTAGAGTCTGTCAAGACTGGCCCATACGGGCAGGGATACCTTTACCTTTACCTATGTCGTTCAATGAAGCTGTTAGCAGATCTTCAAAGGATCAGTACTTCCTCAATCCAAAGATTGAAAAAGGTCTGCTGAGATAAAGAGATCTGAACCATGTATTTTGGTATAAGAAGGTCTGGTCTACCACCCTCAGTGCTGACCTCAGTACTGGCCAATGAAGCACACTTGTGGCCTGTTCAGCTGGATTGAGGCAGACCGTGTGACACACTGCATCACTATGCATGCTTGGGGGTGAGCCACCCTATTTTAGGGTTGGGTGGCTACTACTCACTCTCTTTTTCTCCTTGCAATAGCTCCCTCCCTCGCTGTTGTTGGTCGCTTTGGGACCTAGGTGGGAATTTTTGGCCAACCCACCTTGTTTGCAGGTTGATTTTCTTTCACCTATTCCATACTGAATAGCTGAGTATGGAAAGTAGATGGTCTGCTGTGCTGTTGACTTGAGTAATCTGGTCTTCAATTCAGTTGCTTTTGGTGGTAAGGTACAGGAAGGAAAACAGTTGTGTTTCAGCCTGTTGACCCTCCCATTGAGCCTCCCTGTGCCCACCCCCACCCCCCAAACATCAGGAGGCTTGGAAACCAACAATAACACAGCATGGAAGGTAATACTATGGAGCGAAAGAGGATGGCCCTCTCATAGCTTCAGGAAGCTTGAGTCCATGACCCCCTTCTTCTTGATGCAGCCTCCTCCTGCCAGCCCCGCATGGAGTTCTGCCTAATTTCCTCCTCCTTGTTCCCAGAACACCCTGCCCAAAACCACAGACAGCTTACATCAGGCATAAGCAAACTCGGCCCTCCAGATGTTTTGGGACTACAACTCCCATGAGGACAGGACTAACAGAACCAGTGGTCAGGGATGATGGGAATTGTAGTCCCAAAACATCTGGAGGGCCGAGGTTGCCTATGCCTGATGTAAGCTGACAGAGCTGAGGCCGAATCACTAAGAGAGGTACACATCACTAAGAACCAAATAAATGAATAGTTACATTTAGCATGCCTGGTTTTTATCTTCTAATTAGCAGCCATGGTTGCTCAGACCCTGCTGTCTCCCTCCTATGCTTCCGACGAAAATGGCTGCTCAAAGGTGCTGCTAGCCCCAGGGGAAATAGCAGCTTGGGGAGGGGGGGGGAATCTGAGAGACAAAAACAACTGAAGCTACAGGGGGAAAATGGTTCTGCAAGTGCACTTATGTGGACGGGCGATTCCATGCCCTGCGCCAGGTTTAGACCACTGCCAGAGGCTAATCAATGGTTCAGGGAGAAAAAATAATAATACTGGAACCATGTTTCTTATATTTCAATCCCACTGTCCAGATAAATGCCATGTCCCAAAGTAGCTCACAGTGATTACAATTCAAGACGCATGTGTCACCAACAGAAACTGTACGTAAATGAAACTAACCAGGCTTAAAAGGACAACATCTTGTGCTGGCAACCTCCACCTCGGTAACCAGTATGTTATTTGGTCTTGTAGATAGCTTTTGCGATAGGCTAATGGCAAGGCCATCATTACCCTCTGCCCCTCTTTCCTGCAGAAACACAATCTCAGGCTCTAGAATCTAGAGGGGCAAATCTCTCACCTAGGGATCTGGGAGTTCCACCCACTTAGCCATAAAAGTATAATTATACTTATCTAACCTCATTCCTCATGCAATTCCTGATGAGTACTGATACACAAAAAGCCACATCTGGGCATTGGCCTTCCACTTGAAATGCAATTTCCCCACCAAGAGGCATTATTTCAAATGCACGGTCTTTTCTCTTTTTTTTAGCGTGGGTGTATATGGAATGTGACCTCCAAGCTGAAAACAGGGCTGTCTGTCATGTTGGCATATTGTTTGCAACAACAGTTCATAAATAATATTTTAGTCATTGAGTGTCTGTAAAAACTAGGACTGATATAAGCTTAACTGAAGCAGCTATAAAACTTCTTAACTCCCTGTCACATGAAAGTCTGATTGTTCTTTAGTACAGGGCTGGTAAAACTTTACAGCTTTCCAAAGTTTTAGCAGCAATGAATTCATACTTCTCACTAGCATTTTGTTTTGACACCTTTTCCATCACATTCGGCATCTGATGAATAATATGAAAATGGACTTGGAAAAGGAAGGGGGAGAAGCTGTCTGCTGCATTCACAGCTGGTGCTGTGGTGCTGTTGTGCCTGTCATCACCTGCCTACACTTAGTTAATAAGCATCTGTTCCTTTCCCTCCCTTTCCCCCCCCCTTGTCTTGTACTTACAAAAGGTACGCGGTAAAATTGCTCTGTTCCATTGTTCCACATTTCTGGCAAGACGCTTCATTCTCCATCCCAAATATCAATTCCGAGATAAGTTGAAGACCAAAAAAAAACCCCCACCTTCATTCAAAAACAAAGAAACCTCAAACTGTCTAGCGTTATATAATAACTGGATGTTTTCATCTTACAACAGTTTTCTTCTTTGGATAGGTTACTGGCAGGTCAGTTTTAAAAAGCTGGATTTTCTTTTCACTTGGGAAATGCTTCTATCATAAATATTGTGATACGTTCTCAAAATATTTATTTAGGTAAAAGGTAAAGGTGTAGGACCCCTGGACACTTAAGTCCAGTCAAAGGCGACTATGGGGTTGCGGCGCTCATCTTGTTTTCAGGCCAAGGGAGCCGGCATTTATCCACAGACAGCTTTCCGGGTTATGTGGCCAGCATGACTAAACCACTTCTGGTGCAACGGAACACCGTGACAGAAGCCAGAGCGCACATCAACGCCATTTACCTTCCTGTCACAGTGGTACCTATTTATCTACTTGCACTGGTGTGCTTTTGAACTGCTAGGTTGGCAGGAGCTGGGACAGAACAAAGGGCTCTCATTCCATTGTGGGGATTCGAACTGCCAACCTTCTGATCAGCAAGTCCAAGCGGTTCAGTGGTTTAGACCACAGTGCCACTCGCGTGCAGATTAATACACACCTCTTATATATCTGTTTCCATTTCTAGCCCACCTGTTTATTGGACATTCATCCTGATTTGTTTGCAGAGGGGTTAGATGATTCATCATACAAGTGTTATCGTAAACTGCCCAGTGGATTTTCTCATCACTTTGCTTATTGCAAAAAGTCCGATTTTTGATGGGAAGCAGGTTTGTTCTCCGAGAGCTATAAATCAACCCTGATTGTACAAGCTGAATTTTCTGGTATGTAATTGAATCTGGAAAACAGCAATGATCTGGAAGCCCCCTTAGTATCTCTCGCCACCTTAATACCATAATGCCATTATTAAAATGTTACTCTTGGTATATTAAAAAGAAAACTGTTTCTGCCTAGTGCCCTCACCCCCTTCTTTCGAATTCGGGGGTGATTTATGGGCACAGCAGGCAAGTGCAGTGTTCCCCATTCCCTTGGGGCAACAAGGAAGGCTGCCTACTCCCATAACAGCCTCTTAATTACCCTGTGTGATTCGGAGAGATGGTATTGTTGGCCATCTTCCAATGCACCCCAGTGGCCCCCCATCATAAAGTGTGATCTCAGTTGTGCATTGGCACAGGAAAGTTGGCTTCAGCCCTGCGTGATGTTTGAAGTCCCTGAGAATGATGCCAATGATACTTCAAGTGGTTGGCCCTTGAGGCAAAGATCCCATAAGGAATTGGGCCACTGAGCCAAAAAGGTTCTCTACCTGGTTCTCCAAGTCTTCTGTTGGCATATAATTTGAGTTTGTCATCTTTTTTTGCTGGATTATTTTTTTTAAAAAATGGAAGGAATATTTTTAAATGGAAGGATTCTGCATCAGCACTTGTTAGGCATAGGGAAGGTAAGATGAAAGACAGCTACAGACAGCCACAATTTCAATGATCCACTCTAAACAACTTCATTCAGAAGCAGAAGTAAAATGGATGAACAAATAAAAAAGACAGAAAACATTTCTAGTATGATAATGTAAAGCATAAAGAGTATGTTATTTTTAATAGTCCTTTACAACGCCTGTTTTGTTGCTAGCTGCAAAATCTGTCAACATTGCCTATAAACTAAACTGCAAACTGCTTCTTATTGTTCTAACTATTTGCTGAAATGAAATTTGTTGCCAGTGGTATTTGTAAGAACCATTTTCCTTTATTTCTTGGAAAATTGTCTTACAAGTACACAGATTATTGCTTTCAAGAAGACAACCTACCACATTGGTTGAAATCTCAATTTAAGGTGGTTCTTCCACGAACCTTTCCATAAATTTTGTGTGTGTGTGTTTTAAAAAATGTTTATAGGTGGCAAATAATTCAGATCTGTCAAATAAGTTTAAAGGTCCATTTTGATAAATCTGCAAGTGTGAAATCACAGATGCGAGACCACAAGAAAAGCCTTCATTCCACCTCATATCACCTTGAACACATGACTTTTCAACAGAAACCATTCACACATTCAGTTGCAAGACATTGTGAGGCATCAGGCATAAGCCTGCATTTTATTAATGTTTGATCAGGGCTTGTATATTAAAGAGAGCTTAAAGATTTTCAAAAGTTTCATGCCAGGCAGAAGACCAGCTGCTTAGAGAACCTTGCAATGTTTTCCTCCTAGACAAGGGGCCCCTTGATTTATAGCAGAAAACAATTCTCAAAGTCGTAAAAGCTGAAATTACAGGCTGAGAACGGACACTGACCCTACATGTTACAGAAGATAAAAAAGGCAGAGATAAACATAATTAATAGTTGGTAAATAGTAAAATAATCTCAATGTGCCTCCCAGTAAAATGAGCCAGATCTTCTTTCTAAGGTTAAAAGGCCAAGACCAAATGGAGAAGCATCTAGCTGGCAGTTTGGGAAGTCTTTTTAAAGCTGTTTCTTTCTTAAACTGAGAGAGTTAAAAAGGCAATAAATGTTGGGAAGAGCTAATGGGAAAAGCAGCTGGCTGAAGGGGGGGTTGTAAACTGGAGAGGCTTCTTTTGAAGCTGTTTTTTACTGAGTTCCTTTTTTACTTTACAAAGGCCTTATTCCTTTTAAAAGGCTACCTATGTTATGTATTAAATATGCTGGCTTAAATGTAATTATGCAAAGGATTTAAGAAATGCTAGATTCTTATTTCATATAGTTGTAAGAGTTGTATTTATCCTGAAATTAAGTTAGCCACCAGCCTAGCCCCCCTGCCAGACAGGAGACGCCATCCAAGCAGTCCTGATATATTAGTTGTCAGACATTTGTTTAGAAACCTTCAAATGAAGGAGATCTTTCAATGTTGTGAAACTCAAGATCCTTGACATATGTTTAAGATAAAAATTTAAGATTAACCATTTGTTTTAGAAGGCAATAGGGCAAGGAGGGCAAGAGGTGAGCTGGTAATTAAGATTCCTTGTTGAGACACATGTAAGATATATTACTACTTATTTGTCATTTATAGATGTAACAATATATAGCTCTTTGTGTTCCATATAAGGACAGGAGGATATGGGTGTATCTTTTAGGATTGGTTATAGCAATCAGCCAATAGGAAATTCAACCAGGCTGATTGGACAGAGGCAGCCAAAGGAGGAGCAAGGGGCCTGGGCTGAGGGAATATAAGTGCTGGCCATAATGGCAGGAGCCCAGGCCAGAGCTTGGTAACCATATACCACTGTGCCTCTCATTTATTTGTCTGACAAATAAATTATTATTTTAATTTCTCTATTGCTGCGTTGAATATTTCATTCCAGCTAAGCGTTAACCACAAGCAGGGTGCTACAATTGAACGTTAGGCTATCAATGGTGTACATGTATAATCCTAAATCAAAATTAGAGTCTTGGTTATCTTTCATATTAAAGCAGCTCAAATTTGCATGGCTTGTTTTGTGGGGCCTTGTATTCTTCTGCACCTGGGCTTAGGTGCATATGATGTTGGAGGGAACACAAAGTCAGAAAATAGTTGAAAGAAGGGGAACGAACTCACAGTAAAACTTGAAGAAGCAGGTGCGTAGCTGGGGAGTACCTTTACGCCCATCACTCTCACTGAAGGCACAAAGGGCCTAATGGCTACGAGTTGTTTTCTTCTAGCTTCGCCTGGTATGCCAGGTACAGTTGTTCCTAGACCGGGAAAGTTTGGCCAAAGTAATGAAGGTCTTGGTGACCTCTACATTGAACTATCACAAATGTGCCCTGTGTAGGACTACCCTTGAGGTTGGTATAGAAACTGCAGCTGGTACACAAGGGTTTTTGGCTGGAAAAGCTCCATCTCAGTATTTTACACCTGTACTGAAAGGCATGCACTGATTGCTAACATATTACCGAGCTAGGTTCAAGGTGTTACTGTTATTGTACAATGCCCTGAACAACTTGGGACCAGGTTACCTTAGGTTGCCATGTTTCAAAAAAATGAAGATCCGGACACAAAAGTTGTTGAGCTTTGGCAAATCTTGACTTGCCAAAATCTAGACTTCCGAAATCGGTTGCCATACGTCCGCATTTTCCTGGCCTTTTTTGTGATTTCCACTGCTTGCAATTGCATGCCATATGTCCAGGAAATTCCGGACATATAGCAACCCTAAGGTTACCTTGCACATTGATAGATTGGAGGAGTCATCCTATCCCAGGGTTATCTCAATATCAGTTAATTTCTTGCTGAGGATTTCAATGCAGTGGTACTAGTAATTTACAACATTCTTCCTATGGAAATTAGGCACACATCTACAATGCTTATATTTGTCATCTGCTTAAAACTTGTTTGTCTTGTCAAGTGTTTGTTGATTCAGTGCTGGTCATTTGTTCTGCCGTTTGTTATTTTACACATTTATGATGTTCTAATCATTTTATTGTACACCACTCTGATTTTTATTTTTTTTAATGTGCTGGTGGTTTACAAATATTCTTACAAACAACATTATATCTATGTTCACCTCTCTTGTAACCTGCCCTTTTAAGGCAAAATGTAAAAATTCAGGACCTTCCCCCCAGAAAATCCACTCTGCAAATTTTACTTAATATATAATTACAAATGGGCTCAAATAAGATTCCAGTAAAATAAAACAACTTCTGCACACAATAGGAAGCTACAATATATATAGAAAGATAGAAGAGGAAGAGGCTAAACAGCCTATTGCAAATTAATTGTTAATTAAGTGATTTGCAGCTGTTACTAATAAGGGACAGGATCAAAACCTTTGAAGAAATGTATGAGTTACATAGCAAAAGTGATTAGACAAGTTCAGTGTGAACAAAGTCTTGTGTAGAAACATAAATCATACAAATAATTATCTCCATGTGGTGACAGGTCTTAGTGGACTTCTTTAAGATGAAGTCCCTAGAGATCCTATACAGCATTTATGAACTCCAGTCTTTTTTATATAAACGATGGTTTCTTATAGAATAGAATACCCAATCTAAGCATTCAGAATTTTTGTGCAACATTTATGGGTTGTATTGTTGAGAGCTTCGTTCATTAATCTAAAAAAAATTACAGCACCATTATAAAACGGACTCTTGTCTAATTACAAATGAAATACTTGTCTACCAAATGTCCTATTATTTCTTGAAACAATAATCCTATTAAATGAGACAGTCAACAGTTACAATCAATTAAGTGTTGAAGTTAGTAATTATGCATTGCTGCTTTGCAAATACTAACCTGTTAGAGTGGAAAAAGCAGACTGTTAAAAATACTTTGGGTCCTGCTTTTCATTCGGGGTGGCAGAGAGGCTGCCAGAATGTGAAAGCAGGCCACAGATTTTATTGATTACAGTGTGGTAGGCACAACATTGAGTCAGCAGCTGTTATTCTTAAGACCTCTGCTCTGAAACCCAATAGATCTTTCCAGCATGCCCGGTGGGATTGCCCTGGGACCTGGCAGCATACAAGTATCTGGAATCTCTCTAGTGGTGCCAGGACCAGCCCATCAGAGATTGAGCCGATGCATCTCCTCAGCACTCTTAGAAGGGTCCGCTTTAATAATAATAATATAATAATAAATTTTATTTATATCCTGCCCTCCCCAGCCGAAGCCGGGCTCAGAGCGGCTAACAACAGAAAAACGATAAAACATTCTAAAATCATTTCATTATAAAATTTTAATTTTATAAAATTAAATTTTTTTTAGGATTAAATCCTACCCAATGTTATTTCTGCCTAAGTTGAAGATGACAGACCTGTGTTGAAGACACTTAACAATCATCTGCTGTCCACTAACGGAAAGGCAAAAGCCTCTCAACTGAAGGCCAGTTGTGGTTACGGGTTAACCCTGTAAACAGTGACTACTCAAAGCTCAAAGCCTCAGTGATAGAGTCTAAAACTGTGGGCTGGGGGAGGGGGGAATCTGGCCATGAGGTGAGGCCAGGTTTGGGCCAAACAGCCATTTTAAAGGGCCTACTGTCTCATCCTCCCTGAGCTCTTGCAGGGCCACATGAGAAGAAGAAGAAGCCCCACAAGATCCCAGAAAAAGATGAGCTCCTCACTTGGCCATAGCAGCAGGTGCAACCATCTCACAATATGGCTACCCCTTTCTTTCTGGACTGATGTTGATATATGCTATAGCTGGCTTATGTTTCAGCCAAGTTAGGACATGCTTGGTTAGCTGCTGCAACTGGTGAAATTAGCAGCTCATGTGGATCTATCTGCAGTTGATGTTCTAGAGATGTTCTAGAGAAATTTCTTCCCATGGGTAACAAAATTAAACCCAATTTCCAGGTATACTTGAAGGCTCAATTAGTTATGTCGGTAATCCATGGTGTCAGTGATCTTCTTCTTTTCCCTCTCTGCCATATGGGATTGTTCACCACCCTAATATCCTCTCCAAATTGTGTTAAGCATTCTATCCCTGCTCCCCCGCTCCCCTGGGACTAATACCACTTCAGGAACGCAGTGGAGACTGGACAAACAGAGCAGGATGTAACGGTTAAATGCCTCCCACAGTACTGCTTTGTTTCTCAAGCTGAGAGCCTCCGATGGCTCCTAGAAGTAAAATGAAAGAATAACAAACATGGGCATTCATAATCACAGATCCCCTGCAGTTCAGCTAGTGTGGACCTGTGTGAAAAAGCCTTTAAGTGTTATTTCTGGGCCATTATAATCTTACTCTAGGGATGAGTTCTGTCTGAATCAGAATCTGGGTGAAAAGCATGGTTTCTGTGGAGTGGAAGCATATCTGGAGAAGGCTCAAGACCCGCTGGTTTGTGTCAGATTCCAGGCCATTTCTGGAAATACATTTGTGGTAGAAACAGAACAGCCTTGGACATCCCAGTGTTATACTCTGTGTTATACTCACCTCCTGTGGCTGGAGGATTCCTAGTCAAGTGTTCAGTCAGTGGCAAGCACGCCCCACACTCTGCTGCTATTTGTTAGTTGCTATTTGCTGTTTACTGTGCAGTATAATTACTGAACACATACAGAAGTTATTACAATTACATATATTATCAGATGTTATGTGAACATATTATCTAAATCTAGTAAGTGATAAGGCTAATAAGATTTGAAAATTAGAATACATTTGCTAGGATTATAAATTAATATTTTGTGGAAGATAAGTACTTCACTTCTAAACCTAATGCAACTGAAGTAGGAGGATTACATGTACCAGTGACTCTCAAGAAAAGAAGAAAAAATAGAATTTTGTGCTGTGGAATGGATATAATTAGGAATGTGAAACACCCATCACTGCATTTCTGGAGGATTTGTATGTTTGTTTTAGTCCCAACTCTCAGATATCCATGGCAAGGCTGATAACCTTGCTTTCTACAATACAGGCCTCTTTTCTCTGAAACACTCTTACTTCCATAATAAAAATAGCCAAGTTTAGACACTTGACTTTCATCCTAAAATAAATGAGTATAATTTGATGGAAGCAAAGTTACACAAAGCTTCCTCTCCCCATCAGTTATCTATGTCCCCCACCCTTTCTTAGAGGGCTTAGGGGTTGTCCTGTGTATTAGAGAAGGAGTAGTACTCCTGGTGGGGGACACGTCATGCTCCTTCTGGGTTAGTTTGTCCACCTTTGGTTCGCACCCTGCACTCAGCTCTCACCTGTGGCTCCTAGAAGCTGTCAGCATGTGCCAGTGGTTACACCCTGGAAATGGCTTCAACTGGCCAGCTAAACCAGGTGAGGGTAGCCGATGGGTCTTAAACTCTCAGAAAGACAGGCTCTGGAGGACTAAGCAGAGAAGACCAATAATGGGTCCAACAGTCAAGAAGACTGTTACTGCACAAGCTGTAGAGGAAAGTAGCCCATCTAGGACAAGGGGCCAGGGAAGGTGATATCTTTGGAAGAAAGGGGCCAGGTGCCTTGTGGGGTATGTTAAAGAACTTCGACTTTTGATTCTTCAGCATCAACTTCGTTGAACTGGTCATGTTGTGCATATGCCTGATTATCGTCTTCCAAAACAACTACTCTATTCTGAACTTAAAAATGGAAAGTGTAATGCTGGTGGTCAACAAAAGAGGTATAAAGACTCTCTCAAGGCAGATCTAAAAAAATGTAGTATAAACACCGACAACTGGGAAGCACTGGCCTGCAAGCGTTCCAATTGGAGAACAGCCTTTACCAAATGTGTCATGGGCTTTGAAGACACTTGAACTCAGGACGAAAGGGAGAAACATGCTTAAGAGGAAGGCATGTTAGGCAAATCATCACCTTGGTCAGCTCCCACCCAGAAACCTATGTCCCCACTGTGAAAGGATGTGTGGATCCAGAATTGGCCTCCACAGTCACTTACGGACTCACTTACGAACTTAAAACCATGTTTATGGAAGACAATCTTACTCGGCTATGCAGAAGAAGAAGAAGAAGTTCTTAAGGAACAGGAAAGGCTAAGGAGTAAACCCTACACAAATCTGTCAAGGAGTCTGGCAACTCATGCAGCCAAGCTGGTGCCAAATGTATTATTCTGCTTTCTTTCGGAATGAGCAGCCCAGGACCTCCATATACACTGCCCAGGCTTGTGTCCAGGGGAAGTCACTTCGGTGCTGCTAATGCAACAGTTTGGCCAGGGAGCTGCAGGGGAGAGAAGCAGTTTCATCTCAGTTGCCTACCTTAGGATCCAGGCCATTGTAAACTATTTTTATTTATAAAGTGTTTTGAATGGGCAGACCAAACGAATTGAATAATTTTGAGTTCCGTGCTCCTGAATTTCAGGCTCTCTCTGATTGCTTAGTATTCTAAAGGATATATTGCATCCGATATGTTGGTACAGGATTTGATGACCATCAAACTTCCTACCCTAGAGAGTATTGGCAACATAAATAATATTCTCTGTTGTTATTTAGAATAAAAGTCTACGGTACTGGCTCCACTTACTGAAGCGCAAAGTGGCTAATGAAATGAACACCTATATATAATACTTTGCTATTGCCAGCAAAAAAATAAAATAAAATAAAATTGTGCAGCTGACCGTAATGCTTTCCTGAAAGAAAAAGCTAATATCTTTACTGCATACACTGATTTTGCCTTATAAAAATATCTGCATGAACATTATTAGTGTTTTCTCTCTGGGTCTGGCCAGATCATTACTATTGTCATGAGGCATGATTTAACATTTCAGGAAAATCAACATCTCATAAATAATTAAGACCTAATCCTCTCATGCATTAACACTCTTTCACAAAGCCCTGGAAGCATAAAGGGGGCTTCATAACCAATGCAATGTATATTTATAATGTCCGTGCAGTGCAAATTGGCATTGATTTAAATAAAGACTAAGCAATACAACTCGCTTTATATGGATGAAGAGCATCACAAGTGCTACTACATTGAATACCTGCATAGAGATTCAGCAGAAAACACATTGTTTCATGCAGTGCTATTTTTCTAGAAAAAGAGGTGTCAGAACTCACCATGAATGCCTCCCTCCCTCTCTTATAATGGCAGTGGCGCCCACTTGAGAGGTGCTGGAACTGAGTTCCGACGAGTTCCGGCTGATAAAAAGCCCTGGTTAAATGCCAGCCCAATCTCCACAGCACTGCGAATCTCCAGGGTTGCAGATGCTTACCCAGGGTTCGTGTTTTCTTTTAGGAATAAGGTACAGTGGAAACTGTGGTGTCTTTATGATATATGGTTTTATTTGCACATATATTCACCTGAACCTAGATGGAGAGAGTTCTGAGCATACACATTCCAGGAGCGTCTGGCCTGTTTATTACAGCTTGTCCCAGCCAGCCCACATGGTGTACTGGCCTCTCTTTCTCTGCTTGTCAAACCACTTGCAGAACTGACACTTTCTTCCTGTTTGCTTACATCATCCACCCTGAAATCCTAACCCTTTTAGTCTCTGCCCACCAACACACAGCTGGAGGTGGGGCCTCTCCTCTCTTTGTATGGCAGTCTTCAGTCTCTCATGATGGGCCATCACCGGTCTTTGTCCCTTAATGGCAGTGTTAGAAATTTTTGTATATATTCCCGGCACCAAATGGCTCCTTCAACCAGGGCCACAGTAACAGTCACCAAAATGGAATGCCTAGTTGCCATTTTGGGGCCAGATGGCTTGAAAGTCATATTTTTTCAATGTGACTTTTTGGTTCCTGAAATTCATTCTGATTTTTCAAATAAAATACCGTGGTATCTCAGTTTTCGAACATAATCCGTTCCGGAAGACCACTTGAATTCTGAAAGGTTTGAAAACTGAAAACTCATCAGCCGACAGCTAGGCCTCACGATCTTGCACTCAGCAGAAGCCGCATGGCTTGCTCGACTTCCAAAACTGAAGCATTAACTTCCGGGTTTACGGTGTTCAAAAACCAAAATGTTCATCAATGGAGACCTTCAAAAACCTAGGTACCACTGTATAATGGAAAGAACACTACAGGGTGTTGCTAGTGTGTGAAAACAGTCAAGATCCAAGGATCCCCAGGCTTGCACCTCCAGATGGTGGCAATGTGAGATGCCATTCTGGCACCCAGGCATCTTCACTTGATCACAAGCGGCCAATTATTGTTGTTGTTTAGTCGTTTAGTCGTGTCCGACTCTTTGTGACCCCATGGACCAGAGCACGCCAGACACTCCTGTCTTCCACTGCCTCCCGCAGTTTAGTCATGCTGGTAGCTTCAAGAACACTGTCCAACCATCTCGTCCTCTGTCGTCCCCTTCTTCTTGTGCCCTCCATCTTTCCCAACATCAGGGTCTTATCCAGGGAGTCCTCTCTTCTCATGAGGTGGCCAAAGTATTGGAGTCTCAGCTTCAGGATCTGTCCAGTGAGCTCTCAGGGCTGGTTTCCTTCACAATGGGTAGGTTTGATCTTCTTGCAGTCCATGTCTCCTCCAGCACCATAATTCAAAAGCATCAATTCTTCGGCAATCAGCCTTCTTTATGGTCCAGCTCTCACTTCCATACATCACTACTGGGAAAACCATAGCTTTAACTATACGGACCTTTGTTGGCAAGGTGATGTCTCTGCTTTTTAAGATGCTGTCTAGGTTTGTCATTGCTTTTCTCCCAAGAAGCAGGCCAATAGCTAGGTGCAAAATGTGCCTGGCGCCTGTCAGATTTTGACCACTGCCTAATGGCCTGCACTTGGCTAGCCCTGACAGGCTAGCCTGGTCCGTTAGCATAAACTAAATCAATGAAATTTTGTGGATGGCACTGTTTAACCAATAGATTAATTCCAACTTTTACTAATTATAAGAATTATGGGTGCCCTGCATCCACAAAACTCTGGCACCCCAACACATAACAGTATTTAGCAGTGTTCAAATCCATTTCAAAATATATTGTTACCTAGTTTCATAATTAGAGAATGACAGATGGCTGTGACTTCACTTTAAAATAATGCATCCATAAATGCATAAATAAAATTTACCTACCAGAAAAAAAGAAAGAAAACCAACCCACATTTGTTCGACTTTATAGAAGGGTAAAAGTTGCCCTTGACATAATAATTACAATTCTGGAATCACGTTATCCTTCCTTCCTTTCAATTCAGGATAAAATCCATAAGTCCAGCTGAAGTGCCCGTCTACTCAGGGTTAGAAAATGGGGAATGATGAGTAGGGGCATCATAAAAAGCAAACAAACGGGTCTCATAACGGTAAACACCGTTCTTCAATTTCTTTCATGTATATTTGAGAACCCTGCCTTTCTGTTTTGTTTCATTTAAAAATGGTTCTGCAGTTGCATGAATTGCTCCTGCTTCTGAATAATCATTTCTAATTTAAATAACCACGTCCTGGGTCCTGTTAATCTTGATCCAGCAATTTGCTAGAAAATAAGTTGTCACTGGGACTGTTTTGATTCCTGATGCTCAGAAGACAATGTGCTTTGTTCTTGGTTGTGAGCTTCACAATGAAGAGAGTCACATGGTGTGAACTACAGCTTTTCTGTTTCAGATTGTGGCAAGGTTATCTCGTTTTTAAAATATTCCCTTCATTCATTCATGCATGAGGGTGGGGGTGGGGATTAAGTTGTTGAGAAGTGCATGGAAGAGATTTGTGGTCTGCCTGCAGTCAAAACAAGCAACTTTAATAATCATGCTCTTCAGAGAACCCCACCACCACCGCTTTAATTTTAACTTGATATTAGGCCTTGTCTCAATTTGAGCTTTTAGAGTCACAAAGAGTCAGACATGAAATAAATGGCTAAACAACAGCCCTGTTCTGAGGCACCAACCCAAGCTGCCAGAAATACTGTAGTCATCTTCCTAACTTCAAGTGCTCTTATTCCCAAATATTACTTGTTTAAATAACAAAAATAAAGACTATCTCAAGGAAGGGAGATAATCAGCTTGCTATCGTGGTCATTTGTTGTGGAGGGTGAATTGTATTTTGCAAGGTTATCTGAAGATTTTTAGAAAAATGGAATAAAATATTGCATTGTATTCTGTAGCTTTATGCTTTGCTTGGAGGAAAGTCACAGAAAGTCTAAAATCCTGCTCATATCCTCTCACATGATGGGTCCATTTCTTATAGCCCTGAGTGTTTTAGAAAATAGTTGGGTTACTGCTTTCTCAGTAAGGAACCCATGTCACTCAGAGCATATTAAAGGCACTTTTTCTAAATTCTGGGCATTTTAAAAACCATTTCCTAATAATCTCCATTGTGTGATTTGCGTTTCACATTGTTACCATACACTTGGTGGCACTGTGGGCAAAAGATTCCTGCATTACAGGGGTTTGGACTAGATGAATCTTGGCGTCCCTTCCAACACTACAATTCTACGAGCCTTGAGCATTTTTCTCTGAGTAATTCATGGCACACCCAAGGTACTACCAGTAACTGCCGGCTCAGACCCCATCAGAGTTTGTTTGACCTAAGAGTTTTTCAGACCCAGTGTTTTCTCAAATGTTTTACCATCTGAAGCTAGCGCAATGAATGGCATTAGGATTAATCCCTCTCCTGATAAATTAGGTGCCCGTTAATAGTGAATAGCATCAGTTCCCATGCCTAAATTAAGAGAACAAAATCTTACTTAGTGAAACACTGCAATCACTTGCAGCTATCTTCTTTTTGAAGTGCTGTATCCCTTGCTGTCAGTTTTTATAGTGAGGTGACATGCGAGGATGGCGCACAGGGAGGAAGCATTTAGAAGACAACAGATCAATAGTTGAAGACAAAAGGTAATCAAAGAGTCTTACAAGGCTGTCAATACTGTAGCTTGTTACCTGGGCAGTATCTCCCCTTAGAGATCTCTTGCTTATTTAACTTCTTTATTAAAGCAATGCCAAAGAAAACAAAGGGATGTAGCCCAAGAGCAGAAAGAAAATAATTGTTATTATAAATAATGGTGGATTTATATACATTATATTTAGGGATATTGCTTGTGAGGGTAACTTGCCATATCTCTTATAGTAACAACAAAAGCATCCCCTATCTGTCCTCAGTATATCTTCACAATAGGTTTTACAAATTCATTCTAAAGAAGAAAAAGGTTTGGGCAGAAAATGAGGGCTTTGTGGCGTTACAATTGTAAGCTTTGCGACAAAACACTTTGAGTTGATATATCCAGGTTAGATATTCCATACTCATGTTGCACAAAGTCTTTTCTGTTAAACTCCTGCTACTCTACAAACAGTGTGAATCATGCTTTTCTTATCAAGTAGCTTATAAAAAAATGGTGCAGGTTTAGATTGTGTTGAAACCTTGAAACTCTGCTAAATGGAAGCTCAGACCAGTTTATATACAAGTTGTTTTCAGAAAATACCCTACCTAGGATATCTTGTAGAGTGATATAGATATTTAAGCTACCTTGCAGTGTGATCCTCACAATCTAATTGAGCTGTTACAAAATTTGTTCCCTTGTATGATACCCAAATGGTAGGACTTCTAATTTCCCAGCCAATCACAGTATAAGGAACCCTTGGTGAACACTGATTTTTAATTGCACTTTAACGATAAACAAGCTTTATACCTTGCTTAATGAAACTACAGTGGTACCTCGGGTTACATACGCTTCAGGTTACAGACTCCGCTAACCCAGAACTAGTACCTCGGGTTAAGAACTTTGCTTCAGGATGAGAACAGTGATTGTGCTCCGGCGGTACAGCGGCAGCGGGAGGCCCCATTAGCTAAAGTGGTGCCTCAGGTTAAGAACAGTTTCAGGTTAAGAACAGACCTCCGGAAGGAATTAAGTTCTTAACCCGAGGTACCGCTGTATATTGTTCTATATGATGAAATCCTATAGGGTGGCATAAAACAAAGAGCTGTATTCTGGATACTAACTTTTTACCAATACATTACAAAATTTTCTTCACTAAATATACTTACTTGCTCTCCATCCATATGGTTAACAAAATAACAACAACAAAAAGAAGCCTCACAGTTTAAGGTAAAAATTTATATTTAAATAACACTTGTTATCCTAGTGCCTTTAAACTTCACTTTTGCCCATTTTTGACATGGTTTCAGCCACCTCTCAATATATTACAAACTCAGTGTGAGGGTTCCCGAGGTGGGGGGGGGGCTACATCAAAATTTTGGTTCCAGGTGCCATATTGATGCAAGATGGAGGACCAAAATGTGACTGTGGTGTCACTGTACCTGTTTTTTTGGCATAGGTTTGGCTGGCTCTTGAGATACTGTCAGGAAATTTGACATGAGCGTTCCAAAGGTGGGGAAATAGACTTCATTGGTATTTGGTGTCAATTTCAATAAATATGGTGGACCAAAATGTGACTTTGTCGTGACATCACCTGATTTTTGGCAGAATGGGTCCAAACTCAGAAATTACACTATCCAGTTAAAGATCACAATATTTTTTGGTTTCTAAAAAATCCTGGGCAGCAGTGGGTACTCCTTATTAGCTAGTGGCTAATAAGAGAAAAGGGGACACAGGTGGCGCTGTGGGTTAAACCCCAGAGCCTAGGACTTGCCGGTCAGAAGGTTTGCGGTTCAAATCCCCACGACGGAGTGAGCTCCCGTTGCTCGGTCCCTGCCCCTGCCAACCTAGCAGTTTGAAAGCACATCAAAGTGCAAGTAGATAAATAGGTGGGAAGGTAAATGGCGTTTCCGTGCACTGCTCTGGTTCGCCAGAAGCAGCTTAGTCATGCTGGCCACATGACCCAGAAGCTGTACGCCAGCTCCCTCGGTCACTAAAGTGAGATGAGCTCCTTCAACTTAAAACCCGCCACCCGACCAAATTTCTGGATCAGTTCTAAAACTCTTTTTGTACTGGGTTCTGGCTCCTGTAGTGTTAAAACCAGGTCATCTGCAAATGCTTTCAGTTTATATTGTTTCGCTCCGACCCGTATTCCTTGTACCTGCCGATCCTCCCTTATCATGTTCAGCAAAACCTCCAGGACTGAAATAAACAATAAGGGGGATAGGGGGCACCCCTGTCGTGTTCCTTTTTCAATATGAAGTTCTTCTGTCACCACATTGTTCACTATCAACTTAGCTTTTTGTTCTGAATAGATTGCTTCTATTCCATTCTCAAACCCCCTTCCCACTCCCATCCCTTCCAAATTTTTCTTCATAAATTTCCAGGAAATGTTATCAAAGGCCTTCTCCGCATCAATAAAGATCAATACTGCTTTGGTGTTAATATTTGTTTGTAAAAGTTCCAAGATATCAATAATGTTCCTGGTATTGTCAAACAAATGTCTGCCTGGGAGAAAGCCGGCCTGGTCTTTATGGATTATCTCATTTAATACTTTTTTAAATCTGTTGGCCAGAATATCCGCAAATATTTTATAATCCACATTTAGGAGTGAGATGGGACGGTAGTTCTTGAGTTGAGTCTTTTCAGTTTCCACTTTAGGTATCAATGTGATGAATGCTTCTTTCCACGTATCTGGTGCCTTCCCTCCCCCCATAATCTGGTTACAAACCTCCTCTAGTGGTTGTATCAAATAGTCTTTTAACGTCCTATAATACTTGGAGGTAAGTCCATCAGGTCCTGGAGATTTGCCCAGCTGCATATTCTGAATGGCATCCTCGATTTCTTGTTGTGTTATTTTACAATTCAAGGTTGATCTCTTCTCTTGAGATATTTCTGGAAGACCATTTTCTTTCAAAAATTGTTCTATCTCGGTTACATCCTCGGGTCCTTGTGTATACAGCTTTTTAAAGTATTTCTGGAAACACTTTCTAATTTCTCCCGGTTTCTGAATGTTCTTTCCTTCAACTTCTAGATTGGTAACGTAGTTTAATTTTTGTCTCTTTTTCAACTGCCAAGCTAGCAGTTTCCCACATTTATTCGCCGATTCAAATGATCTTTGTTTCATTTGTTTAATTCTCCATTCCACTTCTTGGTTAATCAGTTGCGCATATTGTGACTGGTGGAATTTAATTTCTCTTAAGGTCTCTTTGGATTTTGGGTTTAATCTTAATTTTTTCTCGCCGTCTCTTATCTTCTCCAATATCTTGTCCTTTTTACCATTCCAGAGTTTTTTCTTAATCGTATTCTGTTGTATCAGAAACCCTCTCATAACAGCTTTACTCGCGTCCCAGATTGTTCTTTTTTCCACCGAGGTGTTCAAGTTGATTTCAAAATAGTCCTTTAAAGCTTTTTGGGCCTTCTTTACAATCTCTTGATCTCTTAGCAGGTTGTCATTCATTTTCCATCTGAAGGAGTCGGCAGTAGTAAATCTCATTTCCATTTTCAGAGCGTTATGGTCGGAGCAAGTCTTTGGGCAGATTTCTATTTTTGTGGTCTTAGGTGCCAGCCCTCTAGTTGTCCAAATTTGGTCGATCCTTGTCCATGACAGGTGGGCCTCAGAAAAGAAAGTTCCTTCTTTACCTAGGGGGTTTCTCGTCCTCCATGAGTCAATTAAATCCATATTGTCAGTTAGTTCAAAGAAAGTTTTTGGTAGTCTTCCATCTTTAGTCAAATTCTGGTTCTGTGACTTATCCATAAAAGTAGAGACAACCCCATTCATGTCTCCCATCATAATGATGTTAGAATAGTCCAGATAGTCCAATAATGTCTCGTGCAGCTTCTTATAAAATTCTGATTTCCCCTCGTTTGGTGCATAAATTCCTAATATCAAAATTTTCTCTCCTTGGGTCGAAATCTCAATAGCCAGGATTCTTCCTTGTTCATCTTTAAACAAAAGTTTCGGTGAAAGAGTCTCTTTGGCGTAAATCACCACGCCTCTCTTCTTGACTCTGTCTGATGAGATGAATTCTTGGCCTAATCTTTTATTTGTTAACACCTTCCTGTGTACCCTTGTCACATGGGTTTCTTGCAAACAAATTATATCCAAATTCTCTTTCTTTAGGATATGGAAGATCCGTTTGCGTTTTTCTGGGGAATTCGCGCCATTAATGTTCCAACTATACAGCTGCAGAGACATCTTGTATCAATCTGTTGTTACTCTTGTGGGGTGTCCTCTTTTTTGTCCGAGTCCGAAGGTGGTAACTCTTTCCCTAACTCTGGTGGTGGCCAAATAGCTGCTCCTTTCTGTAGGTCTTCTCCGTGATCGTATAGGAACTTCTGGCAATCCTCTTTCGTTTTGATTTTTATCTTCTTTCCTTTGTATTTAAATAAGACACCTTGTGGGAACTCCCACCTGTAAGGTATTCCGTTACCTCTCAAAAGTCCAGTTAGGTCAGTGTAGTTGGCTCTTAGATCCAGTAATTGTTTAGGGATATCTTTGTAAATTTGTGCTCTTCTATCCTGGATCACAAGTGCTTTATTGAAGTGTAAATCAAGTAGCTTGTCTCTCTCCTGTTTAGTCCTTAAAATAATCAAACAGTCTCTAGGCCTGTCCTTCCCAACGACTCTTCCCAATCTAAATGCAGTCGTTATTTTGAAATCTGTGTCTTGGTTTATACCCCAGAATTTGGAAAATTCTGCCGTTAAAAAGCCGGTCAAATCCTCTTTCTCAATCTCTGGGATAGAGCGTAATCTCAGGTTATTTTCCCTGTTTCGCAGTTCCACCAAAGACAGGTAGGCCTGCTGGTCTGTAATATGTTTGTGGAGCGGTCTTACCTCTCCTTTCAGTTCCTCCACTCCTTTGGCTGCAGCCTCTGCTTTTCCAATCGCAGCCTCCGCCAATTTTCGATTTTCAGATGTTGCGTCGTTTAAGTTTCCAATATCTTGTGAATGCTTGGCCACCTGTTCCGAAAGTTTGGTAATTGAAGATGTGGCTAAGTCAATTTTTGCAGTTTGATCATCCACTTTTTTGTTCAAAATTGCGAATTGTTGTAACATTTCCTCTAAAAGAGTGTTAGATCCTCCAGATGCCATATCCTCACCTATTGGTTGTTCAGCTTCTTCAGCTGGTGTTGTTGGCGAGGGTGCAGTCTGTAAAACAGCAGGGACTGAAGATCTACGTCCCTGAGAAAACAGGGTTGTTTGTGTCAGTTTGCCTTTCCCTGCCTTCGACGCAGCTCTTGTTTTTACCCTGTCGCTCATTCCACACCTGTCTTTGGATTCAAGGTCAGACTGTCAAAAGTTTCATGAGAAAGGCAGGCGCAAGCGTAAACAATCTAACCACAGAAAGACAAAGCAAAGTTGGTTCTCAGGAAATTGTAAGTCCCAAGTTCCACTAGAGGGAGTAATGTTGCAATTCAGGGAAGAAGAAACAAAATTTCAGACGCCATTAAAGTTCCTTAAGTTAAGTAAATTAACGATGATCCTTGGAAAAGACCTTTTCCCTCTAGCAGAGCTCTCACAGTGTTGCCATAAGTTTCTTAAAAGGTGCAAAGTACAGTTGTTTAATTGTATCCAACAGTAATGCCTCTAAGTGTCCATTTCAAATTTATAAGTGTATCCGCAAAGTAGCCTTTTGTCCCACTGCAAGTCCGGGACTGGGGGTTTTAAAGTCTTTAGAATTTAGAAAAGTCCAGCAGAGGAGAAAGTCCCCAAATAAGGTACAGAAAATAGCAAGGAAATAAAAATAACTTGCCTGCTTCAGTTTCCGACTTTTCCGAACGTATGATGTCTCACTTTAAAATCTCTCCGCACTGCTTCCAGCTTGTCAAATCTTTGCTTTTGATCACTAGCATCCTCGGGAGACGGACTTCCTTTTTCTCGCCTCCCGCTTTCAGCCAAATTCATAAATTTGTAATCCAATTTTGAGTAAATCTTACTCACGAATAGTTGGTTTGTAATCCAATGTAAAAGGAAGAAAGGTCGGCGCTCATCCGCAACAGCCGCGCGGCTTCACTCCCGCAGAAAGAGCGATGAATCCACAGCACCGCTTCCCCTCCGCGCTTCCGGAGCCCCTTACGGGGTCCCTTCTTCGTTTTGGGGGTCGCTCTAGGTGCCCGCCGGATCCCACGGCCACGAGCTCACTCTGCTCGTGGTTTTTCTTAGTGGGTCGTCGCTTTGCCGCAGCGAACGACCCTTTTCTGCGGAGCCCCTCTTCGCAGCGCAAAGAGGACCGCCATTGCTTGCTTCTACGAGCCTTGAGCATTTTTCTCTGAGTAATTCATGGCACACCCAAGGTACTACCAGTAACTGCCGGCTCAGACCCCATCAGAGTTTGTTTGACCTAAGAGTTTTTCAGACCCAGTGTTTTCTCAAATGTTTTACCATCTGAAGCTAGCGCAATGAATGGCATTAGGATTAATCCCTCTCCTGATAAATTAGGTGCCCGTTAATAGTGAATAGCATCAGTTCCCATGCCTAAATTAAGAGAACAAAATCTTACTTAGTGAAACACTGCAATCACTTGCAGCTATCTTCTTTTTGAAGTGCTGTATCCCTTGCTGTCAGTTTTTATAGTGAGGTGACATGCGAGGATGGCGCACAGGGAGGAAGCATTTAGAAGACAACAGATCAATAGTTGAAGACAAAAGGTAATCAAAGAGTCTTACAAGGCTGTCAATACTGTAGCTTGTTACCTGGGCAGTATCTCCCCTTAGAGATCTCTTGCTTATTTAACTTCTTTATTAAAGCAATGCCAAAGAAAACAAAGGGATGTAGCCCAAGAGCAGAAAGAAAATAATTGTTATTATAAATAATGGTGGATTTATATACATTATATTTAGGGATATTGCTTGTGAGGGTAACTTGCCATATCTCTTATAGTAACAACAAAAGCATCCCCTATCTGTCCTCAGTATATCTTCACAATAGGTTTTACAAATTCATTCTAAAGAAGAAAAAGGTTTGGGCAGAAAATGAGGGCTTTGTGGCGTTACAATTGTAAGCTTTGCGACAAAACACTTTGAGTTGATATATCCAGGTTAGATATTCCATACTCATGTTGCACAAAGTCTTTTCTGTTAAACTCCTGCTACTCTACAAACAGTGTGAATCATGCTTTTCTTATCAAGTAGCTTATAAAAAAATGGTGCAGGTTTAGATTGTGTTGAAACCTTGAAACTCTGCTAAATGGAAGCTCAGACCAGTTTATATACAAGTTGTTTTCAGAAAATACCCTACCTAGGATATCTTGTAGAGTGATATAGATATTTAAGCTACCTTGCAGTGTGATCCTCACAATCTAATTGAGCTGTTACAAAATTTGTTCCCTTGTATGATACCCAAATGGTAGGACTTCTAATTTCCCAGCCAATCACAGTATAAGGAACCCTTGGTGAACACTGATTTTTAATTGCACTTTAACGATAAACAAGCTTTATACCTTGCTTAATGAAACTACAGTGGTACCTCGGGTTACATACGCTTCAGGTTACAGACTCCGCTAACCCAGAACTAGTACCTCGGGTTAAGAACTTTGCTTCAGGATGAGAACAGTGATTGTGCTCCGGCGGTACAGCGGCAGCGGGAGGCCCCATTAGCTAAAGTGGTGCCTCAGGTTAAGAACAGTTTCAGGTTAAGAACAGACCTCCGGAAGGAATTAAGTTCTTAACCCGAGGTACCGCTGTATATTGTTCTATATGATGAAATCCTATAGGGTGGCATAAAACAAAGAGCTGTATTCTGGATACTAACTTTTTACCAATACATTACAAAATTTTCTTCACTAAATATACTTACTTGCTCTCCATCCATATGGTTAACAAAATAACAACAACAAAAAGAAGCCTCACAGTTTAAGGTAAAAATTTATATTTAAATAACACTTGTTATCCTAGTGCCTTTAAACTTCACTTTTGCCCATTTTTGACATGGTTTCAGCCACCTCTCAATATATTACAAACTCAGTGTGAGGGTTCCCGAGGTGGGGGGGGGGCTACATCAAAATTTTGGTTCCAGGTGCCATATTGATGCAAGATGGAGGACCAAAATGTGACTGTGGTGTCACTGTACCTGTTTTTTTGGCATAGGTTTGGCTGGCTCTTGAGATACTGTCAGGAAATTTGACATGAGCGTTCCAAAGGTGGGGAAATAGACTTCATTGGTATTTGGTGTCAATTTCAATAAATATGGTGGACCAAAATGTGACTTTGTCGTGACATCACCTGATTTTTGGCAGAATGGGTCCAAACTCAGAAATTACACTATCCAGTTAAAGATCACAATATTTTTTGGTTTCTAAAAAATCCTGGGCAGCAGTGGGTACTCCTTATTAGCTAGTGGCTAATAAGAGAAAAGGGGACACAGGTGGCGCTGTGGGTTAAACCCCAGAGCCTAGGACTTGCCGGTCAGAAGGTTTGCGGTTCAAATCCCCACGACGGAGTGAGCTCCCGTTGCTCGGTCCCTGCCCCTGCCAACCTAGCAGTTTGAAAGCACATCAAAGTGCAAGTAGATAAATAGGTGGGAAGGTAAATGGCGTTTCCGTGCACTGCTCTGGTTCGCCAGAAGCAGCTTAGTCATGCTGGCCACATGACCCAGAAGCTGTACGCCAGCTCCCTCGGTCACTAAAGTGAGATGAGCTCCGCAACCCCAGAGTTGGTCATGACTGGACATAATGGTCAGGGGTCCCTTTGCCTTTACCTAATAAGAGAAAGCCAAAATTTTTCAAATGCAAGTGTTGTGTGCTTTCTCCATAAAGGGCCGCAAACTGAATTATGCAGCAGTATTTCAAATGTTTCTGGGGATGTGTTTCACTTTATCTTGTGTGCTATAAAACGGTTTGGAAAACAAATGTGAGTAGCCCGATGTAGCCCTTTTCTAATTAAAAAATAAACAAGTTAACTGTTCCTAATCAGTCAAAAACCCTTGTAAGTACGATATCATAGTCCAAGGGTATGTTTCTAACTGAGGGTAGTATCTGCCATTTTTAGATGTTTCTTGTAATGTAGACTTTTTGTATGGAAAAGTTCTTTATTTGCCTCCATGTTCCTTCAGTGCAACCAGGTGGCACTCTCCATTGGATGCTCCTTTTAAATATTAATTGTATATATTATATCATCTGCTGCTTTATAAAATTACAGAGGAAGCAGGGTAGGAAGGAGTCTGAATAACATTAAGCAGACATAACAATATTACTGCCTAGGCAACTGATGCTTGATCAAAGTGAAGCTATTTATCAAATAGAAATGAAATTTACGATCTCCACATTAAGACCATATATATATTGCAAATTTCTGTTAACTTGTGAGTAGTAGTTTATATATAGTCTCCATAACAGACTTAAAATACTTTTGTTTTTTAATAGCAACTGCACAATCTATGCATGTTGTCTTGGAAGTAAATCCCACTGTGTTCAGTGTGGCTTACTTCTAAGTAAGGGTGTTTAGGATTGCAAATTAAAACCTGCTGGAGAATACACCGATATTTCAGAATTTGGATCTCCTTGGAAATCTGTTTATCTTTTCCCACAGCTGATGTGCTAGGGAAGAAGAGCAATTTTGTTTTCTCCCAAGTGGTTTAGATTTGATTTGAACTTGCAGCAGAGTTTAAGCTGATGAATAGCTTTTTATTGAACATGAATAAATTGAGAAATTCAGATTAGTCAGCCACTTTTTCCTCATAATTTATATTATGAAAAAGATGTATGTGGCGAAAAATAGAACACAAAGGTATGCACATTTGATGACTTGTGCTGGATGACTTGCTAAATTAATAGAATAATTAATGAATTTTGATGCTGTTACAAGCGCTTTCCTTTTCCTTTTACATTATTCTTATGAAGGTGGGGGGAGCAGAGGTGGAAAACACAGCTCATGGAAACAGGGTCAGTCACCACGAAAGACAACAGGACACTGGGCAGCCACTTGCAAACACACTGACTGATATCCAACATTAGTCATACTCAGAGCAAACCCATTGAAATTAATGTACTTGTACTTTGCTTCCAATGAGTGTACTCTGTATGAATAACACTGGACATCATATTGGGAAACAAAGACTCATTGCCAGTTCACCCTGGAAGAAGACTCATCAAACAAACAAATGGTAAAAATGTCATATTCGTTCCAACATTAGAAGATCGGTCAAACGATTCTGTAAGTGTGGGCAGATGGGTTTGAATTAATGTATATGAAGGAAGCTTTGGGTATATGAACCAGGCATGGGCATCCAGGCCAAGCATTCACTGGTGTGCACACCAGACACAACAATCATCTCCCATGATCTCCCAAGCCAAAGGTTGTGGAAGGTGACTTAAGAGTGTCCTTTAAAAGGGAAAGAGAAAAAATAGTGACATTAACCTTATAATGCCTCGGGGGGGGGGGGCGTAAATTAAGCTTTTCTTTTTTTTCTTTTTAACTTTTTTTATTGTATTGAAATGAACCCAAATACAAAGAGTGTTCAAAATGAAAATAGTTCAAGTAAAGGAGCAAAAGCAAAACAGAAGGATCAATACAAAGTGTTTCATCATGAGACCAGGTAGAATAGACTAACATTTCATTTGATAAAAGGGCATCCAGGTATGGGGGGGGGACGGGACTAGGTTATCTTGTACAAAAAATAGTTCAGGTAGAACTATTAAACCAAAGACAAGAAGGTGCATTGTATTTTAGTCATAAACCTCTCTAAATAAAATCATATTTTAACAGAATGTGCCAGCCATGCAGTTTTCTGGTCATATAAGCCATGAAGTGCTATCAAATGGCAGCAATGTCTTAGCATCAACCCCAGTAATTCACAAATGATGGGTTAATTTATCAGAAATGGTGATGAATAAAGCCTTTTTGAACGAATTGTCCAAAGGAAAGTTAGAAGTACCTTTCCAGCTTTGAGATATAGGCAGCAAACAGGCAGCTATCAAGAGGTAAACAGTGAGTTGTTTACAAACACTGACAATAAGCATAACTTTGGATCTATTGACACCTCGCAGCCTAACATGAGGCCTATATCTCTTATAATCACTTTGCAAAAATTATGTACATAAGAACAACCCCACTGACTTAATGTCATCAGTCATGAACCACTTTCCAAGAGTTTTCTCTAATGTGGGCCAAAACAGATGCAAGAAGTTCTGAATTTTCCCTTTATGCAAGTTCTGCCTTCCTCATAGCAATAGTCACAACTTTCGAGGATTAGGCATTGGGCGGAATCCTTTATTCTACTTTCTATCTTGCAGTGGTGGGATCACAGGTACCCTGTTAGAGGTGCCTAGTAGGAAGTCTCTGTCCAGAAAGCCAGAGTGATCAGCAGATGGGTCATAGAGCCATAGAGCTTCCTCCAGTGGCATGGGAGGGCCACCCATGTAGAACTGCATCTTGTGATGGACCTAGCATCCCAGAATTGACCCTGTAATGCCTCAGTCCTCCAACACGGGGCCAAGAGGGATACATGCCCAGTGACTATGCCAAAGTTTATCTACATCTGAAATCAATAAGGTTGTGGTCAGTTTATGTTGTCGTGACCAGTTTCTTCAACTTTGTATGGTGGGCCTTTGCTCCCATGGGTGAGCACATTGTGAGTGGACTTCAACAAGAAAGCTGTTCAGGATAAAGCTATTGGAATGCAAAAAAAAAGAGGCAAGTGTATTGTAAGCAGAAAGAGTAACAGAATGCCAACAGGCCAGTTAGCACGTTTGGATCACCTATAAACACCCAATGCAGAAAATCCAAGTTTCAAAGAAACAAAACACATAGCAATATTGAGTAGTAAGTTAACTTTAAATGATAGGATGCAACCTGGGTTGAGTCCCCTGACTCCTTACCTCCCCAGCCAGAAACACCGCCTATGGGAATGGTGGTGGGATTGGGCTAAAAATCTTCCTTTTAATACTTAATGTATGCTTGCCGACAAAGGTCCGTATAGTAAAAGCTATTGTTTCCCCAGTAGTGATGTATGGAAGTGAGAGCTGGACCATAAAGAAGGCGGATCGCCAAAGAACTGATGCTTTTTAATTATGGTGCTGGAGGAGACACTTAAGAGTCCCATGGACTGCAAGAAGATCAAACCTATCCATTCTTAAGGAAATCAGCCCTGAGTGCTCACTGGAAGGACAGATCCTGAAGCTGAGGCTCCAGTACTTTGGCCACCTCATGAGAAGAGAAGACTCCCTGGAAAAGACCCTGATGTTGGGAAAGATTGAGGGCACAAGGAGAAGGGGACGACAGAGGATGAGATGGTTGGACAGAGTTCTTGAAGCTATAAACATGAGTTTGACCAAACTGTGGGAGGCAATGGAAGACAGAAGTGCCTGGCGTGCTTTGGTCCATGGGGTCACGAAGAGTTGGACACGACTAAACAACAACAACAACATGCTTGCACTACAATGGAGGAAGGGAGAAAGATGCAAGGAAGGAACAAGCTCTTTCCTATCCTGGAAAAAGGTACATAAGAGAAAGCTTCAGTCTTGGGAAATAGGTATTTATGCATGGACTCCTGGAAAGACAAGGTCCCTTAGAGCAGGCAGGCAGTGGGCATTTTTTATAACAAGGCTGTGCCCAGCTGAAGCCTCTAGAGAAACCAAGATCAGCAAGGCAGGCCATGACACATGCTCAAAGTCTTCTTATCTTAACAGAGCAAATACACACAGCTCTCTCTTCCCTGCCTGCAAATGATAAAGCGATGGAGGAGTGGAAGCAGACTTAAATAGCAGCTTTATCACCCCCTCCTATTGGGGACTCCTGCCCTGTGATCTACAAGACCCCATCTCCAGTGGAGAGACCAATGCACATCTTATTTCAAGAAGATGGCAAATTCACCCATGCTAAAGAGCAGGAGTGGCATTCTTTCCAATATAAGTGTAATGGACAACTTGCTTTTCAGACAAAAGTTAAATAAGGTTGCATGCTTTTTATTGCTGGAATGCAGTGTAGTTTTCAAGGTGGTCTGGGTTTTAGATGTAGGCTAACTCAGCTGAATAAGTGGCCAATTCCCACGGTTGCTATTAGAAAGGTTTGCCTTGACCTCAGAATGAAGAGGGTCTAAAAAAAAAGTCCATCAGCATTGATTTACTGAGGATTTCTTACATACCACAAATCTGGCACATCATTAAACTGAAGGAATTAATATTAAATTTATTGATCTAAAAGAAGAGATAATGAAGAGGATACAGTGATACATCAATAAATAATGACCTAACAGGAAAATGTTCTAAATAACTAAAAGACAGATCACTGGATACAATCCCGGTATTATAAATTTAGGATACTTTTTTGCCAATAAGCACAAAGGAGATATTAGCGTCTGGTGTCCAGTAAATTATTGCCTTAATTAAAAAGCATAAAAATTGAATAGCAGTGCAGCTGAATTTGATTGTTTCAATAATATTGAGCAAACCTGCACAACGATGTGAGCATTTTCTTTCCTTTTGTACCTTTGGTTTATGAAACGAATGCTATTTCTTTCTCTAAAAAAAATAACATTTTTCTAGGATGTGGAGAATGCTCAGCATGAGATTAAAATAACTATATAAAAAGAATCAGAGCAGCTTGGTGAACCCAAGAGAAAAATGCATCCCTACAACAAGCTTGCCATCTGTTGTCTGCTTGTTTAATGAATTTATAAATGCTGGTGGTTGCTGATTATTTAGTAATTGCTAATAAAAAAATACAAAATATAATTGAAAAACAAGAGCATTTGTATATTCAGTTTTAGTTTTAATCTTTTGGCAAAGTTATATTGCAGCTCACTTTTTGGATACAAGCCTTCCCTTCCTATTAACTTATGTCCTGGGCTCCCCCCGACATTTAATTTAAAGTCATTTGCACATTAAATAGAAGAAAGGCTCTGCCATGCCTAATATTTGATGAATCTGAAGGCAGGCTACTTATTAGTATTTCAGCATAGCATGATGTATCCTCCAGATTCCCTTGTGAAAGTTAAGTGAAACATCTTGTTTGGGAAACTTCTTACAAGTGGCTCGCATGAGACCTTTGGGTATAGGGTGGTATAGAAAACAAACAAACAAACAAACAAATAAATAGCTCGAAATTCATGGTGCAAAATTGTGGCACCATTGTGTTCTCTTAGAATTACTTTTATGAAAGTTATATGTCAATGTCAATAAGCTGTGGGATATTTCTGGAGCAATGCACAGCTGCATTAAACCAGACATTTATTAGAGTTTGGTTGGGCCAGTATCAGTAAATGTTTGAAATGCCTTTAGTTTAGTGAAATAGCTAAGTTTTCTAGATTCCAGGGTGCTCTTCCAGAAACTCCAACATTCCCAGCAGAACAGCAAAGCAACTGTTTTCCTGTTCTATTAATTAAAACTGCATAACTGTGCATTACCAATGTGTCCAACATATTCATTTATATAACCATTTTAACATGCCAAATACTTCATTTCCTTATTTTTATTGCCAATTAATTCATGTTCATATTGCATAGATTTGAAACTGGAACTAAGAAGCATTCACTTCTCTTAGGTCATCAATTGAATCCAAAGTTAAGCTGTGATTTGATCCTTTTTCTCTCATAAATCCAAGACAAACAGTGGTACCCCAGTCCTGCTAATGCTGTGAGTGATGGAGAGGTCCTATTGGGTTACTTCATAATTTTCTGTAAGACTAATTCAGAGTTTTCTGGTTTGATGTCTATGTACCCTAGAGCAAACAGACTGTGGGTTTATGTTTTTGTTTTAGTTTCCCACCTCAGATGGAGCCAGTGGTGTAGCGTGAGGGGTCAGGGGGGGTCCGGCCGCACCGGGCGCAACATCTGGGGGTTAGGGTTAGGGGGCGCAAATCCACAGGTTAGGGGGCGCAAATCCATGGGTTAGTGTGCACAAATTACTTGCCTTGCCCTGTGTGCTGACAACCCACGCTACGCCACTGGATGGAGCACATTAAAAATAACGCTTACAAAATTATTATCAGCATATCTATGCACTATATAATAGACGGTTGAGATGATTTACGCTGTATTGAAAAATACTAAAAGGTGTATATCTGATAGGAGCAAATATCTTTGAACCTTCATGACTCTGTATCATGAAGAACTGCCTCTGGTGAGAACCACTCACAACTTAATGACTACATAAAAGCTTGGATGTGTACAACCCACTGTGATTAACTCTAGATCCTTGCAACATGACACACAATTGCTTGTTTCCAAAGGCCCTGATGTGCAAATGGAAGTGGCTAGCCCCCCACTATCTCCCTCTTTCATGGCTCCTGCAAATTGCCTCCAGGGAACCTCCCCGTCTTCCTTTTCAGAAGGCAAAATGAGCTGCCGTCAGAAGGGAAATCTGTGTGATTACCCTCTGTGAACAAGGGTGTCTCCTGCTCACATGCTCAGATCATTAGCTCCAAGCCATAATCTGGCGTACATGCCATGGGGAATCATAATGAATCACAGTGTGCTTTTCTGTTTCCTTCAGCCTGCACATGCAGTCAAAAATAAAAGCATGCCATTGTCCCTTAAAAAGAAGCTAACAGCTGTGTTCTCTCCCCCCCCAAAAAAAGCTCAACAACTCTTGTCAGTCCTCAGTGACAATGGGTAGATCACTGTAATTTATTTTACACTGGGAGTAGATCACAGTCTCTTGGGAGTTGGATGGGCCTGATGTAGGGTATATATATTGTATGCCACCATGTTCCACTTTCATAACATGCTGAAGTATGGCTTATATATCCTGTGTGCAGCCCTATTCAGGGAAGTTTTTAATCTGTGATATTTTAGTGTATTTTTGGTTTCTATGGAAGCTGCCCAGAGTGGTTGGGGAAACCCAGCCAGATGGGCGGGGTACAAATAAAAAATTGTTGTTGTTGTTGTTGTTGTTGTTGTTGTTGTTGTTGTAAGGCACAAGAATGTGGAAAAGTATTTTTTTTTAAAAAATGCATTTTTAAAAGGATACCACTTGTTAAGAATTTTCCTATGGCATGTGCAAATAGAATCACATCCATATGTTAGTTTGATATGTTATACAGTAAGAGATGCATATGTATAATGGGTTATATCCCATTATACATGGTAGTCCTACTTAAAGAAGACCCATTGAAATAAATGTACTTGCTATGTAAGTCCATTTATTTTCATGAGTCTACTCTGAGTGTGACTATATGTATAAGAAACACACACTATTCTGAAGGATAGAGTAAAAAGCTGAAGATGCTTATCTAATACAAAGTTTCAGCCTCCGTGGCCTGGGGCATTGTGCAGCAACAATAAAAAGTATCTAATTGCTGGAATTGACATATTTGCTTAGCAGAGATTATTGTCAAAGCACAGACTTAACGGCCACACATTTCAGTGACTGGGCATTGGAGCAATCAACAATAATTCAATTGCTAAGTCACATACCTAGATGGCAGAGGCAAATTGTTAGTGGTAGCATAAATTTCACATAGAACCTAGTTTGATGGAGGTTTTTTGTTTGTTTTTTGGCTGTTTCTCTTTGCCATGCTTGACAAATAAGGCAGATATTATTCAGCACATTTTTAAAAGGTTACAAATGATTTGCTTCATATTTTTACATATCTCTTAGATTAGTGTGTTCTCAGGGATGTCTGATGATTCTGAGTGATTATTCTGGTGCTGTATTTGTTTCCATTGAAGTATTCCTAATTAAGTTGGTTATGTTGTCTCCTTGATTTTTGTCTCTGTGGTAATGCAGTAGTGTCACCTTTTCAAAATAGGTATTTGTCTTATTGAAAAGTTTTATTAGTAAATCAATGGGCACCATGTACCAGAGGGTATCTGTAAGTCACCTTGTGATTTGGGTGGTACAGGAGAGGAGAGAACAAAAAAACAGAGAATATTAAATGGAACATTTAACTTTGACTAAATCAGATGCAGCTAACTGACCAACTAGGGAGCAGTTAACAGTCAAAAATGGATGTTCATTGCTTGATTATCACAATATTAGGTAATTCAAAGCTAGCGGTGTAATGGTTAGAGCATTGGACTGAGACCTGGGATAAAGGGACCCCTGACCATTAGGTCCAGTCGTGGCCGACTCTGGGGTTGCGGCGCTCATCTCGCTTTATTGGCCGAGGGAGCTGACGTACAGCTTCCGGGTCATGTGGCCAGCATGACTAAGCCGCTTCTGGCCAACCAGAGCAGCGCACGGAAACACCGTTTATCTTCCCGCTGGAGTGGTACCTATTTATCTACTTGCACTTTGAAGTGCTTTCGAACTGCTAGGTTAGCAGGAGCTGGGACTGAGCAACGGGAGCTCATCCCGTCACGGGGATTCGAACCACTGACCTTCTGATTGGCAAGTCCTTGGCTCTGTGGTTTAACCCACAGCACCATCCGCGTCCCATGACCTGGGATAACATGGTTCAAACCCTCACTCAGCGTTGAAGCTCATTGGGTAACCTTGGGCCAGTCACCATCTCTCACCCTACCACACATGGTTGTTGTGAGAAAAAATGGGGACAAGGAGAGCCATGTACACCACCAGCTTGAGCTCCTTGGAAGGAAAAGTGGCATTTAGTTGTTGGTGTCTATCTGTCCCGAGAGACAATGCAGTGCGCCTCCAGAGTCAAACCACTGTGTTAGCAGCACTGAAGTGACCTTCCTAAAATATATGGAAGTCCTGGACTCCCTCTTGGCCTTGCTGATGTGGTCCAAAGGAAAGCAGAGCAATATGTTTGGCACCAGTTTGGCTGCAGGAGTTGCCAGAAGGAGGTGTACAAGTCACCACCCAGCTTTCTTAGGATTTCTCTGGATTTGTTTAGGGTTTACCCCTTTGCCTTTTCTTCTCCTGACAATATCAAGCAAGGCAGCAGAGGTTTGGATCAGCGGAGGTTTAGGAGAGGTGGCATATAATACCTCAAACAGAAGTTACGCATCTCTTTTCATATTGACTGCAATGCTTTTCAACTGTGGTAATACATACTGTACAGTCAACAGTCTGCTGTGAGTCGTAGAGGGATGCACACATCTGAATAAATCCTTAGTGAAATATATTGCATCCATTCTTGCCATTTCTTTTCTAAGAGATCTGGGAAAGAGGTGATGCCACGGAAAATGCTGAAATACTGACTACAGGGAACAGAAGTAGTGTTCGCACTTCGACTCTGCATGGGGTTTCAGAATTTGGATCCACCTGGGCCACAACTGGTCTGCCACTTTTCCCTCTACCATATTGGAAACGGTAGTGTGGATGCATACTTTGTAGATTTGCAGTTGTCAAAGCCTTAGCTTAGTGTAAGTTGATAGTACATATATCGACATCCAGGACAGAAGCCAGAGTAGAGATGAAAGAATATGTACAGGAGTCAGGGGCAGTAAAAGGGAGTATCAGTAGTGACAGAAAGCTTGGAGATCTCTATCTTTATTCATTCATTCATTTAATTTATATCCCACCTTTTGCTCCAAAGGAGTTCAAGGTGGTGTACATGGTTTTACTCTCCCCAATGAGGCAGGTTAGGTTGAGAAATAGCGGCCAGCTACTGCCTGGAGAAACAACACCAGTTCTCTGCAGAATAACCTGTGGTGACCCGATAGCAGCAACAAAAACAAAGCTAATAAAGGGCTTTTTGGAATAACTTGCTGCATTGTTTTTGCTGTATGCTCCAATGCCACCCCCAATAAAAACTGGTTACATGAAGGCATTCCCACAATGGATGAATCATGTTCGCAGCCTCTCCAACAATTTGGTGATAGCACGCTCTGTTAATTTTATAAGGCTGTGTTAACATTTTGATTAGAAAACTAGCAATGATAGAGGTATGTTGTGAATCTGAGGGTTACATATAATGTGTTCAGTTTATAAATGCTGACATTATATTTCTATGGTCAAGATAAATGCCATGAATGATATTAGGAGTCCAAGGGCCACCTGTGTAATATGCATGTTTTATAAATAATATGGTTTATTTTACAACAGCCCGTATTCCATCACTGCTAGAGAACAGCTTGCAGATTTGTTACAGAACATACTTACAAATACATGCAACATCTTAAACAATTGGCTGCTCACAGGCTATTTGGAGTAGTGTAGTAACTTAATTGAGATCTCAATCACCCCTTGTATCTGAGGGTTACAATTTCCCTGTTTTGTAATTAACATAATTTGTCAACTTAGAAAATTCTAGTTATAACTGACATACTTTTCAACACATTCATAACAGCTTGTGTGCAATATCCAAAGAGAGGGAAGTAGTAATTAAGTCCCATTCTGGGACTGTGTAGACCTCTTCAGCATCACCTTTCTGATGTATGATAAGGTACATATTGTTTTATGTACACAGCTCAGAATATTTTTTTTATATTAAGTGGTTCATTTTTCCCCCAAAACAAAAATAAAATAAGGGAAAAAATTGACATTGGTATCTGACTCCATTTTCAGTTCTGAGACCTGAGAATCACATCTTTGTGGGGTGGGGTGGGCAGGGCATGGATTGACAAACCAGGCTGTCATTCAGTGTTAGGCAATTAGTTGCTATTTTACTGTAAACTGTGTTATTTTATTTATTACATTTTAATGCCACCTTTCCTAAATATGCTCATTTTTCTCCCACTGACCCATTTTATTCTCAAAGCTGCTGTGAGGCTGAGATATTAGTGACTGGCTACCAAGTAAAGTCACCAGGAGGTTTTGCAGCTGCCTGGCTTTTCAAACCAAATCATTCCTGGTGCTGTTTCATTGCCAGTATATTCACATTTGATCCAGTTTGCTTATCCTTAATTAATCTTTGGTCTCCTAACCATTACCACTTCTGCTGCCTTCCTTCAGAAGAGGGGGACCGCACAGTATTCTTGTTAGTTGTTGCCATCTTCAAAAGCTACCATATAATGTTCCATGCAGCTATCTTTTTTTCTTAATCAGTTGATTGGGTGTCAAGTCGATTTTCTGACATACCACTGTGCTCATGGAACTTAATGATACTAACAGATGAATATCATGAGGCTCATATGTCTGGTTTGTGCCATAGAGATAGTTCAGAGGTAGCAATAAAGGCCACTGAATTATTCATTTAATCTGCTAGTTTTTTTAATAGTTAACATTTTTCTGATGCTTTTAGCCTTCTTATATTAGACAAAGACCAACGACCACATCTGTATGCCCTTGGTAATTTATTCCACAACCCCAATTCATACTTTGTACTTGACACTGGCTCCTTGAAATATCTGTTTTTCTCCTTTCCCTTCTGAATTGTATACTTCCATGAGCTCTTCCCTTAATCTCTGTTCTAGGGAGCACTGACCTAGTTTCTCACATTCATCAGTGGGCAGGTTGCAAAAAAATGAGAGGAAGAACATGTAGCTCTTTGTGGTTAAGGTTGCACCAGGTATTTCTGGATCAGAATGGTTTTATGAATTCCCTTTTCAGTGAGGATCTGTCAGTCTACTTCCTAGCTTGCTTTAAATTGCAAGCTAGTGTCTTACTCATTTATAAAATTCCATCATCTTTTCCATAAAACACAAACACACTTCACTTTAAAAAAATTTTTAAATGACTGCCTATTTGAGCAAAATCCAAGGTTTTATTTTTGACATTTAAAGCCATAAAAAGCTTGGAACCAGGATAGATAGCAGACTGTCTCCCCTTGCACAAATCAAGACAATTTTTAAGATCTCCCGAGACCCTGCTGGTCATTCCACCATCAGCAGATTTCCATTTGGTTACAACATGGAAGTAGGGCTTTCTTGGTTACAGTACAACCTACCCTACGGAATAGCTTTCTCGGGTAATTCAAGAGGCATAGTCAGTAAAGACCTTAGGAAAATAGGACACTGCCTTTTACTGAGTCAGAGCATCTAGCTTAGCATTTTCTACACCGACTGCATACCCTCCCAGTGTCCCTGTTTTCCAGGGACAGTCCCAGAATTACAGAAGCCATCCTGGTTTCTGGTTTGATCCTGGAATGTCCCTGTTTTCCTTTATCCTCCCCTCCACATCTCAGAGAACAATTAAAAATGGTGTGTGGGTCTGTGTAAGTGCAAAAGCAGAGTCCTGTTTATACTGAAAATAAAAGTCCTGTACCAAAGGTGAAGCTGGCATACAAAGCCCCTCCTATACCTTTGAAAGAAAATGCCACCAATCCACTTTAAATTCTTTAATTGTAATGCTTCAGCAGCCAGCCATTGTTTTAGGAAACAATGTGAGTGGTCACATTCCAGCCAGGCAAAACCCTCAAGGAGGATGCAATGCACAGCCTGGAAAGAGGGGCGTGTTTAGGGAGGACCTGTGATGTGGGAAGAGTCCCAAGCGCCATACAGAGAGGTTTAGAAGTGCACATTTGAATTTCCCCACCCCTACTGTATGCTTTATCAGGAAGTAAGTCTCGCCGTGCTCAACTAAGCCATACTGGGAGGAGTGCTATGTGCTGCTAAGGAAATTGTTCTGCCAGCACAAACATTTCAGCTTGCCAGATGGAATGATCTCCCATCTCCTTTCCCCATCCACTGTTCTGGGGCTTCCCCACTCCCCGAGCCAATTTGGTTGGTGGGCTGTATGGGGCAAGAGAGAAGCTCCATTAGAGTATCAAAAGTTGTTCTACTAGCTTCCACTAGGGCAGGTACTAGGAACCTTTGGCTCCCCTAATGTTATTGAACTACAATTCCCAGCACTGGCCAATCTCGCTGGGGTTGATGGGGGTTGTAGTTCACCACCATTTGGGGGTGTTTCCCATACTTGCACCAGTGGGACGTATTAGTTGCCTCTAGTCTGCTGCAGTTATTGGGGATTATTCTTCCTAGGTTGCTGGTGGTAGGGATGGAAGCCCAATTACCTCTTCATCTAGCAAGGCAGAATATCCAAATGAACAAGAAAAACATCCTCACATACTTTGAAAACTGGAAACTCTTTCACAAATATTCACATATTTTTACTGCTACTATATTACCATTGGCCTTTTGATTACTGTTATCATTTGTCACTAGAGAGGAGAAATGGTCTGGATATGTGAAGAGATAAAAGGTTAGATATGTAGGATTTTTTTTAATTAAAAAAACCCAAATGTTACACAACCTAAATATGTTCCTTATGATCACTTTTTTATTATTTGTTACCAAATAAGCTTAATAGCAATTAGTCTATAATTGCTCTACCTGAGAATAAGCCCCATTAAACACACAGTGGTTATTAGTTCTGGGTAAATATGCATAGGGTTGTACCATACATATATTTATTGTAGCAATTAAATTTGTAATTTACCAGATTCATCAAACTCGATAGATTTCAGTGTCACGCCTGTATTAATACAAAGTATTTCTGAGATCAATCATACCCTCTCGTACCGGCTTTCTGTGTTTTTTTGCCATCTCACAAACTCAAAAGTCCTGAGAGAATCTTACTGCAAATATGGTTTAGCTGATTTTTATACAGTTGAGATTAAAGTTTTCTTTAATCTGCCAGCTCTGCCAGCATTCTTAAATAACATTAAAACAAAACAAAACAAAACAAAACAAAAACACCGAGCTTTCCTGTTCATAGCATGTTGAAGGCACCACAGTTAGCAAGCCAACCTGTTTTTAGTTGTTTTTTTAGAAAGTTAAGACACAAGCTTCCTGTCCCCCCAAAACAGTACTTCTGTCTTGACAGGATTCAACCTCAATCTGTTAGCCGCCAGGAGGTACTGAGATGGCCAGGGAAGTTGGATCCTGATCCATGTCTGGTCCTGGCACAAGATGGCACCAGGCAAGACCCAAGCATTGTGCCCACTCCAGGCTGATTTGTTTATCTGCTTGCTCCTTACCTTCCACCCACCCAGCAAGGTCAGCAGGGCTGTGGATGCAACAGGAGTCCCATCACTCTATTAAGTCATTCCGAGCAGTGGCAAGGGTTAGGATTGCACCCTAAAAAGAAAACCACACAGATTAAATCATGAAGGGGAGAGGCCTTTCGGCAGGAGTGCCAATGGAATCTTATAAATAAAACCATTGCCTGAAAAAGCACCAGAAATGCATTTAAGAAGTCAAATTGCCGCATGTAATGTGCTTGTTATGCCTGTCCATAGATTTTCCCAGGAATTGCATTAGAACCCTTCTTACTGTTTAAGTCAAGGCACATTTAAGAGTTGGTTGCTGTAGCAGCAAATGTAAAGCTAATGAGCAGGATTTGAAAATGTGTGATCATTCTTTGTAATGGGGGAAACAAATCTGTAATGCTAATTCTCCTTCATCTGGAAAAGCCCATGGCTACACAGAGGGAGTGGAATAAAGGAAGAGAGAGTACTAGCATTTTTATACAATAACGAAAGACATGAACAGTTTTTACTGTTGGTTGTCAAAACATTTTTGAAACTCTAGGGCCTTGAAAATTAGCTTGCTGTTATCACAGCAGTCTTCTGCCATAAGAACCATTATTTTAATTTCTTACTGTTGTTCCTGTGGAGAAATAAGGCTATGTAGCCTTTTGATTTACGTAGACCAAACGTGGTTATAGCTATAGCATGTATTTTAATGTGACAAGAGTAAATAATAATAATAATAATAATAATAATAATAATAATAATAATAAATTTTATTTATATCCCGCCCTCCCCAGCCGAAGCCGGGCTCAGGGCAGCTAACAACAATAAAACAGGATGAGCTCCTATCATCCTTGCAGAAAGCAGGGGCAAACTATGGAAACTATGCATAGTTTCATTGGTTCCCAGATCTTCTGCAAAATTGAGTATGAACACACGAAACTTCATTCCTAGTCCTACTACCCGAGAGCCTTTGTCCTGGAGATGTCTCGGTTTTCAGCATGGACCTTTCTGCATGCAAAGAATTTTCTCTGCCAATGAGCTTTGGCCCCTTCGTGGAAGAAAGAAAAAGTGGCTAGGATAGAGTAGAGTACAGGACTAATTTGTAAGGCATCACCTTTAAGTAGTTCTATAAATTGGAAAATCACGCTGCTTTCAGATAAGGCTTTTAATGTGATCCAACAAAAGATTCCACATGCCTGAAAGTTGTAGGTAATTTAATTTCAAAGATGTAATAACACATTCACATTAAAAATTATAATGGTGGGTTTTAGTGTGCTTGGTGTGTTAAACATAGGAACAGAAGATGGGAGACAATGATGCTGAGGATGGAAAAAAGGAGAATATATTACCCACCCACCAATCTTTCCTGATTTTACTCATCTATCTCTGGATACCTCCCTCATGTCTCCAGCTTTCAGTGATTGCCTTCCCCCCCCAAAAAAAAAAACCCTAGGGAAGGCAATGTGATTTCTGTTTAACCACCTTAAAATTGGTCTACCTTCGCAGGGAGCCACTGTATACCCATCTTTCTGAAATTTGGCAGGCTTCAATCATGCTTGCAGTTAGCATCCAATTGTAGCAGAAAATTAAAAGCTAATCTTTTAAAGAAAACAAAACAAAACAAGATTCTCTGCGCAGAACCCCACCACCACCACCACCCTTGCTTGAAGGGATCTGCTTAGAATTTTGGTAGGCTAGGGAGGGCTCCCTTGCCTGCAAATTTCTTCCACTTATGTAACAAGGAAAAATTTAATAGGCATTTGAAAATTCTCTATTATAGTCAATTAGGCCAAACAGAGCTTCAGATCTGGACGCAAATTACAAAATCAGATTGGAACATAGAACAGAACCAGATTGGGATACTTCCAAATGCCACAGAAGCATGGTAATTATTGTAGTGGCTTCAGTTCCTCAGCCAGGACTGCAGAACACTTTTCACTCAGATGCTGTGATTTGGAGACGGCAAAGGGGTCTGGTACAAAATGGGTGGGTGGAGTGTAGGAATTACCGTATTTTTTGCTCCATAACACTCACTTTTTTCCTCCTAGAAAGTAAGGGGAAATGTCTGTGCGTGTTATGGAAGGAATGCCTACGGGCGGCGGGGGGATCTGCTGCAGTCGTGAGCAGAGGATCCATGGTTCCCCTTCCTTCCCTCCTCCATGGCTAAAGCGGGAGAAGAGCCGCTGAGTGGGGAGGAGAGAGGGACAGAGAGCCTGGTTACAAAGCACAGATCCACATAGATCCTCAGGATTTTTGCACTGGGTCACCCCAAATTCACAATCAGATCACATAGCATGTCCATGGCTACAGCTTGCACCAAAAAAATCACGCACCCACTGTTTCGTTTAGAATATTTTTTTTCTTCTTTTCCTCCTCTAAAAACTATGTGCGTGTTATGGTCGGGTGCGTGTTATAGAGCGAAAAATACGGTATCTATGCCTATGGTTGACAGGAGTTAACATCAAAATAGACTTTAAGTTAACTGCTCTATGTTTCATGTGCGAAATTCATAGGTTTATTAGTTTTTGAACATATTTTTATTTTAAAAAGTGCAACCAGTATGCATGCAAGTCAGTGGATTCTCTGTCTTTCAGCAACTCTCTCCTATTCCTGGCAATGTTTAAAAATAGTTTATCAGTGTGAACCAGGAAATGACCTCTCCAGAATGAGTGACCTCTCTAGAACTCATGTATCTGACTCTTCCTGCTCCAACCACTATACCACACACACCCAGCTGCCTTGCCCCCTGCCCCAGTCAGTCAAGATTCTATGCCACTGAGTTAATATGGGACAGAGTGTGGGTTGTTGTTTATCTGCTTATGGATTTTTGCCAAAATGTTTTTCTTTCAATTCCAAGCCTTAGGGTTATCCCATGTGTACTGATACCCCTGTCTTGTGTGCAGGTGGTGCATATTTGATTCCAGTTCCATAAGCACATGAATACACAAATATGACGATGTTGATCCACATATACTGGAATAAGAGACTGAAGTTTATATACTCTAGCATTCTGTTTCTAGTGGCAGTCAGCCAGATGCCACAGGCAGGGCATAAAGGTGATGGGTGCCTTCTGTTTTTCTGCAGTAAGTGCCTGCAAATGGACCGTAAAGAAGTTCAAGGTCGTAAGACCTGTCCGTTAGGATGATGTTGCTACAGATAATTAGAGATTTCCTTTTGCTGACTTGTTAACTTCTGTGACTTGGCTTAGATGAATAATTGTTGACCTTGTTAAAAAGAATAACTTGCAGTAATGAAAGGGAAACATCAAACAGTATGTATTTGCTGCCGTTTGATATATTAATTGAGTCATTTTTTGTAACACAACCATTTCCCTTATTTGCTGAAGCCTCAACAGAGTGCATAATTATACCAGAATATAAAATGCTTGAAATCTAAAAATATTTTCTGCCTATGTACCACAGTACTGAAGATTCTCTTTTCTAGATCATTCCCGATACATATGCTTGACTGAACAGGATTGCAGCTCAGTTTAAAAGGGGTTCTATGAACTAAATATTGCATCATCCAAAGCTCTCTTTTTCCAACATGGAAATCTGTCATAGCATGAAATATTTTCCAAAAAGTTATTTTTTTCTATGTTAATCTGTAGCAAATATATATTGCATGATACTGTTTGTATTCTTTCCTTTTAAGAAACATGCACACAAAGCATACTTAGGTTTGTTTGAGGTCTGTTCTGTTGTTTTCTGCAATACAACAAATCTTTCCAGACAGTCCCCCAAAATGACTGTTAGCTGGTGTAAAATTTGAGGCATAATGAAATGTGAAAAACCTGAGCTATGCAACTTCACGAAAGAGTCAATTCACCAAAAACTAGGCATATTTCTTCTTCTTCTTCTTCTTCTTCTTCTTCTTCTTCTTCTTCTTCTTCTTCTTCTTCTTCTTCTTTTCTCTCTCTCTCTCTCTCTCTCTCTTTTTCTTTCTCATTTCTCAATATTTGAACTGGGACCAATGAAAATCTGTCTGTATGAATACTAGAAAGTGTTCTAAATCTTTTGTAGTTTACTGATTAACATCTTCATTTTAGTGCCATTCCACACCAGAAATAGAACTAGAACCTATATGTGAAAATGTCTAAGTCAATAGACCCTACATATGTGAGCTATCTGTCATGATGAAAGGGCAGACGTTTACCAGAAGGTGAATACTCATGCTTATTGTCCCCTGTTCAAATTAAGCGGTCTGCAAGCTTGAAGAGTGCAAAGAAGTTTAAAAGTCATTCCAGTGACCCACATGGCAACCTTAAGGTTAACATGGGTGAAATGATCCTGAAAATTGTATTAAACTGAAAATATTTACTGAATAAAAGTTAAATTCACCACCCCATTTCTATGAAGTACAAATGCCCGAAGCATCTCATTTTACAGACAAGGTCAAGTCTAACAATAACATGAGTTCTTCTTCCCTGAAGTGACTTCTGTAGAGCAGTTATATTATTGTGATAGGAATGGGGAGGGGAAGGACAATCAAACGAAAGAGGTCTGAGAACTACTATGTGAAAAAGCTAGCTGGTTCTGTACATAAAGACGACAGGAGTTTCTGTACAAGAAGAAAGTGTTTCTAAGCTAATAATAATTATAATAAACGTTTCCTTCTGAACTATGCTGAGTAGTGGTTTTTGGTGTGCACAGAATACCCACAACTTGAATTTTTATATCTGCCTTGATTTTCGGCTAGCATTAGATGCCTTTCAGAATGCACGCTCTGAAAATGCATTTGTTTGATTTTTTCCGCAAAAGACTGCAAATTGCTGAGCCCAGAGTCCCATAGACTTTGCAACATAAAAGGCATCCCTCAGGAAAGGAAATGGAAACCTCACTTGGAACTCCATTTCTGAGATTTGTGTTGGAACAGTGAAACATTGGCTCATTCACCAAAAGAACATGGGTTGTGGAATGTGCAGGAGCAGAGAGCATGATGGAGCAGCAGCACACACCTGACCTCCCGTTGATCACATCACTGTTGCTTACCGGAAAGTGTAAGGCAGGGGCGAGGCAGTGATGTGGCTGGAGTGGTGCAAATGCACTGGTGAAGTCAAACTCAGCATTTGTGCTTGAACCACAGCAACCTTGCCGCCACCTGGTCCCTCTACCTCCCATAAAACAGCGGCAACACAACCAACCAAACGTCAAGTGATCCTGCTTCTCTCTCCATCATGGCACCTGCTAATAGGAATTTGGTGTATTTGTTACAATAGTTCCTGGATGAGTGACATCACAAAACAGAGTCTTCTTTTCTTCTTTCTGGTGTGGTTTTCATGTTCTCTGAACCCTGTGAATTACATTACAGCAGGGATGTTCAACAGGTCAATCACGATCTACTGGTAGATCCCCGGGAGAGGTATTGGTAGATCGTTGTCGATCTATGGTTCCCCTTCCTCAGCTAAAAATAGAATTGGGCCTCACCCCGCCCTCTATTGTTGCACGCAGAAGAGGGAGCTTTTGCCGTGAGGCTGGTGGTTTCCTTAGCAATCTTTTGGTGGGCGACTTCTCCCCCTTTCCCCTAAAAAAGCTCATCAACTTTGACCTGAACCCCCACCCCAAAGGGATAGATCACTCCCAGTTTTTTTTTATTCTGTGAGTAGATTGCAATCTCTTAAGAGTTGGCCATCCCTGCATCACAGCTATAACTGAACTATAAATGAGACTTACATTAGCAAGGCTGCTTGCTTATATGCAACAACTGTTGTGCATCTTACTTGTCTGCTTTATAGTGTTAGCCATTGATAACCTTGTTATTCTGGGGTTAATTTTAATCTGTAAATCCATTAACAGTCCCCGTCTTGAATGCCTGAGAGACAGACTCTTTTTTTTACCTATGCTGCCAATGAGAATCTGACAAGGTTCTTGACTACAGACTTGACTTTCTTTTTGTTCTGCCAGAGGCAAAGTCTATCTCAGAATTGCTTTTAAAGCCCCTTTCTCCTCTTAGGATTTTGTCTGATTGGGAAAGGTGGGGGGAGGGTTGAATTTGTTGGGTATTATTTTTATTTGTTCAGTATTTGGATGCAAACACACACAATGTGCAGCAAGTCAAAGAATGATGATTAAGGCAATTCCTGTATGTATGTTTACTACTGTGTATTAGACTGAAATTTCTTCTACTGTATGTGTGTTGCTTTCTTTTTTATTTCACATTTTAGAGTTAAAAAAAGAAATCCCAATTATGAACTAGCTGTTTTGAAAACAGGGTGGAGTTTTCTCCAGAAACTGCCTTTGGGCACAATCCACTGAGACTTTATTTTGCACACATAAATGAATGGGGCTTGCAATGAAGAGAGAGTTCCCCAGGGTGCTGTGCTTCATGCCTCCTTAAGAAGGCCTGCATCATAATTTGAAAAATGTGGTAATGCATTGTTAAAAGCTACAGTGTAGCAGTCTGAGGATGAAAGCACTGCAGGTGTACAGCTTAATAGGGCTTAATTAAGTACCAGATGAATATAAATAAGAAGCACAGATTGTACACATTGACTCTTCAGGCAGGTAAGAAAATGCTGAGTCTTGGATCTTGAAATAAAGACAACTGGTGCCATATTTTACATGATCCTGTGTAAGTAACAAGTAAAAGGTATTTTATGCTAAACAATGAAGCAGAAAGGGGCAAAGGAAAGAGATATCACCTGGTTTAGCCAACCAGTCAAAGCCGTTTCCTGGGGTGTGGCTGCTGTTGCATGTTGATAGCTTATAGGAGCCACAGGTGAGAGCTGAGTGCAGGGTGGAGGCAGACAAACTACCCCAGAAGGAGCATGGCATGTCCCCCACCAGAGGTACAATCCCGCCTCTAACACCCTACAATCCAAACAGATAGTAAAATTGTATAATTATAAAACAGAGTCCAAGCCTCCGACTTGGAGTTAATATGTAATTAAGCCAGGATTCCATCACCAACACAAAACCTGAAGAGAGGGTTCAAGGAAGGTAAATTTAATTACTGATTTCAATAGAGCAATACTGGAAACATACTGCTGTGGGATAAGCTACTAAATATGCCATGCCTAAAAATTAGCAGTTGTGTGAATGGACTTTAAAAGTAAATAGCAAGGACAATGGGGAAGTACAGGCAATATGGATTGGGAAGATGATGAGAGGGTATGGGTCTTTGCCTCCAGTTGAGATCTCATTCCATATTGGGATCCCCATACCCTATTTGCATTTGAAGAAAAGTACCCATTTACACCAATGGAAGCTTTTTCTACCAATGCAAATTACATGCAAAGGGGACTGAAATCTTGATCAGGATTACAATGGGAACAAAGAGTTAACCCCCCTACCCATCTTTGCCATTGGACTCCTCATACCTGCTGCTTACTTTTTAAAAAACAAAACAAAAAACCATTCAGTTGCTAACTGCACGAATAGTGTCTCATCCACATTGGCCCTAAATACAAGCTATTTTTGACATTTCTTTTTTAAATAGATGCCTTGTTTCACCATAAAAGTGTGCACCCTTCTTGGATGGTTAGCATTCTGTTCAGGGAGGATCGGCAAAGCAATGAACAATTCTTAGTAAACGGGAAGGCTCTGAGGCTCTGACTGTGAGCTAGGGCCCTGTTGGACACATAAGTGGAAGGCAGAGTTTGTGTAAAAGTAGTTCATCTCAACATTTTTTGCCCTAAGCTGGTAGGTGTAAAAGCCCTTCCTGAAGAAGGTATAAATCTTCGGGATGTACATGTGCTGAAGTTACAGCACTGTGTAACAACACTAGCTGGTCTACATATAAAATAAGAAACAGAACTACATACAGATCTCTGCTCCCTTCAGCGATCCGGCCAGAGAGACAGGTTCACAGACTTTCACATATTTTGTAAAAGGCGAAAGATTTATACGATCTGAGGAGAAGCCAGAGTATACTCTGGTTTCTCTTCAGATCGTATAAATCTTTCGCCTTTGACTTTCACATATTTTGGCAGACACAATGACCAACTCTGACTGCCTGACACTCCACCACATCTCTCCTTCTCCAGACATGTCCTGATAAAGACACCTGTTGCTGGGGAGAATTCCCATTGCTAAGCAGGTGTTTTAGGTGTGCCTCAAGGTCGTGTTTCAAGGCTCATTGCAAGTTTATTTTGGCAATACACCAACATTATGGTTTGGGGCTGGGGGAGTATGAGAAAGCTAAGGCACCACTCCAAGGAAGGCCACCTTGTAAAACAGAACCACCCGGGATGTACTCTGCCCTGTACTCTGCCAAAGGAACCTGACCATGTGTAATCTCTGCCATCACCCTTGACCACTGGAAAATCTGTCTTGAAACTCGAGTGCAGCAACATCTGGAGGACCACAGGTTTCCTACCTTTGCTGTAAGGGAAGGAGAGACTAAATGGGTGTTCCAGGACAGACAGCATTTGTCATTTAGGGTTCATAGAGAGAGGGGTGGCATTTGTACACACCCTCAGAGCTCAATTTCCATTGCAAAAAAAAAAGTGTTTCACTGTAAGATCTGGCAGTTCTAAGTGAACACTTATAAAACAAACTGATACCTAAGGGATAATAAAAGTAATGCATTATGGGATCTGTAGCACTTATCCCTTTCCTAATATATACTTAAGAGTATTGTTTGGAAATTATCACCACCCTAATTCCTATCCTTTAGTGATTCGGTTCGACTGTTTGGTGATGTGTTAATGACAGGTATTATAATCTGACAGCATTGGTATGCAACAGAAACTAGCTCAATAGGACAAGTCATTTATCCAGAACGCAAGCAAAGGAAGTTTGAGAGTATGTCATAGAACACCCCTGAACACTGACTGCCTTTTAAGTGGCAGTGATGAAGGAACCCACTATAGCATAAGATCTGTATCCAAAGTTTATAACAGAAATTAAAATGTGTATAGAGATTTAAGGTAGGTTTGATCAACAGCTGCTAGAGAGAAATTGTGGGGGTTTCCCCCCTCAATGCATTTTTGCAAAACACACAATTAGTATAATTGGTATGAACATGATACATTTCCATTCAAATATTAAGTTTTAGACTCATACTTTTTAGACTCAAACTCAAAAGATATACTTGGCAAAATTACATGTTATGATGTCTTGTCAAAAACAAACTTTATAGCTGGAAAATATATTAATATTGATTTATTTAGTTCTTGCACCTGTATCTGCCTTTTCTTTTGGTAAGCTGAGAGTGGGTTAGATGTGTCTCCTGGAATGTCCTTGAAGACATAATACAGCCATAGTTAAGATGACAAACATGCAGTCAAACCATAGTTTAGTTCGCTGATGGTTTAAGCTCTGCCCCCAAGAGGCAAGTTTAGGGAGATACTACTGTCCTGCCTCCTGCTGAATACATGCAGAAACATAGTCTTACTTGGAACCGAGGCAAGTAATGGTACAGGCTTAACAACAGGCACAGTGGTCAGAAGTCACAATTCAGGAGTTCAGGTGCATGGCAAGATGTTCAGAACTGGATGGAAGTGATGAAAATGTCCCAACAAGTTTCCCCATCTCTCCTGCGAAGCTTTTAAAGATGGGACATGGTGTACTCACTTGCAATACTCTTTTGCTTTGCGGGAATATTTGGATTGCAAGCACACACTTTGTTGGGGTGGGTAGGTCTGCTCTCATCTAAAGGTGGCCCCTGGTTCTAGGTAACATGAATTTATCCTCCTGCCCAGGCTCCTGTTCAATTGCTGTTGCCTCTTTTTCCAGCTTCTACTGTAGCTGCCTACTCTGCAGGAAGAACAGAGGGGACAGCCAGCATCTCTGCTCCCTCTTCCAATACAACTGAAATTGGGTTGGAAAGGGGAGATCCTCCTTGCTCCAATCCAGGTTTCCCCAGTTCCTCCCGTTTCTTCCTCCTCCACCTTCTCTGTCTGAGCCTGCCAACTCAAGCTTGATTCCAAGAGTGCTCAGGGCTCATGTCATCTACATCTCTCAAGCAGTCACTGACCAGAATGAGACCTACTTACAGTAAATTCAACAATGTATCAGAATCATGTGCTCTGAGGTCATTGGGTCCACCCATCCACAGGTGAGAGCAATGCGCTTTTAGCTTCAGAGGAACCCATGAGGTCCGTGTGGGACCACTGATCACCTTCTGAAGCTGAGTATTTCAGATTTAGCCTCCAACTAAATGTAGAAACTGTAAATGCTAAGACTGTAGTCATCTTACTGGAATAAAAAACCCCACACGGTTATTTTAAAAGATAGATATCTACTCTTCTCCTGGAGGTGTAATGATATGAAGGATCTAATGCACAAATGCATATCCTTGGTTTTGACCTTATCAGAATCTACAGCAAAATACAGGAACCCAATGCAGTCTTCTTCTTACTTAAAGTTGAGTTTTGAACAGTGATACATTTTAATGCATCAGTATTCATTCCACTTTCTCCCTGAATCTAACCACAAGGTATTATTCTAAACACCACTTTAAGCAGTATATGACATCATCCACATGAGGCTTAACTGTTACTTAAATAATTATTAGTGGAATCATTAATTATTAAGAAGTTAGGTGATTAGTACGGGAATGTCCTCAGAAACTGTGGGAGGGAGGAGGTCACCAAAGCATTTTGTTTTGACCTGCTTGTGCCGTAAGGATGAATGTCATACAACACACAGTGCAGGAATGTGTGTGTGTGGAGGGAGGAGAAATATTGCAGCCGACATAAGAGAGAGAAGAGAACGATGATTTGTCATGTACAGAAGGACTGCAGGGTACATGACAGAAGTCACACAGTGTCCCCTGATGTAGGGAGAGAGAAATTGTGGCAGTGTCACTGACATGGAAGATTAAAATGTTTAAATGCTGTGGAATGAGGACTGGGGCTCACCTATTTAGATGAGTGATCGGAGTGGAAAGGAATGATTAACACAACATTTTGCCTATTATGATATGATAGCGGTGAATCAGGTCAAGGTAATGGCTGTTCTTTCATATTTGCCCTTCTCCTGGAAGTAGAAGCTCTATTTTAAAACAATTGCTACCACCAGCAGTCTTGTAAAAAGGTAAAAATAATGTTTACTCACTTGGAAGACTTGTTGAAGAGTAACAGATACAGCAGCTTTGTTCAGGCAGGCTTAAATGGTAATTCAGTTACAAAGGCATACTCCAGTCCAGGCATCCCCAAACTCGGCCCTCCAGATGTTTTGGGACTACAAGTTACATCATCCCTGACCACTGGTCCTCTTAGCTAGGGATGATGGGAGTTGTAGCCCCAAAACATCTGGAGGGAAGAGTTTGGGGATGCCTGCTCTAGTCTAATTTAAAATGGTGTCTTGGCATTGTAGCTGAGACACAGCAAATGTTCTCACATCTCTGGCTTGATGGGAAGTGACAAAAAAAGGAGGAAGTGCCCTGACAGTGGGAGAATATAAATAGCTACATCCTCCCACTGTCAGGGCACAGTGACAGTGCCTCTCACAGAGTCCTATCTAGCAAACGTACGTGAAAACTGTGAGCTTCAGCTCCCATCATGTGCCTATCTAGCAAAACATGAATTGTTGGTTTGACTGCATGGTTAATATCCCCCTGGTTTTCATCTTAATGTGCACATTAAGATGCACAGTATGTATTAAGCTTTAGTAATAAATAAATAAATTGCCTTTTCCTATAAGGAGCCTTGTACACCCTTCAAAGAATGGAGATTAAATTTTATCAAAGTGAGGATTCTGTTTCAGGAGTCCTAGCCCTCTCGACAGTGGGATTGCCTAATGTGCTTGGCACTGTTAAGGAACCTTGTGATTGAAACAGAGGTGCAAAATTTGATTTGTTTATTTATTTTTGTAGGTCCTATTTGTGTGTGTGTGTGTGTAGTTCTGGCAAGGTATGGACCAGGCTAGCATTACTCCGGAATGAGCACTATAACAGGAGCTCAGACTATCTATTTGAGAATAAACAGAAGGCTGCACATTATCTGAGCGCCTTGCCATGTCCCTGAAGTGGTGTTGTGATGATGTTTAGATGCTTGTCATGATCTGTTCCTTTTATTTGTGGGTGGAGATGACCATCAAGTGAACATAAAGGAGGCTATGATCCTTATAAAATGACACGTAATTTCCAAATTGGAAGAAGCTTAACAGTTGGAGTGCTCAGAGTAACTTTGCCAAGCTTCTTACAAATAGCAGAAGCAGCATATGCTGAGCTTTTGCATATATAAATGAACAGTATTCAGCAGCCTCCTACTTCGGAGAAGTGTTTGAGACTTACCATCTTGTAGATGTATTTTCTTGACTCATTACAACTTATTAGCCACCCATGCATTTTTTTAAGCTTTTCCTTTTGACATCAGTGTATATGCAGTTAAGACGAATGTAATAAGAAATAGTTAGAGGCACCCTATCCCCACATCTCCCATGCTATGGCAGACATTGGTTGCAGTTCACGGTTTGCGATAGCTTAATTTAGCAAGAAGATTCTGACAATGAAGCAAGTGAAAAATTGTTCATCCTGCTCACCAAGGTGGTGATCTGAGTGGGCCACACTTATTTGATGTACATCATAGGGCGATCCTTGACATGGCATCAACCCCAACAAATGATCAACCAGTAGGCAGGTTGAGTGATTCAGGATACTCACCCAGTTCCTACGCCAAAGCCTGCTGACATCTGTAATCAATAAAGTGATGGCCTGTTTCGATCTCAAGATGCTTTTACTTCTTTCTCCACCCTGCAGCCTACATCAGCGATATGTTTAGTGTGCCTGAACACGCAACTGAGGCTTCCTCACACCATGTCACATTTTCTCCAGTGTTTTCTGGGAAACTACAAGTGATAAGAATTTAGTACCTTGACCTTTCCCACATTGACTCATTTTATCTGAATAGAGGTAACTGAATAGATTTGATTTTAAAATGTCTACTTTGGTAATTCCATTTGAAATACATTGCACCACATGTTGATGTAAGTGATACCCTGGTAGGAAAGAAAGCTGGGTTCAAAGCATCTTGCTTTAATGGAAATATTCCTGGGCTTCTTTTCAGTTCTGAATGAAACCTAATTGGAGAACTCAATTTGCAGTTAAGTTTCTCCCAACTGTTTTCTGCTGTGGCTAACAAATCTACACTTTGCTAAAACCATTAGGTTACTCAAAATAATGCAGCTAATAATAGACTGGCGATATTTTAGCATTCCCCACACCACTTATTACATATACAGTGGTACCTCTAGTTAGGGATGCGGGTGGTGCTGTGGGTTAAACCACAGAGCCTAGGGCTTGCTGATCAGAAGGCCGGCAGTTCAAATCCCCGCGACGAGGTGAGTTCCCGTTGCTCGGTCCCAGCTCCTGCCAAAATAGGTACTGCTCCGGCAGGAAGGTAAACGGCGTTTCCGTGTGCTTCTCTGGTTCGGCAGAAGCGGCTTAGTCATGCTGGCCACATGACCCGGAAGCTGTACGCCGGCTCCCTCGGCCAATAAAGCGAGATGAGTGCCACAACCCCAGAGTCAGTCACGACTGGACCTAATGGTCAGGGGTCCCTTTACCTTTGTTCATAACCTCTAGTTATGAACTTAATTCATTCTGGAGGTCTGTTCTTAACCTGAAACTGTTCTTAACTAGAGGTGTGCTTTCGACAATGGGGCCTTTTGCTGCTGCTGTGCCGCCGGCACACGATTTCTGTTCTCATCCTGGGACAAAGTTCTCAACTCGAGGTAATTCTTCCAGGTTAGCAGAGTTTGTAACCTGAAGCGTTTGTAACCTGAGCCGTTTGTAACTCATGGTACCACTGTATCTCCTTTGAACTAATGAAACCAGTGATAAATAGCACCCATTTATAATTCACTTCAGAGAAAGAAATATTCTTTCTATTTTAGATCGGTGTTTAGGGTCCAGCTTTCCAGATCCAAAGGACACCATTAGCAATTACAAAAAAAAATTGTGCATATTGTTTTGAAAATTCAAAAATTAAAACTTGTATATGAGTGTGACTAGAGAATGATCATTTGAATTCATTGTGGATGAAGCGATATCTCCAGTTTTGCATGTTCCAAAATAAAAGGCCCATACTGTGGTACCTTAGGTTACAGACGCTTCAGGTTACAGACTCCGCTAACCCGGAAATAGTACCTTGGGTTAAGAACTTTGCTTCAGGATGAGAACAGAAATCGCATGGCAGCAGCAGGACGCCCCATTAGCTAAAGTGGAAACTCAGGTTAAGAACAGTTTCAGGTTAAGAATGGACCTCCAGAATGAATTAAGTTCTTAACTTGAGGTACCACTGTACAAGAAAAATACTCCATTAATGTCTTCATTTGAGATAGAAAGAAACAGTGATTATAGGAATTGCTTTACCTGCACAAAACTGTGTTTCAGATCCTTCCAAACAATGGTTTCATCAACAAACAATTGAGATGACAGTACACCATCAAATAAATCAGAGGAATGTTGCAAGGCAATATATAGCATTGCAGTAACACTGGCACATAGGTAGATATCCTGCATGTATTGAGTATTTAGGATATAAACCTATTTTTAGTATCACTATAAATACATCAAAGCTTTAAAATGCTGTTATTGGATATAACTATTAGAGAAAAATGTATCCCTTTTAGAAACCTGTAGAAAATTCTATATTATACAGCTCTTGGATCTTTTCAGTTTTATTTTTTTCACCTTGGGGTAAGTATTTTAAGCAGGGAGATGAAATAGGTAGTGATGTAATGTAAAGCATAAGCCTAAGATTTCATTCTGCTCCTTTCTGAAATATATCCCTAGAATACTATGATTATGCACTTTTCTGCCTCGAAACACATCTGGCAAAGTATGAGTAGTAAAAAACATCCATGGGAACAAACTGTCCATGGATATCTAAAAATTGAATTACCCATTTTCATGAATATTTGATCTGCTTATTACCTGCAAAATATTCCAGATTGGATGCCCATAATTTGAGTTTATTAAAGTGCTTGAGGCAAGGTTTTGTGTGACAGGTAGGCTGCAGTTCTGTGAAAGAGGAATTGTGCAGTATATTAAATTTAACTGAGTAGGCAGATAGTATGAGGATATAGACTCTTATGGTGTATTATTAGAACATTAATATTTTCATTAATGTACCAGAAATACATAATTTCTGATTTACCATTTTTCAGTGTGCGTATGCTGTAAGGGTTAGACCCAAAGGCAGATATGAATTTTCAGGCACAACGATGGATATATATATATATATATATATATATATATATATGCAGGTTTTGGTGTCTTCGGGTGTCTTACACGGGAAGACACCCGAAGACACCAAAACCTGCATTCCTATACCCGTGAAAATCTACGAAAGCAAATATATATATATATATATATATATATATATATATATATTTGTAGTCGATTACTGAAGCCTTCCCACACTCTTAAATGAGGGACATATATTCTACAATCTTAGTAGAAAGACAGAAATAAGAGGAGCTTTCTGTTCATAAACTTAGAACTAGCAAACAGATTGTATAGGTCTGTTGGGAAAGAAATCACTTCCCAACATAAATGAAATAAACTTAAATTAATTTGGAAAAATTGTTTTATAGCTAAGTCTACCTGGATAGCTCAGTTGGTTAGAGTGTAGCGCTGATAATGCACTACATTGCAGGTTCGATCCGACAGCTGCATATTCCTGCATTGCAGGGGGTTGGACTAAATGATCCTTAGGGTCCCTTCCAACTTTACAATTCTATGATTCTAATATTTAATCTGAAGTGTTTCCCATTGGGTTCAATTGGGCTTATTCCCAGGAATGCAGCCGTGTGTGTGTGTGTGTGTGTGTTGTATTTTAAATCCTTCATTTTAGTCATTTGGGTTTTATTAACTCCAACAGAAAAAAAGGAGACAAAATCATACATGGCTTATTTCTAAACAAATATTCTTCAAACTGTGTCTTACAAGACCCCAACTTCTACCTTAATAAGCACTTAATAAGAGGATTTGGGGGCAAAAATGAAGCTGATTCCTAGAAGGTTTTTTCCCCTGGATTTCAATTTTATTTTACTCATCAGTATCTATGAGAAGGAGGAGCTGCTGGTGATGATAAATGGCGTGAGAACCTAAAAGCACGTTGGTCACTGAGCAGTGCAATAGAAATTAATTGTGCTCATCCACTTCCATATATGCTAAACTGAAAAACAACGGCTATATTCTCTCCAGCTAGCTAATTTCCCTGTTTCCTCTCATTTATAATCTTAGACTCTCAATTTTTTTCAGAATTATTTTGCAGTTACTAAGGGCACACATGGGCTCCAAGATTTGCTCTGCATCTGTATGTTTTTTTTTAAAAAAAAATTCTGATCTGTTTCCGAATCACTGTGTGTCCTCTCTACCTCAATCTGCAATTTGGCTCCTACAGTTTGTGTCTTGAGGTCCCAAGACCCACCCCCAAAATAAATACATGGACACTTATATTAGTTTAAGTTTTGGGCAAGTTTTGGCCACAACTTTATTGAAATACAATCATGTGAGCGGTATTGGCTTAGGCATTGACTCCCCACTATAACTGACTCCACCTCTCAGGGTGATCGTCCAATGGGGTAAACCAAATGAAGGAGCAAGGTCAATGAGGACCAACCTAAGCTCACCCCGGGGTTCCTGTGGTCCTGGCATGGCCCTAGCCCCTCAAGTGGACTTCAGACAAGATCCAGGACCCCCAGATTCCTTTAACAGAATACCCAGTTCCTGGAGGGGCAGGTGATGGCCGCACCTCCCCTCCCCACAATCCAACTGAGCCAATGCCTAACCACCACCTTACAAGTTGTGACGATTTGCTAAGGGGTAGGTGAAAACCAAATGGCTAAAGCCAAACTGCCAAGTGGAAAAAAAATCCTACCCAGCCCCTGTTCCAAAACAGGCAACCCAAACCAAAGCAAGGCCAAGCAACTCTACCTAAACTAGGGCGGGCGGGCGGGTGTTCAGCAGTGCAAAGCAAGTGCCCCACTTGCATCATGCCACTGTTTTTAAAGCCCCTGGGATCATGCCACCTACTGGCTATTGGCTAAAACTGCCAGGACTTCCTGCTCCTTTCTCCCCCCCCCTCATTTTAACCCTGTCAGGTGAGCTCTTGGGTCCTGAGCGCGACTAGGACCCTCTGTTATGAGGTGCCCATATATATAAAAAAGCTCTGTGTTCTTCCTATTCATTATAAAGAGGAATTCAAAAAATGGCTCTAACGTTTTCCCCTTTTGGCCAAAGTGGATAGAATTTTCAGCTATTCTGACAGTGCAGGTAAATTTCAGGCAAATAGGTCCAGGGGCTGTTTGTGGGGGTAAGTAAAAGAGATTCACTTTCCTCTTATAAGGAAGGAGCAATAACTTGGCTCTTCCTTGAACGGCAGGGTCGCTGCTGCTGATTTCTCTCTTGTTTTTCCTTACCTTAAAATAATTAATACACGGCTAACTGGTTGGTATGAATTATTCCTTGAACATTTTCTTAAAACTTTGCAGCTTTCCATCCCAGGGTTTTGTTTCTTTTTCCTGGGGAGGGGGTGGTCTCTTTCTCTTTCTACCAAAAAACATTTAACATGCGCGCTAATAGTATGTATTCTGGCTTGTACATTTTAGAATCTTTGCAGGTTCGCACCAGCCTTAGCTTCCACTAAACTCTCTAAAGAAGTTGGAAACAACTCACTACTAGCTCTTATTATCAGTGTGTTTCCAGGTCCAGTTTATCGGAGAGTATGCAACATTATTAATAAACATAAACAAAAGTGAATATTTTAAATCATTCCAATATCATAATGAAAAGCGCACAGCAGCAGTACCCTTCTAAAACCTGACAGAATTTGTCTCATCAGAGGGCCTAAGAATTCTGAAATGTTCATCCAATTATGCCAGTTTCTTCTATATAACCTTTTAAAGATGCCCAACACAACCTCCCGCTGCCCTGAACTGAACCTATCTGTCTATAATTTGCCAGCTTTATCTGCTCAGCTTTATCTTCTTCAATATTTCAGACACGGTCCACCTTGACTGTATGCTGCCTCTTGATTAGTTCATGACTTGCAGTCTATGATTCTTTCCTAAATTATAGTCAATAACCTTTTTCAGAAGTATTCCCTCTTCTCACTATTCTGCCACTTCTGCCTCCTCCCTGCCATCTTCAGGCTTCCACTAATCTCTCTGTCTTCGGTTCCTCATTTGTCATAATCTCTCAACAAACTATTCAACTCTTCAGACCCGGCCCTGACTCACTGCTTCCATTCCACATCTCCATTCATGCTTTCCAGTAGAGGAATATCTCTGGAGAACAAAAGGGCAGGCAGATTTTGTCCATTATAAATGTGTCTCTTCCTCCTCTTCTGCCTGGTTAAGCAATCTAGTATACTTAGCACAGGGGTCCTCAAACCTTTTCAGCAGGGGGGCGGTTCACTGTCCCTCAGACCTTGTGGGGGCCAGACTATTTTTTTTTTGGGGGGGGAGAACTGCCACGGGGGGGGGGGGGGAGGAAGAAGAAAGAGCTTGAGTCGGGAGCCCCCACAGCCACAGTCCTCGCATTCAGGAGCGTGTGCAGGAGCCAGACCCTGTGACCAGTAGAACTTTACAGGACTGGGGCCTTCCTAAATTTGTTCTGAAGAGGCAAGGCGCGGCTGCACAGGTGAGGTAACTCACAGCACCTGGTGGCAAGAGCTGGGAAGGGATATAAGCTCAGCATTTCCCTTTGGCTCTTTGTCTTGCATCACGTTCCCTGCCTTGCTGCGTTTGGTTCCGTGACTCCTTGCTTCTTGATCCTCGGACCCTGACTTTGTGACTCCGTGCTTCCTGACCCCTGGACCCTTGGCTTCTTGACTCCCAGCTCTCTGACACTCAGACTCTTGGCTTCCTGGCTTCCGGACCCCCATTCCTGCTCCCACCCTGCCATCTTGCCCCTGGTCCTGACGTCCCTTGCCGGGACTTTGATCGCCCATGACACCCGCTGCGGGAGGAGGACCCAAGCGCCGCCTCCTCCTCTGGTTATGACTCCTCGCCGGCTCCCTTGGTGCTCCCTCCCCCTTCCTTAGGCCTCAGCCTGGGCAGGGATAGCAGCTGCCGCTCCCGATGAAGCCACCCCCTCCCGCCCCCCTGGCCCAGGCTGAAGAAGAAGGCACCCAGGCAGAGAGAAAGAGGGCTTTGGCCCGGCGCCTCTGAAGGGGGTGGGCAGCAGGCAGTGAAGGGAGAAGGGCCAACACTGGGGGCAGGGGGGAGGTCTACCGTCCGTCCGGGCACAGAGACCCCGCCTCCTCCTTTGCTTTCCCTTGGCTGGGAAGCAGCTACTCACCCAGCTCCTGTCCCCCAGGCTGGGGACTTCAGCGCGGGGTGAGAGCGATGACCAGAGCAGCAGCACTGCACACAAGAGGAAGCCCAGCTTCGGCTGCATCCTCAGCGCCAGCCCCACAAGCTCGCCAAAGTCTCCGTGGCCAAAGCCGCCGTCCCCCTCGCTGCCCCCTCCCGCATTGCTCTCTGCTCAGCCCCCCACTTCTGTGGGAACCATGGGCAGCTGTGTGTTGGCGTCAGCTCAGTGACTGAAAGGCCGCGTCGGAGTTTACCTCAACACGGTGTGCGGACTTACCAACCAGTCCCCACACCACTGAAAAGCCACATCGGAGATGCTTGCTGCCCCGCGCTGCGTTGAGGTAAACACTGATGTGGCCTTTCGGCCTTAGACACTTTGCGGGGGGGGGTTCAAATGGCCGTGCGGGCTGGATTTGTGACCCTTTCGAGCCGCATCTGGCCCCCAGGCCATAGTTTGCTGACCTCTGACCTAGCACCTCCCCCCTGTTCAAACCAGATACAAGAATTAGGAATCCTCAGGTCTTCTTCTCTTTCTCTGCTGCCCTGCTAAGCCCTAACTCTTCCTCCTTTTCACGCTTCCTCCTTCACTGTAAAGACTAACATTGTCCACATTAGTGCTATGGCCCTTTCCTTCCTCTTCTAGGTCTTTTTCCTTCTATAACTCTCAGCCCTTCCCCCCCATATCATTATTATAGAATGCTTTCCCAAGAGAGAAATGCCTAGCACTAAATCATACATTTTTAGATGCCAGGTATAAATATTTATGCATGTGTTTTTAAATATTTAACATTCACTAACTTTGCTGTTTTTAGTTGCTTTTTTGTTTTGTTTTGTATCCTGCCATTTTAATATTGTTTATGTACTTTTCCATTATTTAATTGTGATTTTGCGTTTGTAAGCAGATTTGGTATGCACATGTGAAAAGTTTTGGAAATTTTTTTTTGATAAGGAGGCTGTTATCTAATTCTCTGCTTTCCCATCTTATCTCCTTGTCATCTCCCCCATTATTTCCTTCACCACCCCAGCAACTAATCATTCTCTGCGGAACCCTTCACTATCATATTCAAAATTTTAAGCATACCATAGTTTTCCCGTTCTTTTATTTTTTAAAAAAATCACTAGAATTAATAGTGCTTTTCAAAAGCCACCCAATTTCCCTTTTCCCCTTTTGCTCTGAATTCCTCAACAGGGATCAGCAACCTTTTTCAGCCGTGTGCTTGTCCACCATCCCTCAGACCATGGGGGGGGGGACCAGACTATATTTTGAAGAAAAAAATGAACAAATTCCTATGCCCCACAAATAACCCAGAGATTTATTGTAAATAAAAGCACACATTCTACTCATGTGAAAACACACTGATTCTTGGACTGTCTGTGGGCCGGATTGAGAAGGTGATTGGGCCGCATCTGGCCCACAGACCATAGGTTGCCTACCCCTGGCTCAGCCTCTCCCACAGAATCTGGCTTCCATATTCCTCATTGTATTGAAACTTCCTTCTTCAAAAGAGCTGACAATCCCTTCACTGCCAAATGTTTCTACTTTGTCCTCAATATTCTTGACCTCACTGCTGCAGTTGATCTCTTTTATCTCAGTGCTTTTTTAAATACACTTTATCACTCTTTCCTATTGGGTCCCTACCTAGGCTTAGCTCACTTCATGCCCTACCTTTCTATGAATCTGTCACAGAACAAACCAATCTACTGCAATATGTCTAACGGTTCATTCAAAGTTTCCAGAAAAGGATATTTTTCTTTTGGAGTCAGGCAGACATTATTTCTTCTCCTTCTCTACACACCACACCCAAAAAGTTGTATAATGTCCCCTCAAGTTCACTGCCCAAGGATGGGATTTTGCAAAAGCAATATTTAAAAGACTCAGATATTTCATGTAATTGTCAAAGGTTTGTTCACACCACAGCTTCCTGATGTTTAGGCTGTGTACACATTACTGACTTAAAACACAGCTAAGTTGCTGTTTTTTCTCAATTCAGATTGAAGCTGGTTTGGAGAAAAACCACATGAAAACTCTGTATTTCCTAAACTACAGAATAGAAAAAAAACTGTGACTACCTTTGTGTGTACACCACTTCTCAAAACAGCACTGGGAGCACACTAGATATGTAGCTTTGGTGCGCTGCAATATTGATTCATAGAACCAGTACCACCTTTGCATATGATCATCTGCTTTTTATAACCAAGTGAGATAAAGACTGTACAATCATTTTGTGGTGATGTTTCTTTCTACCTTTAAGTGATTTTCTTTATTGTGTTTCCTCAAAGGTTTGAACAATTATTCTTTGAACTTAGTAGGCACATCCCCAAATTATGAGTAGCAACTTCAGTTTCTACTTTTTACTCTTCAATTTTTGTCTGTTAGAGCTAAAAGAGTTTAAAAAAGTTGAGTGTAACCTATCTAAATGCACAGTATATTGCCATGTTTCATGAAAAGAAATAAAATTGCTAATTCTTATGCTGCATTAGTTGATGTTAGAAGTCTTATTTTTACTTTCATCTTTAAGAAATTTGAAGCAGTGTCACTGGGTGATATCCAACTAAGTAATACACAGGGTAGACCAACAGAAATCAATGAACTTAAATGGGGCTACTTTGAATTTGACTATAACTGAATTTCACCCACTGAAACTAGTCAGCTCCTAAGGGAAAAAAAGAGGAGACTTAAACCAAAAGAAGTATTTTTGTAATATATATATAAATTCTGTGTTATGAAATTTTTAAAGAATGATAAGCAAAAAGAAAGACAACCTAATGAAAACAATACATCACGTGTAGACTAATTGTAGTTACAGTGTCTAAGTACATTTTGTCCTCTCCAAAATGACATCTGAGGTTGATGTGGTCTAGGAACACAGGGCTCACCCTTCAGGTGGGAGACACCGTGAATTAGAAGTGATTCATCAATCAAGTCTAGCAATAACTCTCTATCCCACAAGTATATCATCTCTCCCTAAAGAGGCTTTCCAATATTGTTTAATTTTGAAGTGAGCTGCAACTGCGAAAAAGATCACCAAGTCTATATATGAAGATTTTAATACTCATTGGCAGATAACATTAACAGCACTAAAATAAAGATCCCCAAGAAATCCTTATGGGTGCTAGCATCAGATGAAGCTCAATTATTCATTAAATAATAGTAAGAGTAGTAATAGACTGGAAACTTCGCACATATCTGAAAAACGGAACATATACCACACATAATTGTATTGCAGCAAAAGATAATACACCACACTGTCCTAATCCATGGTGTACATGAAACATTAAGATTCAGACTCAAAAAACAGATAAATGTAATCTGCCACAAATAAGTTGTTATGTTAACCATACAAAGCTGTTTAAGTCAACTCTCCTTTGCTCCCTCGCTTCCTTCCCCCACCTTGTAAAAAAAAAAGTTTGCTTTTCACGAAGAATAATGTTTGTACAAGACAGAGGTCTTGCAATTTCATTGCTTCAATTTGATACAAAATTTGATGTTGATAAGGAACACAAAGTAAAAAGTATCACCGAAACATTGTACAATCTACATTACAATCTGTAGCTACAATCCTGAATTCTGCAGTATTTATACATCATTTTTATTGATATATCTATATGTATATATTGCTTATACAACAGCACAGACTAGTGGTTGTTCAGCTATAGCAAGCATATGCATTCATCTATTATCCTCGATGTGAAAGACATATGGAAAGTTTACTAAAAATGGTATTACCCTTTAAGATTTAAATTGAAAGGATGTAGAAAGAATTCTAGCAGCTGCAACTGTTCAGTAGCATGTCCAACATTGTGAGTCATGTAATGTATTATGAAGTCTACTACATAAATTACAAAGGTAATTTGATTTAGACCACAGTAAAATAAAAAATAAAAATCCAAAATCTAAATTAGGGCAATACCTTTCTTAGGCTAACCAAACTGTTTACAAAATAGTATGAGAGCTTTCAAGTCAAGATGATCTAAGGGTCCCCGGATTGGTCCACAGACCATTAGTGGTCAGGGAGCTTCATTCAGGTGGTCCACAGCATTTTAACTGTGTTTCATTGCTTCTTTTTATTTCTTACCTGTTACATTTAACTGTACTGCAATTCAGATTTTATGAACTGAAGTGCAAAGTATATGAGACAAAAGAAGCAATATAAATATAATTAAAAGCAGTATGTCATTTAGGACAGTGCATTACAATGGCTACAACAGGCATAATAAACCTTAAGGGGTATGCCAAGTCTCAGGAGTTTCCAGGTGGTCCATAGGGCAAAATGGTTTGGAATCACTGGTCTAGGCTGATGAAGAACTTTGGATAATACAAAAGCTTTCACACTATTTTGTGACATTTTGCATGAAGTTGCCCTGATAAAGCAAGCTAGCAATTTTTGCAATATAACATGACCTGTAGTAGTTTTCCTTTTCCTTTTGTGTGAGTGATTTTTAAAAAACTGTTAAATCCCTAAATGAATTAGGAAGAGAGCATTGCAATAATCATTTTCATTCACATGAGCCTGCTTGGTAATTTTGTTTGGTTTCTAAGGACCTTGCCCATGTCCTGATGTCAGAATATGTGTAACCAGTAGGTATAAGAAAGAGGAAATTTTTAGCGGTGGCTCCCCAAAACTAGAACTGTCTCTCTAGAGAGACACACCTTGCTCTATCCCTGGTAATTGAAAACTGCATTGCACTCGTTCTGAGGATATTCTTCTCCATAACTAGTTTTTAATGATAATGTCTGCTTTTAAAAGCTGTTTTTTATATCTATATCTATTTCTATATAATATTTTTTTCTGTTATTCATTATTGGCTGTTCTATTTTACAATCTTCCTTGATAATGTTCTATTTAGAAAGGTGGGCTAAAATACTGGAAGAAATAAATGGGGAGGAAAGCATGTATATAAAATCATGTATCTAATAACTATACTTTTAACGATAGCAGCTAAATGAAATTGTGTCTCATTAGAGTATAATAGAACATTTTACCACTAATTGTAAATTATTCAGTAATTGGTAAAGATGCGCCTTGTAATTTTTTAAATTAACATGGGTAAAGTAATGATAATTAAAAAGCCAAATAGTAACTGTGAGTACTCCCTGTCATGCCATGATCCCAATACTGATCCTGTAACTATCTAAAAGCACTTCAGAACATGGCAATTCTCCCAGTATGTTTCTGAGCGCAATTCAAAGTGTTGGTGCTGACCTTTAAAGCCCTAAATGGCCTTGGCCCAGTATACCTGAAGGAGCATCTCCACTCCCATGTTTCAGCCCTGACACTGAGGTCCAGCGCCGAGGGCCTTCTGGCAGTTCCCTCACTGCAAGAAGCGAGGTTACAGGGAACCAGGTAGAGGGCCTTCTTGGTAGTGGTGCCCGCCCTGTGGCACACCCTCCCATTACAAGACTTATTTTTTATTATTATTACAAGTCTTCTGAAGGCAGCCCTGTATAGGGAAGTTTTTGATGTTTGATGTTTTACTGTTCTTAATGTTTTAATTTGTTGGAAGCCACCCAAAGTAGTTGGGGAAATCCAGTCAGATGGGGCATATATATATATATATATATATATATATATATATATATGCAGGTTTTGGTGTCTTCGGGTGTCTTCCCGTGTAAGAGTCGGGGTGTCTGTGCGACGTTTCGACGAGGTCTCACTCGTCATCTTCAGGCTGGTGCTTTCGGCTTCTTGTTACTGGAACAGAGCAGAATCTGGTGTTTGAGTTCCTATAAATACTGTTGAGGGGTGTGGTGTATAGCCTCCAACGTTCTGGGCAGAGAGGAAGTTCCTAGATTAGTGTGCCTCTTCTTCTTTTGTTCCTTAATTACTTGAGGGATATCTTGAGTGATTTCATGAGTGATATTCTGAATACCACTGGGTGGGTCATTAAGTGTAGATTAGTTGCTAAAGCTTTTGTGTCTTGACCTCTTGAGCTTGTGAAGAGTTTTTCTGAGAAGATGGCTGTGCTGCATTTAGTTGTGCTCTGGCTTGGCTTTGTGTATAGGGGCGAGCTGTGGTTTTGTGCCTTGTGCCAACCAGATCTGTGTAGGGATTGCAGGGGGGTGCAGCATCCGGAGGTGCCACTATAGTTTGGCTACTGGATGGAGTCTGTAATATGTCTGTGGAGAGGGTCTGGGTTTGGGTCTGGTGTGGTTGATTGGTGACGGCGTTCTGTGTGCTTCTGGTTCTGGTGTCGGTTTTTGTGGGGTCTATGAAATACCCTGCAAAGTCTGCCCAGCCACGTACATTGGACAAACAAACAGACGAATAAATGCACGTATCGCAGAACACAAGAATGCCGTCAAAAAAGAAGAAAAAACTTCCTCTCTTTTCCAACACATGAAAGAAACAGGACACGAAATTAATTTTGCAGATTCCAAATTGCTCTTTAACATGGAACATCACCACAAGAGAATAATCATGGAAGCCATCGAGATAGAGAAACACCCTCACAACATGAACAAGCGTGACGACACGTCCCGCCTGCCAGACATCTGGAAATTAGCCCTCCCCACAAAAACCGACACCAGAACCAGAAGCACACAGAACGCCGTCACCAATCAACCACACCAGACCCAAACCCAGACCCTCTCCACAGACATATTACAGACTCCATCCAGTAGCCAAACTATAGTGGCACCTCCGGATGCTGCACCCCCCTGCAATCCCTACACAGATCTGGCTGGCACAAGGCACAAAACCACAGCTCGCCCCTATACACGAAGCCAAGCCAGAGCACAACTAAATGCAGCACAGCCATCTTCTCAGAAAAACTCTTCACAAGCTCAAGAGGTCAAGACACAAAAGCTTTAGCAACTAATCTACACTTAATGACCCACCCAGTGGTATTCAGAATATCACTCATGAAATCACTCAAGATATCCCTCAAGTAATTAAGGAACAAAAGAAGAAGAGGCACACTAATCTAGGAACTTCCTCTCTGCCCAGAACGTTGGAGGCTATACACCACACCCCTCAACAGTATTTATAGGAACTCAAACACCAGATTCTGCTCTGTTCCAGTAACAAGAAGCCGAAAGCACCAGCCTGAAGATGACGAGTGAGACCTCGTCGAAACGTCGCACAGACACCCCGACTCTTACACGGGAAGACACCCGAAGACACCAAAACCTGCATTCCTGTACCCGTGAAAATCTACGAAAGCATATATATATATATATATATATATATATATATATATATATATGCAGGTTTTGGTGTCTTCGGGTGTCTTCCCGTGTAAGAGTCGGGGTGTCTGGGCGACGTTTCGACGAGGTCTCACTCGTCATCTTCAGGCTGGTGCTTTCGGCTTCTTGTTACTGGAACAGAGCAGAATCTGGTGTTTGAGTTCCTATAAATACTGTTGAGGGGTGTGGTGTATAGCCTCCAACGTTCTGGGCAGAGAGGAAGTTCCTAGATTAGTGTGCCTTTTCTTCTTTTGTTCCTTAATTACTTGAGGGATATCTTGAGTGATTTCATAAGTGATATTCTGAATACCACTGGGTGGGTCATTAAGCACACAGAACGCCGTCACCAATCAACCACACCAGACCCAAACCCAGACCCTCTCCACAGACATATTACAGACTCCATCCAGTAGCCAAACTATAGTGGCACCTCCGGATGCTGCACCCCCCTGCAATCCCTACACAGATCTGGCTGGCACAAGGCACAAAATTACAGCTCGCCCCTATACACGAAGCCAAGCCAGAGCACAACTAAATGCAGCACAGCCATCTTCTCAGAAAAACTCTTCACAAGCTCAAGAGGTCAAGACACGAAAGCTTTAGCAACTAATCTACACTTAATGACCCACCCAGTGGTATTCAGAATATCACTCATGAAATCACTCAAGATATCCCTCAAGTAATTAAGGAACAAAAGAAGAAAAGGCACACTAATCTAGGAACTTCCTCTCTGCCCAGAACGTTGGAGGCTATACACCACACCCCTCAACAGTATTTATAGGAACTCAAACACCAGATTCTGCTCTGTTCCAGTAACAAGAAGCCGAAAGCACCAGCCTGAAGATGACGAGTGAGACCTCGTCGAAACGTCGCACAGACACCCCGACTCTTACACGGGAAGACACCCGAAGACACCAAAACCTGCATTCCTGTACCCGTGAAAATCTACGTAAGCATATATATATATATATATATATATATATATATATATATATATGTTGTTCACATATAGTTAAAGGGGGGGGGTTGTCCCTTAACATATTGATCAAAAACAGTTTATACACCAGTATCAGATAAATTGCCTGATAATATTTTACTTGGTCAATGTGATATACCAGGAAAGAGATTTTTAGCATCTCTTTTATGTTCAGTTTGAACAGAACCTCCTGTTTCTGCGCCTGGATTCCAGCAGAAATGTCTCTTGTTTTATTTTTAGTCTTAATGTGTGCTTCGTCTTTGAATTGATGCTTGCAGTTTTAATGGGATTGTTTTACTGTGTTTTTTGCTGCATTTTTATGGGTAATAATGATCTTGTAGGCTGTTTTGTATGCAAATGTGTAAGAACGGAATGTAAATAAATGCTTATAATTATAATATTTACTATCATTCCAAGGATTCCATCCCCAGAAGTCAAAGCAGGCTTGGACAGTCTGTCTCTGCAGTCAAGGATAGTACAATACATGCTCAGCTTCAGAGGTTCCCTATGACTCAAATATGAGATATACCAGGAAGAGATAACTATGTTTACGCAAAGCACTCACCTTGCAAAGCTTATGAGGGTTCCAGTGGGACTCCTGCTGTTGCACCAGGATGTTTGCTTTCTAACAGCTTCATGAGGTGCCTTTTGCACCTTGAATTGGGAGCACAAATGCACAAAGTCCCAAATGCATCTAGTGACCACGCCCGTCTGCCCCCCCCCCCCCGTAAGTAAAGACTTAGATAAATAGCCGCAATGTACTGCATAAGACAACATTCTGACATTTTAAAATTGGCCACAGTTTTATTGAGGGCCCAAGCAAAATGGCTTTTAACTTCTGACATATGGCCTTTATCACACTGTTTTCAGATATGTGAAATCCTTACTCAGATAAAACTGTCAAATAAGGCAGTGCTTAATTAAACTTATTGTTCTCCCAGAGCATTAACTTTTTGCAGTATCGCTTGCTCATTGTCTCTTGCTAGTTACTCCTTTGCATAAACGATAATGTATGGATAAAACCTTGCTGTAGCAGAACTCAAGGCAATGTCTCTTTTATAAATTTATTGACAGCATCTAAGTTGCCCTGCTTATTTTGAGTGAAGGTACATCATATAGGGATCTAGCCCCTTTCACCATAATGACCTACTTCAGTGTAAGTAACTTGTGTTCCATTTGCCTTTCTCTTAACAGCGGCAACAATATTCTGTGAATTACTGTCTACGACTTTCTGTCACCCAGTCCTTTTACTGAGCCAAGAGATATAAGACTCAGTGTAACTGCCTCTCAGGTAATTGCTTAGGAACATCAAATGTATCCATACATTGAACAGAAATGTGTCAGCTATTAGCAATTGGCAAGGCAGCTACTTTCAAAGTGTCTCTTATTAATGGAAGGCATAATTCAAAGGATTAGTGTGCAAAATGTCTTTAAGATTCAAAGGAATGCATGGTAAAAATGTCTTGAAATTCAGGACAGAAAATATGGAACGATCCCTGATTTCCTCCCAAGAATTTAGCACTTTCCAGTTGTAGTAGGTAGGGATAGGGGAGCTTTTACAGCTTTTGTTGTTGTTTAGCCGTGTCCGACTCATCATGACCCCATGGACCAGAGCACGCCAGGCACTTCTGTCTTCCACTGCCTCCCACAGTTTAGTCAAACTCATGCTGGTAGCTTTGAGAACACTATCCAACCATCTCGTCCTCTGTTGTCCCCTTCTCCTTGTGCCCTCCATCTTTCCCAACATCAGGGTCTTTTCCAGGGAGTCTTCTCTTCTCATGAGGTGGCCAAAGTATTGGAGTCTCAGCTTCAGGATCTGTCCTTCCAGTGAGCACTCAGGGCTGATTTCCTTCAGAATGGATAGGTTTGATCTTCTTGCAGTCCATGGGACTCTCAAGAGTCTCCTCCAGCACCATAATTCAAAAGCATCAATTCTTCGGTGATCAGCCTTCTTTATGGTCCAGCTCTCACTTCCATTAGCATGCACCAGTTAAGACAATGAACATGAAACACATGTAATTCCCATATAATACCTCTATAGCCATGAAACCATATCAGGCTGGCACGATGACAAAATGCAGGAGTGACAGCGTATGAATGCATGCCTCTGAATACAATTTCCTCTACATAAAAAGCAAGATTTTATTTGAAAGTTCCAGTCCAGCATAGCCTTCTCACTGACATGGTAGTTTTTTTTTGTTTTTTTTTTTGTACTGAGGAGCTAATTAGGGATGGGCAAACTAATCCACTTCCTGTATGTGTCACTTTTACTTGTGCTCACTCATAGATCCATCCTGTCTCTTTTTTAAAAAATAATAATCTTTAAGTTTTAAAAACCCATATGGAAATTCACATTTAAGTACTTAAGATCCCATTTCCCTACCAACCCTTCACATGGCCATAGACTTGTCTTTTGAAATAGTAAAAGGCTAGACCCAGGTTTGTCAGTAGGCCTTTCCCTGAGCAAAGTTGTACAACAGGGAGTCACATTGCAACTTGAGGCATGCCATGACCGGAACAGATTACAGAATTCCTGACAGTCCACATTAGGCCTGAGGGTGGAACTGTCACAGGAGATACTCAGGGAATTTAGTCTTTGAGAATTCTGATACTTTCTAGCAGAACTTTCACTCCATGAACAAACGTATGTACAGTCATACCTCGTGTTGCGTTAGGTTCAGGTTGCATCTTTTCAGCTTCTGAATGCGGCAAACCCAGAAGTGTATACTTTTGAGTTTCACCCTGTGTGCATGCGCAGTAGCATTCTGCGCACTTTGTGCATGCTCAGAAACGTTATGCGTGCTTTGCACATGCGCAGAAACGCTCTATCACTCTCCGTGCTTGCACAGAAGCACCGCTCTAGTTGCAGACTTTTTGGGGTGCGAATGGCACCCCAGAATGGATTGTGTCCTCAACTAGAGGTACCACTGTATTGGAACTTTGATCTCACACCTGCAGAATGTTCAGGTCCAGTTTTCAGCTCAAACGTTCTATCTAGAATCGTATTTTGAGAGGGAAATGCATCAGAAATTCATATTTTGATAGAAAATGCAATTAGAGCTGAATCTGAAGCCTCCTGCCAGCTCTGTTGCACACAGTAACTGAGGCACAAAGATCGCTCCACCAGCCTGGAGCTGGCACAGTGACTGGTTAAAACTGATGCTATCATGGGACCAAACGAACCCTGGGCTGGCTCAGCAACAGCAGCACCTCACCACCTCAAAAGGTTCATTCTCCTGTCAGCAGCACATTCGTCAAGAAGGAGGAGGAACACTGTCACCAGAAGAGTGGTGCTGTCTCTAATACTCAGGTGGCAATTGGGGAGAAGCCAGCAGAGGCTGGTGGAGCTAGGCAGCTTCCTATTCAAGTCACCACACCCCCACCCCTGCCATCTCAGCATGAAGGGAGGCTGGATTCCTCAGCCAGATATGCACATTGCAAAAGAAAGTATATTTAGAAACTTGAATTTAAATACCTAGTTCAATCCAAATGTTTGTGTGCATTTCATTTTTTAAAATAATAATAATAATAATAATAATAATAATAATAATAATAATAATAATGCTGTTCCTTCCTTAATAGTCTGTGCTGTGGCCGTAGTCAGTAAATGAGCTGGGGTAACTTGCTACCTCCAGGTAATTTTATACGTATCTGTTTCTGTATTAATAACGATGTTTTGTGTTTCCCATAACTGAGCAGCTGTCACCAACAGGAAAGGTTTGCAGAGCTTTTCAACGCATGTTATACAGATTCACGAGTCACATGAATAGCCTCATTTTAACCCTCTGTTCTAATGAAGATATGCACTTATTATTCGGGTCACTTCTATTCTAAAAAGCTGAATCTGAAAAGTTTAATGTTCCACCAGATGGCAGTAAGTCTCCACCTACCCCAGCAGAGATAAGTGACAGTTTGGATATATCTTCCAGGAGGATTCTGTTAGCAAAACTGTGCAGGTTCATGACTAAACTTCTATGTTGCAACTGGTTTTTAAGTGAGGAACAAGAAACCACTACATAAAAGAGGATTTTCCTACATAGAGCCAACCTATGCAGCAAGAAATATATACCTGGTTCTTCAGTGTGTTGTGTATATTTGTTTTGTTACATTTTGAAAAGTGGATGATGTACAGATTTGCACAGGATTATGAAAGTGCTCCTCTAAATAGTCAGCATTATATTGTTCATACAAAGAAGGAATCAAAGGCTACTAAGTTATCCTGTGTCTGCATCATGCAATATGAATATGTCTCAAATGCACTGAGGAAAGTTTCTGGGAGTGCAGTGTCTTGTCGCTATTCCATTAACATTTTGAAGAAGGGACAATGAAGAGTGTGCGTGCTTTGATGTAGTGACTAAAAATAGACAGTTGTTTGGTGTTTTTTAAGGCGAAAGAGGTTGCCAACACAACACCCCAGTCTACACACTTTCCTCGAGCTAATATGATGCATATAAAGCAAACAACCACATCATGAACTGTAGAATTGAAGAGTTGTCATCTGGTACAATGAGAGCAATAGATAGCCCTGTCTACTAAGCAACATAGTCTGAGTGGTACAAGGATTCATTTGTCTTACCTTTTCAACGGAGGCTTCAATATAGGCTTCCTCAATCTCGGCCCTCCAGATGTTTTTGGCCTACAACTCCCATGATCCCCAGCTAGCAGGACCAGTGGTCAGGGATGAGGGGAATTTTAGTCTCAAAACATCTGGAGCGCCGTGGTTGAGGAAGCATGCTCCAATACTTTGGCCATCTCATGAGAAGAGAAGACTCCCTGATGTTCAGAAAGATGGAGGGCAGAAGGAGAAGGGGACGACAGAGGACGAGATGGTTAGACAGTGTTCTCGAAGCTACAAACATAAGTTTGACCAAACTGAGGGAAGCAGTCAATGGCAGGAGTGCTTGGTGTGCTTTCGTCCATGGGGTCACAAAGAGTCCGACATGACTAAACAACTAAACAACAACACCTTTTCAACAATTAGTTAAGTAACAGACTTCAATTCAGTGATCATTAAACTACAGTGGTACCTCCGGTTACAGACGCTTCAAGTTACAGACACTTCAGGTTACAGACTCTGCTAACCCAGAAATAGTACCTCGGGTTAAGAACCTTGCTTCAGGATGAGAACAGAAATCGCGTGGTGGTGGCGTAGTGGAAGGCCCCATCAGCTAAAGTGGTACCTCAGGTTAAGAACAGTTTCAGGGTAAAAACGGACCTCCGGAACGAATTAAGTTCTTAACCCGAAGTACCACTGTATTCCAAAGCAATCTAGAAAAACAGATTTATGTGGAAAGGGGTGTTAAATGAACATGTTATGACTGTGTCTTGAACTCACCTTAATCCAGTGCTGAAAACTTTTTTGAATTTTTATGACAGGGTGGTTAACCCTGTCATGGGCCATATCTGGCCTGTCAAGCCACAAGAAATGGTGCTCCAGCCCCTACAACTGTATCTCCTGATCTGATTGAGAGATAAAGCACTCTGCCTGATCTTTAGAAAATGATCTCTAAAAAAGGTGCTTTATATCCTAATCTCTGGAGATAAAACCCCTCTGCCTGCCCTTTAGACAGCCTTGCGAAAGGGCAGGCATCTTTTGAGATCCTGTCTAATAAGCAGGCAAATAGACCTCTTACCTCTAATGTTACTTGCTTAGATTAGACATTGGAGATATACAATCCTGGCCTGTTCTTTCAGACCAGCTTCCCCTACCCACCCACCCCACCCCCCACTCAGCACTGGTCAGGTAGCATGGGGAAATGCTTTTAAAAAACAGACAGAGGGCTGATTTCTCATATCAGCTCTGTGGTGCACAGCACTGAATTCAGAGATAAATTAGCCGTCTGGGTGCTCTTTTGATATCATCTCTGATCACAGTGCTAAGAATCACACTGCTGAGATCATATATAAAGCTGCCTGCCCAGCGGCGTAGCGTGAGTTGTCAGCACCCGGGGCAACGCAAGTAATTTGCGCCCCCTAACCTGGGGCAAGGCAAGTAATTTGCGCCCCCCGCTGCCGCCCAAACGACGCCGCTTGCCCGGAGGAGGAGGGGGGGCAGAGAGGCGAAAAATGCAACGGCCCAGCAGCTGCAGCAGCACCGGCGGAGGCGGGGCTGTGAGGAGGGGCTGCCTGGCACGTCCTCCGCGGCGAGCGCTGAGAGCCGCTGCCTGCCGGGCGCCTTCAGCCCGGACGCGCGCACAGCTCGTCGGTTCCGCGAGACATGCGGCTCCGCTACAGCCTGCGCCCGAGGCTCTTCGGCGACTCCAGAGGCAGCGAGCGCACCCCCCCAGATGTTGCGCCCGGTGCGGCCGGCACCCCTGGCACCCCCCACGCTACGCCACTGTGCCTGCCTGCTTTTTTAAGGGCAGTGTTTCCCTACCACTGCAGCACTGGAGTAGGAGTGGAAGAATCGCTTATTTTGCTTTGTACAGATCCTTCTGTGAAGAGTAAACTGCAATGTTTCTAGCCCTCTCCACCACAGTTCTGGGGTCAGGAAAACTGCATGCATTCAGAAAAAGCTCTATTTTTGGATTTTGTTCATATGACTCATTAAATACAGTTGTAGCTTGCATCACGAATGCCTGGCGAGTTAAACGTTTTGGCTCCCGGATGTCGTAAACCTGGAAGTGAGTGTTCTGGTTAGCAGACATTCTTTGGAACCCGAAGGCCCGGCAGGGCTTCCGTGGCTTCCGATTGGCTGCAGGAGCTTCCTGCAGCCAATCAGAAGCCATGCCTTGGTCTCCGAATGTTTTGGAAGATGAATGGACTTCCAGAACAGATTCTGTTTGACTTCAGAGGCACTACTGTATAAGTCACCCCCCCTTTTTTATTTTATTTTTTAATATTTTTATTGCTTTTTTTTCCAGATAAAGATTATTCAGCAAGTTATACAAAAAACTTATACATTTACAAAAAGGGAAAGAAAAAAAGAAGAAAAAGAAAAAGAGAAAAAAGTTGATTATTTCCAAGCTTAGTTCCAGTCTACTATCGAACTTCCCCACGTCTCCCCCGCGTTGCATTCTTAGCAAATAAAATTTCAACAAATTATACCCTTGTTTCATACGTTTCTTTCTTTTACCTTAAAGCTTACATTTTAGTTTAAATTACTTATTGTCATGTTACTTTAATCAGCCAAAATAATAACCTTTCCAACCTTTAAACATTTATTCCTTTCATTAATTCATAATTTAATTTCAATGTCCTTCACTCTCATTGCTGGAGCTGTTTTCTCCAAATCGTGCGAAGTCTTATAATTCATATAATTTGTAGAACTTTTGCAAATAGTCCTTAAATTTTTTCCAATCCTCCTCCATTGCTTCTTCTCCCAAGTCTCGGATCCTGGCAGTCATCTCAGCCTCTTTTTTTAAAGAGGATACTTATATGAAAACAATGGAAAGAAAGGGCAGGAGGCAGAATTGGGACTGATGGGGCAGAGTCAATGAATTCTAGTTTTGTCCCCATCTGCCTCTCTGCTGTGTTGTACAAGGGCGGTACTGAAAAGAAGGAGGAGAAAGCTGATAGAAAAGGCCACCCAAGGGACTGGTTGTATGTAGGAGCGCAGGCAGGTAAGTGGGGGGTTGACTGAGGTAGATGGGGCATTGCCCCATCCACCCAATGTACCAATCTCCACTGGTAGGACGATTGAGGAGTAAGGTACCGTATTTTTCGCTCTATAAGACGCACCAGATCACAAGACGCACATAGTTTTTGGAGTAAGAAAACAAGAAAAAAAATATTCTGAATCTCAGAAGCCAGAACAGCAGTGAAAGCAGCAATCCCTCTTGCTGTTCTGGCTTCTGGGATAGCTGCGCAGCCTGCATTCGTTCCATAAGACACACACACATTTCCTCTTACTTTTTAGGAGGGGAAAAGTGAGTCTTATAGAGCAAAAAATACGGTAATTTCTTCCCTATCCCACCAAAAGCAATCAAGAGAAGATTCTGTGATTCACAAGGTGCCTAGGAGCATCACTGCCATCCAATAATTATTTTACTAGAAGCATTTTGTTTCTTAAACAAGGCAACAAAATGGCATTCTCTCTCCTCCCCCCCCCCAGTTATATAAATAAGAATAAAACCCATTTTTGTTACTTTTCCATATTCCCTCCCCCCAAAATAGATTTGAATAACTATTTCTTCTTCTACCAGTCTTATCTAGTTTCTCAGAGGGAGTCTAATTTCCTAGTCCAATATCTGTTTTCACTTATTTGTAGTACTATAGGAAAGACTTTTCCACTGATGTATTATTTTATTGCTGAGGGTATAACTATAGTATCTGCCAAGCTGCCAGATTTGACTTTCAGAAGCCCACACAAGTTATTTGCTAATTAACACCATGTGGCCACATATGGAATGTCTCAAAATAAACTTTATTTGTGCAATAATTATTTAAGTGGATTTTATAGCATTCCTGATTGAAACATCTGTGCATCATTTTACCTTTGGAACATGCCATCTTTTGTTCAGATCTGACTAACTTACGTTTTTTTGTATGTAATTGCCCTCTAATGTTCATCAAATATTAGAGGGGGTCAACTTTGCCAGTGGTAAGAAACAAAATAGTTCCCTATCCACCCAGCCCCAAGTAAATGTTGATGCTTATTGCTCTGGTCTCAAGAAGACTTATTCAATAAAAATGACATATTGCAGCACCCTTGTTGGAGTATTATTTCTCTATGAGAACACTGAGCTTTTATTGATATAGGCATGAAAAATATTTCATCTTGCCCTATAAAGGCTAGCATACTCATGTACCTATTATCTTGGAATATCCTCATGGTGTTACATTTCACTGTGTCTATTTTATGGGAAAGTGATGTGTGTTTATTTGCTCAACGAAAGTTTAGCATTTCTAATTACCAACATCTTATAAGCCATTTACATTTATTTTGGGGTTGTACCCCCTGTCTAGTTCCGCAGTACTGTTATCAAGCTGTACAGAAACTTTATTTGACTGTACCTAAAAGTATGATGAACAAAGGGTGCAAAGAGTATAATCCCCCCAGTGTTCTGCCTCTACTCCTATTGGTTTTAAATGTACCAGAACAAAATCATTCTTACTTTCTTTTTTTTTTTTTTTTTTATAATAATTTTTATTACATTTTTTACAGAAATAACAAAGAGATCAAAAAGTAAGAAGAAAAAAAAAAGACCAGAAAAAAAGGAAAAAGAAAAACACGACCATTTCGATAACTCATTTCAAATTTCCATTGGACTTCCCCCATCCCTCGCAGAATGCATTTCTTAACAATAAATTTATCAGCAAATTATATCCTTATTTCGTATGTTTCTTTCTATTTTCAATTACAGTTTAAATTTAAATCTCTTGATCAATATATACTCTGAACAATATACCATAATATCGTTTTTACCCATTTAAACCTTGATTCTTTCATAAATCTTGTCAAATTTCATAAATAATTAAGTTTTGTTACTGGGGCTAGATTCCCAATCACACGACATCTTATGTTTCATATAACTTATAATACTTTTGCAAATAGTCTTTAAATTTTTTCCAGTCCTCCTCCATTGCTTCTTCTCCCAAGTCTCGAATCCTTGCAGTCATCTCGGCTAATTCCATGTAGTTCATCAGTTGCGTGTGCCAGTCCTCCAGTGTGGGCAAATCTTGGGTCTTCCAATGCTTAGCGATAAGAATTCTTGCTGCTGTTGTAGCGTACATAAAAAAAGTTCTATCCTTTTTAGACACCTTCTGGCCGACAATGCCCAGAAGGAAGGCCTCTGGTTTCTTGGGAAAAGTGTACTTAAACACCTTTTTTAACTCATTATAGATCATTTCCCAGAAGGCCTTCAGTCTTGGGCAGGTCCACCAGAGGTGAAAGAATGTTCCCTCAGCTTCCTTGCATTTCCAACATTTGTTATCGGACAAATGGTAAATCTTAGCTAGCTTAACCGGGGTCATGTACCACCTGTATACCATTTTCATAATGTTTTCTTTCAAAGCATTACATGCAGTAAACTTCATACCGGTGGTCCATAACCTTTCCCAGTCATCAGACATAATATTATAACCAATGTCCTGAGCCCATTTTATCATTGCTGATTTAACTGTCTCATCTTGAGTGTTCCATTTAAGCAGCAAGTTATACATTCTCGATAATAACTTGGTCTTTGGTTCAAGCAACTCTGTCTCAAGTTTCGATTTTTCCACCTGGAAACCTGTTTTTTTGTCTAGCTTAAAAACCTCATTAATTTGGGCATAATGCAGCCAATTTTGCACCTTATCCTTTAGTTTTTCAAAGCTCTGCAATCTCCAGTTACCTTCAATATTTTCTATTATTTCCCAATATTTCGGCCAATAAGCCTCCATATTGGTTGTTTTCCGAGCTTTGGCCTCTATTGGTGAGATCCACCTCGGAGTTTTGCTTTCCAATAAGTCTTTGTATTTTTTCCAGACCATATATATTGCTTTTCTGACAATATGGTTTTTAAACATTCCATATGATTTACCCTTGTCATACCACAAATACGCATGCCAACCTAACGAATTGTTGAAGCCTTCCAGATCTAGGACATCAGTGTTTTCTAATAGAATCCAATCTTTCATCCAGCAGAAGGCTGCCGCTTCATAGTATAGCCTTAGGTCCGGCAGGGCAAACCCCCCTCTCTCTTTTGCATCAGTTAATATCTTAAACTTTATTCGGGGCTTTTTGCCCTGCCAGACAAACCTAGAAATGTCCCTCTGCCACTTTCCAAAGCATTCCACTCTGTCCACAATCTGCAAGGCTTGAAACAAAAACAACATCTTTGGCAAAACGTTCATCTTTATAGCTGCAATTCGGCCTAACAAGGATAATTTCAGTCTTGACCAAATTTCTAAATCTTTTTTAACTTCTAACCAACATTTCTCATAATTATCTTTAAATAGATTCAAATTCTTGGAAGACAGATTGACCCCCAGGTATTTCACTTTCTTAACAATATTTAGTTCTGTCTCTTTCTGAAACCCTTCTGTTTCCATGGCCGTCAAGTTTTTCCCTAAAACTTTAGTTTTTTGCTTGTTCAACTTAAAACCCGCCACCCGACCAAATTTCTGGATCAGTTCTAAAACTCTTTTTGTACTGGGTTCTGGCTCCTGTAGTGTTAAAACCAGGTCATCTGCAAATGCTTTCAGTTTATATTGTTTCGCTCCGACCCGTATTCCTTGTACCTGCCGATCCTCCCTTATCATGTTCAGCAAAACCTCCAGGACTGAAATAAACAAAAAGGGGGATAGGGGGCACCCCTGTCGTGTTCCTTTTTCAATATGAAGTTCTTCTGTCACCACATTGTTCACTATCAACTTAGCTTTTTGTTCTGAATAGATTGCTTCTATTCCATTCTCAAACCCCCTTCCCACTCCCATCCCTTCCAAATTTTTCTTCATAAATTTCCAGGAAATGTTATCAAAGGCCTTCTCCGCATCAATAAAGATCAATACTGCTTTGGTGTTAATATTTGTTTGTAAAAGTTCCAAGATATCAATAATGTTCCTAGTATTGTCAAACAAATGTCTGCCTGGGAGAAAGCCGGCCTGGTCTTTATGGATTATCTCATTTAATACTTTTTTAAATCTGTTGGCCAGAATATCCGCAAATATTTTATAATCCACATTTAGGAGTGAGATGGGACGGTAGTTCTTGAGTTGAGTCTTTTCAGTTTCCACTTTAGGTATCAATGTGATGAATGCTTCTTTCCACGTATCTGGTGCCTTCCCTCCCCCCATAATCTGGTTACAAACCTCCTCTAGTGGTTGTATCAAATAGTCTTTTAACGTCCTATAATACTTGGAGGTAAGTCCATCAGGTCCTGGAGATTTGCCCAGCTGCATATTCTGAATGGCATCCTCGATTTCTTGTTGTGTTATTTTACAATTCAAGGTTGATCTCTTCTCTTGAGATATTTCTGGAAGACCATTTTCTTTCAAAAATTGTTCTATCTCGGTTACATCCTCGGGTCCTTGTGTATACAGCTTTTTAAAGTATTTCTGGAAACACTTTCTAATTTCTCCCGGTTTCTGAATGTTCTTTCCTTCAACTTCTAGATTGGTAACATAGTTTAATTTTTGTCTCTTTTTCAACTGCCAAGCTAGCAGTTTCCCACATTTATTCGCCGATTCAAATGATCTTTGTTTCATTTGTTTAATTCTCCATTCCACTTCTTGGTTAATCAGTTGCGCATATTGTGACTGGTGGAATTTAATTTCTCTTAAGGTCTCTTTGGATTTTGGGTTTAATCTTAATTTTTTCTCGCCGTCTCTTATCTTCTCCAATATCTTGTCCTTTTTACCATTCCAGAGTTTTTTCTTAATCGTATTCTGTTGTATCAGAAACCCTCTCATAACAGCTTTGCTCGCGTCCCAGATTGTTCTTTTTTCCACCGAGGTGTTCAAGTTGATTTCAAAATAGTCCTTTAAAGCTTTTTGGGCCTTCTTTACAATCTCTTGATCTCTTAGCAGGTTGTCATTCATTTTCCATCTGAAGGAGTCGGCAGTAGTAAATCTCATTTCCATTTTCAGAGCGTTATGGTCGGAGCAAGTCTTTGGGCAGATTTCTATTTTTGTGGTCTTAGGTGCCAGCCCTCTAGTTGTCCAAATTTGGTCGATCCTTGTCCATGACAGGTGGGCCTCAGAAAAGAAAGTTCCTTCTTTACCTAGGGGGTTTCTCGTCCTCCATGAGTCAATTAAATCCATATTGTCAGTTAGTTCAAAGAAAGTTTTTGGTAGTCTTCCATCTTTAGTCAAATTCTGGTTCTGTGACTTATCCATAAAAGTAGAGACAACCCCATTCATGTCTCCCATCATAATGATGTTAGAATAGTCCAGATAGTCCAATAATGTCTCATGCAGCTTCTTATAAAATTCTGATTTCCCCTCGTTTGGTGCATAAATTCCTAATATCAAAATTTTCTCTCCTTGGGTCGAAATCTCAATAGCCAGGATTCTTCCTTGTTCATCTTTAAACAAAAGTTTCGGTGAAAGAGTCTCTTTGGCGTAAATCACCACGCCTCTCTTCTTGACTCTGTCTGATGAGATGAATTCTTGGCCTAATCTTTTATTTGTTAACACCTTCCTGTGTACCCTTGTCACATGGGTTTCTTGCAAACAAATTATATCCAAATTCTCTTTCTTTAGGATATGGAAGATCCGTTTGCGTTTTTCTGGGGAATTCGCGCCGTTAATGTTCCAACTATACAGCTGCAGAGACATCTTGTATCAATCTGTTGTTACTCTTGTGGGGTGTCCTCTTTTTTGTCCGAGTCCGAAGGTGGTAACTCTTTCCCTAACTCTGGTGGTGGCCAAATAGCTGCTCCTTTCTGTAGGTCTTCTCCGTGATCGTGTAGGAACTTCTGGCAATCCTCTTTCGTTTTGATTTTTATCTTCTTTCCTTTGTATTTAAATAAGACACCTTGTGGGAACTCCCACCTGTAAGGTATTCCGTTACCTCTCAAAAGTCCAGTTAGGTCAGTGTAGTTGGCTCTTAGATCCAGTAATTGTTTAGGGATATCTTTGTAAATTTGTGCTCTTCTATCCTGGATCACAAGTGCTTTATTGAAGTGTAGATCAAGTAGCTTGTCTCTCTCCTGTTTAGTCCTTAAAATAATCAAACAGTCTCTAGGCCTGTCCTTCCCAACGACTCTTCCCAATCTAAATGCAGTCGTTATTTTGAAATCTGTGTCTTGGTTTATACCCCAGAATTTGGAAAATTCTGCCGTTAAAAAGCCGGTCAAATCCTCTTTCTCAATCTCTGGGATAGAGCGTAATCTCAGGTTATTTTCCCTGTTTCGCAGTTCCACCAAAGACAGGTAGGCCTGCTGGTCTGTAATATGTTTGTGGAGCGGTCTTACCTCTCCTTTCAGTTCCTCCACTCCTTTGGCTGCAGCCTCTGCTTTTCCAATCGCAACCTCCGCCAATTTTCGATTTTCAGATGTTGCGTCGTTTAAGTTTCCAATATCTTGTGAATGCTTGGCCACCTGTTCCGAAAGTTTGGTAATTGAAGATGTGGCTAAGTCAATTTTTGCAGTTTGATCATCCACTTTTTTGTTCAAAATTGCGAATTGTTGTAACATTTCCTCTAAAAGAGTGTTAGATCCTCCAGATGCCATATCCTCACCTATTGGTTGTTCAGCTTCTTCAGCTGGTGTTGTTGGCGAGGGTGCAGTCTGTAAAACAGCAGGGACTGAAGATCTACGTCCCTGAGAAAACAGGGTTGTTTGTGTCAGTTTGCCTTTCCCTGCCTTCGACGCAGCTCTTGTTTTTACCCTGTCGCTCATTCCACACCTGTCTTTGGATTCAAGGTCAGACTGTCAAAAGTTTCATGAGAAAGGCAGGCGCAAGCGTAAACAATCTAACCACAGAAAGACAAAGCCAAGTTGGTTCTCAGGAAATTGTAAGTCCCAAGTTCCACTAGAGGGAGTAATGTTGCAATTCAGGGAAGAAGAAACAAAATTTCAGACGCCATTAAAGTTCCTTAAGTTAAGTAAATTAACGATGATCCTTGGAAAAGACCTTTTCCCTCTAGCAGAGCTCTCACAGTATTGCCATAAGTTTCTTAAAAGGTGCAAAGTACAGTTGTTTAATTGTATCCAACAGTAATGCCTCTAAGTGTCCATTTCAAATTTATAAGTGTATCCGCAAAGTAGCCTTTTGTCCCACTGCAAGTCCGGGACTGGGGGTTTTAAAGTCTTTAGAATTTAGAAAAGTCCAGCAGAGGAGAAAGTCCCCAAATAAGGTACAGAAAATAGCAAGGAAATAAAAGTAACTTGCCTGCTTCAGTTTCCGACTTTTCCGAACGTATGATGTCTCACTTTAAAATCTCTCCGCACTGCTTCCAGCTTGTCAAATCTTTGCTTTTGATCACTAGCATCCTCGGGAGACGGACTTCCTTTTTCTCGCCTCCCGCTTTCAGCCAAATTCATAAATTTGTAATCCAATTTTGAGTAAATCTTACTCACGAGTAGTTGGTTTGTAATCCAATGTAAAAGGAAGAAAGGTCGGCGCTCATCCGCAACAGCCGCGCGGCTTCACTCCCGCAGAAAGAGCGATGAATCCACAGCACCGCTTCCCCTCCGCGCTTCCGGAGCCCCTTACGGGGTCCCTTCTTCGTTTTGGGGGTCGCTCTAGGTGCCCGCCGGATCCCACGGCCACGAGCTCACTCTGCTCGTGGTTTTTCTTAGTGGGTCGTCGCTTTGCCGCAGCGAACGACCCTTTTCTGCGGAGCCCCTCTTCGCAGCGCAAAGAGGACCGCCATTGCTTGCTTCGCGCCGCCTCCTCATTCTTACTTTCAACATGTTTTATGCACTTCTCAAGGCAAACTGCTCCTGCCGCCAGCACAAACCTGGGAGTGATATTTGTGGTTAGGTGAGGCACAGGAGGCAGAGTGCACAACAGGGCATGCATCTGCATGCTCAGGTCAGAATGGAGTGTGGCATTTAAGTCCATACCATAGGAGCCAACTAGGAGCCAAGGTCCCTTTGGCCTCCCCAATAAAATATTTCAGGGGGATGCCCTCCCCCCCCAGTTGATGGGCATTGCCATTCAAATGGTGTGTGTGCACTGTGTCTTGTGATTGATTATGCATAGCTTGCTTGGGCTCCCTCAATATTTTATTCAAGTTGGCCCCCCAATCATACTTTTGGCTAATTAAACCATCTATGGCCTTTTAAACTTGGGGAGGGGGTTATTATTTTTGTTTGTTAATGTGGTATGTATTTTTGTGCTTTTTAAATTGTAAATGTCCCTGTGATCCCTGGATGAAGGGCAGTGGAAATAATAATAATAATAATAATAATAATAATAATAGTAATAATAGTAATAATAGTAATAATAATAACCTATTTTCTTAGAGCATGTTGGTAATAAAAGATTTATACATATGTTATACCACTTCCAGTCATGCAGTAAATAAAAAACTGAGCTCTTAATATAAGACAATAGGTAGCAAGCATTTATTTTTTTAAAAAAGCTTTCAGAGCTTTTTTGTTATATTTGGACATTCTGGAAAAAATGTTTTGGACATGGATAAATGACAAAAAAATAGTGTAATTATTTTGTACATGTTTTTTAAGTTTAGAGAGGGAATGCTATTTTGGTTTTAATGCACGCTTTGTTCTTAATGCTTTTGTTCTTTTGCAAAGCAGATGGCAAGCAAAGAGAGCAAATGTTTAAGTAAGGAATAACTTGTTCTCTTAATGCAGGAAGTTGGACTAGATGGTTTATTGTTACTATTAAGCTAGAGCCCTTTAAGCTTCTCCATTTTCTAAAGCTTACTAAAATTAGGAATCCTAAACTGGGATGAGAGACAAGGACCATATGGAAGGCACCCATACTGTGGGTTGTATTCAACAAAGTCATCATGTTAGTGAAAATACTTCCCAACTTATGTTTCTGTCTCCCTACAAGGCCCCATCTGCACTAGAACATTGGAGAAGACCCCATTGTATATCCTTGTGCTAATGGGGCAACTTTGTTGATTTCAGCCCTGTGTACTCTTTCATTTCCAAAAGGATGACTCTAGTGTGGGCTAGAGCTGCAGTGTGGGCTCTTCCTCATGTGACCCAGGACTTCTCACTTTATCCCAGAAGTGCGTCCAAGGGTAATGTAAGGAGGAGAATGACCGGTCTCCACATCAAATGGAGGATGCCCTTTGTGTGCCTGTGCGCAGCACCCCTGATCCTATGTGACTCCCAGCAGAGCACTCCTGGACCACCTCCCCAAGTCGCAAACCTTGAGGTTTCCACCATTTATACACATAAATGTATACAGGGCTGAGGAGGATATACAGAAGTAGTATACAACCACTGCCCTACCATGTTTAAGCTTTAGGTTATTAGTTCAGAGAAGATTTCTTGGATGAACCAATTGCGACTGGGGAGGCGTGGCCAGGGGAGCGGACCAAGTAATGGTTGGGTCCACTCTTCAAGCATAAAAGGGGGTGGAGCCCACATGGGAGCTCTGAGAGCTTCCCCCACCCTCCCCTCCCTTTGTTTAGGCCTTTTATTCAGGATAACTTCTTCTTTACAGGTATGCAGGTGCTGCTACTGTCTTATGGTGGTTGAAGGACTGTGAAGGAATTCCCCTGCATTGGCAGGTTTTGCCTTCCCCGTAGCAAAATGTCACAACTTTGGTGGCTATAGGCCTTGGGCAGAATCCTTTAGTCTACCTTCCCTAAATGGGGGGGGGGCTGAAGCGGTGACACCAACTCCCGCGGAGGCGATCCAAGGGTTCCCTGGGAGGATACCCAGAGCTTACAGGGTTAACAGCTCGGGAAATGGTGTCCTGTTACTGGGGGGGGGGTGTCTTCGCATCTTTGTTATGTGAATGTTTTTTTATTTTCTGTTTTGCTGCGACAGGAGAAGCGTCATGCCTTCGCTCTCTCCTGGCTGAACTGTTTGTTGCTTTTGCTGCTGTACAATAAAAGCATTGTAGAATAGGAAGCTGCTGTACGTGTGTTTTACTGCATGGCTAAGATTTCTTCCACACAGGCACATGACACGCAAGTTACTCTGCTGGTAGCTGGGAGGAGCAGGTTTGCACAGTGGAAGCGGAATTGACTACACTGTCCCTTTGTTTGCAGGTGAAATGGATGCTCAACAGAACATTGCCCGTTAAAGGGGATGTGTTGAGGGGAGTCACTGGCCGTACGCTGAAAGATTGTCAGTACACTCCCCTGTGTTGCTGTGAAATGGGGCGCAGGCTCTCTGCTTAAACATACGTCTTCCAGAGCCAGCCCAATCCCCAGACAGATTGGTTAACCCTGATGTGCCCCAGATCCCCAGCTGGTGACTGGGAGGGATAAACGCCCAATGCCTAAGCCAAGGTCTTCCTACATCTGAAAGTTTAATAAAGTTGTGGCCAATTTTTCATCCCATAACACGTTGTCATGAGTCACTATTCCACCCGGGTGTCACCTGGGGTTGGGGGGTCTCTGCCTAGGCATGCAATATAGATGCTGAAAATGTCTGTGCCGTAGCGAGAAAAGCCATGGGCCTGAGGCAACTGAAACATTAAGGATTTGGAATTCAGTCTTTTGCTGTTGTTGAACAGTTCACAATATGGGGAACCTCATAAAGCTCATTTTCAAGGTTTGAAGATAAACAGAGAAGGAAGAATTGCAAGAACCTTGCTTGTCCTCTTTTACTGCTTCTTTATCAAACAGCTCTGAAGTTAATGAATGTGATGGTAGTGAAGTACATGGGAATGTTTATAGTCTTTAAGGTTTTACCATTCCAACTAAAGTTTATTTTGCATTTTATTTTTATTTTTAAATCCATCACTGGGCAACAAGTGTAGGGTAATATTTTGGCATTTGGCTAGTGGTACTGTGCTAGCTAGGTTCTTCATTGTTATCTACTTTTTCTTATATTTCTTCTCGATTACTCTGGAAAATCCATTTTGTGGTGTGAGTGTTTTGTACTGGTATATAAAGTAATGCATCTTATTTTATCTGACATCTAAATAGTTGGATCACATTTCAGAATGAATGTTGTCTCTTGCATAATGGTGAAGGGCTAATGAAAGATTCTGAAGCTCAAATGAGATGCTTGCATATCCCTGGCATTCCATGTCTGAAGGATCCACAATTTTTTAGGTGGCAATTGAGCTATAATTCACATTGTCAACAGACTACCATTTAGATGTCTTGGATATCAGGGAGCAAGATGTGCAAATGGGCACCAGGGACACCAGTTGTCAGTAATGTATACATACTGTCAACTCACTGCTTTTGACATAAAAATTAACAATATTCTTTTTTCAAAAATGTCCAAAGCTATTTGCAAAATGGATATATGTGATAGGACTAGGAAGAAAGTTGGTTCAATGGCTAAATGGTTCTATACCCCTTAAGTTTATTTAAGAGAACTGCAACAGTAAAGTATATACAGGCAACTCTCAATTTACATGGAGATTATGTTTTGGGGATTGCGTGTAAAGCCAAAATTGTGTATAGTCAAAATGCATTGGGTTTAATGGTAGATGGGGTTGCCAAATTCTTTTTCTCCAGACTCCTGTCCCCTTTCAATTTTTGCCAAGCACATAAAGCCGAATGTGCACAAATTAAACATATGTAATTTGCAAGTTGCCTCTGTGTGTGGGTGTACATGCGCGCGTGTGCACACACACAAACACACTGCATGTTATAGCCTCTATCTATCAAATAATTAGGGATGCAGGTGGCGCTGTGGGTTAAACCACAGAGCCTAGGACTTGCCGATCGGAAGGTCAGCGGTTCGAATCCCCACGACAGGGTGAGCTCCCGTTGTTCGCTCCCAGCTCCTGCCAACCTAGCAGTTCAAAAGCACGTCAAAGTGCAAGTCGATAAATAGATACTGCTCTGGCGGGAAGGTAAATGGCATTTCCGTGTGCTGCTCTGGTTCACCAGAAGTGGCTTAGTCATGCTAGCCACATGACCCAGAAGCTGTACGCCGGCTCCCTCGGCCAATAAAGCGAGATGAGCGCCGCAACCCCAGAGTTGGTCATGACTGGACCTAATGGTCAGGGGTCCCTTTACCTTTACCTATCAAATAATAATGCCCCAGTTTCCCCGTTAATGTTTTTTTTTGGGGAGGTAAACGATTTGATCACAGAATTTAAAGGCCCATTTACACCATTGCTTTGCTCATGGCAGCTACTCCCCACGCAGTTGATGGTTGTTCCCTGCCCATGGCAACAATAGGGTAGAAAAGTGCTCTTATTGTACTCATCACCCTAGACATGCAAAAAGTAGGCATTCAGCTCATGGACAAGTACACAAGTGACAGAGGCAAACTTAGAACAGTGTGACCAGTGTGACCACACGGGACATCAAGTCAAAGGAGGCGCCACTGAGGAGAGGAGAGGCGGGGAGCAGGGAGCAGCTGAACTCACTTTTTCTGAGCCCTAAAGTAGCAAACCTGCTCCTTTTTTGTCCTTGCACAGGGTGCCATATTGCCCAAGTCTGCCCCTCCAAGTGAGTCTATCTGCTTGGTTCAGGAAACTACTATCACGCTATGTTAATGTGATATGGACTTTAGGTGTGTTCCTCTACGTCTCGATTTATTTGTAACATGGTCCTTAGAATAAGGCTGGGTACACATTCCTGGCTTAAAATGTAGAGAGGTCATTTCCTCCTGCTGAGTTTCAAGGAGTATTTGAATGTACACATGGGTATGATTGCATGTGTTTCCAAGTCACCTGCTGCCCTTCTGCACCAGCAGGTGCATAAGGAGTGTGGTGGATGTCTTCAAACAGATAAAGTTTTTAAAATCAGATTGAACCTGGGTTTGGTGATGCAGTATTTATCGATAAGCTGCAAAACAAGTGTGGATTGTCAGAGTGCACTGGATGCAAAGTAAATAGGAATGTGTACACAGCTGAAGTAGCACATATCTGGCTTAATTTATACTAAAGTCTGTTCACATCTTATACAAATGTGTGGGATGTACTGATTTTGGGTAGATGTGGAAATTGTTAAGTAATGCCTCTAGAACAGGCATAGGCAAACTCGGCCCTCCAGATGTTTTGGGACTACAATTCCCATCACCCCTGACCACTAGTCCTGTTAGCTAGGGATGATGGGAGTTGTAGTCCCAAAACAGCTGGAGGGCCGAGTTTGCCTATGCCTGCTGTAGAAGCTAAGGCCATATGGTAAATGACTAGGTGCAGATTAGCTTGTGGGCTGGAAGAATATAGTCATGCTTTTACAAACCATTAAGGTGATTTACCAGGCTGATTAACACCATGCCTACGTAAGTACATAGGGCACTGGAAATAACTCCTGAGTATTTGCTAATGTAGAAATATAGGTATGGATGAGAAGCTTAATATTTTGGCATTAGAAAATACAGGTTGCAGAATTATTTTTAGTAGAGGAGTTTGGTCATAGATGTGTATGGCACTAATTATATGAATATAACTTAGTTATTTTAATTGGGGGAAAGTGCTATGAATCATGTAATGTAATAAATGCATATGACCTTCATCTTCTACAAACTGCACAATTTTGTATCACAGCTTCAGCATAAACTCTACTTTGTGATGCTGTTTGATATAAAAGTTCTTCTATTCATATGCATTGTTAGGTTGTTGTAAATGTTAAAATGTTAACTGTATGTTTCTGAACTTTTTAACAGGGAAATTTTGAGGAGTCTTACATTTCTAATCCTCCAGTCATCGATCCATTTTGGCGTTGAAAATTGGTGAGTTTATGTATTTAATTATTCAAAGCACTTTCCGAATCAGTTAATTAGGTTGCTTAAGAGATTGGCATTGTGATAAAATACTCCCTATCTTCCTTTTGGGAGAGTTAAGTCCCCAAAAAGTTTCTTGCATTTGGGTGACAAAGTTTGAAAAACACTGTTACATAAGATTTCCTTGTGCTTTGCTGAAATCTCACTTTTGTTCAGAGAGAGGAACTAAGTTCAATCTTAGCTCTCTAATTGGGTGGCACCTTTTCCTTTTATGAACAGTAAAGAAGACTCTTTTTAACCTGCCTGCCCCTGAGAGCAGTTAGATTGTCAGGCACTAGGGAGAGGTCCTTTTCCACAGTGGCCCTATGCCTTCTTTTTACCATCTTGGGTCTTTGAGGAACCATCATTACAGGCCTTAAGACCAACTTATTTCCTTTGCTTCCCCCCCACCCCCCAAATTTTATTTTATTGGACTACAAATGACTTTTAACTGCACTTTTTAAGGTGAAAATTCTTACATGCAGTGTTTTTGTCCTTAAAAAAATGTTTAGGGGTACTCTCATTTTCCTACACATATTGAAATACTGCCCCTCAATGAGGCCAAACTTAGATTCACAAAATATTTAGGGCAGGGGTAGGCAACCTAAGGTCCGGGGGCCGGATGCGGTCCAATCGGCTTCTCAATCTGGCCCACGGACGGTCCGGGAATCAGCGTGTTTTTACATGAGTAGAATGAGTCCTTTTATTTAAAATGCATCTCAGGGTTATTCATGGGGCATAGGAATTCTTTCATTTCCCCCAAAAAATATAGTCCGTCCCCCCACATGGTCTGAGGGATGGTGGACCGGCCCATGGCTGAAAAAGGTTGCTGACCCCTGGTTTAGGGGGTATCTGTACCCCTGCGTCCCCCCAGGGGGGAAAAAGCACTATTTAACATGAAACAAAATTATTAGCCTAAAGCTCTGACTTTGAAAGGGACCACAATGGTCAACTAGCCCAATCACCTGCAATACAGGAATCTTGCCAACTGAGCCATTTAGTATTTCTTGCTGTACTGTTTCGCTGAAAGAATATTAAAGTAGTTTTCTCTGAAGGTTCACCATGTATGAGAATAGATATTGCAAAGCTCCTGCTTATAATTATTTTAACCTTTGGAGAATCATTTAATTACTTCAGTCAATGTAGCTGGCTAGTGAAATGTTCTTTCTTACCTACCTATAATTGGAAGCTGAAAATGATAGTATTTTCTGGTCGCCTACGAAACAGCAGCATAATTTTCATTTCAATAAAAAAAGAAAACACTGCGATTCAGTGTTCCCTAGTGTCATTTCCTTATTTACCCATTAACAAAATGACATTGCCTTTTATTAGTGAAACCAAACTGTTGCAACCAAATTGTAGATGGAAGTTCATGGCAAACTTCTCTTAAATCCAAGTATTTAACTAGAATGGATCAGGTTGCTTCCATATTAAAGATATCATAGGAAGATAGAGAAGAGCCTGAGGGAACAGGCCAAACCAGATTATTTTCAACTCCTTTCAGATATTGCTCAAATTTCAGGTGTTGATGGTGGGACAAGCAGGAGTGGCGCTGACCTGACTTTCACACCTTTATTATTGTCAGAATTTGGCTGACCAAACTGAGGACCTGTTAAAGCTTTGTAACACTAAGGAGCATTTTGGCTTACCTGATAATAACAATAACAACAACAACAACAACAACAACAACAACAACAACAACAATTTATTTGTACCCCGCCCATCTGGCTGGGTTTCCCCAGCCACTCTGGGCGGCTTCCAACAAAGTATTAAAATACAGTCCCTAAACAACTCCCCCCTCCCTTCCCACAATATTTGGGCTTTCCCCCCTAACCCTCCAGAGCAAATAGGTTGGGGATAAGGATGGGGGGAAGTCCTATTCTGTTAGCTTCTGCTAGTGCTACAGGTTCGTTGCATGTGGCACATTGCTCTGAGTATGACACTGTCACTGTTTTGTTTTTTTATGAGCTTCCGATTTCCATTCTGTTGTATTCTGCAGCAAAGGTGGATAAACACTCTGGCAAACCCACCTGTCTGCTTTGTTTCTGTTGGAGGAAGAGGCAAGTTTATGACTGCCTTATTCTGTTCATCTTGCCCAAATTTGTCTGTGGCTTTCCAGGGTCTCAGGCAGAAGTCTTCCTCATCACCTTTTACGTGATCCTTTGACTATAGAAACAGAATCATGTGCCCTCCTGATTAATTTAGTTGCCCCATTTATTCCACTTCCCGTTAAGATTCCCACTCCCTTCTCCTTGCACGCGAAGGACAGATCTGTGTCAATGGAATATTGTTTCACTTTCAGACTCAGAAGAATCTGCTACTAGAGTATCTTTTCAGTAGAGATGTTATCCGTCGTTAGGAAAGGAGCATTTTTGTTGTGTTACCTTCATTGTGGAGTTCCTTCTCTAGGGATACCTATCAAAGCAGCAGCACTGCAATCTTTAGAAATTTATTACAAACTTTTTTTAATCAGTTGGGTTTTGAGAATTTCTGATTTTATACAATTGATACTGTATACACTGTAGTATATTGATTGGATGTATTGATTATTTTAATTATTGTTCCACGTCCATAATAAGGCAGATTCCTTTGTTCTTGATATAATCTAAAACATTTAAAATATAAGTATTAAGCATTAATTAATATAGGACAGCAGGAAGAAAGCAGTGTAGCTTTTCTTTTTTTCTAATAGAGGTATTTTTTTAAAAAAACAACAACCACAAATACCAATAAACCTAATTGCAAGCAAGTAATTTTATGCTTCCTCTACTCTTATGGTATTGAATTATGTGACATGAAAAACAATTAATGGCAATGGCAAATCAATTGAGTTTCCTATTTTAAATTGTGTTAATTGGCTTCCTATCAGCGAATATAGGACATGTATCAGCACTAGATTTTTTTGTTCTATTTACATAATAAATCAAATTAATGAGTAGAGCCTCATCAATGGAACCCCTTCTTTCCCCCTTCTCTCCCTCAACACCCTCTGCCTCCTTTAGATGGGGGGGGGTCCAAAAGAACCCCCAGAACTGTGTGTAGCAGGAGGAGAGGGGCGTTGTTCTGGCTGGGGAGCCAAAAGGCTTGCCCTAGTGTGATGCTGAATTCCTGTCAATATTTTTCACTGGGTTGCATCTGATGGTGGTTTTGCAAGGCAGGGCCTCTTATTTTTGCCAGTCTCTCCTATGCATTCCCCCATGAGTGTTGGGGAACCTTTTTGAACTCTATAGGATATGGCATAGAGGGCTGCAATTTCCCTGGGAGGATAGGTGGAAATGGGGATGCCTGTACTTGTTCTAGCAAAAGTATTTTTGCTAGTGCAAAGCCACCCTTGTGTATAACACACTGCAAATAAACAATGAATTTGTACTATATCAGTGAATATATGACTAATTTAGGGATGTTTTCTTGGGCATGCTTACAGACTGTTTTACTAAATGCTTTACTAAATGTAGTTGACCTATGCAGTTTAGTCAGTATAGTCCATAAACCAGGTATAATGCAGTGTATGTAAGTAGCCTGCAGGAAATCAAAGCAAGAGGGAAATGAAGTAAGAGCAAACTTGAGCAGGGCAGGCGCTGTGAAATATAGGCAAGGACCACAAACACCAGCTACCACCAAACTACAGCCCATGGAGTTGTATCCAGTTGTGTCCTTCCACTGATGCTCTTTTAGCAGAGGCTTCTATGGGCCAAAAAGGGAAGGTGGTGATACTTGCAACAACAACAACAAAACCACTTTCTCCTATACTCACTCACACTAGGATATTCTTCCTCCTCCTCGGCTTCCGCAACCATTGGGACCCGCCCCTGTATTCTGGGTCTAGCAGGGCAGGGAACTAGGTAGGGGGTGCCTGCTTCCACAATGTTGCTTTTTTTGGGACATGCTCTGTGACACATCATTTGCAGCCTTGCATTGTCAAGAGAAACAAGACATTATAGCAAAAGGTAGGCCGGTGTCAGATACACACGGATAGATAGATGATAGATAGATACCAAAATGAAGAATTGCATTCATCACGTTAAGATGGAATATTACAACACTGTCAAATGGTCAAGGAAGAAACTAGCCCAAACTCACTGACAACTCTCTGGCTGAGCAAGGTATGGGGAATTGAGTTAGCATGATGTGGCTCTACCACATCCCGAGCCCTCCAGCTCAGTGAACCCGAGCCCAGGATTGCTCCCTTAGTAAGAGTTCCAAAGCACATAGCAAATATCTGAACCTTTCCTGTTCAAAGCAGATGCACATTATCATTTCTGCATAAGGTGGTCACAATGAAAAGACAATCTCTGCTGACTTCAAACTGCTTCAGTCTGCATGAGACTAGTCATTATATGATCTGCCATGGCCTGAATCTGGCTTTTAGCACAGGCACCTCTGCTATAGTCTTTCCCTGCAGTTGTAAATAAAGTGTTGACATGGTTGAGACCTTGTACAATGACGAGTGTCTGCCAATTTCTCTTGGTCATTAAATATAGAATAGATTCTTCATGACCCAGCACTCCTCTGACTTTGCAACAATGGAAGCAACTTTATTCTACTCCCAACATTTATTTGCTTAAATATTTATCTGGGGGTAATAACAATAATTATAAAAATGTTCAGCCAGCATCTGTTAGAAGACATATTTTTGTTGCTGACAAATTCAATTAAAGATATTGCTAGTAAAGCAATCAAAACAACAGGTAGCTTGGAAAAAGGTCAGTGCCAAATAATTGTTCCCCATAATAATTTCCCAAGCCATTAAGCCTCTAAAATTATTGGATTCACTTTCAAATGAAAATTAAATTATAGAATATAGTCCCCTGATCAGTTTATGGGCATTCTGGAGCATGAAGTGCAAATTCTCTTACAGGAAAAGCCTCTTGCTAATATTGTCTCTGATACTAAATAGCTGGAGCTTGATCAAAGCACAATTCAAAAGATGTGAATAATCACTTGGTTTCAACCATTGTAGCTCACTTCCTGGAAGCCTTAACATCTCAATTAACAGGTATTGCATAGTTTTGATTTACAGCCTTTGGGAATGTTTTTTTTTTTAAAGAAACATTTCCTTTCCATTTTATCATCTACCCTTTTGTCATTGGTTATTAGTGATTTAAATCAAGACACGAAGGAGGAAATGGGAAAAAAGAACTTTATGATACCACGAATGCTCACATTTTTATAACTAAAATACTTTTTGATAGTATTGTCAGTACTGTAATAAAATATCACAAATCTGTAGAACTGAAAACTACAACAGTTTGAAATATAATTCGAAATCTGAACTTTTAAGACATGGTTACAATATAGAGGTGTTCTCAATTTCATATTTTACATTCTTCAATTTAATGCAGTATAGGCTTAGCTGAATGTTTCCAGCATACTTTGCAAAATATTGAATAATGAGAATTCCATTTTTCACGTGATGCTAAAGGTGAAGGAGTTTGCCTATATGTTACAGAGATGTATCAAGACATTGATCTAGCCTTCCATAGAACTGGGATAGGACAATTTATTCTGTTCTCTCTCTATAGTAGGGCCATTAACACGACCCTCCCCACCCCCAGGAGAGGGTCCCAGGGACTATAGGATACAATGGATCTCCCTCTTCATTCATGGAGAAGAGATTATGTCAAATCTCCTGTCTCCACCACTGTAGACATCCGTAGCTCTAACTCAACAAATGTTGGAGTTCTGCCATCAAATAAGGCATATGTTAAAGATAAAGGTGCCATAGTGATTTACAAGCCTGTCAGTCCCTTGGGTATTTCTTGTCGGTGAAATGGTTGCTTTCTGCTTTTCGTGTGCATGCACACGAAAGCTCATACCAAGAACTAACTTAGTTGGTCTTTAAGGTGCTACTGGAAGGATTTTTTTTTATTTTGACTATGGCAGACCAACACGGCTACCTATCTGTAACTGCTTTTAAGGGGTTATTCTGTTCAGGAGGTTCAAATGCTCACCATACTGCTCCGCCCAATACAGAAAACCAATTTTGTCAGTAGGGAAAAGAAAAACAATATTAGAGGACTGTGTAGTGGAGACAGTCAGCAGAGAAAAGCTATCCTCTTGGTGGCAGTGGTGAAGTTAACAAGAACGAGGGAGTAAGTTAGCTTGCCTCCTTCCATCTCATGGCATAGCCTACAGCTCCTGCTTTCACAGTGTGCAAACTCACTATGTTTTACTAGTGTTTAGGCATATGTTGCTTTGATCCAGATAAGGTTGGCACAGTGCAATTTGCAGGATACACAGCACGCTATTATTTCTTTCTAATTCTCTAGTTTATATGATGAAGCATACATAGAGGGGTGCTATGGAGGAATATCTCTCCCCTCCCAAAGAAAACACGTTTGAAAATTCATGTTAGGTAAACTGTGAAGGGCAGAGTTCACCGTGGCTTTCATTATATGGAACAGGAGACTGCTTTTATTCCCAAGGACAAGAAAATTGGAAACAAGTTAACTGTATTCAACTCAACCAAGCAATCCTTTGCAATTATATGCCTCTGTGGTGATGTGAGCTCCTGCCTTCAGGATGTGAAATCAAAGCTAACAGCTTGAAACACTGCCACTGATCAGCTAGTCTTCTCTTCCAAAATAAAAAAAACCCTCTGTAATCTATATTTTCCTCTCAATGATGATAGTATTTGACTGACTGCTTGGCTATTTCTTTTGTGAAATATATTGTTACTAATTCCCATACTTTCATCCAATAAATTACATGGTGTTAGGGGTTTGCACGGGGCAAAGATCCCCTAAAATTCCTGGGTGCGAGGTTCACCCCATAATTTTTGAAATTAATAAATGTGTGGTTTGAGCAATGGATTGGGGCAAGTCCAGAAAAAATAAGTCAAGCCAGGTTCCTCAAAACCTTTGCTTAGAGAGGTGCCATCAAAGAACAGAGGCAGGTGATGACAGAGTCGTCGTCATCATCGTCATCATCATTTTATTTGTATGCTGCCTTTCCACAGTTATATACAATGCTCAAGGCGGCTTACAACATGGCAAGATTTACATAATTACAAAAATAATAAACAATAAATAAAAGGTAAAGGTACTCCTGACCGTTAGGTCCAGTCACAGACGACTCTATAGGCCAAGGGAACTGGCATTTGTCCGCAGACATCTTCCGGGTCATGTGGCCAGCATGACTAAGCCGCTTCTGGTGAACCAGAGCAGTGCACAGAAACACCGTTTAGCTTCCCGCCGGAGCAGTACCTATTTATCTACTTGCACTTTGATATGCTTTCGACCTGCTAGGTTGGCAGGAGCAGGGACCGAACAACAGGAGCTCACCCCGTCGTGGGGATTCGAACCGCCGACCGTCTGATCAGCAAGCCCTAGGCTCTGTGGTTTAGACCATAGCGCCCCTCGCGCCCCTAAACAATAAATAAACCACATAAAAAAATACACAGCCAAATGGAAAACTGTTTCCATGTAAATCAAAATCTAAAACTAAGAATACAGCATTAATATCACAGTTTCAAATGATATAACATCATTTTTTTTTAAAAAAAAACACACAAATAAAAAACGGAGCCGTCTTTGTCCAGCAGCAGCAGCAGCAGCAGTCCTTTGTGGAGTCTGTCAGGCCCTGTCCCAAGCCAGGTGGTGAGTGGCAGGACCGGAGCCCTCAGGCGCTGGGCAGGGGAGTCCTCCTGGGCCATCACCTTAATAAAAGGTGATACATTCACCGTCACCCAAGGAGGATTGGGTGGAGTGCCTCTCCCTGCTGTATGTTAGTTAGCAGAAGATAACAGCAGAGTTGGGAGGGTTAAGTTACCAGGGTTACCTGGATTGTGATGTCACCACAGGAAAAAAATATGCCCTTTTTACATGAGTTGTGTTTGGAGCAGGGGAGGGGTTATTTTTTTGGGGGGGGGAGAAGTGAGGGGCAGAACTCCAGGCGCTGCTGGCTGGAGGAGGCTTCCCAGAGAGACCAAAGAGCATGTTTGGCTTCTGCTCTGGACCCAAGTTTGTTGGGAGAAGCAACAAGAGACACTCTTGGGAGTGTAATGTTCTGCACTCCCTCCACAAAACTCAGGTGTAAATAGGTGTGGATAAACCATATTTCATATATAAAAGATCCCCGCTAGTTTCCGTCATGCCTCATTCCAAAGGAACACAGACCCTGGTTATCTGCCAAGACCCCTGGAATCTTGCATCTGGCAAGAATATAATCCAAGCATTGTAATGTCATTTAGCATTGTTATTTGTATGCTCACAAATGATCAATATTTTTTTTTAAAAAAATAGTTTCTTGGACTTTACAAAGGGACCAGTATACTATATCATTTCTTAATGCTAGTTTTCATAACATATTGTATGAATAGCCTTGCTTTGTCAGTCCCATCTGGTTCAGCATTCTGTTCCCACAGTGGCCAATCTGATATATATATAAGAAGTCCACAGATATAATAAGCAGGAATGAACACAATAGCACCCTCCCATTTCGGTTCCTCATCTAGTCACAATCACAGGCACACTATAACAGAAATGGAAGGCGATGTATTGTGTTATCGTCTATGAATTTATCTAAGCCACCTTCAAAGCTGTTCAGGTTGGCAGCGACCAGTACATCTTACAACATTTCCTTTATTTACTAGTACGTTTGATTGGTACCAACTCTGAGAACAGGCATCATGTATTGCTGAATTATGTGTCGTGAACTAAGAAGCCACCAATTCAAAACTTATTTTTAGGTAACTTTCAGCAAGCTGCTGTATTTACCTTCACTGCAACCCAGTAAGAAAGGATATGATGAGAGATCATGTCTGACCCAAGATGACTGTCCCTAGACCCATGACTGACTGTCAATTTGAGCCTGGGTCTTCTGTTTCTCTTTTTAAGATGGTCATTAATGAGCTATGAGATCTAAGAGGTGTTTCACCCACTTTACTATATGTGCGACCCTCTTAAAAAACCAACAACAACAGGCCATGTTTCATCTTAAAGACATGTGGTCTCTAACAGCAAAGGTAAAGGGACCCCTGACCATTAAGTCCAGTTGCAGATGACTCTGGCGCTCATCTCACTTTACTGGCCGTGGGAGTCAGCATACAGTTTCCAGGTCATGTGGCCAGCATGACTAAGCCGCTTCTGGTGAACCAGAGCAGTGTACGGAAACACTGTTTACCTTCCCGCCGGAGCAGTACCTATTTATCTACTTGCACTTCATGCTTTTGAACTGCTAGGTTGGCAGGAGCAGGGACCGAGAAATGGGAGCTCACCCTGTCGTAGGGTCTCAAATCGCTGACCTTCTGATTGGCAAGCCCTAGGCTCTGTGGTTTAACCCATAGCGCCACCCACATCCCTCTAACAGCAAAAGAAGACTCCTATTTCATACAGGTTTATTGTAAAGATCACTGAGATAACACGTGTTTTCAATGTCATATATTGTTTCATTCTTGAATATGTGAATCATTTCTTCCCTCCACCTTAACTGTAGAAATTTTATCTGATAATTTTTATTGCTTATTGCCAAGATCAACCCCATTGTTATGGCTTAGATTCCCAGCCAGAAATCTATATTATGAACCACTGTGTTAAATCCCCTCAAAATCTATATATTATGGAAATAGCTTTTTAACACAGAGAATAGAAAAAGTGTTGAAGAAATGCATGTAACTAGTGGGTTGTACCTAGGAAATTGCTGAGGAATAGATTTTTACAGGCTATAGTTGCAGTCCTGCTATACGTTTACTTAGGAGTAAGCTTGATTGAAGATAGATGGTCTCAGCAGGATTTGGTCCAAACAGCATTCTCTCTGCCCCTCTTTCTTAATTACTTTTGGATTGAACAAGATCATTATTTCATAGAATGGAAACAGTAGGCATGTAGGATCTATATAGAACAAAATGTTCACAAGGGCACAAATTCAAGCCTACTTTCAGGAACTTCCACTATGATAGTCTAAAATTCATCAAGACAGATTCCTAGCTTGTTCATCCAAAATTTGTTCAGCATCCATCATGTGCTTCAATACCTTACACTGTTTCTAAAAGCCCGAACAGATAAAATCATTATATATTGCAATTAAGACATTCAGGGATATGGCTTTCCATATAAAATAGTGGGTAGTGGAAAGACTGAAGAACTGATTTTCTTAAAAAAATAAAATGAAATAAAATTCCAGAATGGCACACAATTACAATATTGCTCTATAAGCATTTCATGAAACTGCTGAACTTGATACTATCAGCTGCTTCAAAGATCATCCAATTCATACAAGTGGTAGAAATATAGGTTGCTTGAGGTAACATAACTAGACCAACAGATTACATCAGAAAGAATGTGATCATCTAACATTTGGAGCCAATTTAAGTATGAGGATGCTGTTAAATATTAAAGATCATGTCATCGGAGACAACATTTTCCAGCTGTTGCTAGATCCTCTGCACAGAAATCTGGGTTGTTGACCTACTTTTCAGAAAGATCTAAACTTTAGCCTGACAAGAAACAGTTGCAGAATACCCATCAGCAGCGAAGAGTACATTGTTAAAGAAAAGTAAACATATTCCTTGAAAGGAACTCTGTTAGACTTCCAAATGTGGAGAAGAATAGATACCATGAAGTTCTTTACAAAATATAGCAGGAGGTTTCTGACGCAAAAGCCCTAGGTGTGCAATTGAGTTTACTCAGCTGTCATGAAGCTATGCAATGCTGTTTCTCTCTACCTAGAGAGAGAATCTTAGAATTGTAGCATTAGAAGGGACCATGAGGGTCATCTAGTCCAACCCCATGCAATGCAGGAATCTTTCCCCCAATGTGGGGCTCAAACCCATGATCCTGATATTAAGAGGTTTATGTTCTACCAAGTAATACAAACCTGTATTAGGAACATGCTGGGGATGTATGTGCTGCAGTTTGGGAGATTCAGAGTTTACTCTGAAACAGCTACTATTTTGTTATAGTGACCAGGGGCTAGAATTGTGTTTTGGGCCCCAGGTGCGGGGGCCCCTAATGCTGGCAGAATTGCAATAAACACAGGACAACCATTTTGGAATTTAAATAGGCCAAACCTTTATTGATTACAGATGAAAACCCATCTGCTGGCTGATTATTTAACCAGGGTTAACCAGGGTTATGGGACTCCCTATGAGGTACATGAAATCAGGGTGACCCTAGCTTCCCTAGACCGGTGGGGGTTACAACTGTGTCATCCAACCATACTAAGGATAAAGTCCAGTGCCTTATCTGCCATTAACTTGTGACAATTGCTAGAAAGTAGGCAAAAGCCCCAGGCAGGCCCATTTTGTCTGAAGGTAAATTCCTCCCTGGCCCCCAAAACAGCAATAAGCAAACCCCTTGTGTTTGCCCCACCATTCCAGGCCACTTCCTGCTCCCTAACAGCTTTGCCTAAGACAATAACACTTGGAGAAAATGTCTAGATTTTACCGGTCGGAAAAAATCTATTAAATCCCATTTCAACCTCACCTACATGTCTTATTAAGTAGTGTAAAGAACATCATAAATGATTCCTTCAGTGTCCAATGCAGAGCAAAACATACATTGTTTCACAGCACATACCTCTTCCTAATGCAGAAATAGCCTATAGTTTTGGCGTAGCTAAACCTATGCACACTTACTTTGTAGTCAGCACTTTTGAACTTATAGAATGTGGCTGCATTAGACATAGTGGATATGAACTCAGTCTCTTTCCACCTTCCAGATCACGGTGGTGAAAAGAGCAATGATACTTATTGATATACCAGTCCTATGAATGCAAACTAATTTTTTACATTTGGAAACAAGAAGAAGTGAGAGTTGAACTCAGAATGCTGAATGCATACATATTAAGGAGGCTCCATTTGTATTAATGAGATGGGCCTTGTTTCTGAATTGTTGTGACTTCATCTAAAGTCTAGACACATGCATACATAACATAGCCACACTGTGACAAAAACATGTATTAGATTTTCTGCCAGGCTAAATACTTTGCCCCTGATGACTTATTTTTTGTTTCTTTGTTCTATCTGAGAAAATGTGATTTTCTTGCTTTTAACCCCTTTCAGTGGAAGTGCAATATAAAATACAAATTAAGAGAATAAATTTGAATTTCAGAAACAAACATTATATTTTTTTTTCAATCCCCCCCCCCGTTAAGTGGTCCTAGACATCAGATAACGGTAACAATCATAAAATGCTCCTTTTAAATGCTCTTTTTGCTTCTAGTTCTCTATTTTGTTACTGCATGAGACATAACCATGGGAACAAATTCATAATCACTATGTGCATTCTTCATAGTAAAGCAAGGAGCACTGCAAACATGTGCTTGTAAAAGTGAACATCACTCCTTGAATACCCATGAGCAAGATTGGGGGCAAACATGACCCTTGTTGTAGCAAGGTGAAAAGGACTGTGCTCAGCCTAATCTTTTGAGAAAGCTAAACAAGCCGCCCCTACTCCAAGGCTCCTTGCCACTCCTCAGAAAGGGACCTTCTACCCCAGTGGGTGACAATATTTGGCCTCAAGTCCCAAGGTGCTCCTTGTCTTGTTGAAGAGCGGAGTAGCAGAAGCTTGGTGGAGTGGATGCATCTGGTTCCAGTGAATCACGCAGAGTCGAAAGCTCATTAGCAAAGAGAACTTCACTAAGGATTAAGCCAGGGGGTCAGCAACCTTTTTCAGTCGTGGGCCGGTCCACCGTCCCTCAGACCATGTGGGGGGCCGGACTATATTTTGGGAGGGAAATGAACAAATTACTATGCCCCACAAATAACCCAGAGATGCATTTTAAATAAAAGCACACATTCTACTCATGTCAAAACATGCTGATTTCCGTACCGTCCACGGGCTGGATTTAGAAGGTTGATTGGGCCGCATCCAGCCCGCGGGCCTTAGGTTGCTTACCCCTGGATTAAGCTTCGTTACAACAACAAAACCTCAGGAATAAATGTACAGTTGAAACAAACTCAGAAGACATGAAGAGCAGAAAATGAGAGAATAGTAAGAGAACCCATACAAGTACTGCTGACACCCCACTCCCTAAGTAGAATAATAGAAGCATAACCAGCCCACCCCATTCACCATTCCCCCTCCCGCTCTTCTTCCTCCTCTTCCTCCTCCTCCTCCTCATTGTTTAAATCAATTCATGAACCAAGAACTTATACACAGAGGCATAGCGTGGGTTGTCAGCACCCGGGGCAAGGCAAGTAATTTGCGCCCCCTAGAGTGAGTGAGTCAGGTAGGGGCAGAGAGCTGTGAGTGCGAGCGCCCCCCCAGATGTTGCACCCCGTGCGGCCAGCCCCCCCTGCACCCCTACGCTACGTCACTGCTTATACATTGACCACTAATAATGATATGATGTAGATATTCTCCCGCATTTATTATGCTATTTTTGTGATATACAAATGACATGAGAAAACTTGGTGTATTTATTTGTATAACATTATTCTTGTTTATAAAGCCCAATAAAAAAGAGTAGAAAATGAAAGTAGGCATAAGCAGACAGTTCACTGAATTACAGATATATCCTCTTCACTCATTGACCTTGAGATAACATACAAGAGTACAGCATAATCCCAAACATCTCCCACTGTTTCAGCAGAAATGAAGAGTTACAGACACACAGGAATAAACCAGAGATACTTCTGCATCAAGAGCATATTTGAGAGATTTGCACATTTTTGTGTTGGAAGTGTGCAAATCCCTCAGTTTCTTTTCACACTTTGGTCTGGAACGTGCAGAAACTCTTTAGAGGTAAAATAAAGGAAGACTTGCACACTCTTAATTAAAACTTTTAAATCTTTTGTTCGAACCAAACAACAAATGCCTCTTTAAAAAAAGAGAGCTAGAAATTAGAACCATGGACCAAGACATTATTCAATGTATTTCTTGTTTTGCACCTGCCAATTTTTCAAAGGTAGGCGACAAATTAAATCCACTACCCAATTTACACAAATAGGTCAATAACAGAATATCGGCAAGATTCAGCTACAATACTGAAATACTGTATGTGTCTACTTTATCTTCTGTTTTAATTAACTCATGCCTTTGGGAAATAGGCTGATATATTTTGATTTTTGACTGTGCTGAAAAAGTGACTTTTATATAAGGGGGGGAGGGTGGCTTGTGAAGAACTGCTTTGGTACAATCTGCCTGAACTTTTCTACTGTGTGAGACCCACTGAAATCATTGTGCTCTGACAAGGACATTTTGTGGTCTTTATCAGTCAAATTTACAAAAGAAACAATTCTGTTGTTGGATCAGGCCTGGCTGTACCATAATGCATATCCAAAATTATCACTTTGGATAAGAAATTCTATTTCTTTCTGTGCCTTTCTGTGTTCTTTAAAAGAAAAATAGAATTAACAAATGAGGATGGCTTTCTGTCTTGCTTTGTGTGTGGAAATGCCTAATACCAGCACTGTTAAATTGTGCCCCATACTTTTAATGTAAGACCAATCGCTACAACAAAAACCATATCTATTCAGAAGTTAGAGTTGTATTCAGTGTATTACTAAGGTCTCATTTCTCTCACTTAGCCCCCTTAAAATTATGGTGCCGGTTCTTATGGTCTTGCTCTCAAAAATCTCAGTACCGGAGTCGATTGTCTGCAGTGAATAAACCTATATATGAGTAGTTCCCCGTGTGTTGACCTCCTCATGATTGGGACTTAGGATAATGGTAGATTGCACATAAACAGCTGTTCACACATAGATTTCAATACAGTTGGGGCTGGTGCATTTTGACCCAGTGAGTTTGCTTTAAGGCAGATATGAATGGGACTGCTGCTCCTAGGAATGTTTGAAGAACGTGATATGTGCAAATTTCAGTTTGAACTGAATTGATCCACTCCGCCTAGGCTAATGTGTAGAAAAGAACTTGGTTATCTGCCAGATTTCACACTTCCCAGATGTTCTGAAGGAGTTCTTGGCTCAAAAAATGCATTCTAAAAGGTTTTTAAATGAGTATTTTTCAGGGAGAAAATAAGTTTAGAAACACGTTTACTGCGGTATCCACTTGCTTGTACGGGGGTGGGGGATAAAGGCTGTGAAGGCACATTTATCAGGGTGCTCGTAAAATCTCTAGTGTCCATCTTCAGAGCAGACTCTGCTTGTGTTGATACTTTGACCAGAGATTTATCTGGAGGCATAGATAGGGTATTTGACAGCTGCTTCAATAAGCTACAAAGCTTTGAAGTGAGTCCAAACGTTAAGGACCAGCTTTCTTCAATGTGGGCATTCAAAGATGGCACATTTTACATTGGAGAATACTTACTTCCAAAGTTACCTGCAAAGGTTCAGCATTCAGACTAAATTTGAAACAGATCTACACCCCTTCTAGAAGTAGACAGATTCATCTATTTCTAACACCTCACTCATATATTTTACAGTTTTCATATTAGCATTCACATTCACATGCCTCAATCATAACTAGAAAAAAATAAATAATTGTAACCTATGCCATGAAGATACTAGTGATTCATACTTACTAAGGATGTACACGGGCCCCAATATTCTCCTTGCATCTGTGCTTTTAAAAAATGCAATCGATTCCCGGGGTCACTCCATGCTCGGTCCACTTCAGTCTGTTATTTGTCTGAGCCACACTGTATTCCCCATTCACTATTCTGGGGAGTCTAAAAACAGCTGCAACTTTTTCCCCATTTGGCAGATGCAGGTGGAATTTGATGGCACAGAAACCCCTCCAGGGTAAAGTAAGCCTGCCAAATTGCATATCTATGGACTTTTGTGGGGAAAGTAAAAAAAACAACAACTCACTTTCCTGTATAACACATATTAGAGCAATTTATTGGGCCAAATAAAATTCCTAAATCCACATTAGTTTCATATTTTCAGGAGTGGAGAATGTGATTTTATCCCATACTGTTTCTTACTTTAAAATAATTAAGAGGCGGCAGAGTGGATTCATGCATGTATGGGTTATGTTTTGTTCTGATTTTTTAATGGTGACTGCACACCAACCAGTTAGCTTTCCTGGCACTTTCTTTTAATTATTGGAAGGATATGATCTCCAAATTGGCATTACAGGCTGAGACTGTCCCTAATACTGCCTAGAGAATGAACAGAGGTTTTGTGGGAGGGTATTGACATGATTTGATTCATGCAGGGATAAAATTACTCGAGATCACCCCAATTTCCTTCAATGTTTGACTGCCAATACTGAGTGGTTGCACACATTTAGTATTTATTTATGAAGTGCAATGTACATTATGTGTTCTAAATGGATTAAAGGTAAAGGTAAAGGGACCCCTGACCATTCGGTCCAGTTGTGACCGACTCTGGGGTTGCAGCGCTCATCTCGCTTTATTGGACAAGGGAGCCGGTGTACAGCTTCCGGGTCATGTGGCCAGCATGACTAAGCCACTTCTGGTGAACCAGAGCAGCGAATCAGAGAAGCGCATGGAAACGCCGTTTACCTTCCCACCAGAATGATACCTATTTATCTACTTGCACTTTGACGTGCTTTCGAACTGCTAGGTTGGCAGAAGCAGGGACCAAGCAATGGGAGCTCACCCCATCGTGGGGATTCAAACCACAGACCTTCTGATCGGCAAGTCTTAGGCTCTGTGGTTTAACCCACAGTGCTACCTGCGTCCCATCTAAATGGATTACTGTGAAACAAATACAGTGGTACCTTTAGTTATGAACTTAATTAGTTCTGGAGGTCCGTTCTTAACCTGAAACTGTTCTTAACTAGAGGCGTGCTTTCGCTAATGGGGCCTCTTGCTGCTGCTGCGCCGCTGGCACACAATTTCCGTTCTCATCCTGGGGCAAAGTTCTCAACTCGAGATAACTCTTCCAGGTTAGCGGAGCTTGTAAACTGAAGGATTTGTAACCTGAGGTGTTCATAAGTCAAGGTACCACTGTAATAGTTTTTTTATTCTCTAGGTTGTTGGTAATCATGGTCACATTATGTGAACCATGAGAGCAGCAAAATAACCAGACTGCACAACAGTGATGGAATAAAATCAGACCAAATCTTTATTGAGAGCAACAGGCAGGGCAAGGGCTGGCATTGCATTGGGTCCCAGAATCAGCTCATCATTCCAGAAGGCCCATATTGATGAAATGAATCCACTCCAAACCTGTATGATGGGAGTCGGCCAGTGTTGAACCTTGCCATAGTGCAAGCCAAGCAAGTCTCACTGGGGGATCAGGGTGCAGATTCCAACCAGGCGGATCCAGAACCCATGCTTGGGTTTGCCATGGTCAATCCTCCTCTCAAACCCCTTATGGGGGTTCCCCTTCACTATGTTGATCCTGCCCAATGCCATTCCCGCCCTCATACAAGTAATGTTCTTCCACCTAACAAAACAAAGTCATAATTTCACTGAGGGAAAGGCAAAAAAAAAAAAAAATCCCAACCAAGTCCCTATCAGGCCCTGTCAACCAGTGACACAAAATTTCTCAGTGAAGGCTCTAACCTGAGGGTAGGAAGCTCTCAAAGCAAAATGGCTGTGAGATCCAGGGAAAGCAGCCTTGTATAGGCTTTCCCCTCCCCTCTTCAGCAAGGGCTCATGGGACAGCTTTTTCCCAGGATCCTATCACACAGAGAAGATACTGGGCAAAACCTTGCCCAGTATTTTGTTGTGATCCATGGGCCACAGCACTACTGTGCAAAGGCTTCCCGTGCTTATTGGTACAGAACGGGGCTTATAATGGTAAAATCTGGACAGCAAATAATATTCTGTAATTAAAATAAAGAATGGAAGGAGGCTTCCAAAGACAGATTATTATTGTTGTCTGCTGTTGACATCTCTTGTAAGAAATAAGTGTTGACATATTTACAGTGAAAATGTTGTTATTGCAAATGTGTCAGGTTAATGTTACTCTAGAGTTAGCTTGTGGTATTTTGTTATCCATTACAGAAAATAACACTTTTGTTGTGAAATTGTGAACAAAAAGGGTTTGGTGGACCAGTTTTCATCTTTCAGTTAGCAGTTGTTACACTGAAGAAAAATCTTATGTAGGAAATAGCTATTCCATGCATTATTAATACAGGTCATTAAGTGTACATGAAAAGTAAAATGTAAGTTAAGAGCAATTAGATAAAAATTGTTGTAGTTTTAGCACATTTAAATTTTTTGATGCTATTTTTAGCCAGTTAGGATAAAAAATATGTATTTATTTAATTATGGACAAATCTTAGAAATATTTTGCAGTGCAGATAACCTTATTTGTTTCCTTATAGCCTGTTGTCCATCTGGTGTATCCAAAGCAAGCAAAATTCAACACAGCTTCACAAACCTATACTGACGTGGGAGTGTAATAATGTCATTCATCTTCTTCCAGGGTGGAGGTAGGGGTGTTTCCCTCCAGTCCCTCTCTTCCTAAAAGACAACTCAGGAGTTTCCACTCCTGAAGGAAGAGGGTAGAGGTGATGTCACAAGTGTATTCTTCTGCAGTGGCTGTCCGAGTGAGGGGTGGGTGGCAATGCTTTGTGGTGGTTCTGGTCTGACTTGGATGGTCATTTCAAGAGAGTGATGCTTCGGGAGTGCTCTTTGGCCCCATGGAGCCTTCAGTGTGGGGTTCAATGCCTCAAGGAGCGCCTCTCCCCATATAAACCAACCTAGACCCTGCAATCATAATCTGAGGCCCCTCTTCATGTGCCTCCTCCACAAGAGGTCTGGAAGGTGGCAACATGACAATAGGCCCTTTCTGCAGTGGCTCCCCTTTGTGGAATGCTCTCCCCAGGGAGGCTCGCCGGGCACCTGAATTACATAATTTTTAGGTTCTCTTCCGAGACCTTTGGCTAACTGAACAATCTATGGTCTTTCAAATTGTGTGATGGTGGTGGAGGGAGTATAATTGTTTTTGTTTGTTACAATATTATGCATTTTTGGTTTTTATATTGTAAAGCTCTATGTGATCTTTGGATGAAGGCCAGGATAGAATTAACTAACTAACTAACTAACCAACTGTCTAACATGCCCTGGGTTCTGGAGGAATATTTTCTTAAATAGTTGTTTTCAAAACCTCACCTGCCAGTACTATCTAGGTTATTTAGCTAATTGGTTTGTAGTTCAAGTAGTTATATTTTAATAAATATAGACATCATCCCATTGTTTTTCTCATGAGGCTTCTTTCTGGGTGTGGAAGCAAAATTAATCTTCTCTGCTTAGCATGTTCATTCAAACAAATGGAATTCAATATGGGGAAAACCTCCATGTTGCGTTGCTTGAAGTATCAGCCGGTCCTCAGCATAAAGTATAAAAGCATTGGGTTGTCTTTATAGAGCTTTAAATTAAGGACAAGAAAAGAAATCCAGACTATCGTTCTTAGATCACCATTCTTTAGTTAATGGCTTATTATTATTCGCAATCAAGATTTAGCATTCAGTGAATCCTTCATTGCTGACAATCTGGATTCTTGCTCAGCAGCAAGTTTAATAGAATGCCGTTTCAAATGAAGGACATCTTAGGATGCACTCGAGAGCCAGTGTGGTGTAGTGGTTAAGAGCGGTAGTCTCGTAATCTGGGGAACCAGGTTCACGTCTCCGCTCCTCCACATGCAGCTGCTGGGTGACCTTGGGCCAGTCACACTTCTCTGAAGTCTCTCAGCCCCACTCACCTCACAGAGTGTTTGTTGTGGGGGAGGAAGGGAAAGGAGAATGTTAGCCGCTTTGAGACTCCTTAAAGGGAGTGAAAGGCGGGATATCAAATCCAAACTCCTCTTCTTCTTCTTCTTCTTCTTCTTCTTCTTCTTCTTCTTCTTCTTTTGGCAACACTTGATCAGTGTGTTTCTGGCAACATGTGTAGGGTACATGAAAAGAAAAACAGTGGATGAATATGGTAATCAGTAGACTGGTAGGCAAACCTTTGTTGCCATTAGTGTCTTGCCTCAACTAAATACAATTAAAAATTCCCTAAACCTGCCAGTGTCTTCAGTTCCTTAGGATTTTCTGCTGACTTCCTTTCTGAAATTCATCCAAGCAGAAATCTCTGTGGCAAACTGTATTTGCATGAATGTGTTTCAGAGATTCATCAAAGAGAAACTCACCTCAAATTTTTTTACCTGTCTGTGTTGGACATAGGATGTAAAGAGGGCTGTTGTGTAGAAGTGAGAATTTTTCTAACCACTACATGACAAGTAGCAGTTGTAGAAATTTCTTCTTATACACACCTACTATAGTTTAAAGACTTAATTGCTTAGCCAAAAGCACTACCAGGGTCAATAGCAGCTTCAGGAGGATTTTCGTAAGATCAATGGTACAGCAGGAAATGGTTCAGCTGAAGGAAGCATTCTCAACACAAACTAAAAATGGAACATTTCCCCCTCAGTGTGGCTCCCTGTACCCAATAATCAGCTTATCATAAATTAATAGGTGCTGCCTTTAAAGGCCTGCACACATAGCACCAATAAATTTAATTGGTGGTGAAAACACTTCAAAGGAGATTATTGTTATTGCACTTATTAGTTGCTTTTTAAAATGAAAAGTAAACTCAAAGCAAAAGGGACACGGGTGGCGCTGTGGTCTAAACCACAGAGCCTAGGGCTTGCCGCTCAGAAGGTCAGCAGTTTGAATCCCCGCTACGGGTGAGCTCCTGTTGTTCTGCTCCTGCCAACCTAACAGTTTGAAAGCACGTCAAAATGCAAGTAGATATATAGGTACCGCTCCGGCGGGAAGGTAAACGGCGTTTCCGTGCGCTACTCTGGTTCGCCAGAAGCGGCTTAGTCATGCTAGCCACATGACCTGGAAGCTGTCTGAGGACAAACGCCGGCTCCCTCAGCCTATACAGTGAGATGAGCGTGCAACCCCAGAGTCATCCACGACTGGACCTAACAGTCAGGGGTACCTTTACCTTTACCTTTAAACTCAAAGCAGCTTACAATATAAATAAAATCCGATGCAAAAAAACCAAGCAAAAAACAACAACACCCAAAGCCATTCATAAACATAAATGGAATAGTTTGTCCATCTTTGGTCCCCACACTGCTCTCAACTCTCACTTGTAGCTCCTGGAAGCTGCCAGCATGTGACAGTGGCCACACCCTGGGAACGGCTTAGACTGGCTAAACCAGTTGACGGTAGAAAGGTGGTGCCTCTGTAATGGTGGAGAGGCATCGCCACAATCAGTCCCGATTTCAGGCAAGATCACACCAATTTTGGGTGAGATCTTGCCCCAAATTGCATGTGATCTTCTGAGCTCTGGGAAATCTTGCCCAAAATCAGCACCGGTGGTGGTGGGACAGCTGGGGCACCCATGGTCTTGCTGCCTGTGGGGCTTGTTCTGTACAAGACAGCCACCTCACCTTGCCTAATGGTGGGGCCAGCTCTGATGAATCTAAATTAGTCACATCCATTAACATCAGTTGGTCTCCTCTTGAGTTGGACTAGTGTTGAATACCACCCTATGCATTGCATATGCATCTTGCAGAAATTGAATCCTAGAGCCTCAAAGTACAAACTGTATAAATGGGTCCATTTTTATTTTTATTTTTAACTCTGGAGAGAAAATGCTAATTAAAAGCATTAAACGTTTCAGTTTGACAGGCTGTTGTTTTCCCCTGTGATTTGTGGTTTTTTTTTAAAAAAATGTTATGGTAAGTTGTTTGTGTGAATTTGTCCTTTGTGTTGAGAACACAAATTACTGGCTATGGAAGTTTCTTCTGCTGACACATTTTCCTTTACTTATCTGCACAGATGACAAAGTGTTCATTGTCATCAGAAGAATGATCTGTCTTTTGAGACAAATCTGTTGTCAGAGATATAAAAAAAAAACTTGAATGTAAAAGATTTCTTTCTTTAAAAAAAAACTTTGGTGAAAAGTAAAGTAAAAAAATGGGGAAGATTTTTGCCTCGGAAAGCATGACCACATCTGTTTAAATGTATGTAGCAGCTGTGTGGAATAACAGGCCAAGTTTTTAGAACGTTTTTGCATGGATTGTTTAATTATCATTGATTTGGCTCTTGATTGTAGTACTGATGATTGAACCTGGCAGTTAAAGGAAACCTGCACCATTGGAAGCTATCACAGATACTGAATTTTAGAGGTGATTTATAACAGACAAAATGAACGCTCACTCATTTGGGACTCTACGTGTGCATTTCTTATAAGCTGTGAAATATAGATTCCTAAATGCAGAATATCACAGTCTCCAAATGTAAAAGCTGAAATGTCACAAATAGTCACACAGCAATGCTGTTTTGCAGAGACTTTCTGCTTAGGTAATCACAGAGCAAGTGCTGACAACACTGATATTCAAGAATAGAGCTGTTCTGTGTTACAGTAAATCGAATCTCACAATACGTACTTGCCTCTGGGCTTAACTGTTGCGTATTAGAGCTATGTCTTAGGTAACACAAAACCCAGCCTTCTGTGTTGAACATTATGTTCTTAAAACATGCCATTGCTGAACACATTATATTTTATATATAATAAAGAGATCAAAATGATTTTCCCCAAAAGCAATTTAAATGCATCTCTGCTTGTTAAGTACAGTTCAAATCTGCTTCATTGCATAAAACTGGAAGAATCAAATATTCCTCTGGGCTCTAGTCTCAAACCACTTTATATTCAACAAAAAGGGATTTATTCCATTTTTTTATATCATAAATCAGGATTAGCATGCAATTTCTTTTTTCCTCCCTCCTATCAAAGTCTAGCAGTATTCCTCTATGCGTACAGAAGGTTGTACAATTAAATTATAGGCCATAATTTAGAAATGTGGGAGGATACAATTTCTAAACCATCCCTTTCCCACCCCCATCTATTTCTTGAATCAGTTTGTGCAGCAAGGCAGCTTGCAGAGCAAATAATTCGTAAGCAAAGACGTATTGCGTGCTGAGGTCCCCAAGCCATCCCTCAAATAAATCACACTTCACACAGAAATTTTGTTTAAGGTTTTTGGCATAATTTTGGCCACAACTTTATTAAAATACAAAATGTGAGTGGTTGCTTAGGCATTGGTTGCGACTATCTGTCCCCGCCCAGGGACAGAACTGACATCTGCTAGCCTGCGAAGTCAGTAAGGGAAAACATTTTGGAGACAGAATGGAGCTGGGTACCAGACCCTCACCTCTCCCCAAATACTCCCAGGGGCTCTTGCATGGCCCTAGCCCCCTTGACAGGGGTGCAGACAAGAGCATGGTGAGCCCCTGGTTTCCTTTAATGGAATACCCTTGCAGCAGCAGCAGAATTGGAGGGGCAGGCACAGCCAATCCATACCCCTCCAGCAACCAATTTTAAGCAATGCCTAACTGCAACCTTACAAGTTGTGATGATTTGCAAAAACCAAATGGCACCAGCCAATCAGCCAAATGGACAAAATTCCTACCAGACCAAAGCAGATGACCCCATGATAGGCATAGCAAGGTCAGACGTGAACAAACCCTAAAGTTAGGAAGGGTGGGTGAGTGATCTGATGCGCGCAGCGAAAAGAGGAAGCTCAATGCTGCGTGCAGGGAATGTATAGCCTCTAGGCTGTCAATCAAAATTGGCAACATCGAAATCTCCCCAACAACTCTGGAGAGCCCAATCACTTCCGTGGCGATCCAGTCATATCCAGCCAACAACAGAGGGATGACTTGCAATACCCCACCGCAAGACGTGCTCTCCATGAAGGAGAACACGCTTTCTCTTAAATAACTCAAAACTATGAATTCAGCTTCATCCATCTCAGCATGTCAGGCTTTGACAATTTTCGTAGAAGCCATCTGTGTAAGGTGATCAGTGGTATCTTCTAATATAGGAAAAATAATTCTCTATGCTTTTTAATTCTAGTGATCCGATAATTTCTTGCCTAAATGTCACTTATGGTGAAGTCAGCCTCTGTTCCTAGCCAAGTTTTATATTTGTTAGCTACTGGCATGTTTAATTGCCTTTCTTTAAGAGAAGGGAGTCAGAAGTCCCTGTAGTTTACTGATAAGAGCACATTGTTTGCAACCAGAAGGTCCCAGCTTCAGTCTGGGAGTTCCATGACATAGTGGATGAGCCCTTTTGCCTCCTTCCCAATGTTCAAAGGGGGAGGAGGAGGCCAAGAGTAGAGCAGAGCATGGCATGGCTTCAGTGGATTCCTGCCACTGCACAGGGGAAGGCGGGTCAAAGCAGCACCTCCACCAGTGATGGTGACAGGAGGAGCAGGGGGAACTGCTGGCCATTGTAGCTACACTGCTGCCATGTTCGGCTTTGCCCATGGCTCTTCCTCCCTAATGTCCCACATGGCATCATCTGAGCAAGTCCCTCGTTCTTCCTTGGAAGTTGGCACCTCTGGCACCTAGCATTTCCGGTTTGAGGGATCAGGCCAGCAGGTGATGGGAAAGCCCCCTCTGGGATCCATTGCCAAGCAGAGCAGGCAATCCCAGGCTGACCAGGTGGACCAATAGTTTGACCCCAGGTATAAAGCAGCTTCTCAGAAAAGAAAGTATACTTTAACAACCTCATCTGCTGAAGTCAGTAAAGAATATAAACATATGACAGACATTTTGTGCATTTTATGTTATTTTGCCATTTCTTTTCCATCACCAACTCTTTCAGAGATCACAAAAAGGATTGTGTCCTAGGATGATCTTCAGTCCGATTACTTGTTTTAATATTGCACACAATTCCCTTGGCAGTAAGGCCCTAGGGAGATTATTCTGTCTGGTGATGTCCCTCACCAAGGATTAGCTAGGGATTCAGCAGGGGGTTGTTCCATACATTTTGCTAAGAATTTTATAAATTAAAACCTTTTCCTTTTAAATCTCAAAACTCATTCTGGCCAAGGGTCATGACCCTCTCATCTTTAGATATTCATTTCTTCCATAATCAAAATCCAGTGTTTTCTCCTAAAGCCAACTGACTGAATCATTTGCTGGGCACCACAGAGTAAAATCCCACTATGTCCTCTCTTCCCATCCCATAATATTGACTGGGATCTCCAAAGTGTAACGGCATTTCCAACAAAACACATAAAACACTACATAGAAGTGATTCCCCACTATAACCACATTCAAATAATATTTTCTCTTGTGGTCAGTGCCCAAGCAGCATTTCACCAAGGTAGAAAGTGGCAAGAGGGGTCCTTTTCCTTACTCCCACCATTCCATGAAAGGCCCTTTCTGTTTTGAAAAACTGGAGAATTGGTTGGTATCCTATAGCTTCTTGGCCTCTCTTTTCTTCAGCTCCTAACATTTATGGGTGCTTGGTCTGTAGATGTGGAGGTATGACATATATTACAGTAATAATCCACCCGTTAGACACTGTTTCTTGTTCTTGAAATCTCATGACAGTTCTTACATGCACTCTGGAGATGAGAGTCCTAGCTTATTTACTCCCCCATTTTCAGGGCATGTAAATCATATTAGCAGCACTGGCTCCTACCATCCTTGGTAGAAATGTACATTGGACTTCTTAAGCATCATTTCAACTATGGAAAGGCGGCATACAAATATGATGATGATGATGATGATGATGATGACAGAGTGCTGCTGGCTGCCCTTGAAGCCGTGGTGGTGTGCTCACTCCTCAAAAGGCCTGTTCTGGATAAAACGAACTATAAAGGTAAAGGGACCCCTGACCATTAGGTCCAGTCGTGACCGACTCTGGGGTTGCGGCGCTCATCTCGCTTTATAGGCCGAGGGAGCTGGTGTACAGCTTCCAGGTCCTGTGGCCAGCATGACTGAGCCGCTTCTGGCGAACCAGAGCAGCGCACAGAAACGCCATTTACCTTCCCGCCGGAGCGGTACCTATTTATCTACTTGCACTTTGGCGTGCTTTCGAACTGCTAGGTTGGCAGGAGCTGGGACCGAGCAACGGGAGCTCATCCCATTGCGGGGATTCGAACCGCCGACCTTCTGATCAGCAAGTCCTAATAACCATTGCAGTCTAGTCAGCAACCCCCCTTTATTGACCACCTGGAAACAAAAACATCTACCGAGAATGATGAATTGGATGACTTTTCCAGGGGGGGAAACAACAACAACAACAACACTGCAGCAAAGTCTTCAGAAGAAAAAAGCAAACTACCTACCACCAAATGTTTAACTCATTCAAAACAAGCCACTTCTTATCCTTTCTACCACCAGTTTAGCATGGACCACCCTCAAATTTATGTTTCCTAGACCTTTCTAACCTCCTGCTCCTAATTTATTGCTATAGTGGCAGAATGCAATTCAGATGACTCAGCCTTGATGCAGTCTTATAATTTGAGTAAAATACGATGACTTGAAATGAATGTGTTAGTTCTATCTTCTGGCAAGACGGTGTTTCAATTTGTGGGTAGCTGTTCTCTCTCTGGATTCTGTCAGGTAGGGTGGGTTAGAAATCTGGATAAAACACTAAATATCTATTATTTCAAGGCAAAGTGTTGCAATACTCCAAATGAAATATTTGACTTTGTACTTCTTCCTTCTCTCTCGCATTTCCTTGTATTTTTTCCTCCACTTGGCAAGGATTTGCCTTTGCTTCACTTTGCTGCACTATCTGTGACAGGCTCTGTTGCTTCCTCTGTATGAATCTGGCCCCAGGGCTGCAGGTTAAGGTTGTTAAGGGACTTGCTGGATCTGCTTTTTTCTTTCTTCTCTTCATAAGTAATTATGAGCAATTTGCTCACTGTTATGAGTGTAATAAAAGATTCTGTGCCAGCCTAGGATGAAATAAAATTACATTTTATTGTAGTAGCTGTCTGAACACTTTTCTTGGGTCTACAGTGGTTTCCTTGCCATATGCATTAACGTGCACGCATTTTCATGTTGGAAATTAGAATAATTTATTTTAAGCCTGACTATGAGGTGAATGCCCAGCTCCTGACTTACATAAATAGGACGTTATTAGTGACTTGAGCATGCAGTTGTAGGATGTGAAGCTGTGCATCACTGAGCAGAACATGAATTATTTGTTCTGAAAACAAAATGCACTATCAAATTATTACTGTGTGTTTTACTACTTTCTGCCAATTTTTATTACTTTCTGCCAATTTCACAGAATATTCAGTCACCCCGTTCCATATTCTGAACAGATAGTATGGCTCAAACAAGTTAACGGGTATTAATCAGGGGTATATATGAAATTAAAAGTCCAGTCTTATGCATATTTTCATGGAAGTAAAGCCAAATGAGTTTAATACATTTTACTTCAAATTAAGTGCATATCTATCTATCTATCTAATATTTTTTTGTAAATGGCTTCCATCAAGGATGAATTCAGGCTAGCTGCTTTTACATGATTCACTGTTCGTAACCATGCAATGGGGCAGACCAGAGTCATGAGTTGCCATTCTCCAACACTTTGGATCCCAGTTTTCTTTTTCTGATTGTATTTGTGCAAAATTTTGCATCACATTAAAAGGTAACAAAATTAAATATCATGGTTTTTGCTTTCTTGGCCATTGTTTTGTCCTTATTGCCAATTTCCTTTTCTTTTTCCTTTTCTTTTTTGCAGTGTGGTGCCTGTTTGCCATAAACATTTGCTTAATTAATTTTATTGGAGGTGAAATATGGCGACTTCACAATCTTGTATCGTGGTTCTCCTATTTTTACCAATATATATCAGACACAGTTATGTGTGCTGGGAAACATCAGTACACTGACAAAAATTAAGCATTATCATCAGTTAAAAAAAAGAGAATGAAACAAACAAACAAAAACCCCAAATACTGGGAGAATGATGTGCAAATGAATGCATAAAGAATGTATATTAGGTTTTCCCCAAATGAGGAGAACAAGAGACCATTCCCCTGTTGCAGTGAACGATTATATGCACATGGTTGTCTGCTTATTTCACAGTGTATGGGACTCAGTTCTTCATAGAATCATAGAATCATAGAATCATAGAGTTGGAAGAGACCACAAGGGCCATCGAGTCCAACCCCCTGCCAAGCAGGAAACACCATCAGAGCACTCCTGACATATGGTTGTCAAGCCTCTGCTTAAAGACCTCCAAAGGAGGAGACTCCACCACACTCCTTGGCAGCAAATTCCACTGTCGAACAGCTCTTACTGTCAGGAAGTTCTTCCTAATGTTTAGGTGGAATCTTCTTTCTTGTAGTTTGGATCCATTGCTCCGTGTCCGCTTCTCTGGAGCAGCAGAAAACAACCTTTCTCCCTCCTCTATGTGACATCCTTTTATATATTTGAACATGGCTATCATATCACCCCTTAACCTCCTCTTCTCCAGGCTAAACATGCCCAGCTCCCTTAGCCATTCCTCATAAGGCATCGTTTCCAGGCCTTTGACCATTTTGGTTGCCCTCCTCTGGACACGTTCCAGTTTGTCAGTGTCCTTCTTGAATTGTGGTGCCCAGAACTGGACACAGTACTCCAGGTGAGGTCTGACCAGAGCAGAATACAGTGGCATTATTACTTCCCTTGATCTAGATGCTATACTCCTATTGATGCAGCCCAGAATTGCATTGGCTTTTTTAGCTGCCGCGTCACACTGTTGGCTCATGTCAAGTTTGTGGTCAACCAAGACTCCTAGATCCTTTTCACATGTACTGCTCTCAAGCCAGGTGTCACCCATCTTGTATTTGTGCCTCTCATTTTTTTTGCCCAAGTGCAATACTTTACATTTCTCCCTGTTAAAATTCATCTTGTTTGTTTTTGCCCAGTTCTCTAATCTGTCAAGGTCGTTTTGAAGTGTGATCCTGTCCTCTGGGGTGTTAGCCACCCCTCCCAGTTTGGTGTCATCTGCCAATTTGATCAGGATGCCCTTGAGTCCATCATTCAAGTCGTTGATAAAGATGTTGAATAAGACCGGGCCCAAGACAGAACCCTGTGGCACCCCACTAGTCACTCTTCTCCTCCTGTTTTCATCTTCACAGATAATAACATTGTTTTTAATAATTTACCAGTTTCTTTACAAGAATATCATGGGGCACCTTGTCAAATGCCTTGCTGAAATCAAGGTAGGCTAGATCCACTGCGTTCCCTTCATCTACCAGGCTTGTAATTCTGTCAAAAAACGAGATCAGGTTAGTCTAACATGACTTATTTTTCAGAAATCCATGCTGACTATTGGTGATCACAGCATTCCTTTCTAGGTGCGCACAGACTGTTTGCTTAATGATCTGCTCCAGAATCTTCCCTGGTATTGATGTCAGACTGACTGGGCGGTAATTATTTGGGTCCTCTCTTTTCCCCTTTTTGAAAATAGGGACAACATTTGCCCTCCTCCAGTCTGCCGGGACTTCGCCTGTTCTCCAGGAATTCTCAAAGATGACTGCCAGTGGTTCTGAGATCACATCTGCCAGTTCTTTTAATACTCTTGGATGCAGTTCATCTGGCCCTGGAGACTTAATACATCTAAACTGGCCAAGTATTCTTGTACTATCTCCTTAGTTATTCTGGGCTGTGTTTCCTTTGCTGAAACATTTGCTCCAAATTCTTTAGGTCGGGCATTGTTTTCCTTATCGGAGAAGACTGAGGCAAAGAAGGCATTGAGGAGTTCAGCCCTTTCTGTGTCCCCTGTTTGCATTTCACCATCTTCTTCTCTGAGTGACCCCACTGTTTCTTTGTTCTTCCTTTTGCTACGAACATACCCATAGAAGCCTTTTTTGTTGCTTTTAACCTCTCTAGCAAGCCTGAGTTCATTCTGTGCTTTAGCTTTTCTGACTTTGTGTCTACACGTGCTGGCTATTTGTTTGAATTCCTCTTTGGTGGTTTCCCCCCTTTTCCATTTTTTGTACACATTTTGTACACATCAATATCTGGAGAGGGATAGGTTATTCATCCCTGCCCTAGACCAAGTACCGTATTGGCCTGAATATAAGCCACATTTTTTCCCCAAATTCCTACCACGAAAAGTTAAACTGCGGCTTAAATTCGCGACCTTACAAAAATTGACTTTTACGCACCAACCATTTCAGTTTTTCAGTTTCCTGAATTTTAAAGGTGCAGCTTATATTCGGGTGTGGCTTATATTCGGGCCAATACTGTAAATAAAGAATGACCCCTTATTTACTTACAACATTATACTATCTCTCCTCCTCCACCCCTGTCTACCTTGGAATCTCTTTCATATTCTGGGCAAGGGTCACCAGTTGATTACTACGTGAGAAATCACATCTATTCCTATGTTATGCACACATTCCCAATAAACTTGTGTTTAGTTTGAAGATATGGTAGTGCAGAGTTTACGGCCCTGCCAACTGACGTATTTTAACATTTGCTGGGTTCATATAGGGGCTATTTTAATTACTTTGTGAGCCTTTGAAAAGGGCTTTCATCCTCAAAGCAGTGTTGATATGCAACATGCACTTCTTGTGGTTTAGTCGTTCAGTCGTGTCTGACTCTTTGTGACCCTATGGACCAGAGCACACCAGGCACTCCTGTCTTCCACTGCATCCCACAGTTTGGTCAGACTCATGTTGGTAGCTTCGAGAACACTGTACAACCATCTCGTCCTCTGTTGTCCCCTTCTCCTTGTGCCCTCCATCTTTCCCAACATCAGGGTCTTTTCCAGGGAGTCTTCTCTTCTCATGAGGTGGCCAAAGTATTGGAGCCTCAGCTTCAGGATCTGTCCTTCCAGTGAGCACTCAGGGCTGATTTCCTTCAGAATGGAGAGGCATGATCTTCTTGCAGTCCATGGGACTCTCAAGAGTCTCCTCCAGCACCATAATTCAAAAGCATCAATTCTTCGGCGATCAGCCTTCTTTATGGTCCAGCTCTCACTTCCATACATCACTACTTAAAACATGCACTTATAATATACAAAAAGATATTGAGTATAATTCCTACACTCTGTTGTGCAATAGTTACAGAATGGAATAGCAGATGCAGAAGATCTTGTGGTTCTGGGGCTGGGCTTCCTTTATTCACTGTGGAGAAAGCCTCCATGCACTACAGTTGAGGAATGCTGTGTGTTATGCCTTTTTTTTCCTCCCCCCCTTTTTTTTGGAGCATGGGAGTGTGAGATTGCCCACGGTGACTCATTCGTCTGGCATCTTGAGATTTGTGGGAGTGAACCCAAGGAAAAAGGGTGGGGAGGGAAAAGGTGTTAGGGAGGCTTTTGAGAAGCAGGCGGGAGCAGAGCTTTTCTCTCTACCAGAGCAGCTGTTGCACCACAAGATAGTTCAGGTTATAAATTCTACATAGAGGATATTAAAATGCTTCTACAGTTGAAAGAATGAACTGTATATTAAAGCTTCATCACCTAACACTTTGAGGAATGAAAATCATCAACAGAACATTCATGAAAGATCCCAGGAGCTCATTTTTTGCTTTCTCATTTAGCTTTTCTTCATAGGAGGCTATTTAAAGTGTCATTTTATAAGTTTTGCTAAATGGATTAAAGGCAAATGAGCTCAAGGGAAACATTTTACTTGAATTGCTACCAATCTTTATTATTAAATAGGGGATGATGTGCAGTGTAAAGTCAGCATTTAAGCTTTCTTTTCCTTTTAATCATTAAATCTAACGTAATAAGGCAGTGCTGAAAAATGCATGTAATGGTTTGTATCAAACTAAGTTCTACTCAGAGTCTACTCAGAGTAGACTCATTGCAATTAATGAACATAAATTGGTCATGCATATTAATTTCCGTGGATCTACTCTGAGTATGACTAATATTGGATTTCACCCATACCTTCCCTTCTCCATTTTTTGAATTAATACTCACTGAAATATTTTCATGAAATTATGCATGTTAAAGTTTTGGCTTGCAACAATTTGATATAAGCTTCTTGCTAGAATTGCAATAAGCAATATTTTGCTCTCACATTTTTATTTTTATACTTTCATTCAAATGTGCAACAAATAGAGTTTCCCCAACATTTCCTTTTGCTTTTGTAAGACAATTATTCATGAGCAAACCTAGAAGTCTTGCATGTTGACAGGTCTGTATCCCACAATACCTTTTCATACAAGAAGGTCATGTGACTCTATTATAACAAAAATAAATTTACATAAGTAATCCAAAGTTCCAAATCTTAATATCCACACCTCCCCACTTTCTGCAGTTACTTATATTATATCTTTTACCACTGAATATCTATTTCAAATCTATTTACTGGTTATCCTTTATATTCTTCTTAGGTTATTCCCACTGCACATTTTTATGTCAGTCCTGCTAATGATTTAAGCTGTTAACACTAATTCTTATTTATAATCTATAATTTTCCCCCATTAGGTATTATGACATCCCTCTCCTTGGTTTCTTAATCTTCTGGAAAGTTTTGCCATTTCTGCATAGTCCATTGGTTTTTGTTGCTAACCTTCCTTCATTGGAACTGTTTCTTCTTTCCATCTCTGGACATATATAATTCGAGCACCCATGGTAGGATATGTAAATAGTTTTTTCTCCTCTTTAGGTACCTTTGAACCAATTATTCATAAGACAAAAGCTTCTGGTTGTTGTTGTTTTTTTAATAAAAGTTATTTTCATGTGGCTATCTTGACAATGAGAATTGTCATGCCAATGTAAATTTTGATCTCAACATGAATCAGGATACTGAGTCCTTTGAGGTCTGTGTGCATTGTTCGAATCTGTTTATATGACATTATTCAAGACAGTAATAATTAGCAAATTTGTTGCAGCTCCTGGTTGTTCTATATTTTCACATCTTTCTAACCTCAGAAATATAGGCATATTAGCATTCATTGGAAGAAAGAGATCTCAGGTATAGTTCATTCTTCAAGACAAGCACCAGTCCAGACATCTACCGTAACTCTATGTCATTTTCCCAGGTAGTTAAATACTACTTGGAAGGTCATAGCCTTGTCAAATCTGTAGGGACTTTTTGACCAATGATTCGTTATTATGCTTCAGTGACTAGACATATATCACTGACCATTCTGCTTATCTGACCTTGTTACCACCTATGATTCCCTTAGCAAGCTGTACACATACTGAATGCCAACTGCTAAAAATAAGAACCTTTTAAATACCCTTATCCTTTTCCAGTGCATGACATTTTCTTTCTGTCTTCCTAATTCCTAAAGTCCTCCATTTGAATTTGTAAGAAGTTTCACAATAAGTTGGTTATATTTTATGATAACCGAGAACCTGATGATGAGGTGCTTAAGTAGTTTTTATTTAAACCAAAGCAATATCTTGTTGTATATGTCAATATAAATGGATGTGTATTTAATTTTTATGATTACATACTCCTTCCTTTTATGCTTGGGGACAGATTGGTCTATTAGTGTCCATTCCGAATCTATAAACTTTAGCTCAGCTTCCCGAGTTCATTAACTTGAGCTGGCAGCTGGGTTAGTACCAGCAAAAGCAGAAGCAGGCAGGTGTTAAGGTATGGCTTGACACTTTTGCATTTACATAGAAAAGTGTGTAAATTGTGGGGAGAGTGCATTGCAGAGTGGTCTTCATATCTGCTGTCACTGTATATACCTGAAGGAGCATCTCCACCCCCATCGTTTAGCCCAGACACTGAGATCCAGCACCGAGGGCCTTCTGAGAAGTGAGGTTACAGGGAACCAGGCAGAGGGCCTTCTCGTGGTGACATCTGCGGAACACCCTCCCACCAGATGTCAAAGGAAAAATCAACTATCAGACTTTTAGGAGACATCTGATGGCAGCCCTGTTTAGGGAAGCTTTTCATATCTGAAGGACTATGGTATTTTAATAATTTGTTGGAAGCCGCCCAGAGTGGCTGGGGAAACCCAGCCAGATGGGTGGGGTATAAATAATAAAAAATTGTTGTTGTTGTTGTTGTTGTTATACCTGATATAAACCAAATCTATGGTTATACAGAGAATAAAATATCCATATCTGACATGCATCAGCTAATATGCCATGAAATTCATGGCCACTAACCTGGCTTGGTAGCAAATGCATGCCATATCTAAATTTTCTTACATTTCCCAAGTGTAGAAGAGAAGCTTTGTTTGCCTGTTTTAATGTTTTACCTCTAAAATCTTAGATCGCAGATTTGCCAAAGTCCTCGTTAAGGTTAGATGCTGTCCTTGTAGCTGTTAAAAGGTTGCAGTAGTATATCATGTGTTCGTCTATTATATATTTTATCAAGGAGCTAGAGAACATATAATTTGTCCTCTTGCGTGTCGAGGTCCCCAGGTCCACCCCAATAACTCACACATCACACAGAAGATTTTGTTTAAGATTTTTGGCATAATTTTGGCCACAACTTTATTAAAATACAAATTTGTGAGTGGTTGCGTAGGCATTGGTTGCGACTATCTGCCCCCACCATGGGGGACAGTCTGACATTCCGCACGATGCGGAAGTCAGAATGGGGGAATACACTTGGGGGTTACGCGGAGCAGGGAACCTGCCCTCACCCCAAGTGCAACCAGGAGCTCATTGCTATGGCCCGAGCCCCCTTGACAGAGTGGACAAGCAATAGTTAGCCCCCAATTCCTTTAACGGAATCCCTTGCAGCAGCAGCATTAGAGGGGCAGGCACAGCCAATCCATGCCCCTCAACCAACCAAACCATAAACCAATGCCTAACCGCGAACCTTACAAGTTGTGACGATTTGCTACGCAGTAGGCAAAAACCAAATGGCCCCAGCCAATCAGCCAGATGGACAAAATTCCTACCAGGCCCCCGCTCCAAAGCAGACGACCCCATGACAGGCATAGCAAGGTCAAAGCGAACAACCCTATTCTAGGGAGGGAGGGACGGGCAATCTGATGCACGGGCGAAAAGAGGAAGCTCTAGCCTCGTGCAAGGAGTTTTACTATTTCTGGCTGTCAATCAAAAAATGGCAACATTAACTTCTTCCCAACAACAAGGGAAGCCCCAATCGTATCAGTGGCCAACAATCAATTAGCCCGCCCCCCAACTTTGGAGTGTCCTGGCAGCCCCCACCGCAACACGTGCTCTCCATGAAGGAGAACACGCTTTATTAGAACATTTCCTGGTTGATTCTTAGAGACCCTTTTGAGTATCTTCCTCGATGGAACATATAAATATATTACCAAACATGTGTCAATTTTCTAAATTGTTGCCATATCTCCCAGGCCTGCTGTGATGGTTAGCTCCTAGCTTGTCAGTGTCAATAATTAATAATTGGTTCTACTGAGATTATGATTTTGTATTTCATGTTTTCTGCTTTGTTTCCTTGGATCATAATAATGGTTGTATATGGTTGTATATAGTTGCCAGGGACTGGCAGAACGCTGACCAGTTTGCACTGGTTTGGGGAAAGCAGGGGCTGGAGTCTGACTCAAGAGATGGGAGCAGTGGTTGGTGGGCCACTGCACCAGCCAGGAGACAAGAGATGGAGGCAGAGGAAGCTTCAGAGCTGAAGGATGGGTCAAGAGAGGAAGCTCAGGCAAGTGAAGGGCCACATGCTTCCCCCATCCTCTCCTGTTTCTGTCTCTGTTATGTACTGAGTTGAATAGGATCCAAAATGCAGCAGTCTGATTGGTCCTAGAACAATGCAGCAATATGATTGGTCTGCAGGAGCCACCCAATCCAGCTCCAGATGGAAGTGAATCCACAACCTGATTGGCCTACAGGAGAATTCCGGAATTAGCCAATCAAGAGCAGCCCATTGTGTAAATAATGTATATACAGTGGTGCCCCGCAAGACGAATGCCTCGCAAGACAGAAAACTCGCTAGACAAAAGAGTTTTCCATTTTGGAGGTGCTTCGCAAAACGAATTTCCTATGGGCTTGCTTCGCAAGACGACAATGTCTTGCGAGTTCCTGCTAGTTTTTCCCCCTTCCCCCTTTTTCTAAGCCGCTAAGCCGCTTATCAGCTGATCTGATCAGCAGATAAGCCACTAAAAGCCGCTAAAAGCTGCTAATAGCGCTAATAGCGCTAATCCGCTAATCCGCCAATGGGCTTGCTTCGCAAGATGAAAAAACTGCTAGACGAAGAGAATCACAGAACGGGTTCTTTTCGTCTTGCGAGGCACCACTGTAAAGCAGATACTTTGGGGAAAACATTTATTCCTCCTCACCACTATGAGCTGAATAAAGAGCATGACAATCAGGTTGTGGATTCACTTCCATCTGGAGCTGGATTGAGTGGCTCCTGCAGACCAATCATACTGCTGCTTTGTTCTAGGACCAAGTAGATGGCTGCATTCTGAATCCTATTGTTCTAGGACCAATCAGACTGCTGCATTTTGGATCCTATTGTTCTAGGACCAATCAGACTGCTGCATTTTGGATCCTATTCAACTCAATACATAACAGTCTCCCAGAAACGGGAGGGGATTGAAAAGGGATGAGCAGAGGAAGCTTCCAGACAGGTGTAGGCTCTGGCTGCATGTTTGCAGCCCGCTGGAGGAAGGTACATAAACTGATGGAGGGGGAGTTGTCCTCTGTTGCTGCAACTGCTCCATAGAGCGGGGACCTCGGAACAGCTGTCTAGAGACTAGATTAGTGTGCGTAGGTATAGTCATACCTTGGTTCTTGAACTTAATCTGTTCCGCATCAGACATTCGGCTTCCAAAAAATGTTCCAAAACCGGAACACTTACTTCCAGGTTTTCGGCGTTCGGGAACCAAAACATCCGAGTACCAAGGCGTTTGAGAACCAAGGTACGACTGTATTCAGACCTGTAGAAGCGATTGTGATATCTTTGACAATAAAGAGTTAAGTATCTGCCATGTGCATTCCCTCGGCTGGGAAGCACCCTAGACAATAGCAGGTTGTTTTGAGGCAAATACAGCTTTTGAGACATCAGTGAAATAAGCAGAAGAGAAACTCTCAACAAGTTTTATGCCTGATTGCTTAATATTTTATTTATAACGAGTTGTAAAAATGTGTTTAAGGCTAATGTATGATCACAAAAAGTCTATTAAAGAAATACCCTCTGTGATGCTTTTTTTTTGTGTAATTATAACCAGACGGTTGCAAAAATCAGTGATTAAAACATTTATCCAGCTTTCAACTAATATATTTTTGCAAATAGTAATACAAATGCTGCTTTTAAGCTTTCTGTCTGTGGCGCATATGCTTTCTAATTCAGTATAATGAAGAAATATCCCAGGGTTTTACATTTTGTACTCAGTTCAGGAATACTGTTCAGTTGTGTGATGCCTTAAATGAAACGCAATTAAGTTAATTAAGTTATGTTTGAACATAATTTAGCTTTACAATTGCAATTTTCTTGACATTTATAGTTAAATAAAATAAAAGGGATAAATGGTTTAATTCACTTCTATAGATAGCTATGTATTAATAATTCAGGAGTAACTCACATAGCGGAATACTATATGCATCAGTTCTTCGCAAGAGAGTTCAATGAACTCTTTAATGTGACAGTCAGAGATAACACAACGAGTGACTTATTATGCTTGGGAGGCCATAAAAAGTGACTGACACCTCTCTCTTTTTTTCCAGGTGGGGATAAAAGGCAACTGATTTCCTGGCCTTTGACAATCTAGTTAAGTATCTGACTGACAGGATGTTGGCACCAGCTTTGGAGGAATCGATCAGCCTCAACTCAAGGTAGGGAAATTTCACACATGTGAAGCTGCATCTAAGACTTAATTTACAATGTTAATTAGTCTTCACAAGCACGATAGATGATAGATAGATATAGATAGATAGATAGATAGATAGATAGATGATAGATAGATAGATAGATAGATAGATAGATGATAGATGTAAGCAAAGTGGATTATTTTCAGAATGGCATCATAAAAACCAAGATAACAAATCAAGATAACTATGTGCAGTTCAAAAAATCCTCCACATAAAATTTCAAAATTCACTACAGTGGTACCTTGGTTTTCGAATGTCTCCGTTGACGAACATTTCGGTTTTCAAATGCTGTAAACCCGGAAGTAAATGCTTCAGTTTTTGAACTTGCCTTGGAAGTTGAACATGCCATCCGGCTTCTGTATCGAGTGTTCCATATTGAGGCTTCCATACGAAGTTTTCAGTTTTGGAACTCCAACAGTCTTCTGGAACAGATTACGTTTGAAAACCGAGGTATCGCTATATTTGGTTTTGGGGGACCCGAACATCCATGGCAAGGTGATTGGCTCTGGGTGGCTCAAGACTTCATGGCTGTCCCATGGGGCTGTCCCAACATGGCACAACACATGTGGCAGGCCACACTATGGACCTTGTTTTCTCAATGGGGCAGGAAGGGAGTGTTCTGAAAGTGAGGAATATTGACATCAGCTCCTTGTTGTGGTCAGATCACCATTTCCCCTCAGCAGAAATACACAGCGACCCCAGCATGTACTCCCTCAGAGATTGCGCTGTTGCCCAGAGTGCTCACTCCTCCCTCTGGCATCGAACTTCCTAGCTTTCAGAACCCCACCCAGGCTGTCTACAGTGGCTGATTATGGAATCCTTCTGTCTCTGTTTGGCTTTGTGCTCTGTGACATGGATAAAATACCTGGTTCTAGGAGAAGGAGGAGGGTCTATCAGACTCTCTAGGGACATTGTGTTAACTGGCTGCAATACTGTTTCAAATGCAACTGATTCCTGTCTCTGTTCAGGGCTAGTGTACCTGCTATCTCATTCTTGTTCTTCACTACCCATTATTTCCCATTCCCTAGCTCTTTTCATCTTCTGGGGTGTGTCCTATCTGCCACCACCACGAACCTGGGTCCATTCTCCCTTCATCCACCCCCTAACTAGAAAGTTATTGGGGTGGCAGTCTCCACCACTCCTTCCCATCAGCCCAGTCCCTGACACCACCCCAGGGAGCAAAGCCTAACCAGAGGAAGGTGAACAAACTGGACAAGGCAACATTCTGGGGTTCTAAAATTGACCACAACTTCATTGATTCCAGGTGTAGGTAGGTTTTGGCTTAGGCATTGGGTGGATATCCCTCTCAGCCTCCTGGTGGAGGACTGAGGCATGAGAGGGCTGAGACTAGGATTAATGGGTCATCTGCAAAACACAGTGCCTAAGGAAGGATGGAAGGTTAGCATTCAAAACCACTGTAAGCCTAATTAAGCAGGGGGCAGGGGCATGGAGAGTTGTTATTTGGCTGGCTGTGGTCAGAGGAGAAGAGGAGGTTAAGGGTGATATGATAGCCATGTTCAAATATATAAAAGGATGTCACATAGAGGAGGGAGAAAGGTTGTTTTCTGCTGCTCCAGAGAAGCGGACACGGAGCAATGGATCCAAACTACAAGAAAGAAGATTCCACCTAAATATTAGGAAGAACTTCCTGACAGTAAGAGCTGTTTGACAGTGGAATTTGCTGCCAAGGAGTGTGGTGGAGTCTCCTACTTTGGAGGTCTTTAAGCAGAGGCTTGACAACCATATGTCAGGAGTGCTCTGATGGTGTTTCCTGCTTGGCAGGGGGTTGGACTCGATGGCCCTTGTGGTCTCTTCCAACTCTATGATTCTATGATTCTATGTGGTCCTGAGGCAGGCCCAGCTGGCTTTTATCAGCTGGGGACAAACCAGTGTGAAGTATGCAAGTGTATACAAGCACTTGTAATGTTTCTTAGCTATCTAGGTTGAGTTGAAAAGCTTGTCTGGGAGCTAGAGAATGTTCATAAGCCCCCCCCTCCAAATCTCTTTAAAGCATGCTAGCCAGTAAAAGAAGATTATAGATATGCACACATCTAAATTTGTTTAATGAATCAAAAATTCAAAACGCCAATGCAGTAAGCACACAGCTGTCTGCAGCAAACAATATTTAATGTTTACATGTGTGTGTTTTTCTGTCGCTGCTCTGGAGTCCTATTTATCTAGTGATTGTGGTGTATGTTTAATCAGAAATATTTATTCATTGGTTTATTTTTAAAACAAAAACAAAAAAACCCCTAAAATTTTATGGTCTCTATATAAATGTGCTGAAGTAAACAAATCTAGGTTTATGCCTGTGCCAAATTAACTTGAGAAGTCTGGATTCTAAAATAAGAGCCAGCAGTTTTCAACCCTGCACCTTATCATCTTTATAGTTCTCTTGGACCTGTGAGGTAAAATCACAAAACGTATAATATGAGCTTTGCAGTGAATGTGATTTACTCTAAGCTATGTCTTTCAGATGCTCTTGAAGAAGTTGTTCCTATTCGGCTACACTTGTCCTTAATTAGAATATATGTCCAGAATGCTGCATTCATGCCTTTAGATATCATACTTGCTTATAAATGTTTGTTTTATGCTTATTTAAAGCAGTAATTCATGGGCAATAAAATGAAAAGCTCCTAATTTTAAAAATTAGATCAAGTACCTTAATGAACACTTTGGTAGATTAATACCTACCTGCACATTTAAGCTGTGCAGTAAATGTGGCAAACAACATTTTAACAGGGTGAAAAATTAGTCTATTTTTTGTCTGTTTCCTTATATTATTTTTAGTTTTAGTGGGTTTGGCTGGAGGTAATGATGGAACCATGTCAATGCTAGTTCTGAGTTGCTCAGGTACAGTGTTGGGTGAAGTGGTGTGGTTAAGGAATCATCAGTATGCATCTCTTCAGTACAGTGGTACCTCAGTTTCGAAAATAATACATTCCGGAAGACCATTCGGGTTCTGAAACATTAAAAAACTGAGGACTCAACAACTGACAGCTATGCCTCAGGATCTTGCACTCAGAGGAAGCTGCATGGCATGTTAGACTTCCGAGGCATGTTCAAAAACCAAAGCATTTCTTTCCGGGTTTACGGCGTTCATAAAGCGAAATATTCATCAACAGAAACGTTAGAAAACCAAGGTACCACTGTATTTTAGTTACTGACAACATCCTGTGTCTGTGGTATCCACTTACCATCCCTAGGCTTATGTTATTGAACAGAACTGCTCATTTATAGTACAAAAAGGCATGATGTTACAAATATACACACACAACCATGAGAATAGGCATGCCTCTATAAGAACAGAGAACTTAGGATCCCAAGCATTCTAATTTCACTGTGGTTTGAAAGAAGAGGCAGGAAATAGATAAAGGTAGCCTAGACATTGGTAGGGAGATTAATGGAGACCATGAAATTAACTTAGTGTGAATTCATAGCTGATTTGTATTCTGTTATGTTGGTGAAAAAATGTTCATTCTTTAAGCCACCTCTATCCTTCAACTATCCTTCTGCTAACCACACAGTTTAGCAGTTGTTCTGGGTGACATCCAGTTGCACCTATCCACTATCTTTCCTGCTGCAACTCCTGAAATATGGAAGATACCCCAATATGCTATGGGATACCCCCAGAGCAGACATTAGTGGTGAATAGGGGAGGGTAGAAAAAGTCTTGTTATGAAAAATGAAACCCAATCTCCTTATGGAAATATACTACCCAGAATGATTATTAAACTATGGGGTTAGCAGAAAGGTAGTTGAAATATATTAAATAATTAACCTTTCATAGCTGTGGTCACAGAAGAAAAAAGTTTAGAAATATGAAAAGGCATGAAACATATTTCTGCCCATATTTGCTTGACCAGATAGAGAAATCAATTGTTTGTAACCAGCCATTTATTTGAAAATATTTTATTTAGTTCTAACTGCAGCCATCCGGTAACGTAATTATCTTGACTTATACGTCAACATTTAGGCATTTGTTTAAAAGAGTCCTCAAACCCAGTGTCAAATCTGTACAGATGTCACTATCAGATGTGTCCACTCATAAACTTATTCTATTTCTTGCATTCATTTGTGGGGGGTTTTCAAATGAAGTACATATTTTTAAATATATTTTCTCTCATGAGATAAGTGAGCCACAAGTAGAGGAGTTAAGGAAAATAAATAAGTAGTGGGAGGGTTCAGTTTCTTCTGGTCCCATTACATCAACATAGTCGGGTTTGCTATTTAGCTGTAAAATCATATAATTTTTTTTTTCCTTTGGCTTCTGTAAACCAAGTAACAGTAATACTTAAATGGTTTATTTGCCATTCATGGTACTATGATTTGGACCAGCATAAACGAGTTCATTTATGACAGCAATAGGCCTCTGGTTGAGCAGTTAAATCACAGATTTATCACTTTAGTTGTCCATGTCTTGGGCCCAAAGCTTAATCAGTAGTTGTGCAAATTGTTCCTGTTTTTTCAATAACCTGGGGTGATTTATAAGCAAAAAAGTTTGGTCATAGCAGGTTAATTTGTAATATTATCTCAATCTCTTATCGTGACAGTTGTCTATGATTATTGCTTCCTATCTTTCTGTTGATCTAATTAACATATGTGGGGAAAATTAACTTGCAGAATGCAATAGGTCATAAACTACTGACTAATTCATTGATTACTGCAACTTTGAAATATCACTACAATTTGTGCTGACATAAGTACCATGATTTGGGGGTAATGCTTTCCCAATTAATATCTGTATAATTTTTTTAAAAAAAATCCAGTGACTAAGTAAAGCAGGCTATCTCTAGAGTCCAGATATTTATGTTATAGAAAGTCACAGTTATTTAAATATTTATAAAATGAGAGTAGAAAGAAGCACTTTTTAAAAAGCAGTTAATAATGGGCCAGCATCAAGGGAGCCATCAGTATAACAGCAAAGTGCTTTGCAACTCCAATAACTTCACTAGTGCAGAAGCAGGCCATCAAATTTAATTAAAAGCAGTCAAAAATAAACTGAAAAATTGAACTGTAAAAAGCCTATCCTTTGCCAGCAGCTGAAAGCAAAGAGAAAGAGAGCCTTGGAAGTAGTAATGAATTGATAAGGCTTACTGCCTGCAACTTGTAATTTGCTCTGTCAGATTTTAGTATCAGTTAAACTAGATTAATAGAGCAGGCGCTGATTCTCTATCTTAAATCCTTCTTCGCAGTCCTCCTCTTATGGGCACCCATGATAAATGGAAGCCCGAGTAGGTCAAAGTTTCAATTTGTTTCCCGGCTTGCTCACTTCTTTTAAATAATTCTGGCATCTTCGCTTACAGAGATGCAGAGCAAAGGCTCCAGGACAATTTAGAGACTGAAATAAACCTTTTTATTGACTGGTTTTTGGCCCTTGTGGGGGATCCTTATTGCCTTAATTCAATGGGGTTAGGAAATGCCTGCAAAGCGAGCTACTGACATCTCCATCTGCCACTAGAGGCTCTCGTGGCGAAATGAATGATACGGGGGCTCATTTGCAATGTGATACGACTAACACATTTATCGCTGCTTTAAATGCTCAGATTAATGTGGATCTGTGCAAACTGTACCACAAGGACAAAAACAATTTACTTGAGATCATTTTTTTTATTTTTATAATGTTCTTTAATGAAGCTAAAGCCTCCCTGCTGTGACCTTATTATGTTTTCCGACATCAGTGGGAAACAGATTATGTTGAATTGAAAGAGAGCTCATGAAACAGCAGGAATTTTTGCAAGGGAAGATCAATTACTTTCTCTCTCTCTCTCTCTCTCTCTCTCTCTCTCTCTCTCTCTCTGCCTCTCTCTCTAAAACTGTGAATATGGAACTAGGAAAGGCAAAAGTGAAGTCTGCAACCACTCAGAGTTAAAATCAATTTGCTTATAAAGAAGGGAGAAGGGGGGCTGATTTAAAATACCAAGCATTAAGATGAATCTTTTTTTTTTAAGACAATCAACATGAAAGCATGACAGCACAATTAAGTATTAGATAAGATAAATTAGGTTATAGTATGGACAAGATATCTCTCCTCAAAGTAACTTTCATGAATTCCTGTAATATGTGTGTAATATATTGAAAAGTTGACAAACTGAACAACGTGAAGGAGAGTGGTTGACAGTGTATAATTGATTGTTTTGTTCTCTGGCTGCTAAAATGCCCTCGTGTGTTTAAAACTGATTACAAAATAAGAGTCGTGTTCAAAATGTTACGTAGTTGTTTTTTGAAATATCCATGAAAGACAACTAGAATTTTGAATGAGAAATAACTTGGACAAGGATATTCATTTCTCATAATGGCAACCAAATTTCAAATTCGGGTAAGGGAAGCAGGTCGGTTTTCATGAATCAGGCCTTTTGTGCCAACTTCCTTATATTTCCACAGGACGCATGGGAAAAACTGATATCTCTTGGATCACTTCACTACATGGATTTAGTCATTTTTGGTGGTTTCAATCCATTTGAGAAGTGCTATCTAGGGATTTGGAACACAGATCTGTTTCTCCATTGCATTAGGAGAGACTGTGAAGATGTTGAAGTGGTGCCTGGATGCAGTGCTGGGATGAAACCAACAAACTGAAGTTGAGGGTAGACAGTTCTTGTGCCCAGAAATTAGGTGGGCAACCTGCTCTGGGAGGGGTTGCTCTCCCCTTGAAGAAACATGTTCATTGTCTGTGAGTTCTTCTTGAATACTGGAGTCCCAAGGGGATATCTGGCCCCTGCCTTTTGCTTTTGGGAAAACTGTCTGACAAATTATGGCCATTCCTTTTTTCCCCAATTTTTTTATTGATTTTCCAAAACAACAACAAACAAACAAATAAACAAACAAACATAAATCTCAGCTGTATTTAAACCAATCTTGGTAACATTGTTAAGTAACTTCCTCGTATCCCCCTGGTTGAATTTCAGTGTATATCATTTTAACAGTTTTCTAAAACCAATATTCTTATAAAATTAACTTAATCACTTAACATCTTTCTTTCTTTCAAATTTGGCATTAAACATATTAATTCATAACATTACATATTTAAATCTTAAGCCTATATGATATTTGCATATCCAATTAAGTTAACTTAACATATTTAACTAAATAGTCTTTAAATTCCATCCATTCCTCCTGGTACTCCTCCTCCTTCTGGTCACGGACTCTTCCAGTCATGTCGGCTCAACTATGGCCATTCATGGACCAAGATAGTCTGGCCTCAGTACTCCATGCTCTAGTGACCTTCTGTAAAGACTACTGCAATGTGCTCAGTGTGTGGCTGCTCTTGTAGATAGCCGAGAAGCTGAAACAAGTACAGAATGCAGCTGCTAGGTTGGTAAGTTATGAAAATGCTGTACTGGCTCCCAGTGAGCTACTGGGCCCAATGAAGGGTATTAATAGTGTACAGCTTGGGACCTAAGTACAGTAATACCTCTGGTTACGTACCGTCCTCCTTGCAAATGCTTTGGGTAACGAGCTCCTCTAACCCAGAAGTAGTTGCTCCTGGAATCGAACTTTGCCCAGGGATGCAAACGGAATTCGTGCACCAGAAGCGCGCGCATAGCAGGAGGCCCCATTGGCGAAAACGTGCCTCATGTTAAGAACAGTTTCAAGATAAAAATGGACGTCCGGAACGAATTAAATTCGTAACCGGAAGTACCACTGTATCTAAAATATTGCCTTCCCCAGTGTTGACCTCTTTGAGTCACCACCACGGGCGGCCCCGGTGGTGATGACTGTTGGCATACAACTAAGGAAATGGGGGCAATTGGCAGGCCCCAGCTGGCTTCAGCCCACCAGCCGGTGTGCCAGGCAATCTCCAGTCCTTGTTGCAGCATCTGCGACCCACAGCTTCAAAAGCTGGGGCACGCAACTCAGCAGAGATAACGCGCAAACAGAAGTGGCAGGAGAGGTTGTGTGAGCATATTTACAAGCAGTTTATTCAGCATACATCAGGAAAGAAGAAGAAGAAGAAGAAGAAGAAGAAGAAGAAGAAGAAGAAGAAGAAGAGGAGTAGTAGTAGTAGTAGTAGTAGTAGTTTAGATTTGATATCCTGCTTTATCACTACCCGAAGGAGTCTCAAAGTGGCTAACATTCTCCTTTCCCTTCCTCCCCCACAACAAACACTCTGTGAGGTGAGTGGGGCTGAGAGACTTCAAGGAAGTGTGACTAGCCCAAGGTCACCCAGCAGCTGCATGTGGAGGAGTGGGGAATTGAACCCAGTTCACCAGATTGTGAGTCTACCACTCTTAACCACTACACCACACTGGCTCTCCAGTGGAAAAGGAAAACATGTCTGATTCCCTTCGTGTCCAAAGCAAGACAGCTAAAAGTGAACGCTATACACAAACGGAAGTTCCCAGCAAGCTGTACTGGAGTGTAAACAGGCATGCCTGTCCCTTAACGGAATATTCTAACATCGCCACCATTGGTTGCTGCCTACAGACCCATGAGAGGACTTTCTCAAATTTGGTCCTGTTGCTTTTTTTTTATTACCAATATACCAGCATTTCATGCTAAATTTCATTCACAGCGGTGGGTGTGGTGTGACACAACAATGAACATCATTTGACAATGTGACTCTTCCTCCACCCTATTTGCACATACATGTTTCTGTTCTTTCATGATTCACCTATGTAAAACACCTGGTTCAATATATGCTTGTTTATTCCTGTGATTTTCTGGGTGAATCAGGCTCCAAACAGATTTTTCTTTCCTTCTGGAATCAACTACAACAGAAGTGCATGCTATGTTCCACTGGAAGATCTTTGTAAGTAACTTGATTTTATGCTAGGTTCCACCAAATCTCCATAAGTGGCTTTCATGTTGTGTGAAATCTCAGATATAAGGCAGAAATTAACAGCTAGGGCAACATTGGGGAAATGGAATAAATTGCCATGTGAATGCAGCCCGAAAGTGGAATCACACATGATACCCAAAGAAGGCTGAAACAACATCAGTTTGTCAGTGAAACGGACGTTTTCTTATTTGAATGGTACTGGTAGCCACAGTGCCAGAAATGACTTCTGCTGACATGGCCCATTCACTTTCATTTGATTTGTAATGTCTGTCAAATGCAATGTTTATAACTCTGGACTGCATTACTGATATAGCTAACTGAATGAAAATGTTTTAAATTACAGCAGAACAGACGTGTGAAACATATTTTACCTTCTAGAGATATTTGGCCCCTGCTTTTTGCTTTTGGGAAAATAACACAGAAATAGAGCTTTCATAAATTCAACATCTGGTAAATTGGCTTCTTGCTAACTAAAAACTTAGTCCAAAAATGGGGAAATACACAAATTTATAAGCTGCATATGAATATTTGGAGACTTTCCAAGCAGAAAATTTAATTGTATGTCACAGGGCTAGTTTGGATGAGAATGCCACAATGTCCATAAAAGCTAATTATGAAATTCTAAATATATAACAGGAAAGGTATACAAATGCTTACATTTAAAACATCTACCAGAATTTGAATAATTATCAAATGAGATAGTAAAGGCCAGATACTATTTTCCTCTTATCAAATATTTAATTACTTTCTGCCATTTAAGAACCTAAGTCACTTTTTTTAATCCAATACATTTTTCAGGTTTGACAATTAAATTCATCCTGCTTTTTAAAAACTCACTATCATTATTGCTGCACATATCTAAAGATACATTAAGGCTGGAAGCACCTATAATGTTATAACCATAGAATCATGGGAGAGTTGGAAGGGACCCTGGGAGTCATCTCATCCAACCTTCTGCAATGCAGGAATCTCAACTAAAGCGTCCATGACAGAAGACCATCCAACCTCTGCTTAAATCCTCAAATGAAGGAGAGTCCACTACATCCCAGGAGAGGCCGTTCCACTGTCAAACAGCTCTTACCGTCAGAAATTTCTTCCTGATGTTTAGTTGGGATCTCCTGTCTTGTAACTTGAAGCCATCAGTTCAAATCCTACCCTCCAGAGCAGGAGAAAAACACGTGACAGCCCTTGCTATATTTGCCATCCTCCACGTGACAGCCCTTGCTATATTTGAAGATGGCTATCATATCTCCTCTCAGTCTCCTCTTTCCCAGGCTAAACTTACCCAGTTTCTTCAACCTTTCCTCATAAGGCTGTCATCATCTTGGTTGCCCTCATCTGCACATGTTCCAGCTCATCAGCATCCTTCGTAAATTATGGTGCCCAGAATTGGATATGGTATTCCAGGTGAGGTCTGACCAAGGCAAAGTAGAGTGGTACTACAGTGGTGCCTCGCAAGACGAAATTAATTCGTTCCGCAAGTCTCTTCGTCTTGCGGTTTTTTCGTCTTGCGATGCACGGTTTCCCATAGGAATGCATTGAAAATCAATTAATGTGTTCCTATGGAAACCGCCTTCAGACCAGGTCCAGGGACAGTCTGTCCCCGGACCTCTTCTGAAGGCTGGGGGGGGGGACAAGGGCTTTTCTTCCCACCCTCAGCATTTTAAAAAACCCCGGGACAGCGGAGGACTTCTCCGCTGTCCGGGCGATCTTAAAATGCTGGCGGGCGGCATTTTAAACTCGCCCCGGACAGCGGAGGACTTCTCCGCTGTCCGGGGCGATTTAAAAGCCCCTGGGAAGGCAGGCAGGGGGGACAAAGACTTTTGCCCCCCGCCAGCCTTCAGCTTCGCTTCCCGCTGCCCCCGGACCTCTTTTGAAGCAAGGGGCTGCGGGGAGATAGCGATCTCCTTGCAGCCCCTTGCTGCAAAAGACGTCCGGGGGCAGCGGGGAAGAAGCGCGTCGCTTCCCGCTGCCCCCGGACCTCTTTTGAAGCAAGGGGCTGCGGGGAGATAGCGATCTCCCTGCAGCCCCTTGCTGCAAAAGACGTCCGGGGGCAGCGGGGAAGAAGCGCTTCGCTTCCCGCTGCCCCTGGACCTCTTTTGAAGCAAGGGGCTGCGGGGAGATAGCGAGCCTGAGGCAACTCGAAAACGAAAAAAAACTTTCGTTTTGCGAGTTTTTCGTCTCGCGAGGCGTTCGTCTTGCGGGGTACCACTGTATTACTTCCCTTGATCTAGACACAAGACTTCTGCTGATGCAGTCTAGAATAGCAATAGCTATTTGACTCATGTCAACATATAGCAACCCTACATTTCTTCATGCTTAATGTTTAATATGAAAGAACAATATTCATACTCATTAAAGGCAACAGAATAGTGTTGTATTGTGGTCATAAATGACATAAATCTGTCATCTTGTCCAGGGCATACAGTGGTACCTCTGGTTAAGAACTTAATTTGTTCTGGAGGTCTGTTCTTAACCTGAAACAGTTCTTAACCTGAGGTACTACTTTAGCTAATGGGGCCTCCCACTACCGCCATGGGATTTCTGTTCTCATCTTAACCTGAGGTACTATTTCTGGGTTAGCGGAGTCTGTAACCCAAAGCGTCTGTAACCCGAGGTACCAATGTACTTCTGTAAATCACCCTATGGTGGAATCTACGCATATATAGAAAAAAGTTTTGAAAAACACATTGAATTTGGCATAGCTCACTGTTGCCATCTTTACAACACACTTAAAACATTTTATTTGCAGGTATCTAGCTGAATCCTATGTGGGGTTGCTTTTATAAAATGTTTGGAAGCTAATGTGGAATGCCACAAGCAAACAGCTCTCGTGGGCTTGTAATAGAAATCATATTCTTGTCTGTTCTGCATTTGCTTCCAGTGTGATTTTGGACACAGTTCAAATGACTGTATATCACCTTCCAAGCTTTTCTGTGGTTTTAGCCCAGAATATCTTCAGGACCACTTCCACCCATATAAATCTGCCTACTTACTGAGATCTTTGGCAGAAGCCTTACTTTATTCCCCATTACTATCAGTGGTGTGGTTTGCAGTAACACGGAATAGGAGGTCTCATTACTCAGTGACAATGGTTTGCAATTCTGCTTTTAATTCTGTTAGCCAAAGTTGAAGATTTCAGTGGTTCCAAAATCCACTTTTTTAAAAAGCCTCCCCGTGTAGTATGAATGGAAAGCTTTCGGAGGGGTGGAGACAGGAAGAAAATGCCTTCACTGGATCCCTCTGGAGATTTCTAAACCTTTAATGGTTTGAATGGTTACTATCAAACACTGCATTTTTATAATACACAGGGCTGTTTTAATCTACCAGACAGTTCTGCACTTTTAGACAGCATTTTGAGGCAACGACATGATGTTATATTTGCATGCATAATATATTAAAACATAATGTGTGTTGAGTGAGCGGGTCATGATATATATTTAATTTAATGCTACAGTACTTTCCGTAGTGGTTGTCATTTATTAATGTACAATTCCACCATAAACATGCATACATTTGCAAAATAAAATAAAAAATAAATAAATAAAAATCTTATCCATGTTGGTTCCTAAATAGAAGATTGCATTTTCCCTTCAAAAGTGCAAATGTGCACTTAAAATCCATTAATCAACATGCTAGCCATCCATAGCAGAATTTTATTAACAACACCAAGCTAACCACACATTTGACAGACATGCCTCTCCAGGTAGAAATCTCCCTGCCTTATTTAATTTATGGTGAGCAATGCATGCACATCGGCCATCAAAAATTATTAAAATCTGCAAAGGCAGAAACTGAAGCTTCCGGGGTGGTATTTATTTGCAGAACACCAGAGAACATGTTGACATGTTCTGTCAAATCAAGCACTTTGCTTATCTGAATGGTCAACTACAAGACTTATTTCCCAGCCTACTCAGTTTTCTGGCACCTCTCAGGTGGGTGCCATTGCCATTATAAAAGAAAAAGGGAGGCATTCAAGGTGAATTCTGGTACCACTTTTTCTAGAAAAATAGCACTGGTCATCTAGACGGGAGGCCTATGAGCAGCTCATGAGGACAATCTCTCTCTCCCATTGTTATTTACCTGCAAAAGGTATTCAGAGGCATATATATTATCCTTGGGGATATTATATAACTCAAATAATTTATCTAATCCCAATCCTCCTTTCAACATGTCTAAACTGGAGAATTGCCCATTTTTCTTTGTTTCTTGATCTGTGAACTCAACATTATTTCCAAAGGAATATTTTGGGAGCTTACCAATGTTTTGGTGCACCATCATGCCAGCTTCATCTCCCCAAAAAAATCTTCCATTCATTTAAAATAATGAATGAATTATATATTTATTATGGTCACATGTCAGCAAAATTAGATACACATATAAAGCATGCAGCTAGTTTAAACAGTTGGAGACAAATACATTGAAACATATTTGTTTTTTTTAAAAAAATAAGCCAACAAGTAAAAAATTCTCTTTATCTGAGCCAAAGTCAGGAAAACTAAATTGCAACCCTCTCAGTAATATGGGAATAATCATCCCTTAAACAGAACTATACCAAATCTTGAGAGGACATAACTGCCTATTTGTCTATAGATATTAACAAAAGTTAACTAAGTACTTTTCTAATCAATATTGAAAACTACACATTTTGGGTTTGTGTTGTGTGGGCAATCTGGACATGAATTATTTCCAGCTATATTAAACAAAGACATTTAGGTTTACTCTAACAAGTGTGCTTGAAGAACAAAAAGTGAGTCAATCAAAACGTCTTTTTGGCACCTATATTTGTATGTGCCCATGTCTATATAATTATGGGATGCATTGCAGTTGATATATTTGTAAAAAATAGGGTTCCTATAGCAGGTTGTTCAAGATGAACTTGAGGCAGCATAAATTGTGCTATTATTTGTGTAATTTTCTCTTAGGAGTGGTGATTCGCATGCTCTCAAATATTGGTTAAACATAATTTTCAGTCCTTTTCCTTTTTTTGCAGTTGTAACTGAAAAGTTTCAATTGATTTTTAAAAAGAAAATATGGTACCATGTCACTGCACAATCTGCCATTCTGTTCTTTCTGGAATATAGAAACTGAGAATATAAAAGTGAACATGAGTTAATTGTGCTACTGATTCTGAGACTTTTTTTTACATGTGTTAAAAACAATAAACTCACTTTAGAAATATGGCTTATTTTTTTATCTGTTTCCAATTCAAATGTCAGTATATGTGTGTATTATAAATGAAGCATTGAAATTGCTGGAATTAATTTTGCTTGTCATCTCTGAAATCAAGTGACAATCTCCCATATATTTTAAAATATCCTGGCCATGCCAGTAGTAAAGATAGTTTAAAAGCATTGACTTATCTTATGTTTGCATGGGTTTTGTCTTTCATTTGCTTAGAAAAAGTTGAAACTTTTGTGCAAATAATTTGGTCTAAATTAGGTTAACACAAAAGGCATACCCCATAAATGATTTCCACTTATTAAAGTGTAGAATAAACTAAAATTGCAAATATAGAAACCTCTTCGACTTAGTCTAACTCAGGGGTCCCCAAACTAAGGTCCGCGGGCTGGATAAGGCCTGAGGGACTCGTTTATCTAGCCTGCGGCAACCCCCACCACCTGCTGCCACCACCCACTCTTACCGGCACTGCGTTGTGTGGCTGCCAACTTCCGGGTTAGAGGAGCACCAGAAATGGCTTGCGCGCATGCGCAAGCATTATTTCCGGTGCACATCCGGATCGGAGGAGGCCCGTGCACATGCGCACAAGCTACTTCCAGCACTCCTCCGACCCAGAAGTGTGCCAGAAATAGCATGTGCGCACACGTATGGTCATGTGCTCCCCCGCCCTCCAGCTCACCGTGTGATTGGAGCTGGAGACACCAGCCCTAGGTGCAGTAAGTTTGCTGACCCCTCGTCTAACTGTTTGAACCCTAAAGCCACTTTGATGACAGTATGATAGTGTGCTACAGGGGTTGGCAACCTAATTGTAATTTTGAGAGGTTGCATGGCATATCCCAAAACGTCTGCCATGGGTGTGTGCCATGGCACATAATGGCTGCCATGGGGAGTGGCATGTGGCTTCAACGTTGGAGGAGCTGAGCCAGTACAAACATGAACTGAGCAAGAGAACCAAAACAGTTCCTCGCGTATTGTGTGTTTTTGAGGCAATATTTATTAAAATCATGCATAGGCACCATAGGAGATACTAGTGGTTAGAAAGCACATTGGTAACCCCTACCTACTTTCACAAAATGAGACAATAGTTGTTGCAACATTCAACATATTTTGCTTTTCTAAAAAATACTGTTTAAGGATGGATAAAATTTCAATGAAGAATCATTCTTTTTTACTCTTGAGATATCTGAGGAGTAATTGGTCACATTCATTTGATTCCAGATACTTTATATTAGTCCTTTCTGGATTGCTGCAGTTAATATTAATCTAATTATGTTCATTAGGTCCTAAACAGCTTAGAATTGATTAAAAGATGTCAATATTAAATTGTGTCTGATATTAAATTACCATGGGCCTAGAACAACTTAAACAAGCTCATGATGAATCTTGTTGTCTTGCTCTTAATATTCCTATTAAAAATCAAGAAGCTGAAAACTAACGAAATTCGGTCATCGAAAAGAGAGTAAAATATTACTTCCCTTTGTTATTTCAGTCTAGTTTTTTCGTTGCTACTTGGTCCTAGGGAAGCTGTGGAACTCTTAAACACGTATTTGGAGGCATTTGTGATGGACGAGGGGGAACAAGCTGAGGTTTAATCTAGACAAGGCAAGCGCTGTGAGTAGGAAAATTGGCTGGAGTGGGTAGAGGGGTTGCACCCCCCCCCCGAAGAACAGACTCCTCAACTTGGGGGTTCTTTTTGATTCAACACTGTCTATGGAAACACAGGTGACGGTGGCTGCCAAAGTCCCTTTTAACAGCTTATAATTTATGCCAAATACAAGATAAATCACACCTAACCACAGTTATGAATGCACTAGTTACCTCTAGAGTAGACTTCTGTGATTTATGTAGAGTTGCCTTTGAATATGGACCTGGAAGCTTCAGTTGGTACAAAGCAAGGGCGTTTGGATGTACAGTGGTACCTTGGGTTACATATGCTTCAGGTTACAGACTCCGCTAACCCAGAAATAGTACTTCAGGTTAAGAACTTTGCTTCAGGATGAGAACAGAAATCGTGCTCCGACGGCATGGCAGCAGCAGGAGGCCCCATTAGCTAAAGTGGTGCTTCAGGTTAAGAACAGTTTCAGGTTAAGTACGGACCTCCAGAACGAATTAAGTACTTAACCCGAGGTACCACTGTACACTAAAGAAAGTGTGGACACATTAAATCAATTATGTGCCAACAGAACAAGTTACTACTGTGTTTCGTCATTGCTTTCTGATCCATGTATTGATTCACTGCTTTGGGGACCTTTGAGCTAAAAAGTGATATACAAATAAACCACACCATTTAATGTACAGCATTCAGATAGACTTACAAGCCTCTTGGCTTTTAAATGATCTAACTTTGATTGGCTATAGAACTGATAAATTGTTTTTACAGTCCGAATATTTTAAAATAATAATAATTGAAGGGTATCTTTTAACTTTAACAATATTGTAAATAATGTAAATTAATTGTAATTTCATGTTTATATCCTGGGGTTGATGCAATTAATATTAATTATATCCATTAGGTCCTAAACAGTTTAGAATTTATTAAAACATGACAGTATTACATCTAATATTAAAAATTACCATAGGCACAGAACAGCTTAAACAAGCTAATTTTCGCTGCCTTTAAGATGATGGACTACAAATATTTAAAGTAAATAAAGTATACATTATTTTACCTTGAAAGAAATAATCTGGAAAACGTGCTCCTATTTCTCATTCTCTGTAAAAGTATCATTATAACACACAGACATTTATTGATAGATAGATTGACTGATTGATTTGGATTGTGAGCATTCCCATGTTGTAAGTCAAAAGCTGTATTCTCAAAAAAAAATAATTAAAAAAGCTGTTATGGAAACAAAATTATTTGTGTACAAATGACTGCGCCACAAACATTTTATCTTTCATTTGAAACAGATATAATGTGATAAATGGACCTTTTAGACTCCTATCATTCATTCATTTTAAGAGGGAAGTATAGTTTGTCCTCCACTTATCATGCGATCCAGCATTCTATTCTAATATTAGCATTTCTATCAGTCTTTTACTACAAATTTGAGTGAACTATATAATAATGAATTCAAACTCTTCTGCATGGAGACTGGAGATATATTAACAAATGCACTGTCACACTCAAATGAACTTATCTACCATCATCCTCTCTAGACTGACCCTGAGAAAAGCAATAGCCTTATTAGATGATTTACTAAATCCTGGCCCTGATCCTAAACATTGTGGCTGGGATTCACTGGCTGATTTGAAAAGCACTTGAGAAAGCAATGGAGCTGCTGCAGTAAAATGAAGAAAAGAAAACATTTGCATAAGCATTTTGAGTATGGCTACAGTTAGAAATAATTCACGCTGATTTGAGCTATGCTTATTTTGAAGAGTGGCTGAAGTTTAACATACACAAGCCTTGCTCAAGCCATGTCCCCAACATCTGCACTGGCCACTCCACCCCCTAACCTTGTCACATCAAGGGCTTCTAAGCAAGTTTGTGGTCAGAAAGCATGATATCACCAGGGTTCCTAAGTGAATTTGCTTAGAACCACTCGCCAGATCTTTCTGGTCAACATGGAGAGGCCAGAGGGCTGGGCTGGAATGTTGTATCCCCGTATTTATGTTGCATTTCCTTGTTTGAGCTCAACATCTGAACATGACCACAGCTCTAAAAACACAGGTCTGCAGAAAAAATGGCATTACCGTTCTATCAGATTTCTAATTACCAAAGGACTGAAATATTCAAGCTTGGATCCAGACATGCTTTTTTGAATTCACACAAAGGTAGTTCTGCTTATGTTTCTTTCGAATCAGGAAAGTGCTGTTGGAGATTTCGGTTTGTGCAGTGAAACTCTCCTGTCAAAACCAAGGGGAAGGCTATTGCTTTCACATGCTACTTTTGGGTTTCCACATCTGAATTGCCACTATTTGGAGATGGTGGGGGGGGGTCCTTAGGCTTGATCTAGCAGTGGTTCTGATACTATGTTTCTGATCCTAACATCTTGTGATTGCCCTTACTTTCTAGGAATATGTGGTCAGCTGCTAGGCACTGATATCCCCTGACCCCTGACCATTAGGTCCAGTCGTGGACGACTCTGGGGTTGCGGCGCTCTTCTCGCTTTATTGGCCGAGGGAGCCGGTATACAGGTCATGTGGCCAGCATGACTAAGCCACTTCTGGCAAACCAGAGCAGCGCACGGAAATGCCGTTTACCTTCCCGCCAGAGTGGTACCTATTTATCTACTTGCACTTCGTGCTTTCGAACTGCTAGGTTGGCAGGAGCAGGGACCGAGCAACGGGAGCTCACCCCGTTGCGGGGATTTGAACCACCAACCTTCTGATCGGCAAGCCCTAGGCTCTGTGGTTTAACTCACAGTGCCACCCACGTCCCTACTGATAGCCCATTGCACATTAATTCCCCTGAGTAAATGTATCCACATTTCCTCCTGCCCTCCTGATACATGTAGAAAGCTGCTGGAGTTTGTGTCACACCCTATCGTCAGATACATCTCCTATGCATATTTTACAATTGGCATGTCTACAGTATCCTGCAGAGCTTGCCTAATTTCCCCCCTTCTTTGTGCAGCTCCCCTGCAAATCTTACATGAAGCCAAATGCAGCCATCACAAAACAGGACTTTGATAGGAAAAATGCCCTGTTGTAGTTCTTTGCGACAAGAAATGAAATTGACAAAAGATTTTAATTTTATTTGATTTTGATTTATTCTATTTCTATACCGTTTTTTATTCAAAAGAATCCCAGAGCAGCTTACAAACAAACAATAAATAACAAGAACATGGTGGGACATAATAAAATATCACAAATACAGCATAAATCACAGAATAATTAACAAACATTAAAGTGCAGCCAATTACCCTCCCCCTTTGTTTTTCCTTTTAGCTGCTACCTCCGTTTCTGTCCTTCATCTAAGACTATTACAGGTCTCAAAGACTTGAACTCAGATTTGTAGTCTAACACTTGAAACCCTTGGCTTTGAAAGCCCATATTTGCAGCTCATCATCAGCTTGCAGTCATTGCTTGGCAAACCTTCCCCATAACTGGGAAACTGCTCTTTCTGTTTCTCTTGGATTCAGCCCAGAAAGACCCTCAACCCCCAACCCCCTTGACATGTTTTGAGACAGATCACAAGTAAGGGTAAATATACTTTTCTGGTTTCTTCTCTCCCCATACCTTCTTTCTCACATTCCATCCAGCTTTCACCACTTCCCGCACCCCTGAAATATCATGTAAGCTGAAATATCACCATCTTGCTGCTCTTGGCTCACTGCCACTTCATATGTCTCTCTCCAGATCTCTTGGCCTCCCCCTCTGTTATGGGACAAGGCTTCTGTAATTTACTTTGCCATTTCCTTTTTATTTCACCTTATTGATAAAGCCTCATTTTCTGGCAGAGTTTTGGCCTCATCTCTATTATTCTCTCCCTTACAAGACTATTCCTCTATCTAGGCACTTGTTCTATCTAGGCACTTGTTTCTAAAGTTGTAGCCTATCCACCCTTTGCAAGCAGTTCTCCACTTGTTCCGGACTTCCTATACACGGATCCAATCAGTTTTCGGTTTGCCTCATTTCCCCCAGGAAAACCCATTTTTTACTGAATTGGTGCAGATGCCAACCCATGAAGAACCCAACTGACATTTTCAATTGATGTTCAGCAGTACAGAGCAGGGTTTCCTGGGGGGAAACAGTTGGGCAAACAGAATTGTGGGTGAACCCTCATATTCACACCGTGGTCCTGTGTATTTTGACGAAGAGTGGCTGGCTTTATTTGGTTTCAGTTCAGCACAATCATTTGCTGGACTGGCTCACTGAATTGAGCCATTTGTGTTCGAATGTTACAAGTGTGCCATAAGTCAGGAACAAATGAAAGCCTACTATGGTTCTCATATAAAGACTTTAAATATGAAACTGTCAGTACTATTTAATTAAGGCCTTATACATAAATCCCAGTTGAACAAAATGAGAATATTCTGCGCATGAATGTCTGCATGTTGCTATGAACGTTAGAATTTGGCAGCGCAACATCAGTAATGAAGGTGAAGTATTATAGGTCAAGTACAGCTAATTGCAGAATTCTAAAATCTCTGATTACTGTCAGGACAGTAGATAGAGCACTAGCTTGCTATATAGTGAAGAGGAAACATTATAACCAAAGGTCAAAGCATCATCACTACAGTTGAGCTGTCTGGGGCTAATAGATCAACAGAAACACTTACATGCATGGCTGGCTTTAATAGCCATATCTGTACTAAATAGCATCTGTTTAAAATGATATCCAGCCTTAGAAATGGACTGCAGTAATAACCATTGTTCATGTGTATTTGAAAGAATGCTTTGTCACAACAAAGGACTCAGAAATGTAATGCAAACAAGAGTCTCTTTCTGAGGGTTAGAAAGAACATCGCTTACTAATTTTGGAACTGTGTCACCACCATCAGGATGCACTATATATATATATATATATATATATGCAGGTTTTGGTGTCTTCGGGTGTCTTCCCGTGTAAGAGTCGGGGAAGACACCCGAAGACACCAAAACCTGCATTCCTGTACCCGTGAAAATCTACGAAAGCATATATATATATATATATATATATTTGCTTTCGTAGATTTTCACGGGTACAGGAATGCAGGTTTTGGTGTCTTCGGGTGTCTTCCCGTGTAAGAGTCGGGGTGTCTTACACGGGAAGACACCCGAAGACACCAAAACCTGCATTCCTGTACCCGTGAAAATCTACAAAAGCATATATATATATATATATATATGAGACACACTATTACTGTATATTATGATAAAATGATAAATTTGTGTTGATCCTGTTCTCCAGTTTTGGACATCATCCCTAGCCATCTTGGGTGCCACAGACTTTGCATTTTGAAGGAAGATAGGAGCCTGTAACCATGGGGCACTTGCTCCCACCTCTTTTGTGAGATAAATAAAGGGACATAGCCTTCTACAATCCATTAACGGTACAACCACCTTCCATTTTGTTTCCTTGATCCCAAGCCAGGAGGAGCTCAGGACTGGCCCAAAATATTTGTCTGTGGAGAAAGATAAGATGATGCTTCCTATTCCACATCCAGAAACAAGCTAGAGGGACAATTTAATTCAACTGCATCCCAAAAATTGCACCACAGAGGGTCACACTGGAAATTATCTATGCATTTTGATGCACAGAGAACCTACCCAAGCAAGTTTTGATTGGCACAGTCTTCAGTAAACTTACTTAAGAGGCATGTCAAAGCTTTTCAGTAGGTCAGTCTCACTGTGGTCCCACAGATGCAAAGAATCACAGCCAAGGGTTCAGAGTGGAATCTGACTTGAATCATCTGAGCTTGTACTATGTAGGAAGATAAACATTTTAGAACTGTATCTTAGATATGCTGCTCATTAGCTTTCTCTGGTTGTAGAGCTTTTTAATTTTTATTTTTTTAAAAAAATATCACAAAACCTGTATCCTGTGAGCTATGCTATCTGATAGAAATCACATTGGAATTTTGGTGAAGATGAAAAGTGTTGGAAATAAATTCGAAAAAGCAATTACTGAAACTCGGAGAAAGATTTCATGTTTATTCTAGCAGTGGTTAGCTTTGGCTAAGCTTTATTCTTCTCATGCTGTGGAATCTGGGAATGGGATGTGGGGCTTAGAGTTATGATCAAGAAATTTCCATGGTACCTTCACAATAAGGGAAACGGAACAGAGTTTGTAAAACGCTTTTCACACCCCATTTTGCTGACTACAGTTTCAACACAATTTGAAGACATGACCCTTTCAATTATTATAAGAAATATGCTCTTTTTTCTGTGCAATATGATCATAGTACTGTCCTAGCCACCTCCCAATTTATGCTGTGATATTTACAAAGTAATCCCAACTTCCTGTTGCATTCCTTGCTGGGTGGGAGAGGAACGGACTCTCACCTGCTGATTTCCCTGTGAGTCTGGCACTAGTTTCCCTAAAGAATGCAAGGGCAGGCAAAGGCACTGGGTGCATGGAGCACTCCAACTGCCGTGACCCCCACCCCCAATCCATTCGTGGAAGCAGAAGATATTGGGCTTTAATTGCAGTAAAGTACTGGCTTAGTCATGCTAGCCACATGACCCGGAAGCTGTCTGCGGAAAAACACTGGCACATGGTAGAGGCAATGAGACAACAAACTGTGGGATATCTCGGCTACAAGGATTTAAAGGTTGGAATTGAGATAAGGTTTCATTTGATGCCAGAGATGGTGGGGGAAAGTTTTTCCCCAAAAAGTTTTTCTTCTACATTTCTGATTTGGCAACCCTCATTGGAATGCAAGGTTAAAATAGAATATAAAAAGTGAGGGTGGAAGAAACTGGATTAATAATAAGAAATTTAACATCAATCTGGAACTGTGTGTGTGAGAGGAATGGAATAGAGAGAGATAGAAAGGGGTTGAAAGGACTATATTGGAATATAGAACAAAACCATACCCACTCTGTGTTATTTTCAAAGGAATGCGAAGGAGACTGTGACAATTTGGAATATAACTGGAAAGATAACTGACTATAATATTTTTAAGCTGAAAGGAGGAAAGGAGTCGGGCAGCTGCAAGGTCAGAGGTTTTCTTATTAATCATTGGCAGTTTGGAATCAGACCTCTTTTCCTAGGTTGGGAGGGGGGAGTGTCGAGGACAGTTTATTTGTTGGAACAGCGGGGTCTGTAACAAGCTCTTTAATCATGGGACAAAGCGACACAGAGGCTTTTGGAAAACTGTGAGACAACCTCTTCCCCCAAGTCATGATTGGCAGTATCAACAGTTGGAAGAATGAAAGACACAACACCATATATGGTTGGGACAATATCATGGAGGGGAAATTACCACACACAGGAAAGAACAATGATTACAAACTGAGTACCTCACTTGAAATTTTATAAATTACTTAATATATTAACATGAATTGAAACCATAAGATTCTAGCTGTTTTATAAGGGATCACTATCTTGAAGGGAGTGTAATTGAAATTATTAAGATTTTGGAATACAGAAAATAAAAATAAAATAAGAGAAATCCATCAAAACTAGCATGTGAAGAAGTGACTTTAGCTAAATTTTATAATTCAGTATATAAACAATTGGTTTTAATACTAATTGTATTAATTGGATAAAAATGGTATTGTTACAATGAGGCTATTATTGGAACGGTATTGGAAAATCACTAAAAAATATTTATCAAAGTAATCCCACCCAATCTATATATCAAAACGATAAACACTGAGATAGCTTCTTTCCTTTGGAGCCCAAGAGACAGGAGGTGGGATCCTTACTAAATATTTCAGTGTCTATGTCACATGCTTTCTCTCTTTGCCATCAAACCAAATGTAAACAAGTAAATATAATAAAAAGTTTACTTAAAGGAGGGAAAAAATAAGAGATGCATGTAAGTGGCTTGCTTTTCTCTGGATTGTGATTTATTTTTAAGGATGGCAGCCTCTGAACAATGTTACAGGTAAAACTTGCTTTCTCATTCAAGGTTTTATTCCCTCTAGCCCTGATCTTGTTTGGCTGTAAGTTGCTTTGGGTTGCCTTGGACAAGATAAAGCATCTAACAAATTCAATAAATAAATAAGCAACTTCGTTTTTGGAATGCTTAGGATAAATCCTTGGGCCTCTGTATAAGTGGTAATCCAATTGTCTTTCAGCTTGGACTCATGGGGTGTGATGTTGTCTTTTTAAATTATGAGGAGCTGAAGAAGAAATAGTTTATTGCAGAACCATGTACAACAGGTCTTCACTGCTCGAGGCAGGAGACACTGCAATGTTCCCCCCATATGTCCCCACACTCTGAGGCTGGCAAGCTAGTAACAGTGCAAAATGGCAGAGCATAGTATGGGATGACTGAGCTGGTAGCAGACCCTGGTTTTGCCATCTGCCTGCATTGCAGGAACCAACTGAATGGGGGAAGTATCAGGGCTCCATACCACCAGCAGCCTCATCTATCCCTCTTGCTCAGGGAAGAGTGAGAAAAGTTAAGTGGGAAAGGCAAAAGGTGCACAGGGCAATACAAGAGTGAGAAAAAACAACAACAACAGTTACTCACGTTTCTGCAAAAAAATAATTTTTGTTTTGGCTCCTCACGGAAATATGCCAACAAAACACTGCAGATAAAAATCATAAATATACCTAGAAAGCTATTCCAGCTGCCTTCTGTTTATCAATCATGTTGTGTGTGTTTGTTTTGATATTTCAAGGAATGTTTTTTGCTTACAGCCAAAATATATTAGGTAAATGCTAAAAATAGTCTGATATAGTGGGAAAGGAGAGCTGGGGGTGGGAATCATATCTGGCAACCAATGCACTCCTTTGATTTCAGAGAGTACATGGGCTCATTTACCAGAACTAATGTATTTAGCATTTTCCAGAGTTGACCAAACTAAGCCTCCTAGAGCAAAAGTCTTCTGTGAGGCTTGGCTTGATCAGAAATGAGTATGCACTTTCAGAGTCAATGTTAAATACATTACTTATGGTAAATGAGACTAGACTCATCTACCCAGATACTACCTGAAACCAAAGGGAAACATTGGTTGTCAGATGTGAAATATATTGACATTATTTTCAGCTCTCCTACCCCACTATCAGCCCTGAGTGCTCACTGGAAGGACAGATCCTGAAGTTGAGACTCCAATATTTTGGCCATCTCATGAGAAGAGAAGACTCGCTGGAAAAGACCCTGATGTTGGAAAAGATGGAGGGCACAAGGAGAAGGGGACAACAGAGGACGAGATGGTTGGATAGTGTTCTCGAAGCTACCAGCATGAGTTTGACCAAGCTGTGGGAGACAATGGAAGACAGGAGTGCCTGGCGTGCTCTGGTCCATGGGGTCACGAAGAGTCGGACACGATTAAACGACAAAACAACAACAACACCCCACTATCAGGGGTGGTCTCATGTTTCAGCATAGAAAGGCCACCATGTTACCCATCATAAGGTCCTTTTCAAATGCCCCTTGCCAAATGCCCCTCTGGGAGCCATAATTGCAAAATACTCCTTTACCATTTTTTTGTGATTCTCATATACTCAAATTCTCCCAAAATGAGATGTTATTACCCTTTTTTAAAGATGATAACACAGGAATAAAGTACCTGGAATATAGGCACACACTTCACATGACTTGTTTCATTGCACATCTGAGGACATCTTACATAGATAGAGAGCAAATATTAATAAACATGCTTATATTTTAATTGCTGTATATAGGGTATGTGCTAGTTTGTACACAGCTTTTTTATCTGATTATATGGGCATATGGTGGTTTGTTGAACCAAGGAACAGATCAAAGCCTGATAACTGAGCCTTGGAATAAATAGATTTGCTATTTATTATTTAAAAAATGTTATTTGTTATTATGTGTTGAAGTGGATTATTAAATATTTAGCTTGTGTCCTGTCCACTAGTAGGGTTGACCATTTTTTGCAATCTGTTTTGGATATTTTAAACAAGGACAGCATCTCCTGAGCATTTGGTATCACAGATATTCTAATCAAACTCACTTTATGAGTTTATAATAATGAGCTAAATCTAACATTCTGTCTTGTTAAGGTTTATTAAAATATTCTATTTGGGAAATATTAACACAAATCATATGGCCGATCCCCACCCCCACTCAACTTTATATGGAAAACATTTGGTATGGTTCAAGTACAACAGATGGTGCTCTGCAGTATGGATAGAGGGGAGATAAAAATACTGTTAAATTTTGCAAATTAAGAGTGCATGTTGATTATGCTAGTTTGATTGACTGAGCTTTTCTATTGCACACGTTTGAACCAACAGCAAGAAAATTTTCATAAATGTTCTTTCTTGGTAATTCTGTAAAAATATATTTTATAAATGGTGCATTAAAGAGAAAATATCAATCTGTAAATATCAATCCTTAGCAAGCAAGAGAATTTTTCCTAACGTAAACTAAAATTTGCCCAGTATTGAAATGTTTATTTCTCCCCAGATTTTATATCAAAATCTGACAGAATAACAACAGGGTTCTGCTATTATAGGTGTCTGTTTTAAATTTTACTTGTATATCACGTTGCCTAGCTGACTTAAATGTTCGACTTCTAACTATGATCCGTCATGTGCTACAAAGAAAACACATTTCATTTTTATTAGTGCTGTAGTCACTCATTCCTTGCTATGGTTCACATCGCAGCACTGCAACCCTATCGTTCTCACCAGAACACCATTAATTCCCTGTTCCCCGAGCTTGCAGAATTTACATTTTCCTTAGAGGATAATACGAATGTGTGTAGTCTTTGTTAAACATTCAGAACATAATCTCCATACTGGATTTAATTTTAACAGACTGTTCCAAAAGGCAGGTGTAGCTCTTTGTACAACCAGTTTCCCTTCAGTTGCTGGCTGTAGAATGTCAGCATGTTGCCTTATTATACTGTCCTACAACCCAAAACCAAATTTGCTTTGCCCCCCTCAAACAACAGCAAACCTTAAAAATTCTTGTTATAAAAACTTTACTACATGCCTGCTTTGTACTACTATGCTGCTGCTGCTGCTGCTACTACTAATAATAATACTAATATTACTTATACCCTGCCCATCTGGATGCGTTTCCCCAACCACTCTGGGTGGCTTACAGTATGTATGAAAACACAGTAAAACCTCAGACGGGGACGTGGGTGGCGCTGTGGGTTAAACCACAGAGCCTAAGACTTGCTGATCAGAAGGTCGGTGGTTCGAATCCCCACAACGGGGTGAGCTCCCCTTGCTTGGTCCCTGCTCCTGTCAACGTAGCAGTTCGAAAGCATGTCAAAGTGCAAGCAGATAAATAGGTACCACTCCGGAAGGAAGGTAAACAGCATTTCCGTGCACTGCTCTGGTTCACCAGAAGCGGCTTAGTCATGCTGGCCACATGACCCAGAAGCTGTACGCCTGCTCCCTCGGCCAATAAAGCGAGATGAGCGCTGCAACCCCAGAGTCGCTCATGACTGAACCTAATAGTCAGGGGTCCCTTTACCTTTACCTTTTCAAACCTCAAACATTAAAAACCTCCCAATATAGGGATACCTTCAGATGTTTCCTAAAAGTCAGATTGTTGTTCATTTCCCTTCCATCCTTGACATCTGATGGGAGGGCGTTCCACATGGAGGGTGCCACTGCCAAGAAGGCTCTCTGCCTAGCTAGTCATGTTTTGTCTGCGAAGGGATTTTACTTCAACCAGGCACCTCATATCTTCCATCCTATGCCATGAGATTTATCACCTTTTTGGCCCTCTGCCCTTGTTTCTTACCCAAACGTTACAGCCCATGTATTCAAGGGACCATTGGGACTCTGTGACTCCCCACCCCTGGAAATGTCCATGCATACATTCTGAATCTCTGGGACACAAAAGTCTATGGCATGACCTTTAAAGCCGCTAGTCCTTTGATTGTTCAGAGTTCCAGCTTCCAGGAAAGCCTTTGTGCATAGAGATCTACACATGTCTCTTTCCCGTCACATAGCATCAGCTCAGGGCCAGTAGTATGACCCTACTGTGTCTTGGTATGTGTGGATCCCATTCATTGAAAGGGAATACTGTCTTTTGCCATTCTATTTATTATGCCTTGGACACTTTCTGCTTTTCTGCTTGTCGCATTTCACTTAATAGTACTGTTAAGTTCGTCTGGGTTTGGTGTCTTTTGGCAAAGAGACTTACAGCCCACCAGACAGAGGCCATATATTTTTCTGCCTTGGGAGTGTGCTACCTGCAAGCCCCAGTAAAAGGGCCCCATCGGGGGTGAACAGTGGCCTCCTGATTACTTGGTCTGCCAGGGCGAAACAGGTGCAAAACGCTGGCACCCTGGCTACAACTTCATTAACATCCATCTACAACTTCACTAGCATCTCTTGGTATTGTGAACAACACCAAACTTACCTTTTGTTGGTATCTTCATGAACTTACCTAAAAAGATAAAGAAAACAAAAGACTGAGTTAAGCATTTGAAAAATCCATTGAAACCAGACATTATAAGTTCATCTTAGATATTCCTGCTAAGCTGTACCTTTCCCGGGTTTGTGGATTCGGGAGATGGTGGGATTATGTTCTGGCCTCAATCAAGGGAGACAGAAGCAAGAGATGATGCTTTTTCTTGTGTTGCAGAGAACACAGAGGTGTGTTCACAGCAGTCCCACACCATCATCCTCACATACCCCACCCTTAACCTTTCTGCATAGAAAAGGAAGACCTGAAGGGTGCATTCACTTGAAGCCTTCAGATGACCAGGATTCTCCACAAAGAAGCTTCTAAGTGTGTTCACCTGAACATTCTTAGAAGCCACTGTCAGATGTATCCACTCAGCACAGGAAGATTTGGGATGGAATTACAGGCTTTCCCCCACCCATCCTCTGCATGGATATTTAACCTTCCTACAATCGGTCTTGTGCATTTGTACCATTTTAAATGATTGATACTAGCGCATCCTGTTGCTAAGTGTTGAAATGTTCTACCGTATTTGGGGGGGGGACTACGGTGGAGGCATGAAACAAACAAACAAACAACATTGCGCCTTGCTCCTTTGTTAGGTAGTTGACTTTGTAACAGTAGGTCTTTTTTGTGTGTGTGTATGAGGTACACAGTACAATTGTGATTCAGACCACCAAGGGTACCCCTGAGTCAATTTTGTTTGTGGAGCTGACCAAGGTTACGTTTTGAAATCGACATCTCATACTGTGTGCAAGCATAAATCATTTGGTAGCGTTTTCTTTCTTTTCTTTTCTTTTTTATCTACCTAGGAACCATGATAAAAAGCACTCTTCAGTTTGACCTTCAGAGGCACACATGTTTTAACAGATTTTTACACTGTAAAAGTCACCTTTAGAGAAGAGACGGGCAAATGGCTATATACAAGAAGGTGTTTAATCTTGCATAGTTTGCTGAGGCAACCAGTCGTGTTTTTACTTTCGTCTTCCAAATATTGTTTCTCAAGTGTGAATGTTTATTCAGGGAAACACACAGAATTAACCTGGGATAGGGGATAACAATTATCTATTTTATTTAAGAGCCTGCTTTAATTTGCTTTTTTATATTAAAATTTGCAGCTTTTATTGAAGCTAACTTCAAGCAAACCAAAATGCTCATTTCATTTAATAGCAATCATTTTTGACAGCTGGTAATTTGCTTATTTAGAGCTTTCTGATGTCGCCTTTGTAAAAGCTGTGTTTACTATTAAGTGTCTTCATTAAAAAAAAAAAATCACTCACTGCTGTTTCAACAAAAAATAAATAAACCGAGAGCTTTTCTGTAAACTTGGATCAGGGCTCCCACAAAGCCTCATGTTTCTTTTCTGCTCTGTTTCTGAGTATTCTACATCTAGATTTTCCAAGGTATCTTTAGATTTCTCAAGGTCTATGGCTTTGCAAGAAGTGAATCTGTACAAAATGTTGCCTGCTGAGCACCAAAGAGCTCCGGATTGTTTTTTGGTTTTTGTACAACAGCATGGATTTACAAAAGAAGATGATAAAAGCATTGGAGGGGTCTTTAAAAAAAATCCTACATTGCTCTCCTTTAATAAGTAGGCAAACCAGAGCTCTTCAGAACTCTGCAGCAGTGTTGCAGACAGACAATCTCCTGTTGCAAGGCCTACTGGAGGTCTGTAAGCCCTTAGCAGAGAACACAAAACACCTCTAGAATATAAAGCCCATACCCTCCAAGTGTCCTGATTTTCCAGAAACAGTCCCAGCATTACAAAAGTCATCCTGGCTTCTGATTTGATCCAGAAATGTCCCTATTTCCCCCACCAGTGCTGCTACTGCCAAGCTTGGCGGGGAGGATGAATTGGTGATTGTCCTGAGCAACAAATTGCTTGACTCTGCCCTCTGAGTCATTGATCATAAAGTGTGTTCTCCTTCATGGAGAGCATGGGTTGCAGTGGGATTAACAAGACACCTCTCTGTATGTAGGCTTTATTTTATTTGTTTTTTATCTTATATTTTGGAAATGCACATCCAGGTTTTTTTCCTTTAATTTTTTGGGGGGCCCCCAATAGAGTGACCAAACTGCGGGAGGCAGTAGAAGACAGAAGTGCCTGGTGTGCTCTGGTCCATGGGGTCACAAAGAGTTGGAAACGACTAAACAACAACAACAATAGAGTGGGGCCCTAAATTGTAGCTTGTTTAGCTTATATGTAAATCCAACACTGATACTGAACAGAGGCACTGCTAGTAAAATTTTACTAATCAGAACATGTAACAAGGAGCAATGCAATACTATCGCTAGCATGGAGCTAGACAAGGGAAACAGAGTTCAGTGGAACCTCGACCTACAAACGCCTCAGGTTACAAACACTTCAGGTTACAAACTCCGCTAACCTGGAAGAATTACCTTGAGTTGAGAACTTTGCCCCAGGATGAGAATGGAAATCGTGTGCTGGCGGCACAGCGACAGCAAGAGGTCCCATTAACAAAAGCACACCTCTAGTTAAGAACAGTTTCAGGTTAAGAACGGACCTCTGGAATGAATTAAGTTCGTAACTAGAGGTACCACTCTACTGCCAGCTTGATTAATTTATTTTCTCTGTCGTGCGTATGTCTGTGCATACAGTGTTCTTCATTATAAGAAAACAAAAATGAACAGCAGCCGTGGATTTGTTCAGCATAGTTGACACCTGGGAAAACAGGATCAGTTTCTAAATGGGAGGAGAACATTTGACTCTACTGTCAAAGGCACGTCTTAGGTATAATTTGCACATTATCTACGCTATGCTATAAAAGACTACTTTATTTGTATGCAACCTTTGTTGTATTTATTTGTAGTACAGTTAACTTTACCTGCTGCGAAATCCACTAGGGGGAAGTAGAGGGTTTAGCCAATTCCCAAACAGTTTGAGATAACAGACTGTTGAGTGAATGAATGAGATATCATTGAGCATTAGTATTTTTTACTCCTGAGACATAGTGTTGCAGTGAATGTCTATGATTTTTGTGTGTTTCCATGGACAAAAATAGCATACTTGTAACTGTGAATGAATATCTTGAATTTGGTCATAGGTTTCTGAGCAGCTTTCTATAGAGGCGACTTGTTTTTTCAAGATGTTTAACAATTCAGCTAATTGCACAGATTGAGAATTATGCTAAACCCTAGCTGGACTCTAAATACAATAGAAAGCCACTCACCCTAGGATTTGAAGTTACATGCAGTACTAATAACCCTTTGGAAAATAATATCATTGTAAGATATTCTGATTTAAAATAATAATCTTGAACATGCAGGGTCATTTTTCAACAAGGCAAACTTTCATTTTGAAATAACTGAGGAGGCTCCAAATATCTTTAATGAGCTAATGAAGCTACATGTCACTGTCCCGACTTCTACACAACACACACAGATAGAGGCTCTTCTAAGTAAAGAGAGATCTTTATTCAGGCAAGCAATGGTTTATACTCACCAGCAGACATGTGGGGGCCAGGAGTCAGAGTTTCAGGACCAGGGTAATGAGTTCAGAACAGGACAGAAACAGGGAAGCTGTCTCTACAAGCTCTTAAAGACTTGCTGTGGCGTGTTCACTCACGAGACTTGCTCACTTAATGGGAATGTCAGGGTTGCAAATGCATGCTCCATTGGGGCGGGTGAGTTGGCTCCCATCTGTAAAGATGGTGCCCGGTTCTAGCTGACAAGACTGAAGCCGCCTCGTCAGGCTTCTCTTTAGTCGCCCCTGTGTCCTGTTCAACCTCTTTCCTTAGCTGATCAAAGCTCTCACCAGCCTCTACTGAGGCTCCCTGTTCTGCAAGAAGGTTGGAGGGGAGATCTGTTGGGATCTCTGCTCGGCCAAGCTGATAAAGCTAATTTTCTTTCCCTGAATCCTTCGGAATCACCTGTTTAACGACCTGAGCCTTTCATATGGCTCCAAGGCACATTCCATTCAGCAGAGTTTCCAGCACAGGAAAGAGACGAGAGGTTTGGGCTACAATGCAAAGAGTTTTATTATCCTAACTATGTAGACAAAAAACACATCCTCTCTCTATGAAAGCAGAGAGCAACTGAACAAAGGAACAAAGGAAACAGGAAACCACCAACGTCACATCCAGTCTTCTCTCCCGTTAGACTTCCAACAGTCTGGACTGTCTCTGGAATGTAAACAGAGTCCTGTGACTCCAAGCAGCTGCACAGTGGTTCAAACAGAAACTAACAAGAGCCAGAATGCTTGCTCCCACTTCTAAAGCAGCTGAAGTTGGGATGGAAAGAGGAGATCATCCATCCTCCAACCCAGGTTCAAACCATTCTTCCTCAACCTCCTGTGTCAGAGACTGCCAGTACAAGCCCAACAGCTCTGCAGGACTAAGGACTGTCACTTTTTTCTTCTTTTTCTATTTCTTATTGAATGTTACAAGAAAAGAAAAGGAAAAGAAACAAAAAACAATACATAACACTGTAAACACATTTATATACATGTTTTCCAAATTGCAAACTAAAAAAGAAAATACTTTCATAACCAATAATAGTACCAAATTTATGCTTCAAACATTACAATATATCAACCGTAGTTAAAATATTATAAAAGACTTCCACCGCATTCACTGCACGTCTCTTAGTTATCTTACTCGCCTTTACACCTGTTCTTCAATCATTTCCCTTAGATTCTTCCATAATCAGTCAAATCTTTATGTTCTCTATATTCTTCACAAGGTTAGTCTAGGCATAACCAAACTTTCATATTTGAGCCCTGCTTGTATAAATATTCGTTTAAGCATTCCCATTGTTTCTGAATTATAATTTTTGATTTATGCCTTATTAAATCCATCAGTTTTGCTAATTCCATTACTTAACCATTCCCCTTTTGTTGGGATATAATTTCCTTTCCACTGACTGGCTACCAACGTTCTCGCTGCTGTTGTTGTTGCATACATTTGTCACATTTCTTATTGGGGAGGGGAATAAGACCCAGTAGATCTATGAGTATGTTTTGCAAATCAGTGAAAAAGAAATTGAAGCCAGCTATTCCACAGCTGTCCTTATTGTGCACAGCATTTTGATGGACAGGGGAGCCTACACTTTAGAATGGCATCAGGAAGAGGGACTTGTTTTGCATTTTGACCACTTTAAAGTTTACATGGTGCTTGTCTCCAAAACTAGTCAAAGCATCTTGCAGTAAAATAGGAAAATGCAATACAACAATGTAGGGAAGGGGCACAAATACTGGCACGCTATGGAGGGCAAATGCTGGCAAACAATTCTCAGTAGTGTAATTAAATCTCAAACACAATTGTTAAAGCATATTTCACTTTTAACTTTCCACAAGTAATCTAACGACCGTTTTCGGAAACTGTCAGTTGTAAACAAATGCTAGAAAATATCAACAGATTGCTGCTTCATGCTGGCAACCTGTTTCAAAGAGTTAAACAAAGGCAATTAAGAAACAAAAACATACAGTAGGAGCCTACATGTCTAATCAAACTCGAATTATGGCTATCAAATCCTCAGAATGAACAATTCTCAAACAATCAACAGATGAAAAATTATTCACACAAACTTGGTGGGGGAAGTGGGCAAGCCAAACAAAAACAGTGACACCTGCTCTCAGACAATTAACAACGGAGGTAGGAGACATCCAATAAACTCTGCCTCACTAATTGTTTCTTATACATGCTGCTCATTTCTGCTTTTAGTGTTCTACAATATTGGTTCTGAGGATATGAGAGGGTTGTTTGGGGAGCTGTGTGAACTGCTTTCTCACCCCACCCCTCCCAGCCTACCATCAAGTACAAGCTCAGACCACATAGCCAAATGACAGGCAATCAAAAGTTTGATAAACCACCTGCCTGTCTGGGACTCCAAGGTATTTCTGTCTTTAGCTTGAGTCTTGACGTGTTAGTACTTGCAGCCAATTAATAGAGCTCCCCCACACGCCCTATTTTTTCATATTATTAATTCTTTCCTTTCTCTGTTTCCCTTAGATTATTAAGTATTCTGTGAGCCACGTGGTCATTTTCCTTTCCTTTCCTTTCTTTAGATGATCTTTATTGAATTTTTAGTTACATACTGTACATACACATACATTATATTTCACATTTGTTCTTGCTCTCCCGAGCTTTTTCATTTCATTTGGCAAATGTCATGACCTGGAATTAAAGTCAGCCCCATAAACTGATTTCTCCTATTCTGATGCCTTTGTCTCTGAGCCAGTTCAAATATGCAGATTTTGATACGATCTCTCAACTTTATTGTACCACCTCAAATCTGTGTCATACCTGTTCAGCCACGTCCCACTATAACCGCAAACCAGCTTTGGCATGGTGCATTCTTGGGGGGGGGGGACACGCACACCAGATAATGCAGCTCATTATGAAGATAACAAATGTCTACAAAAAGTTTCAGCTCAACCACACCTATGTTCCCTCTTTTAATAATAACTGAACCCGGCAAATATGTGTATTATTTTTGCTTACAACTTTTTATAAATTCTCTTTGGATTTTTAAAAGGGAGGGGGATTCAAGTGCTGTTTTCTTGTTTCAAAGCACATACACACCCCATAAGCATCTACTTCCAAGTTGAAAAGAAATCCTGGCCATCAGGGGGTAGAATGTTAACTGAGCTGCTTTGACTCTTTTCTGCTGAAAGAGAGGAACGAGCTTGTTTTCTCCTGCACTGGAGGGTAGGACTCAAACCCATGGCTTCATGTCACAAGAAAGGAGGACTAAGCGTCAGGAAGAACTTTCTGACAGTAAGAGCTGTTTGACAGTGGAATGGTCTCCCTTGGGAGGTTGTGGACTCTCCTTCCTTGTTTGTCATGGATGCTTTAGCTGAGATTCCTGCATGGGAGGGGGTTGGACTAGATGATCTTGGGGTTCCTTCCAACTCTACAGTTCTGTGGTTCTATAAAAGTACGTTCCAGGTTCAGTCCCCAGCATCTACGGGGATGACTGGGAGAGACCGCTGTTTGAATCCTGGAGAACAGCTACTAGTCAGCATAGACGGTGCTGGGCTAGATAGACCAATGATTGTGACTCAACGTAAGGCAACTTCCTATGTGTCATTTGTTCACATTGGGGCAGCATGGGGCCAGTGGCGTAGCGTGGGTTGTCAGCACCCGGGGCAAGGCAAGTAATTTGCGCCCCCTAACCCGTGGATTTGTGCCCCCTAACCCTAACCCCCAGATGTTGCACCCGGTGCGGCCGGCCCCCCCTGCACCCCCACGCTACACCACTGCATGGGGCTGCAGCACAATGATGTCCTCATTTCTGGGGGTTGTGTGTGCAAAAAGGACATTAGGTCTAAATAATACATACCTTGATGGGCTATTAGGCCAAACTTCCAAACCATGTATTTCGTGCAACCTTTATATATACATACATATATATATACACAAAATTATACTCATTCTCAAACCTAAACATGAAATCAGTATTTTTATACTTTATACTGTATCAGAGTTTTGGATGACCAGAAGGTGGCAGCATTACAACTATTTTAAAGCTTAATCGGAAAGAGATAACTCTTCAACTGGGAAATGTTGTAGCTATTAGGTTCTTTTTTTCAGTCTCAAAAGGAAGTTCATGTTATTAATTTCCCTGTATTATCTGGAAATTTATAAAAATAACCACCACATCAGTCTAATGATTGACACAACAATCTAATATTTGTTTCCTTTGTGTAGGGGCAGAGGCAATATGAACGGGGGAACTTTGAAATGGAAGCTTATTTGCATGCTTGTAATTTTACTCATATCTATTGCTAGCAAGTAACAACAGATATTGAGAAATTATTGGAAGCATCTGAACAGTAGGGACTTCAGCATTTCTAATCTGTTTGAAATCTTTCAGTTGAAACTTAGAAAGCATCATCTACACTGAATGTTGAGACCCGTTTGGCACAAATTGAAGAGTTGTTATCATTCATATTCTACAGTAATAAGACTGGCCCTAAGAACTGCATTACATGTTCAGTTATGCCAAAACAAATATTTCTGTTTTGATTCCAGGACTGTAGTACAGTTCATCCCAGACGTAAAAATCAAGGGGACCTATAAACATTTAGGCCTCTAATTTTGAAAGCAAAACCTCTTATTTATTTATTTATTTATTTCGAGAAATTGCTTTTTCTTAAATTACCTTCACTTGCACAATTAAAAATCTTTCCTCTCTTCCCCTGACTACCTAATTTGGTATCCATGGTGTGTGTGTAAAAAAAAGAAGGCTGAGACAAAGAGAAGGAAATTGTTTCCTTTTTTATCATTCATCTCTGCACTCTGCTCTTCCCTGTTCCCTTTAGCCAGCTCTGAAGACAACTGCCTAGAAGTTGCCTGACTGAAAGAAAACAAAACAAAATGAGATCATGGCTATTCAGCTGCTATGATGCATTTGCTGGCCAAAAAGCATTAGGACATTGTTCCCCAGCACTATTCACATTGCAGTGCTTTGTTTTGAGCTCAGGTGAAGATACAAGATACATTTATTACACTGACATAAAAAGTGGTCAAACCGACATAATGACATGCTCTCAATACTATGGGCTAAGATGGGATTTGGAGTACCATCTTATGGTGGTTCCTGGAGGGACATTTCCAGAAGATGAAACTTGGGGATTAATGTTTAAAAACTTGGCACATGGCTATTCAACATTGGCTCTCCATGCTATTCAACATTATCATGTGAGGTTAGTGGCAAGATTTATGGTGTAATTGATGAGCCTTCACCCCCTAAACACATCCATGGTTGTGGCCACACGTCTGCTGTGTGACAGCTAGTACACACTTGCCACCTTCTGACTGGGCCACTGGGGCCATTTCATTGTTGCAAGAGTGACAGTGTCACCTTTCTTTGCGACTTCAACTCAGCTCCCATTCATAGTGGCCACTTTCCATTTTAATGTAGCCAAAATGCAGTGCCACAGCCCATAGAACTAGATCTATGGGGTGTGGCATTGCATTTAGGTAAATGAAAATAGAGGGCAACCACTACAGAGGAGAGCTCAGCTTGGCACCTGCTCAAAAGCCCACCTGCCCAACGCATATATGTAATCCAGAATGGGGCAGCTAGACTTGTGACTAAGAGTGGCCACTGGGACCATATAACACCAGTCCTAAAGGATCTCCATTGGCTCCCAGTACATTTCAGAGCACAATTCAAAGTGTTGGTGTTGACCTTTAAAGCCCTAAACAGCCTCAGCCAAGTATACCAGAAGAAGTGTCTCCACCCCAATTGCTCAGCCTGGACAGTGAGGTCCTCACCCAAGGGTCTTCTGCTGGTTCCTTTACTGAGAGAAGTGATGTTATAGGGAACCAGGCAGAGGGCCTTCTTGGTAATGGCACCCTCCCTGTGGAACCTCCTCCCATCAGATGTCAAGGAGATAAAGAACGACACAGCTGTTAGAAGACACCTGAAGGGAAGTTTTTAATGCTTGATCTTTTTACTATGGTTTTTATATATGCTGTAAGCTGCTCAGAGTGGTTGGGGAAACCCAGCCAGATGGGCAGGGAATAATAATAATAATAATAATAATAATAATAATAATAATAATGGATTCAATCTAAGTCTTGGATAGGGTTGCAGGTTCATCATTTGAGCATTTTTCATGCTTGACCATATCCATGACTTGACCATGGCCAAGAGTGCTTTAGCATAGCTGAGGCTGGTACACTTACTATGTCCATTCTTCAAGGTGTTAGATGTGCCCATCAAAGGCCTTAGTCTAAGCCATTCTCCATGGTCTGCCTTTAAAGAACATTCAGACATTCCAGCTGGTTCAGAGTTATAAAGCCAGACTGTTGATCTCAGCAGTTACATGGAACATGTGGCACCCAACACAGTGTACAAGAGCACTGAATCTCTACAAGAGTGCTTTCTTTTCACAGTTCAGAATGCTAATTATGACCTATAAAGTCCTATCCAGGATTGCTTCCATATGACACACACATACACCAGCTTGACAGATTTGGGAGGGACATGACAAGGGGAGCTCTTGGTGGTTGCATCAATATGCTGGAACTCCACCTGTTCTCTGATATTCTTCTTCTGCTTGTTAGGCAAAGACTTTTGATGTGCTTATTTATTTTATTGGTATGTATGTTTCATTATTAATCTCATCTCACATGTTGTAGTAGAGCTGTTGTATTGTATTCATTGGTTGTCTATTAAAAAAAACTACTATATTTCATGTTGTTCTTGGCTCCCATGGGTACTGAATGTAGAAAAGTAGGCTATAAATTGAAATAATACATAAATCATGAATGGCGGGGCAGGGGACAGCCCATATGTCCTTGGAACTGAAAATAGCTTCCCATTATGATTTAAAAATCAAATTGGGTCCCATCCTTCTTCCTCTTCCCTACTCACTTACTCATTTCTTGTTCCATGTCCTCGGCCCCCTTCTTGCCTTTTTCCTGCCCTTTCTTCTTGCCCAGTCCATCCACTTCTTCCCACCCTCCAGTTGACAGCCTTTTCTCCATCCTCACCTCCCACAACCATAAAACTGTGCTTTGTTTCAGAAACAGTTTTCCATTGAATGACAGCATTGGACTCCCTACTAGTACATGAAATTCAGCAGGCGTGCTCTGAGATACTTTTAGGTGTGTGCATAATACATATGCATGCACGCACACACACACACACACACACACACACACACACACATTTCCCACTAGTTTGCTGATATTGCAATGTGTAATTAAGGTTACAAATTCATTTGAAAGTACTAGGTTAAAAATTTGTGCATTAACTACATGAAATAAGCCAACTGTAAAATGTTTTCAATGCACATAACTGGTGATGTATTCATGACCAGGCACTCATTCCTTTAGCAATCAGGATGTTGAGCCTTGGAAAGCAGGACTCTCCTGGAGTACTTGTCATTTTTCCCCTTTTAATGGAAGAAGGGAATAAAAAGATAAATCTTTCTCAGTCATTTTTGCTCTAAAGTTTCTACAGTTTCTTTTTTTCCTCCGCAAGCCTTTACTTTCAAAGTCTTTAACCTTTTGCTGCCCTTTCCTCTATTCTGTGTTTCTGTTCATCCTCCGCAGATCTCTTCTTGTTTCACTCCATATATCCTCTTCTATTCTAGGTTTTGTAAAGCCTTTATTTACTTGCACACTTTTCTTCTTGAGGAACTATATTACCTCTGGCAGAAAGAGGATGAGACAAGTGCCATCACAAAAAGAAATGACTGTAGGGAAAAATCTGAACTGTCGAAAGGGGTTCACTAGAGATTTGAACCGCAACAAGCAACACATTTCTTTTGTTTTTGTTTTATTTTTGTTCTGCCTGGCTTTAAAGCTCTCCCCCCTCCCCCCTTGGTTCTTTCTCTAAGAGATTTTTCTTTAAAAACTCGGTCCTCTGTGTACTCCTAAGCCTTCTGTGGTACTTCTTATTCATATGAGAACACAAAAAGTGCATGGGAGGTGGGGGGGGTAATCATAATAGTGCTAGAAAGTCTCTTTTTTAAGGAAAAGCTTCCCTTTGCAATCCTCAGAACAGACATTTTAAAAGTCAAAAAGAAAGCAAGGATTGCTTTTCTAAGACTTCCTGCTTTGAACTCAACAGCTATGTCCAGTTGCTGAAAACATCTTGCATGAAGCAATTGAACCGTCCCTTGTGTAGAACCCTGGAGAGTTCCTTTTTCAACATCACATAGACAGTGGGGGTGAGAACTATGCTCAGTGCTGTTAACAAGCTGATCTGTTAAAGATGGGGATGGAGCAAGGAGATTCTAAACGTTTGATGTCTTAGCCTTCTTCTTAAACACTGGTAACTGGGTTACTAAAGTCTAATCTTGGCATCATATACATGCATTATCACCCTTGCATTTTTTTATTATTATTTTGAGCAGCGAAGAACACTGTGCCCAATGAAGTGACAGCAATGATAAATTAAACTCTGCAAGCCTCTAAGAAGCACCAGTAAAACAAATAGTGTTTTGTTGTTGTTATTCTTAATCTTGAAATTCACAATGTTTCTGTATCTGCAATAGGAGAGGGAGGGGAAAACCCATCTACTTAATGCATATAACAATTGTTTTATCAGGCTTGCACAACTTGTCATGCACACAAACCACATTTCACTTGCCATTTATTGTGCTGCTTTGCAATTCTCACCAAGCAGCAAAACAGAATGTTTGTTGGCTTTGTTTGACGTGTCACAAGTTGCTTAAATCTGTATTACGGTTCGCAGTATCTTCCCCATAAGAAATATAATTCTCTGTTCAAAGAACAAAGGATGTTTCATATATGAATTCAGAATTTCTATTGTGAAAAATCCCATCCCCAAGGCTAATCATCCTTATCTGCAAAAGCTGGCAGGAGGAATGACTCAAACAATGAACCATCCCAAAAGTAACCAAAAAGATGTCTTTATAGAAACACTGGACATTATTTCAACCTGTGTTGATTGCATTTGTTTGCCCATCTCATTAATAGGCAGAAAGCTATGACCAGAATTCTTCCTCTTTAACTCCATAGGTGGTTATCTACTGATGTTCACCACAGAGTCTGTTCTCCCCTTTCTTGAATAGAAAGAAGTGCTCCTCTTTCATGGTAGCGGAGGAGAATGGCTATATATTGTACAAGCCTTATGCAATTCTCTCTCTCTCTCTCTCTCTCTCTCTCTCTCTCTCTGATGTTATATTCAGATATCTAGAGCCAGAGAAAAGGAATGGGGGGGGGAACCTGCCCACCCATACTCCTTGTTCACCTGCCCATTTTAGCTCCAAAACACACTCTGCCCAGTCCTCTGCAGGCATTTTGATTGCTCTTTTGTTTCAATATACCTGGTATGTGAGAATGGGCTGGCGCTGCAGTTTTCCCATTGTGCTTGTTGTTGTTCAAGTTGAGCCCCACAAGTTATTGCTTAAATTCTAACTGGGAGAAGTCCTGTGGATGTTCCGTCCCTAACAGCTATAATCCATTCACCAATCTAAAGCAAGCATAGGCAAACTGGGCCCTCCAGATGTTCTGGGTCTACAACTCCCATCATCCCTGACCACTGGTCCTGTTAGCTATGGATGATGGGAGTTGTAGTCCCAGAACATCTGGAGGGCCCAGTTTGCCTATGCCTGATCTGAAGGGTTGATGGAGGAAGGGTACATTTCAGCCAAAACAATTCAGATTTTGGACTGCTTGGGAAATAAGCCAGTCCCTGTTCTAGCAATGGACTGAGCAGGGTAGAAGTACAGCCCATTGTCGTTTGCTGCTCCCATATCTCCTCTACTTATGCTGTGATCACAGCAGGGCATTAATGCTTGTACAAGTAGGTCACTCTTTCCATGTTACTTAGTGTGAAACAGACTCTGAAATCTACCTCAGATTTTCCCATCCATGCTAGTGGCCAGTGCTTCATGGTATGTACTTGGGCTGTGTGTTATTGCAGCCTTCCCTTAATTAGTACTTGCTTCAGAAATAATAATAAAAATTCAAAAAGTTGTGGGCACGCAAGAAAACAGCATACCTGTGTGCATGCCCACAACTGGCCACTGGCTTACAGAACTAATGGTGGGTGACGATGTATCCTTTCAAATCAGATATTTGGATGGAAGGTGGAGGCTCCACATGGTGCTGGTTCTACTCCTAACCCAGGCATAGGCAAACTCCAGCCCTCCAGATGTTTGGGACTACAGTTCCCATCATACCTGACCACTGGTCCTGTTAAGCTAGGGATGATGGGAATTGTAGTCCCAAACATCTGGAGGGCTGGAGTCTGCCTATGCCTGTCCTAACCACTACTAGAAAACAACATTGAATGACTTTTGGCTGGCCACTCAGCATTTATGCTGCTGAGGTCTACAAGGTTCCATTTTTCCTCAGTGCTATTTAACATCTCTATGAAGCCATTGAGAGCAGTTATCAGGAGAACTAGATGCAGTGTCACCAATATCTGAATCACACCCACTTCATTCCATCTGTATCTTCAAGTAGTGTCAGTAATGGGCTTGATGAAGGACAATAAACTGAATTTGAATCATGACATAATGGAGGTCATGATGGTGGGAAATGTTGCTGTAGGATGCGGGAGGCCGAACTAGATATGATAAGTGACACCATTGTTAAAGGAATCACACTGGCTGCCATCAGGCCCAATTTAAAATGCCCACTTTGTTGCAGAAAGCCCTATATGTCTTTGGACCCAGGTACTCAAAGGAGCACCCTCCCCATATGGGCAAACCCATGTTCTGAGATCTGCTGGTAAGGCCCTGCTGATTGTGCTATCTTTAACCAGGTCTACACAGTGGTGAATGTCAGCAGAGCCTTCTTGCTTATGGCTCCCTGTTTGTGGAATTCTCTCTAGCCAGAGATAAGTCTGTCCCCTTCGTTGACATATTTTGTTCTCCTTAACCTTTGTAGGTTAATGTGATGGTTGTGCCATGACTGTATGATTACGTTCTGTGCTGCTGCCAGTTTTTTATGATCAGTTTTCATAATCATGGTTTTATAGCTTTATGGTTGATGATTTTATTTTGTGTTTTGTTGTAAATTGTTCATTGCCCTAGGAACACATATTGAAGGGTGGTCTACAGATAAAATAAGTATTAATAGTGACAGTCAAATGTATACATTTAGACTCACTGTTGTGCATAAAACTGGAAATTTCACTATAGAGAATTAAACTTACTCTCATTACACAATTGAGATTATAAATATTTGTATGCCTTTTCTTGACATTTTATTAATGGGTGCTTAAAGAGCACACATGTGTTAAGGGCACAATCTGAACTTGAAATTAATATTGATGTTGACAAGTGAGTTACTTTCCTGATCATTGCTCTACACTGTAGTTTCGTGGGTTAATGCCATGAGCACATTATCAGTGAATGGCAATGATGAACCTTAATTTTAATTTTTTGAGTTTTCCTTTTTTTTAAGAGTTTCATTTTAGGATGTGATGACTGTCAACATATGTTTTGTCTGACAAGATTTACTTGGCAGTTGTTTTTTATTTGAGGTACAATCTTCTGTGAGCAAGTAAATATTCTTTCATGTATACCTATGTTTTATACATGTACTCATCATCCCTTCCATAGACACACAGAGAGCACCTTCCCATATTTGTTATCATTCATTGCATTTCAGACAGTAACATATACTGAATGTATACACAATCACACCTCCTCTTCCTCACACCTCCACCTTCTCTCTGTCTCTCTCTCTTCCCTCAGTGCCTCTGTCTCACATGCACAGGGCTGTATCAATTGTTGCACACTCATTGTTCCTCATGCAATGGGACTTGTGTTTCCATTGTTCTCCCTGCACACACCCAAAATTTGCCCCAAAGGGTCCCCCAGCTTGGGCCCAGATATTGAGGTATGCACAGCATTGGAGGGGACAGGAGATGCATAGGAACCTCCATTCCACACATGGAAATCCATTGTGCCGGCGGAGCTACAACATTGGACACAGAGTCCCTTCATGGGGCGAAGATATACCCTCCAACATTTCTCCAATGAAAATAGGGACATCCTACCATACCCTCCAACATTTCTCCAATAAAAAATAGGGATGTCCTACTTAAGGACGCGGGTGGCACTGTGGGTTCACTGAGCCTAGGGCTTGCTGATTGAAAGGTTGGCTGTTCGAATCCCTGCAATGGGGTGAGCTCCCATTGTTTGGTCCCAGCTCCTGCCAACCTAGAAGTTCGAAAGTATCAAAGTGCAAGTAGATAAATAGGTACCACTCCGGTGGGAAGGTAAATGACAATTCCATGCGCTGCTCTGGTTTTGCCAGAAGCGACTTAGTCATGCTGGCCACATGACCCAGAAAAACTGTCTGCGGAAGCAGACAAACGCCAGCTCCCTCGGCCAGTAAAGCGAGATGAGTGTCGCAACCCCAGAGTCGTTCGTGACTAGACTTAATTGTCAGGGGTCCCTTTACATTTACCTAAGGAAAAGCAGGACATTCTGGGATCAAATCGGAAACCAGGACGGCTTCTGTAAGTCCGGGGTCTGGTGAAACAAGTACTTGCCATTAGCTCTATGTGGCTGACAGACAGCAAGAAAACCAACAGGATGGGTTGCTAAGCATTGGGAAACCACTTCCCCCACCAAAAATCTGAAACCTTTCCAAGCCATCCTGAGTGCAAGGGGGCGCTTTTCAGCTCCAGCAGCCACTCTACACTGTTAGAAGAAGAAGAAAACAATTATGCTTCAAAAGTGGCCTAGACCACTAGTCACAGGGCAGGATTTAGGTATGATAAGGCCCTAAGCTATTGAAGGTAATGGGGCCCTTTATATTTCCAGCTGCCCCTTGTCAACAACAAATTGTCGCTGTTTTTTGTGTTGAATATATGCTATATGGTAATTTATGCACCTAATAGGTATCTAAAGCCATTTGCACATAACACAATAATTATTTTATCAAAGTAATTGTTGAAAAGTCCGTGCAGAATGCAAAGTTCATGCAGAATGTAGGCACCCTATATATAGAAATGAGCAAACCAGTGATATTTTAGGGAGCAGGCTAGCAGGCAGGGCCCATTACTTACATCCTAGGAGCCTACGCAACGCAAAACACGGTTGCTGTATGTAGGGGGTTTTTTTTGTTTTTCATCTTATATTTTGGGAATGCACATCCAGTTTTTTCCTTTAATTTTTTTGGGGGACCCCTAAGAGAGTGGAGCCCTAAGCTATAGCTTGTTTAGCTTATATGTAAATCCTTCACTGACTAGTCATCATGGTGTATACCAGGAATGCCCAACCAGTAGATTGTGGTCTACCAGAAGTTCCTTGGCTGATCCTGGTAGATCACAGGATCATCCCTCTGTGCACTCCCCCCGAAAAATAGCTCAACAGCTTGGGGCAGCCCTCTCCTTCCACCCACCCACCCCATGCATGCTCCTCCTCCCTCCAATGACAATGGGTAGGTCCCTGCCAGTTTCTCTCTCTCTCTCTCTCTCTCTCTATATATATATATATATACACACACACACACACACACACTAGGAGTAGATTGCAGTCTCTTGGGAGTTGGATGTGCCAGATGTATACGACCTGAAAGATATGAGGCATGAGCACAATTACACCAGCCGTCACAGGTTGCTAGCCTTGCATCTGAGGCACCATGATTCTCAGGAGCACCAGGAAAGCCCTTTGCAGCTTTGTAGTTGGTGTTTTCTAATATCAATGGGTTGTAGGGGTTTTTCCCTAATGGTTAAGGGGTTGACATAAAGATATTACTATAATTGTCATGTTGAAAAAATACAGACTTGCAAAGAGATCAGTAGAAAATGTTTGAAACAATGAGGCATGACTAAAAAGGAAAAAAGGGGGGGAAAGCAGAGCCTTTTTTTGAAAAATCCCATTTCCTTCCAGAATGCTGAAGATTCTTTCAAAGTGCCACTTCCTTTATTTTTCCATGAATAAAGTGTGTCCTGACATGAAAGGGTTAAATATGTGCCATTCTTCCATTATGTAGATGGCACAAAATGTAGTGTCACTTTCTATTCTTATTACAATTGTGAGGCTGTCACTATAATTGATTAATTTTGTGCCATTCTCTCTCTCCCTCTTTCTGATCTCTTTGTCACAAGAATAAGCTATCACAGAATTTTAATGCTTGATACACTTAGGGTTCTTAATGTATTCTGATTCTCATTCTAGTGACAAAGGTTGGCACAAAATCAGACCGTATTCATGAAAACGGCTTCCAAAATAAAGCGTAAGACTGTACAAAAATCCATCTTCATGACAATCTTGAGAACAATGAGAACAGAAATATCACAAAACAAAAAACCCTCTCTTCTTGTGGCAATTTCGGTATTGTAATCTCACAATGCCGCAAAATGCATTCCCTCAACCTTTTTGATTGGATTTGTTAAATGCAATTTTAGAATACAGGGACCGTTCAAAATATTGTTCACAGGATGTCACCATAAGTGGTAAGTAATTTAAGATTCTCCTCATGTGATTTGTTTGAAATAATTGTAGTCTGCGGAAAATCATCATCTAGCAACTAAGAACCTGCGCTTATCTGCCGAGATACAGGGCCTTCTTACAGTATTACTGATTTTAGCTTTCAATTCATTTAGTCAGTTGAAATTGCTGTCATGTTGAAACTGTGTCTCTCTGCCCCTCTTAAAACTTCAGAGGCCTGATCCAAACATCTCCACTTGCAGCAATGGGGTACAGATTGAATTCTGTCCTTTTGCTCTTGCTGAACAAATCACCAGTCAGTTGTGGGATAAGGAAGGGGATTCCCCTGCCTAAATTTAAGGAGAATGAATGATGTACGTTTCTTCACCACCCCTGTTTGATCTAAAATCCACGTACAGAGGCCATACCTAGCACACCTGAGGAGGTTTAGAGATGCTGCAAATAGCTATACTTTTTCTCCTCCAGAAAAGCTGCTTATTCTATGTTGCACATAAGTGCCCTGAAAAGGCAAAAGGTTTTCATGTATTGCTGATTTGTCAAAAAGAGAAGCCTCCGTTGCAAATGTTATGTGCAATTAAGCCAATTGTGCATATGATGTGCAATAATGATTAAGATTTGCATTATTTTGCATTGCAGTCTCTGCTTTTGACAGAAGAACAGGAAACGTAGCTGCAAATAATATATATGCAAATGATTTGGATTGCTTTGCAAATATTGCTTGTCTGCTTTATCTATTTATTTACTTGTCATTAGACTTGTTGGTCGCTTGTTGACTGAAGGTCTTCAAGCGACTTACAATACATTTAAAAAGATGAACCTCAATATATTGTAGCATTTACAAATTACTACAAGAAACACCTATCATTAATTAAGGCACACACACACACACACAGCCCCCCACAGCAAGCTTTGGTAGCACAATAAAACTTTTGTGGAGAAGTGTCAATGTGTACAAATGCAGAATATCCCTATGAATTCTACTCTCAATAAAGACGTGGGAGATATATAGATATATGCAACTTGAAAAATGTACCTATAACAATGAGACATAAAATGTTGTCACTCTGTGGGTCAGCACCATCTCTGCTTTAAAATATTTAGTACTTGGTAAATTAAGGATGCGGGTGAAGCTATGGTCTGAGCCTCTTGGGCTTGCCGATCAGAAGGTCGGCAGTTTGAATCCCTGTGATGGGGTGCATTCTTGTTGCTCGGTCCCAGCTCCTGCCAACGTAGCAGATTGAAAGCATGCCCCAAAGTGCAAGTAGATAAATAGGTACTGCTCTGGTGGGAAGGTAGACGGCATTTCCATGCACTGCTCTGGTTTCGATGTTCCGTTGCACCAGAAGCAGCTTAGTCATGCTGGCCACATGACTCAGAAAAACTGTCTGCGGTCAAACGTCGGCTCCCTTGGCCAATAAAGCAAGATGAGCGCTACAACCCCAGAGTTGTCTGAGACTGGACTTAACTGTCAGGGGTCCTTTACTTTTTTTTAAAATTTGGTAAATAATATACCGCTCCTGCCAGCCTGTCTCTATAGTGGTATTTGCTGTATACAATATCATAATGAGGTGGTTGAAACAAATTGAATAGTGAAAGGAATACAATCAACTAACTGAATGTGTGAATTTTAAACATTTCAATACTAGTTTTCTTGCCACCTGAGAGAACATCTAGTCTTAAGTCCTCATTTAGGAGGACAAACCAATGAAAAAAGGTGGTTTTATATTCTATAAAATTATATTATACAATAAATCATGTTTCTTCATCTGGGTGACTTTACAAACCATCAATTGTTTATTGATTTGTACAGGGATGTTTTGTGGTTTGGTTTTATATAATTTTCATCACTTTTGGTCTTAAGATTAATGTGTGGGGGGTTTTTTTAAAAAAAATTAAAAAATCCAATAGATAAATAAAATTCCAGGATATAAAGAATCTGTTTTAAATTGTAAGCTGTTTTCAATACATTCTGCAACTGGACTAGGATTCAGTTTTGCATGGAATATGTGGGAGTAGCACCTATTGACTCCAGTTAACTGAGCTGTGGAGGAAGAATGCCATGCTGTTAATGTTGTTCCCTGGAGAACGGAAGCCATTTGACTTCAGTGAGCTACGCCACTCATGCTCCCTGTTTGGTTACTGATGAAGACAGGTCTAATAGCAAACATACTTTCAAAACTATAACCAAGATAGCAGTTGCAAACGGGTTACATGGAATCATGGCTGTTGTAGTTGCATTCAACTTTGTGGAGAGGAAACATGCTAGACCCGCCCCCCACTGACCCTACCACCTTTTGTTGTGGGAGTGGCTGTCTATGAGTGACATTTGTATCTGTTAAGCATTATAGAGTCATTGCGCCATGTTTCTTGTAGCATAATAATATCTAATTGCTCAAAATAGTTCATCATTCTGCTTTGAACACCAACCTGCTATGTTCCATGACATCAGTTTTAGCCTCAGTTCCTTTAAGGCTCCGTGATTGTCACTTCTACTTTGTCCAGGTACCCAATTTCATCTTTAAAAAAGCTTCCATTCCTCTTATCAGTGGGAACCCATTCAATGGTGTTAGTATCCTTTTTGATTCTCGGAGGAGGACTAATAGCATTTGTGGGGCTACTTAATACATACATGCATATATTTCAACTATTAGACATTTTTTTGATTACTCAAAACCTGAGGCCAGTTTGGATAATACTGCAGTGATTGATCTGAACTTGTTCGTGGTGCAAATGCACCAGTCCTGCCTGTACCATCACATGGAAATGTGTTGTCCATATAGGGCCTGAGTGCATACAAACCAGTATAATTAATGTCAAAATTACAGTCACTTTCCTAACTTCTAGAAACTGGCAGTGCAACTCAATGCAACTCATGCATTCTTTGACATGTATGACCCAACTAGTTGGTTCCTCCCTGCATTGGTGACAGTGGGTGGGATGCCCACCAGCTCCATCTATAAGGCTAGATTGTTCCCTTAAAGCAGTGTTTCTGAAACTTGGATCCCCAGCTGTTGCTGGATTACAACTCCCATTATCCCTGACCACTTGTCCTGCTAGCTAGGGATTATGGGAATTGTAGTCCAACAACTGCTGGGGACCCAAGTTTGGGAAATGCTGCCTTAATGTATCATCTGAACAGGCCCTTGATGACATATGGCTAAATGCGTAAATATATTACACTGAGAAGCATTGCATTTGAAGAGAGAAGGAGGCTAAAATCTGGAAGAAGCGATCTCTAAGTAATTCATGAACAAAGTAGTGAGCCCTCCTAAAAATATGGAGGCATAAAATGCTTTTCATGAACATCTCTCTTCAGGGCTATCCCTTAGGTTCTCAAGCTGGACACCCAAAAATTGTACTTCCCAATAGTTATAGATATGAAATGGTCAATGAAACAATATGTAATATGTAATTATGTTAGTTGGATATAAGGAGATAGATAGATGATGATAGATGATAGATAGATAGATTAGATATAGATAGATAGATGATAGATAGATAGATAGATAGATAGATGATAGATAGATATAGATATCACAACATGTTGAGATTTAAAATGTAATTTTTAAAGACTAGTGATTAATGAACTGGCAAAAGTACAGGTTCACAAGGAACATGTTGCTACCTCTGAAATATAAAATAAATAGAAGATTTGAGAACTTGGGGTGCTTAGAGAATTGTAACAAACTCTGCCTCAGGAGAAAGCAAAATTGGATTCTATGGCTGTTTTGGAAAAAAATGGATATCAAGAATATTAAAACATGGATATGAAAAGTTTAGCTCAGAAGATGATGGTTCCATTTTCTTGCTTTATTTCTCTTACACACACCTCATAAAGGAAACAGCTTTTCATTAATTGAAAACTTCCTTACAAATCTAGACAGGTATAAAATCTATGAGCCACAACTTCTGTGCCTATACTTGCATATATACAGCTCTAGATCATTGGACAAAACCTCTGGATTCTTTTTTTCTGGACATTTTGCTAGCAGACAAATGAGGAACTTGTAAACATTAGCCAAGAAAAGTAAAGAAAAGAAAAATAACAATCCACAGCATGTTTACTAAGAAGTAAGCCCCACTGTGTTTAATGGTGCTTTACTCCCAGATAAGTGTTTGCAAGTTTGTAGTCTGGCAGAGCAATACTACCCCATTGTTGCACAGGGGGAGGGTGGAGAGTTTGAACTGGGCAGAGGTGACCCTTTGCCTAGCCCTGCCAGCCTACACTAGCTTTCCATTCCACTGGACCAGAGTCCATTTTTTCCACCTGCTGAACAGGTAGGTGCAGGTGTCACCTGGAAGCAAGGAAGGAACACAGCTGAGTAGGCCTGGAATCCATTGGATGGCATGATTGCATCAGGATCAGTCCCTGCACTAGATGTAGGCTGGTGCAGAGATCTGCCTGCCTTCCCACCTTCCAGCTGCTAGCAGCATTAGCCTAAAATCTTTAGAAATCCAAATTGTAATTCACAGATTCTTTTCCTATATATTCCATTTGTTTAGCCTGAGGTTGGATTCATATATTATCTCCTGCTCTATTGCACATAGTTAGTTCGCTGCAGAAGTGAAATTCATAAGGAAGGCAATCCTAACCTCAAGAGTATGACCAAAGGAGATTCCTTCCAGATAAGTGTATATAGGATTGCAACTATTGAACTTGATCACCTCATTACATTAATTACACCACCCCACATAATCAAAAGCCCCATAAATTCTGCACTTAACATGTGACATACGAGTGCCTTTTCATACCCTGTATCTGAAAAAGAGGTGATATCCTCAGTTTCTTCCATGTACATGTTTAATTCATTTATACTATATAACACAACATTGTAATTGTCACCATCCTCTTGATCAATTGTAAGTTTGAGAATGCATTTCCTTTCACTTAAGATTCGAATTTAAGAGAAATTGAAATGAGGGGAATGCATTTATCTTATCCAACAGCAATGCAAATGATGTTGTAGAGTTCTGTGGCTTTTCTGCAGTTATCACTGCATTGTAACCAATATTTCAGAAAGGTGTTTTTTTTTAATAAAAAAAATCACTAATGGATTTGCTCCTAACCTATGGCAACAGTGCTGGTCAGTTGCCTTTGGTATCACTCGTGTATGCATTGAGCTGATAAGTACTGTAGTTCATTTTCCTCTTGGGCAAGCACAAGAGTGGGTTTTTTTTAAGAAAGGAGAGAGAAAAACCTTCAGACTAATAATTACCTTAGGTTGAGACACAAATAGTGAAATACACTTGATTGCTTTCCAATTCTTAGTAGAATTTAATGAAATATACCTGCCTGTTTCAGCAAGAGGGAAGGGGAATTGTTAGCTGTTTCCCCGGATACTGTTAATGTAACTATCTGAATTCCTTTGAACTGTGTTACATTCAACAATACTAGTGTGATAATGTTACAATTAAAGAAAAAATAGGGGTAGAATAATAGCTCTATATATGTATATGTATATGTATATTTGTGTGTGTGTGTATCACAGAGAAAAAGATCAGATCCATGACCTGCTTTTCCTTGCACCTTCTTTCACGCCCTGTGCTGTTCCATAAAATCTTCCAGATCTCCTGAGCAGATTTTCAGGATGTGCAGGGGAAAGAGGGAGCTGAGTAACTACAAGCTATAATGGCTATGCTGTACCTTCACTGCTGGAGGTTGTATCCCTCTGAATTCCTGTTGCTGGGAATTGCATGTGGGAAGAGTGCTGTTAAATTCAGGTTCTGCTTTTGGACTTCCCATGGGCATCTGGTTGGCCAACTGTGACTGTCAGTTTGCATTTCTTAGTACAGAAAGTATTGATCTGATGTGTAGAGATCATTCCTATTCTAATTAATTCAAGAGGGTTCCGGAAGCTTCTGTGTGTGAAAGAAACAAGCAGAAGGTTCATGATGTTTGGGTTATTCCTTTAGAGAAGCTGAGTAGAGCTGGCTTAAACTGGTTCTCTTGTCTCTTTCTGTCAAGATCATGCTGACTATAATAGTAAGGCCAGGAGGAGCCTGGGTTTCACTTTCTCTTTCTGACTCCCTTCCTTCTGGTGTGGTGTTCTGTACATAGTATGCTTAGTTGTTAAGGTTTAGACATATAATAAGTTATTGTAAGTTTAAGTTGTGTTTGTTGCAACTGGATTTCTTATGGACAGGGCCAATCCTGAATGTATTGGATTTGTGACCATTATGCTCATTTTCCTTCAGTAGCAGTAAAGCTCTGCTGGGTGAAATATTAATTGCCTCTGGTCCGTTTGGCGGGGGGGGGAATCCTCCAACGTCTTTATGTTTTTACTCTGCTAACTATACATTGGAGTTCTGCTCTGGATCAATATTGAGTAGAATTTCATGACAGTGACAACAGGATGCTAGACTAGATAAGCTTTGGGCCTGATCTAGCAGGCTATTACTTATCTACCATCTTTTTTTTCCTGTTGACCATGAACCAAAGAACTTGTGCCCCCCCCCCAAGGATAGCAACAGACCTGGGTACTTCAGTCCTTGCATATTCCTTCTTCCCTTTCTTATATGTAACCTGAAACCTATATAAAAGGTAAAGGTAAAGGGACCCCATTAGATCCAGTCGCGGATGACTCTGAGGTTGCGGCACTCATCTTACTTTATTGGCTGAGGGAGCCAGCGTACAGCTTCCGGGTCATGTGGCCAGCATGACTAAGCCGCTTCTGGTGAACCAGAGCAGTGCATGGAAATGCCATTTACCTTCCCACCAGAGCGGTACCTATTTATCTACTTGCACTGTGACTTGCTTTTGAACTGATAGGTTGGCAGGAGCAGGGACCAAGCAACAGGAGCTCACCCCATCACGGGGATTGGAACCGCCAACCTTCCAATCAGCAAGCCCTAGGCTCTGTGGTTTAACACAGCGCCACCCACACCCCAATGAAACCTATACAGCACCTAAAAGAAAAAAGAAAAAGCCTCATTTGGATGTTTGCTTTCCTTCTGCTATATTTCATCTTGTACCTGTGCCCAGATGCAAAATCCATGGTTTACATACTTCCCCCTTGCTTTGTTTTCCATTGAGCCTGGTGAAGAGAATTCAAAAATTTGCAAGCTGTTTTATGATATTTTGGTTGGACTAATAATAAAGATGTTGTCTAAATATGAATTTTAAAATCTTACACATATTTTCAGTTCTACTGAAATTGATAGGACTTATTCCCAAGGAAATCTGCACCAGATGATAGCATAGTGCTATAATTCTATGCAAATTTACCTGTGAGTAAGTCCTATTAAACATGGTGAAGCTTACTTCTGAGCAAATATGTATAGAATGGTGCCATAAGTGACTGAACAATGTTCTGCTGAAACTTGTCATAATGCAAGGATAACACCACAGAAAAGCTTGCAAATCCTGAGCAGAATGTGGCAGCTGCTACAAACTGAACTGCTACACTGCAGTGGTTTAGGACAGTGAAAAAGAACATTGCATCTAATTGAAACTGCAGGAGAAATGTAGGGAGGCAGAATGTAATTACACAAATTGGAATTTGTCCAGGACACCAGGGTTAACATGCCTACTCCTTTTTTAAAAGATGGAAAGAGAGAAAGAAAATGTTTTGATGCTTGTTGATATATTTCACCCACACAGTGTCTCTTAAGCCAGTTGCAAATAATAGGCAACGTGAAGAGAGGAGAGCCTTGAAATTTTCCTTTCTAAGGAAATACTGCTCCCTGAAATGTTCTTCCATAAGGACGGGCTTGGCAAACACCCTCTTTCCTCTAGGTAGCAAAGTGATTAATAAAAAGTTAAGGATGTGGAGGTGCTGCAAATGTGTATAGCCTGTTTAAAACCCAGCAAACTGTCGTCAATGTTAATGTGGCAAAAATCAAAATTCCTCATTGGCCGTGCAGCTCAATAAGTTATACTGGGCTTTTGTGAGGATTAAATTGTATACATCTCATGTATATTGATTGATCCTCGAAGAAAGGACAGAATTATTTGTGTTGATGATACTTACTGAAATTGTGAGATTTAATTTTATCTATTTGCTTTCCAAAATTCATGTTGGATAGAGGATGTATTTTGCTATGCAGCTGTTCTAATGAGTGTCTATTCCTTCTGGATTTCCTCACGTCCATATTAGTTTGATGAGGTGGATAAAGCACAATCCTTACATTAGTGTGTGTGTGTGTGTGTGTGTACACAGACACACTCACTCACTCACTCACTCACTCAAATGCTTCATGTCTTTTGTAGGAAGGATTGAGTCATATATGATTAAATTTAAAGCCATCTATAACTGGCTTGTAATTCATAAGCATCCCACATGGATTTGGGCCTTCATATGTTCACATGAAGGTGACACAGGTGGCACTGTGGTCTAAACCACTGAACCTCTGGGACTTGCCAATCAGAAGGTTGGTGGTTTGAATCCCCATGACGGGATGAGCTCCCTTTGCTCAGTCCCAGCTCCTGCCAACCTAGCAGTTCAAAAGCACGTCAAAAAGTGCAAGTAGATAAATAGGTACCGCTCCAGCGGGAAGATAAACGGCATTTCCAGACACTGCTCTGGTTTTGGTGTTCCATTGCACCAGAAGCGGCTTAGTCATGCTGGCCACATGACCCAGAAAAACTGTCTGTGGACAAATGCCGGCTCCCTTGGCCTGTAAAGCAAGATGAGCGCCGCAACCCCAGAGTCGTCTGCGATTGGACTTAACTTTCAGGGGTCCTTTACCTTTTTTATGTTCACATGAGGCTTTAAGCTGTGCAGCAGAATGCAGGCCAGAGATGGAAAGCCCAAAAGGGACATCTATGCTGCTATGTGGTTCAGTGGTGACTTCAAGTCAAAGACTGAGTTCTAATTCATTGCTTCTTAGGCCACTGTGGCAGCGATTGACCTCCTTTTTCTTTCCATTTGTGCCACTGCCCAAGGTGTGGTAAAACTTTTGGCAGCTGCCAACTGGAGCTGGCTATCTGGCCCCCCAAGAAAAATATACCTCGTGGAATAATAATACTTCAAGACATAATATTGTTCTCCAGGACAGGGTTCTCTTGGCTGCCTGGATGGAGAATGTAAAGGAGCATGTGAGTGTGTGGAGAGAGAGAGAAATGCATTCATTGCTTCACTTGCTTTTGTTTCAGGCCCCTCCCATCACTGGCATGGGGTTCCTGGAAAATAACCCAAAAGTCTCTGGTCTCGGGGGGGGGGGGGAGAGAGAGAGATTCCCCTGCCTCTGTTCTGCTCAGTGATATTCGTCTTTGGCTTCCTTCAGGCTTCTCATGCTTCTCTGAGCCATGTCTTCCATTCCTCAATGCCCACAAACTTCCTGCTTTTTCTTCAGCTGATCCAGAGCCACACACACAATCTACTCCTTGGCCAGAGCCAAGGGGGATCGTGGCATCTGACACAACAATTACCTTAGTGTGATGTTGAGTTCCTCTCAGTATCCCCACAGCTCCCAGCAAAAAGTCACAACACTTTACAGACATTTAACCATTTACCAATGCTGTTTTTCTAGACAAAGAGGTGCTGGAACTCACCATGAACTTATCTCTTGTTCTCTTAGAAGGGCAATGATGCTCACCTGAGACGTGTCGGAGCTGAGCTGTGGTGAGCTCTGGCTGAAAAAAAAGTCCTTTAAACATTTTTTAAAAACAAAATTTTACCTCGGAAACAAAATGGTTTCTCTACACACACATAGTGGAAAGTGACTGAACAAAGCGTGGCAATTTCATACTAAGCCCGTTGTCTCGAAATGCCCTTCATGGCAGTCTCAACCACATTCCCCAACAACATTAAAAACAGATCCCTAATATTGATTATAAGGCGACTTCAATCCCAGAGTGTGTATGTTTGTAAGATCGGTTGAGCACCCAATCTGGTATCACTAACGCCTGGGAAATCAAACTGCTTTACATCTTGTAAAAGCAGTTGAAGTTCCACATGTGCTTTGTTTAAGAAGAGGACACTAGGTTCACATAAAGGACAAGCACAAAACAAAACAAAAACTCTTAGGGGTAAACTAAAGAAAAGAAATTCCCCTCCAGCAGATTCATAGAGATAACTGTGTTATCAGTAGAGATGTGCCTTCCCTAATGCTGAACGTTACATGACTTGCACTGACAAGATTAGCCCCAGTTGAAATGAGAAAGAAATAAAAGGCAAAGACTGCTTTCCCACCCATGCAATTTGTTGAAGGAGCAACAAAGTAATGTGCTAATGTAAATAAAACAGACTGATTGTATTACACGTCAAGGCCCCGGCGCACCCCCAAGAATAATAAAAACACATTGACACAGAATTTTAGGTTAAAGGTTAATGGGCAAAATTTAGGCCACAACTTTATTACAGCAATGTGAGTTGTATTGGCTGAAAAAAAGGGGTAAAGGACCCCTGACAGTGAAGTCCAGTCGTGAACGACTCTGGGGTTGCGGCGCTCATCTCGCTTTACTGGCCGAGGGAGCCAACATTTGTCCGCAGACAGTTTTTCCGGGTCATGTGGCCAGCATGACTAAGCCGCTTCTGGCGAACCAGAGCAGCGCACTGAAACACCGTTTTACCTTCCCTATTTATCTACTTGCACTTTGACGTGCTTTCGAACTGCTAGGTTGGCAGGAGCTGGAACAGAGCAATGGGAGCTCACCTCGTCACAGGGATTTGAACCGCCGACCTTCTGATCGGGAAGCCCGAGAGGCTCAGTGGTTTAGGTATTGGTAATAACTATATCTGACTCCTGCCTGCCTTGCAGGAAGTCTAGAAGGGTAAAACACCAACAGAGGGAGCTCCATCGATGGCAACCAACTGAAGCTTGCCCCAGGGTTCCCGCTGGGTCCTGGCATGACCCTAGTCCCCCAAGCGGACTTCGGCTGAAATCCAGACCCACAGATTCCTTTACCAGAATACCCTTGCACCTGGAGGGGTAAGTGATGGCCGCATCTCCCCTCCCTCACATCTCACTAAGCCAATGCCTAACTGCCAAACCTTGTGAGACAGGGCCTTTTCTGTGGCAGCACCCAACTTATGGAATTCCCTCCCTAGAGAGGCTAGACTTGCCCCATTCCAGATGACTTTTAGATGGACAGCAATATCATTTTTATTCTTCCTGGTTTTAGTGTGTTTGTGTTTGGTGTTATTGCAGTTGAGGGTTTAAGATTAAATCTTTAATGTTAAAAGTATTTGCTGATATTTTCAGTTTTGTTATTGTTTCAACTTTCTGTGTGTGTTTTCTTTCTTGTGTACTACGTCTGTTAGAGCCTGGCCAACTGCCAGAGCTGTATTGAATGCATATCTTTATTGTGAAATGAAATATGTGATGCTTGTCACATTTTAACATGCCTTGGAAACAGCCTTTGCCCATCAGAATCAATTTTGAATGTTGATGTGTGCTTTGATAAAGATGAAATATAGTCATAGAAGTTTTAAGGATTGCATTTTCTCCAAATATATTTATTCTAAAATGGAAATGCAATAAATGTTTTGTATAAAACGCAGTCCTTCTGTGTGCCTTCTATTAATTCAAGAATATGTGTAAAGTATGCATTAGTTTGGCATCTCATGTCTTTCCGTACTCCGCTCTGTTAGAAAGAATTTGATATTCAAAATAACTCTCTAGTAAACTTTTATCTAGTCCCCCCTTGTTTTTCTTCACTGTGTATATTTGACTATAATTGACAAGCTGTTCCAAGGAATTAAGTATTCCCCAGCTAGATGGCCTTTGTAAAGAGGAATATCCTTGAAGGTAATCAACAAACTGAAACACAGCATGTTTTCTTAGCTTGTAATTCCTGATAAATCAATACCAGGCAAACACTCTTACTTTAAAGGTTAAATACTTTAAGCCCTTTGGTAGTAATTGAGTGTATTTTCAAGAGAGGTTTAATTTTGATGGGAGTGGGGGTTTTGGTGTGTTCCTCCCACCCCCATCAATTCTAATACTTCAATCCTCATACTTGTGACAGCAAATATTGTAGATTGCTCAGCAGCAGCTCATACTGGATCCAAATAAATATACACAGATGCTTCTGTTAGAATAAATGCCTCCAAATACAATGGTATATCGGGTTACATACACTTCAGGTTACATACGCTTCAGGTTACAGACTCCGCTAACCCAGAAATAGTACCTTGGGTTAAGAACTTTGCTTCAGGATGAGAACAAAAATTGTGCGGCGGCAGCGGGAGGCCCCATTAGCTAAAGTGGTGCTTCAGGTTAAGAACACTTTCAGGTTAAGAATGGACCCCCAGAACGAATTAAGTACTTAACCCAAGGTACCACTGTACTACATCTTTTGGATCTTCAAGTGAGGAAACTGATATAATTGTATATAATCTTATACAGTCCACTCTAAAAGTATTGCCTTTTAAAAGACTGTTAACTTCAGAGTTTATTGTTGCAGTAGTTGCAGTGGATTGACTGTCACTCAACTGCCCTGCCAATGCTATTAGACATAGGCCAGGATCCAATGAACTACTTGAGCCATGTCAAAGACTTGGAGGTGCCCACGACCCAGTGCCAAATGGCATAAGTGCCTCTGCAAGTTCTCTGTGGCATGGAAGACTGCTATTTGCAAAGCATAATTCCAAAACTCTTTGAGTGTACAGAACTAATTATATAGTTCTTTCGATCCTAGTGTTGTTTTGCTTCCATTTTGAAAGCTATTAAGGGAACAAGAATATCAGATAAAGTTTATTTTGCCTTCCTTGTCTGCAGTATCCTACAAAAGAGAGAGCGAGAGAGCTGGGGGAAGACATCTTCTGTATTGTGATGTATTTGAAACATACCCAGAAAATGCAATACAGTAGATGACTAAGAATATGTTGTTTCCAATGTTAGGGATTGAATCCTATGCATACTTGGGACCATAGTATACGACTTGACTTTTAGCAGAGCCAGCCAAACTTTGAGGCAAGGTGAGATGACTGCCTCAGGTGGCAGGATCCACAGGGGCAGCAGAACCAGCATCTGAGAAATATGTCACCCATGGCTGCTGCCACAGGACAGCAACTATGGCAGTGTGTTCCCTGGAACTCCCTCTGTTGCCTCCTTGGCAGCTCCCACCACCATCACCACCATGCAACCTCCACAGCAAAGTAATGAGCAAAACTATCAGCAGTTAAAAACAAACAAGCAACAGTTTTGACAACAGGCCACAAAATCACACAGCAGTCTGCTTTATGCTGTTTATGAACCACCAGAAGCATTCATCTGTCACTACCTGAGTTGTTCAGATTCATGGTGGTCTAGATTGTGGTATGGGGAGCATCCGTTATTGTTCTGCTATTTGAGGAGTCATCGGTGTAAAAATCACAGAGCCAGATTTTGGCCACCTTACATTTTGTGCTGGTTCCCTGAGCCACTGGTTTCAATTTAGAAGGTGGGGAGAAGATAACTATGGATTGTATCCAACGGTGGTGTGACCAATCACTCATACTCACTTGGAGGCCTCTGTGTCCCTGAAAACCTTATCTGGTGTGCTAGGGTTCCTCTGAACAGTGCGCACTGTGTAACAGGGGAGTGCAAATTGCATGCATAGTGCATTTTGCTTTAACAATCTTCCCTAGTCCTCCTGCTGACCATGCAGATGCTTTTAATTTAAAAGGAATGCGTGAGAATAATCTTTTAGAACTATATTCTATTTCCAACCATTCCTCATCCAGAAATGTACTTGCCGAATTAATGCAGGACATGTTTTACACTCGTCAATGTGTTCCATATAGATATTGATCAACAAAGCCAGCAAGAGAAGTTTTGACATATTTGACAAGTGACAAGATCAAGTCACTATACTTAAAGGTGAACTGCAAAGACATTTTAAAAACCCAGATCCTTAGAGGGAAAAAATCAAAAATCTATATTTTGTGTGCTGCATTGAAATTTCCAAGACGTAACATATATAACTACAGCAATATTTTTACCAATACAGCAGTTTCATTAGTTGCAAAACATGTACATTGTTTCCAGTGGCGTAGCGTGGGGGGTGCCAGGGGTGCCGGCCGCACCGGGCGCAACATCTGGGGGGGGCGCGCTCGCTGCCTCCGGAGTCGCCGAAGAGCCTCGGGCGCAGGCTGTAGCGGAGCCGCATGCCTCGCGGAACCGCCGAGCTGTGCGCGCGTCCGGGCTGAAGGCGCCCGGCAGGCAGCGGCTCTCAGCGCTCGCCGCGGAGGACGCACCAGGCAGCCCCTCTTCACAGCCCCGCCTCCGCTGGTGCTGCTGCAGCTGCTGGGCAGTTGCATTTTCCTCTCCTCTCTGCCCCCCTCCTCCTCCGGGCAAGCGGCGTCGTTTGGGCGGCAGCGCCAGCGGCAACTCGCGGGTTAGGGGGGCGCAAATTACTTGCCTTGCCCCGGGTTAGGGGGCGCAAATTACTTGCGTTGCCCCGGGTGCTGAGAACTCACGCTACGCCGCTGATTGTTTCAGTAGATTTAGATGCAAATTAGATGGTACCAAAGTGTTGCCCGAGAGCAAGTAGGCAAATGCCTCCCTGCTTGGCTGTGAAGCCTTGCTTTTGATGCCAAAATAAACTTTCTCTGTGCAGAGCACCACTCTCCCGTGGCTGGCTCATTCACTGGCAGAATCTGTGAGTGGGCGATCCTTAAACCTTCCCCAGCAGAGTAGTTTCTTGATGCCCAATCTGCGCCTCCCCTCTCAGTGCGGAAGCCTACTGCGTAGGGAGGGCATGGGTAACGGAGGACCTCTCTCCTCCCCGCTTTGCCCAGGCAAGGTGTTCTGGCACCGCCTCGCCTCCTCCGAGCCCTGAAGCTCCTCTCCACTGGAGGCGTGGTAATCTCCTCCGCTGAGGAGGTGCTGCTTCCCACGATCCTTGGGGACTCTCTGTAATCCATTTAGCTTTTCCCTTCTCGCCCCTGACCCGATGGAAGTTCCCTGACATGCATGCTTACAAAAAAAAAAAAAAAAGTAAGTTCCACTGAGTTAGGCAAATGATTATCAGTGGTGTAGAACAGGTTGCCAGCTTTGGAAGAGGGAAGTTGCAGGGCTGAGCCGGTTTACGATTGCTGTATTTGCAACTTTATTGACTCTCCTTTCTGCCCCAGCCACTTAGTGCAGCAGTACCACCCCATAAGGCCCCACCAGTTGTGGGGGAGATTTGGGTTGTGACCTTGGTATATAAAGGTGATGGCACAGGAAATGGGTAATATCACAGGCAACAAAACACATGGAATGAAATGTGTTTGTTTATTATTGTTGTAAAAATGACTTTTCTTTTCTCAATATGTAAACAAGTCTCAATTTTATAGTAATATGGTGGGAGAATGTTCAGAACGGTATTGCTTTTGCAGTATTTACGAACAAGCTACCTTCCGAAGAATTATTGCAGCAAACATGCAATTGGATAATACTCTCAGAAAATGGAATTTTCATATCTCATGAAGTACTGCATTTGTTTTTTAAATCTTGGAATTATTAGATTTGTAACAAATAAACTCATGAGAGTTGAAGTTTTCAATATTTTCAGCTAGAAGGTTTATTTCTTAAATAAAGCAGAATTTATGAACAGTGATAGCTAAAGTAAAAAGTGCAGGAAATAAGGTTATACTCAAGGGAAAGTTATGTTTACCAAATGTATGGGGTTTTTTTTTTCTGGCCTCATAGGATTGCTGTACACAAAAGAGAAGTCAGTGTGTTTCTCTGTTAATCAGTTGGCCGCTATTGTCCCCATATGCAATTCTCTCACACCCCTTTTTGCCTTTACCTTTATACTGACTCACCTATCTGCTCCATGCATCGAGACTGTGGAACTTGTGTTGTCATACTACAAGTCCCATCATCCCCAATCACTGCCCATGCAGACTTGGGTGATGGGAATTGCAGGCCATCACTGGTAAGGTCAGAGGTTCCTTATCATTTCCATATGCTCACACCTTTTGTGGCACAATAAGTTCATTTTTTGTTGTTGTGCAGAAAGGTCATTGTTTCCTTTGAAATAAAAACCACGCTCTCAGGTAACTTGCATTGTGCTCTCAGTGATAAACACCTGCATCTGTAGCTATATCAGTGCTATTGGGCAGGAAAAAATCTGTTTGAAAGATATTGGTCAGCAATGGATTTCACACAGGTCTGTTCTGAATCTGTGTGCATAAAATGCACAGATTCAGGCATGGCATAGGAGCATTGTACATGTACCGTATTGGCCTGAATATAAGCCTCACTTTTTCCCAAATTCTGACCATGAAAAGTTAAAGTGTGGCTTATATTCGCGACCTTACGCTATGCAGCCAGGAATGCAGGGCAAATAGTTCCAGGAGCACGGCAAAGTGGTGCCCGCCCCATGCGTATTCCCCGTCCTCTCCCCCAAGGCCAGGAAGGGAGAGAGAGAGGAAGGGGAAAGGCCATTGGCAACACAGCGCAGCAATCCCCCCCAACATGCAGCCAAGAGCAATGAGGAAGGGAGTGGCTTATATTCAGGTATTTCCCCCTTTTTTTCTCCCCGCCTCCCCCCCCCATTTTAAAGGTGCAGCTTATATTAGGGTGCGGCTTATATTCAGGCCAATACGGTACTTTTTCCCAAAAGGAAGAAAAAACTGTAAATAGAAGGGGATGAGAATTCCTTAAAAAAAAAAACCACATACAGCCATTGTATCCTTCAATTGGATTTCGTTTGAAATTTTATGCTTTTATGGTTTTTATGTTCCCAAGTTACAGAAGACAATTGGAATTTTAGTTTCATTAAAAAGCAAATAGATTTGTATACAATTCTGATTACGGTATTTTTTTTTAATGAAACATGATTCAAGTACTGATTAAAACAATACACTTTTTCCCCCCCTTTTAGCTCTCTGTCCTGAGACACAACAGCAGGATGTGCCTTGGAGAAGGGTAAGTAACCCAGTTTGGTATATGTAAGAGGGCCTCAGGGTATGTGTTTAGTTTGTCTGTTGATGTATGTGTGTGCAGTAGATACATTTGATCTAGCTACATTATATAAAGATCATTTTGGGGCACTTTTCTCTTTACCAAACTCTGATACACTTGGTTTGTGTGTGCTTTTGGAGAGAAAAAAAAATATATTCAATAACTAATTTCCCAAAACGTGATGCACTCCAGCCATTAAGTCTGTAGAATTCAAGGATACAACCACAAACAGGATGGCAAGGAGGGAGTGATAATGTAGTCAGGAGTTTATTTGGGCTGTTGCATGTGCAGCCTCCATCCTCCATTTCAAAATTACCACCCTGAAACCTCCTTCTTGCAATAGTTTTCCTTCTTAAAAAGTTCTTCTCCAGGTGCATAATATAGTTCTAGGCAGACGTAAGTCTCCAGAAAGTCTGGAGAAATTGCTTTTAATACAATGATTGAGGGAAGCAGAGGAAAGGAAGCAGGTGCTTCAGGAAAGTCATTAGGAAAGCCGGAAGGCAAGAAGACAGAATCCTGAGAAGAGGTAAGAATGGTTCTTATTCATAGCCAATCTCCAGCCTCTGTTCAGTGACCATTGTATCTCCTAAATTCCACCCCTTCTGTGCAGAACACACAGAGTTAACTTACAGACGTTCCAAAACAATAGCCCTACTTGCAGTTATGTATAAGATCAACAAGCTATAGCTTAGGGCCCCACTCTCTTGGGGGCCCCAAAAAAAATTAAAGAGGAAAAAACTGGATGTACATTTCCAAAATATAACATAAAAAACAAATAAAATAAAACCTACATACAGCAACAGTGTTTTGTGTTGTGTAAGCTCCTATGATGTGAGTGATGGGCCCCGCCTGCTAGCCTGCTCCCTAAAATATCACTGGTTTGCTCATTTCTATATATAGGGTGCCTCCATTCTTCATGGACTTATTGCATGGCAACAGGCGCAAATGGCTTTAGATACCTATTAGGTCCATAAATTACCATATACCATATATTCAACACAAAAACAGAAACAATTTGTTGTTGAAAAAGGACAGGTGGACATATAAAGGGTTCCATTAGTTTCAGTAGCTTAGGGCCTCATCAAACCTAAATCTGGTTTGGGCATTCAACACACCCAATATCAATTGTGCAAAGAAGGAAGAAAGGACCGTGTATTTGGGAGGATATCTATGGCAGAGTGAGTGGCCTGCCAGCACACGAAGGTTGTCCCCTTGAGGTGGATGAACACTTGGCCCTGGAGGGTTCCAGAATTCAGTAGCCTTTCCCACCCAACACACAAGGACATTGTCAAGGAGTGGCCAGCCCAAGAATCATGCAAAATTAACCCGTGCTGCTTTGCTCTCCTGCATCAGCAATTATCATTGCATGGGTTGAATAGGATTCCTTTATACACTGTGATGTTTTCACCCAGAGGCATCCTATGTTGGTCATATAGGGTTAACAGACACATCTGTTTTGCTCAGCAAAGGCCCTCCCTACCTCTAGTTCATTCAAAGCAAACCAAAGAAGCCGAGTGACAAATATTACAGTCTGCCAAGCATCCTTAATAATGCATCTGCGGCATAAAAGCCTAAATATTAACAGTTAACAAAAGTGACAGTGCAACACTCGTGCATTTGAATTTTTGGATTTTTTTAAAGGTGGTCAACCAGAAAAAATGTCATTGATCCAAGCTATTACATATATGAATATTTTAATTTATTATGGGTTTTTAATTTTATTTTTTTTAAGAATGTCACACTTAGAGATTTGTATCACTTATATTTTGGTTTTTTAAAAAAGGAGTGATTGAGAGCGCAAATATTTTATGTTTACTGATCTGAAAGATGCTGTTCAATCCCTGTATTTTAGGAGTCACATCATCCTTTATTTTTAAGATTTCACTTCAAGTATGTTTACTTGTAAATAACATTTGCGGCTGGAATTTTTCATGGCCATTGCAGCAGTTACAAATCAAATATTTTCAAGCACTTAAATATATGATATGAAACCTGATCCCATGGCAAAAGTAAAAGGCTATTATTAAAAAATTAAAAATCTAAAATAATCTTCTCCGGTTTATAATCATAATACTGGGAAATTCAATATTTCTGCTCAAACAAAGAGGCTGGTAGACATATTTACAAAAGGCCTTATGATGTTTGCAGTTGACTTTGCAGAAGACAACATTTATAAAACCTTTACAGTGCCTGACAGGTGCCATGAATTCTCCTGAGGATTACTATATTCAGATATTGTCTTTCATTTGAACTTCAAACACACATTTTGCTAGGGAGTGTATTTTAATAGCTTTTGGAAATTAAAACCTTTGTATTTGTGTCATTCTAATATTCTCTATGAATTTACTTTTGGGAAACAAATTGCTGCAAAGCTAAATGCAATTATAATTTTGTTTAAGTAGAAAAAATGAATAAATGCAATAAGGATACACAGGGGAAACTAAGAAACATGAGTAGTTTCTGTGACTGTTTCTTCGAAGAAAGAAACAGTGAATGGGGAACAGTTGTAGGACTCCCATTTAAAAAAAAAAAGCACAGCAATCTAAACAGAGTTTTCATAAATTTGGAAATCCCAGTTTTACATTACAAGTACATTCATATCTCGTGTTACATTTGCTTCAGGTTGAGCATTTTCAGGGTGCATCCCGTGGCGACCTGGAAGTACCGGTAAGGGTTACTTCCAGGTTTCACCGCTCGCACATGTGCAGACACTCAAAATGACGTCATGTGCATGTGCAGAAGTGGCGAATCATGACCCGCGCATACGCAGAGGCACAGAAGCAGGTTGCATTCTGCTCATGTTGTGAACGGGGCTCCGGAATGGATCCTGTAGCAACCAGAGGGACCGCTGTATTGTTATCCTTATACTACATCAACTGACGTACTTAAGTGACACTGATTTCAGTGGGGCTGCTTCAAATATTAGAGTCTGGATCGAACTCTAGATGTTTTACAGACATATGAATGATGGTAGACAGATCTTACAGGGCAGGGTGCAATCCACATAGCCCTATTCAGATGATTAAAAAGTGATCCTGGTCACATGATCACTGCCTAGGATTAATTTGCTAATGCTGGCCAAGAAGCTTTGTAGGCTGTGAATTTGAACCATTCTAGTAAAGCAACGTCATTAATGATAACAGACACATGAATCTCTCTATAGCAAAAGCTTCATCTTGCCTGGCTATCACTTTTGAAGCCTAAATGGGTTAGTACCCACATATTTTAAAAGACTAAATTCTCCTGTGTAAGCCTGCCCATCATTTCAGGCCACCTGGGGCAGTTGTCTCGTATACCCTTCCTCCATCTGAAACGTAGCTGGTGGGAACATATGAGAAAGTCTCCTCTGTTCCTCTGCCTAGCCTGTAAAATCCCTGCCCAGATCATGTGTCTGGCTCTGTTTCCCACAACATTCTGTCACTAATTAAACATTCTGGCAACAATAATTTCAGCAGGACTTCAGCATGACCAGGGTTTTATTTCATTAATATTGACTTTTCTCATGTTTGTTGTTTTATAAGGGGGAAAAACAAAACAACCTGCTGCCCTCTGTCAATTTATATGCTTTTGTTTTTACCTGATTGTTTTTAGTCTGCTACATAAGCCACCTTGGGTTTTGGACTGAAACAAAAGGACAGGATATTGTGGTTAAAAATTAATGAATGAATAATATCAATCATTTCATCCTCATGCAATCGATCACTTCTCCTAAGCACTGGTTGATGACTGAGACGGATGCTCTGGGATCTGCTGCAAATGAAACAAACATCTGGGAGCTTTGCCAGCATATTTTAGCCACCTTATTCTGAAACTTTATGTGCTGGGTGAGCTCTCAGATATAGGAAAGTCTACAGACAGAGATATCATATTTTTTAAATACTTGAGATGTGAAGTCTGAGCACTTCACCCAACATAACAATAAAAAGTTACTTGACGAGATTTCCAGAAGACTAGCTGTCGTTATTCTTCCATAACAAACTTATTAAGTGAACTTGGAACATAAGTCAGTATATTCCATCTCAATTCTCATGTTTCTGTTGGACATGGCAATTTTGCCACAATCATTTTGAATGGCAGATACATTTGAATGAATCCATTGAAACCTAGGGTTCATTCTTGCATGGGAACTGCCAAGTCTCACTATATCTGCATCTATACAAGCAATATATTCACATATGAGGAAATGTATCCATGGTGACCTCAGCATGACTACACATTTGAGGCTGCAAAATGGCCCTTTTTCAGCAAGCTGAAAGAGGCATGACTGAGCCATCATTGCTCACGACGTGGACAATTTCACCTCTGGTCAAGCAGTCTTTGCAGGTGTTTGCAACAATTCAGAAACCTGTGAATCCTATTTGACCAGAAACAATAATCATGCAAAATAACTGGAATTCTGAGCAAGCCCAGTGAACAATGTCAGTATTTCAAAAGCACAGGCCCACAAATTGGCATCTTCTGCCATGTCACCCTCATATATGTAAAAACTCAGGGACACCATTTTGACCAGTACCGAGCCACCTTCCTATGCTTCATATTCTCTTGATTCCTGTCTTACACATTGCTCTTATCATTTTTAATTTGCTTCATAAAAAAGCATTGAGAACACATCAATGTACTCCCCTTTCCAAAACTTTTATTGCATGGAAGGGAGTAAATGATAGGAGAAAGAAAACAAGATTTCTGTAGAGGGAATAGCACCATCTTTGAAACTCACCAACAGGTCTCCAGACTGGGGGTGCATCTTAGCCATTGAGGCCAGACTGAGGCCAGTGGTAGCTTTTTATGAGCCCTCTCCAGGCTGCCAAGGTGGGCTAACATTTCTGCCAGATCAAGCTCCTCCTCTTCCCCAGATGGGAAAGGAGAAGAGGGCACTTGGGAGAAGCCTTCACTGCCTTTCCAGTATCCTCGAGTCCATCCCTGCCATTCTTCAGTGTTAACCAAGCAGGGAAGCCAAAGAAATCCACTCAGAAATGTCCCACCCCCAAATCTTACCCAGGGAAAGGTGATCCCTCAAACAGACAGCACAGAAAAGGATAGCCACATGTACAGTAATTAACCATGTGGCCCATTCCCAGCACACAAGCAGCTCCAGAAGATATGTCTGCAGTCTCCACAATGACCATGGGTAAAAAGAGCTGAATGACTAAGCAAGGAGGCTCAGAAATTACTTTAATAAAAAAAAATCAGCTATGTGGTGGGGTTGTCCGAGAATATATTCAGGCCCTGGGCAACAACTGGGAAACACCCAACCAGTGTTCAGACAAGTGGGCTGAAAAGCCCAGCTCCCACAATGCCATCAAAAATCCAGTCATGGAGATGAAAGAGTTGAGGGGTGGACCAGGCAAGGGCTCATATAGTCTTGGTCCTCCCATCTTCAAAGCATGATATGCATCAGTGTGTATCCAAATGTCATGCTGGCCTGCCCTCTTCTTTGAACCCCACCCTGGCCTCAAAAGTGGTCCTGCTGCCTGATTGCGATGTATATCACTCAACAAAGTGGGGTTTCTCCAAGCAATGTCTGCCTCCTGTTCCCATACTTTAGCAAAACATTCAACAGCTTTAGCAAAACATTCAACAGCTTTCGTTTACTTGGCAGTGAAATAAAAAGTCTGGGGGTCATTTTTATTTCTTCACACACAAAAATTACCCAGTCGTTTAGACTCCCTTGGAAGTTCTGTCTGTCAAAAAAATGACATTGTATGTCAAGTGACACCTGAAATGAAAGAAATCTAAACTATAGCAAAACCGAACACTTGTTCTGACATTTAAAAGATGTGCCCTCACAGCTGCTTGATTTCTGTTTAAAAGTGATTAAATGCTTCAAAGCTGAAATATTTTATACTGTATTTATGGTATAAAAGTATGCTATTTAACTTTAAAAAACCTGAAAATGATCTTTCTCTGAGGCAGAACTGCTGCTTGCATGATTCGGCACAGTAGAACTGGCATAGATGTTAAACAGTTCAGTGTTAATTACTCTGAAATGTAAATAACTGGACTCCATTCTTTGTTATTATTTCTTTGCCCTGTTTTACATCTATCACTTAAAAAAACATACACCAAGCAAATAAAAGAAAATTGAAAATAAGTACTATTTTTTTTTAATTTGCCGCACTTAATCAATATCAGCCATAAACTTGTGTGTAGTTGATGTTATTGTAATTCAAACACTGCACTGGCCTTGCTACTGCTATATTCCAGGCTACACTCTTCTTCTTAAAAATTCTGATTAGAGTTTGGTGCTTTGATTTTCCTGGCTGAGCACTGCAGTCTTTGACAGAGAATTCTAATTGCCTCTCATTTATCTAAAACGTTGGTACAGGTAGCCAGGGAAGTATAAACCTATGGAAGTAAATGACAAAAAAAAAAAAAAATAAAAATGAGTTGGTTGATGAATTCACAGAAGTACTAGGGTATCTGCCCCTCTGTTGGTGGGCACTATTCAAAGCAGACTGGAATTTAGAAATTCTGGAATATACTGAAAGCAGTTCAACTATTTAGCAAAATGCTTTATAAGGTGCACAAAATCTCCAGATGACAATTTCAGTAGAACTGCAGAGCTGGAAGAGATCTGAAAATAATAATAGTTTGTTTCCTTGCCCTGAGTCAAGTGTCTTCCATGTTTCTGTTACAGGGGGATAATGTGCTAGAGTTTTCAAGAGAATGTTTGTTACAAAATCTAAGGCAGAAAACTTGAAAGTATGTGTGCTATTTTGTGGCATTTTGGTTGGCCTTATGAAGCCATTGCCCTAGTAAGTTTTTTAGATTTAGCTATTGTCTCATGGCTACTCTCTACCTTTTCATTGATTTGTTCCTCTATTTGTTGAAGTGGGCTATCCGGTCTTGCTGTTTCCATGACTTCTTTATGAAAACAAGTCATGATGGGCTTTGGAATGGTGTGTTGTTTTGCCCTGAATAGGAAAGAGTAGTAAGAAATGCAGACATCTATGGTATTGCATGGTATGACTTGGCCTTCTAGACTTTTCTAAAGGGTAGATCTGGAACAGGATAAAACTGATTAGAGTTATCCAAAGCAAAACAACATTACTTATTTGGCATTTTTGAGGCCCCTTTTAAACAATTGAAACAGATAGTAGGATACATTCAACTTGCAGTGGCCACATATTTTCATCTCCCTTGAAGGGGTAGGTATAACTATGGGTGAGCAGATGATTGACATGAACACTTGTCTTATCTATGAACTATTATGTGGACTTAGAAGAATATCTTTGTATTGGGCTTATTTATTTGATTATTTAGAGTTTATTATGTTTGAGTTTGAAGGAAACAATTATTTCCCTCCCATGTTTATGGACCAATGGAAGTTCAACCACCAACAGTGCATGCAGGGAGGGGTTCCCTGTATTTCATTCTGCTAGTTATTCATCTTCAGTGTACGATCTTGTCAGGTGCTCTCTTTTTTTTAGAAAGTAAGTTTACTAGAGCTACTGAATTTGTCTTATCTGTCATAGCAGAATTATTTTCCAAGAAATGTGTTTAATTAAGCATGTACTCCTCTACCGGAACAGCTATCCTAAATCAAGCTGTGCTTTTCCAGGTGTTCTCCCAGTGATTTAGAATGCTCTTAATCATTCTGCACCTCATTTTCTCTAAATAAAATTATGCTAAAGTTTCCAAGTTGTCAACTTTACAGGATTTTACAGGTAGATTCTAGATCATTTCCCAGCAACAGTACAATGGAGATATGTACAAATAGCTAGGATTGTTTTAGGTGTTGGCTTCACTGGCACATGAGAAAGCCCATATACCAGCATGACTTATTTTTCTAGTTTGTCAGCTGACATTAAGCCAGAGTTCCTTGGTGTGAACACAATGGGAAACTCAATACAAGCCAAGATAGTTGTGTTGAAGCTGGAGCATGATGGGATGAGGGGAGGAATAACAAGGGAGTATTTTGCCCTGATGTTTGTTCGCAAATGCATAAACCATGGCTTATGAAAACTGGTCACCTCCAGACTGCAATTATGAGAGGGATTCAATTGCATGATTGGAAGTTTAGGTTTGCACAATTAAAGTGGATTAAAGTACTCTATCACTTTGGTGCAACAAAGACTTTTTGTAGTTAGGAAAGTGATAGGAAAACACACTAAATGGCATAGGATGGTGATGAATTTCTTGGAAAAGACATAAGCATCTCACAAATAAATCAAAACAGATCTCAATAAAGAACAGACGTCATATTATCGCCATGCAAGCTGTGCCCGTGAATGATCCCCTCTGCTGGACCACAGAGTTATGGATGTCACTGTATTCAAAGTCACATTCCTGGGATTGCTAACATAACAGATGACACACATCTGATTATTTTAATGTCTAAAGGGTGGGGGAAATGCTTCTTGCCTCATTTCCATCAAATGGCCACAATTAACAATATTAATTTTAAAATAGTAAATAATAACCAATAAAACAGCCAACAAATAATATAACTTCATGGCCAACAAGTCAAAGAAAAGGAACAAAGATCAAATACATTCTTAAGCTGCCATGTTTTACTGGTCATTGAAATGTGACTAGGTCAGGCTCTCAACAAAGGGCACTGCATAACTTAGCCCCTCACCCACTTCAGATGACAGAAGACAGTCAACAAAATTTCAGATGTTAAGTAGAGCACCTAAGCATGTTTATATGTCAAAAGGTAAGACATAAAATGTATTTATCCCATGCTGTTTAGGGGTTTAAAGATTATGACTAGTACTTTCATTTGGGTCCTGAAAACAAACTGATCATCAGTGAAGGTAGAATGACTGAAGTGATATTGCCCCAGCATCTTACCCTGGAAAACTGTCCAGCTGCTGTGAATTTTCTGGTCAATTTTTAAGGCAGATCCACATGGCAATAATCTAATCTGGATGTAACCAGAGCATGAGCGATTATGCCTGGGTCTGATTTCTCCAGGGAGATGCTTAGCTGGTACTAGCTGAAGCAGCTGACAAAGCATTCCTGGCTGCTTTCACCTAGGAATTCAGTATCAAATCTAGATCCAGAGGCATTTTTAAGCTGCTCAGCTGATTCTTAAGGAAGTGTGCAACCATTTCTTAAAACAATGAAACCATATCAGCCGAATCCCAAACAATGCTACCTCCATCTTGTCTGGATTAAGTTTCAAGTTGCTCATTCACATCCAATTCACATCACTGATCCCAGGCCAGGCACTGGTTCAAAACTTCTCCCAAGACCCGAAAAGCAGGTGAAAATGAGAGACATTTATTCGGTCCAGCAATTTGGATACCCTCAACCAGCATTTTCATATAGATGTTAAACATGGTAGACACAATTGGACCATGTGGCAGCCTAAACCAAGGCCATTGGGTAGAAAGTATTTTATCACCATTTTCTGGATTCTTCCCTCTCCTGGAAGGACTGGTGTCACTGACACTCTGTATAAACCTCTCGACCCCATTTTTGCAAAGCAACCTTTTGTTTTCCAGTATTGAAATCTGCCAAGAGAACTAAGAAAATCAATTTTGTACTCCAGCTGTCTATGCCCCAATATATTATTTGTTTGTTTGTTGGATTTATTACTTGCCTGTTACCTAAGAATGTTTCCAAGCAACTCATATTTAAAAACATAAATACATTACACCATAAAAGAAGGAAAGTCATATGAAACATTAAATTTTTAATAATTTAAACAACACCTGCTAACAATAAAACATAATCAGCTTAGTCCATCAAAGGACTGGGGAAAGCTGCCAGGTGGTTCTCACTGTGGGGAGTGTGTTGCACATAAAGGGAGCACTGAAAAAGCCTTCTCCCTTGCCATCAACTTCCAGGCCTTCCTTAGAGGAAAGACCCAGAGAAGGTTCTCACATGAATTAGGGTCACTCTCTAGTCCAGCTAAGGCAGTTACAAACCCAGGCCAGAAGCCAAACTGGTGAGTATCCAGTTACCTCTAGAAAATATTGGATTTTCATACATAAAAGTAATTATACAGTACGGTAGATAGATAGATAGATAGATAGATAGATAGATAGATAGATAGATAGATAGACGATAGATAGATAGATAGATAGATAGATAGATAGATAGATGATAGATAGATTTGTTGTTGTTTAGTCATTTAGTCGTGTCCTTATGGACCAGAGCACGCCAGGCACTCCTGTCTTCCACTGCCTCCCGCAGTTTGGTCAAACTCATGTTGGTAGCTTCAAGAACACTGTCCAACCATCTCGTCATCTGTCGTCCCCTTCTCCTTGTGCCCTCCATCTTCCCCAGCATCAGGGTCTTTTCCAGGGAGTCTTCTCTTTTCATGAGGTGGCCAAAGTACTGGAGTCTCAGCTTCAGGATCTGTCCTTCCAGTGAGCACTCAAGGCTGATTTCCTTCAGAATGGATAGGTTTGATCTTCTTGCAGTCCATGGGACTCTCAAGAGTCTCCTCCAGCACCATGGACTCCATGGACAAAGACAACAGGCATATAAAATATAAGACAGACAGACAGACAGACAGACAGACAGACAGACAGATAGAGACACACAGCCATACCTCCACTCATGTATCCCTCTGCTTACGTAAACTTCGGAATATGTAAATGGCATTTTTTTCAGGATTTTGCCATGCATGCATGCGCAGAAGCGCTCTACCGCCCCGCCCCCCATGCATGCACAGAAGCGGTCCCTTCGGATCCTCAGGATCCGACCAGAGCTCCGGAACGGATCCTGTCCACAACTGGAGGTACCACTCTCTCTGTGTGTGTGTTGTGTGTGTGTGTATAGCCGAATTCATTTTGGCACCTGAGGTGGATGCCAAAATGGTGCCTCCTTCTTCCTCACCAGGGAAGAAGGGGTGAGGGAAGATCTACATCAGGACCAAGAAGGGAAAGAAAGATAGACATATGATCTGTTGCCCCAGTGGATCTAGCTGCCTGAGGCAGTCATCTCACCCTGCTTCTTGGTTGGACCCATCTTGAATAAAGATCTACATTGGGATCCACTGCCCCTGTGGATTTTGCCATCTGAGGTAATTGTCTCACCTTGTGTCGTGACTGAGCAAGCCCTGATTCTAGGATTAAGGGCTGTTTGTTTTTCCTTTCACTCTGCTCTTTCTCTTCTTTAATATTCCTGAACATGGTAAAAGAATAATTTTATTCCAGTAAAGAGGAAAATATTTTTAGGGGGTCGGAATCAGCAGAGTGAGAGGAGAAAAATAAAATGAAAAACAAATATTATTGCACGGATCATTTGGCTTTAAGATGGAGGGTTGCATTCATTTTGAATTATGCAATATTGAACCTCTTGCTGAACAATGGACATGAAAACTCCTTCGTGACTAAAATCTTTGCTCTTGGGCATTTTTAGATTTCCCAACAGCACTGAGGGGGATTTATGGGTGACATTACATATGATATACTCAAAGTTTTCAGTGGCAATAAAGACTTTTAATCAAACAACCAATGAACAGAAACAATTAACAGGCCTGAAGGTAGGAAGATGAATGTCAATGTTAGCAACATGTTAGGCAATTATTTTGCCACAAGACAGTTGAAAGAACAAGTTAAGAACTGGGTGGGAGGGGGAAGGGGGGAATTTGCCCTCAGCCATTATGTGAACATTATCAGGGGTTGAAGTTCTCAGACCACTGTTGTTCCATGAACCACAGATAGGGAACCCCTCAACTGGAGCACCATCTTAGTGTTGGTGGGTTTCATTGAAAGCATCATGTATATCATTCTAAATAGGAACCCGTGACTTCTAGAACTGTCATTTCTCAGAGTAATGCTTTTTCTTTCTTTCTTTTAACTCCAGTTCTGCCAACCGCCCACATTCACTTTACTTCAAATATATCAGAAGTTACCCGAAAGAACTTACAGGAACACAATGCCTCAGTGGAAACTGCAAAATAGCCTCCATATAAGCTATTTTACTGTGTCCAGAAGGCTGACAGAGATCATATGACTCAGAGGAGGCATAATGTAGCAGGATGATAGTGAAAATGCCAAACAATGTGGGGATTAAAGTCAGGTGAAGCCTATGTTTTTTGCCAGGGGCCAGTCAAAGACTGTGCTAATTTTATTTTCTGCTGTCTTCAAGATCTTAATCAGAGGCATTCTAGTAGGCATACACTTTACAGTCCCTGTGTAGTTTCAGATTTTGCTACCTGCTGCTTTAGCACTTCAAAAATCCTCTGAAGCTGAATAGCACAAAGAATATCAGGCAAACGTTACCCCCACCTCTCCTTTCTGACTGAACCATGGTAATATAATAATAAACAATTTAAATAAGTTTATTGGTTCTCTTTTGGAGGGCAGTGGACTAGGGAGCAGAATTTATAATTACATTTTGATCTTTCATAGATTTATGTTTGCATAGGCTCAAGGAACTTAAAAGATTGTCTCGTCAAGCCCCTGCCTCAAGTATTAGCCGTAATAGAGTAAAACCGAATATCATTTGTAGTTGGAATACCACTGCACCATGGTGGGCATTAAAACATCCTGTAGCAGGCAAAACAATTATGGCAATTTGATATGAAGTGCAGCTCCTTTAGCCAGCTCACCTTTCTCCAATGCATTGTTTCCTCACTTGCCTTCAGCTACTGATTGCATCGCTTTGCATACCAGCCCCTCCACTGCACATTCGCACCCTGGATCTCTTCAGCCACCCCATCCATTTGGGTGTCTTGCAGCTGGGCTCTTCATGTACGCTTCTCACCCACTCTGCCAGCAGCTGCTCTGTTTTATCTATCTGCTGGTTATGCTGCTGCCTTTGTTGCTGGTTCAAGGAGTAATGCTATTCTTCCCTCCATTTCAACTCAGGCACACCTCACTCACAGGTTTTTCTCCGGGAAACACGAATCCTACTTCTGACACCAGTGTTGCACTTCATCCCAGTTTCTAAGCCGTGTGAGATTCTAGGCACTTACCCTGGATTTGTGTTTCCTTTGGAGTGAGGTATAGAGTAGACTGGGTGGTCTTTATGATATATGGTTTATTTACACATAAATACAACCTGAGCATATGATGGAGGGGTTCACAGCATTAACACCCCCGAAATAATATGACTTCTCTCATAGATGTCACTTAGCTCTTTATAGATTTTTAGATAGGAGAAGTGCCATTATCTCTCAACAACTACATGCCCACCTAAGCAAAACAGAAAATTCCCAGTGTGTTGGTAAGTAGTAGCTACTGGCACTTGCATTCTCAGAGCAGCAGTGAGATTAATAAATATCAAGCTTTTCATTAATTCGCCGTGTATATTTCAGGAGATAAATATGACATAAATAAAACAGCTGAAATTTTTGGATTTCCATTCAATTATGGGTGACTTAAAAGAAAAAAAGAAAAGAAACCCCTTGGAGGATGGCAAGCTTCTGAAATAAGAACTGAGCTCCAAGAGAAATATGTCTGCGTTTTTCAGCTCAGTCTCTAGTGGAAAATAAAAATGACAAAAGCTCTTCATAAAATTTAACACAGGTAAGGGGGGAAATTTAGACACAGTAAGGAACATGGGCTGAACAAGCAAACAAAACAATGCAAGGATGTTATAACTGCAGCTGGCCTGCTGCGTATGAGAGTTGCCACTAAAGCAAAATCTGAGGTAAATTTGAAGGTCTTTGCTGATACAAAATATCCATAGGAGAATGTGAATAATATTGTGGGCGGGAGGACAAAAAAGCAGGGATCGAGGAGGGTCAGTTGGGAAGGGAGTTCCTATTTTCATCTGAGAAATTTTGGAGGTTATGGAAGACGCCCTGAGTGGCTGTGGAAACCCAGCCAGATGGGCGGGGTATAAATAACAAATTATTATTATTATTATTATTATTAGTGGCACCAGCATCTCCTCTCTCTTGCCATTCAACTGTCCAGCAAGAGGAATGGGAAACCTTGCAATCCCTTCAAAATATGCTAGCACATGAATTTATATCAGAGCCAAACCAAATTATTCCTTTGTGCATAGGAAGGCAAGAGCTTATGATCTCATAATGAAATTATTATAACAATCTAAGTTATATCTACCCATTATTGCCTTAATATGAAAGTGACTCCTAACACACAACGCTGAGTGTTAACTAAACAATAGTCACATATTACTTCTTTTGAAAGTTGCTTAAATTTCACCTTGTAGTAATCTACAACAAATGATCCGCTACATTACCCAAATTCTTGATCTACCCCCACTCTTTTTAAAGCTATGGAATATGAAATGTATTACTTAATAAAGCAGAGGCGAGGCTTTGTGTTTTGTATTAAGATAGATTACTTATGTGAAATGAAAATTAAGATCATAAATCAAAACAGCTCATTACAAGTTCCTTGTTTTACTGTAATTTATCAGTTGTACTTCTATTTTTTATTGTTTGGGTATCTAGCCTATGCCACTTATCCCTTTACTTCATCACTAAATCTTGCTGCTAGATATTGGTTACCTATCCATGAGCAAATGAATTATTGCCAAATGACTATACAGCCTGCCTTCATCACAGGCGCTGGGTATGGCCAGGCGGGGTGGGGAGAAGCTTCAGCTGAAGTAAATACCCACAGTGAGAAAAATGAGCTAGATACCAAATTTCTTTGAAATATAACCAAAGACAGTATTTCATTAGGGATGCTGTATCATTCCAATATTGTGCGTGCACACACACACACACACACACACACACAAATGTTACGATTCCAGGCCTTTAGTCTTTCAAGATTTTCAGAAAAGGAATCTTTCTGAGTTCTCAGATCAACTATCCTCTAATAATGGTGCTAAAGGAAATCATATTCTTAAGAATGTACCTTTCATGCAACTAAAAACTACAGCTCTCCAAGATTAAATCAGAAGCCGGGATGGCTTTCGTCATTCCGAGACTGTACCTGGAAAATAGGGACACTTGGAGGGGATTGCTGTGGTCTAAACCACTGAGCCTCTTGGGCTTGCCAATTGGAAGGTCGGTGGTTCAAATGCCTGCGATAGGGTGAGCTCCCGTTTCTCTGTCCAATCTCCTGCCAACCTAGCCGTTCGAAAACATAACAGCTCAAGTAGATAAATAGGTACCACCACTGCATCGAACAGCGTTTCTGCGCACTCTGGTTTCCGTCACGGTGTCCTGTTATGCCAGAAGCGGTTCAGTCATGCTGGCCACATGACCCGGAAAGCTGTCTGCGGACAAACGCCAACTCCCTTGACCTGCAAAGCGAGATGAGCGCCGCAACTCCATAATTGCCTTTGATGAGACTTAACTGTCCAGGAGTCCTTTACCTTTATGTAATTACAGTATTGTTCTAAACAAATAAGTAATTGTACGGTTAATAAAAATTGGGTTGAGGTGGAAGGATAAACAATAAGCATTCCTTGGCATGCAGGGTCTCCTACGCTTATTCTTACTAGTGTTCAGCTGCAAGTTCAGAAGTTAGCGTTCTAAATTTTGTGGGGAGAGGAGGTGCAAAGGAGGCAGCCTGCTTCAGACCGCCCCCTCCAAACATGTGGGGGTCTCCCGCTCCCCTCCTGGCTCACAGGACTGAAATAATGTGAAAGGAAACTTCTGGAAGAACAAGAGATGGGGGGGAGGGGGATAGAAGCTTACCAGTGCAATAGTAACAGCCTTTTGTCTTGCTTTTGTACCACATGTACTGTATGTATGGACTGGCAGTCACATACAATATAGCCTTTGTGATTTTCCATTAGACTTATTATACCACATTTGTGGCTTTGCAAACTGACAGTAGCTGCTAAAGTGTGTTTAACATGTTATCTTTTAAGGTAACTATGTTTTAAGTATTTGTGTTCCAGCGTGAGAAAGTACCCCTGATTGAGTACAGCAAATCTCTTTGCAGGAAATGAATAAACAGCATAAGTGCCTTTTCCCTTAAATTTAAAGCCCTTTAAAGCCCATGAATATTATGAATATGCTAAACCACATCATCTAGTACTCAGATCTCTAGAAGTTCGATTTTTTAAAAATGGCCTCTGCAGATTGAAAAGTTATATAGTTTTCTGTTAACTTTCCAGGACTTTTGAGGATGAATACTTATGACTATTTTAATATAGTATTTGTTTCTGCTTCTATCTCAGAGCTTTTAACAGGTCTGTATAACATTTGGTATATGCTATCCCAGAATCATTTATACATTTGTCTGTAAGTGCAAATGACATGCTACATTATTTATCCTGAAAGTTTAAAAAGTGGGATTTTCTTCTAGAGACACTCTATGGATCTGTGCATAATGTAATATGGACAGTGATGAATGACTTCTTGTTCAGCCTTTGCAATACACTGTTCTGAATGCATGAGCCTTTTTTATATGAATGTAACTGCATATAAAATAATATGTTAACACTTGGATTTTACAGTCAGTGCTATTTTAGTTCCACCTCACTTTTGTAGTACTTCTGGTATTTTGATGAGTTTTCACTGAAGTAGTGTTATTGATATATATATAGATAAATAGATAGATAATGGAAAATTACACTAAAATATTTAAAATTCTGATTCAAATCTTCCTGCTGTATAAACATTCCTTTTCCCCAAAAAAATAAGATAAAAAGATTGCATGTATGTCATCCTAATAGTAATTTGGAAACCAGCCCAGTTGAATTTATTAGGACTTTATTTAAAGTAAAGATGTTCAGGATTACTGATGCAAAACCAAGTATGGTTGAATTGTGCAAGAAAAGGAGTAGGGTGGGTCAGTAATAGTGCATTTTGTTTCTTTTTTTCTTTTTTGCATGCAAGAGGTCCCAGTTTCAATCTCTGGGTTCTCCAGATTTGATCTGGGAGTGAACTCTGCTGGAAACTCTTCAGAGCCATTGCCAGACTGAGCTATACAGTGGCCTGTCCGATAAGGCAGTTTCTTACGTTCCTGTGTTGTGTGGCTTTCAAATCCTCTTTCCATTACCCAGCTAACCCATAGCTGCTGCTTCCACTGCCATGGATAAGAAATTCATTTAGAACTCCTAATCAGCATCTTGTGTTTTGCACATGAGCTGCGAGCTCTCAGATCACATTGCATCTTCCTTCAGTGCAGCATAGAAACATACACTACATAACTCTTGTTCCCAAAGTTGCGTTGCCCTTGTGTGCTTTCATTAAAAGCCCTTCAAGCAGATACACTCTTCTCTTAGCGCCTGAATAGAACCATATAGACTTGAAGCAAATTTCATACGCTCATTGTTGGCATTTTCTTAGCTTTTTGGAAAGGAGCCCTAAGGCATAAATCGTGTGCATCTGGATTTGGGAATATGTCATGCCGAGCTCAGTGGGACTTACTTTAAAGTACACATGTCTGGGATCACACTGCATGGCACACTTCATTTTATAAAAGCAGGGTAGTAAAAAGTTGCTTCACCCTTTTAAATACAGAAGCAAGTCTGAACTTGGCACTATTTCTCCAATTAACTTCATACACAATTGAATTAATTTTAATATAAAATGGGTAATCATGCCCTTTTAAAATCCCCACACTGTGCATCGGCACTGGAAGCATACGGATGAAGAAGGCATTATGAAATATTACCTGTCATGTGCAATTCTATGAATGTTTACTGAGCAGCACTTGACCTAGGATGCAGCTAACTATGAAAGATGGATTTCCAGCTTCATACAAAGTGCTCCATGTAGCATAAAAAATAAATGTTCAAGCTGATCCCCAGGATGGGGAAGAAAAAAAACAACCTACAAGAAGTCACAGAAGCATATAGAGCGTGTAAAATGAAAAAGAAAACGACGAGCAAGGGGGTGCTAGTTAACAATTGGAAATGGGCATATATGCCCCACCCGGCTGGTTAGCTTTTGTTGGTTTTTTTTAAATAAACAAGATAGAGTTAGCTATAGAGTGTGCTGTCTCACACTGCATGAGTAGAAGGCAGTTTGTGCAAGCAATCATTCCCTTCCCTTCTTTCCTTCTGATGACCCCATTGTGTATCTCCCTTAAAAGCTTATCTAGGGGGTTGGGGTGGGCTATTGTGCATTGTGAACTGTGTGTTATGGTGCTGAAACGGGAGGCAGAATGACCCAACACAGGTAACCTTGGATGAGTGATGCAAGACTCTACCCAGTTTGGGGCAATTCCTCCTCCCATCGCAGCTTCATAAGTCAAAGCTCATGATGTTTGGCACAATCCATGGGGATGCCAATAGTTGAGCTACCCCAGCAGGCTCACTCTTGCTGCTTATCAGCTTGTTGGCATTACAGCAAGCCTCCCTTACCAATGCACAATGGGGAGCACACTTGGAAGCTCTCAATTGTGCATTGGCAGCCACGTGTCTACTTCCCCAGCACCTGACATCACGTACGATCACATATCGTGTAGGACAAGCAGCCCTGGCTTGGGAGAAATGGGCTTGCAGGCCAAATTGGAACCCATGCCAGGCCTAATTAGGCCCAAAGGCCAGCATTACACACACACACACACACACACACACACACTGTGGGCAAAACTTGACAGGTGGTGGGGAAACCCACCTGCTAAAGTTCAAATGAAGTTGCTGTAACCACCAATTAACTGATCAGCCGCTACAGCAACCTTCTTCAAAGGTAATCAGCTGACATATTGCTGGCATTGAGTATCCTATATTATATATATTCTATCTCATAAGATTATAGTTTTAAGGAAGCCGGAGATATGCTACTTTGGTACTATGAGGCAATATAAACTGCCTTTGGGTAGAATGAGATAAAGCAAAAATCGGTGATACTGCTATACCCATATTATTGTCCTATATAACTACAAGATTTAATCCAACTGCCCCAAGTTTGTCTCCTGGAGGAGACAAAGCTAGGAGCTTACCCTGGCCTTGCTGTTGCTTTTTAGGTGTATTACACCATTTTCAGTGCAAAATGAGTCAGAGTATTATTGTCACTAGTCCCATATAAATCACTGCAGTTGCATGCTCCCTCAGAGTTCAAGGCCTCCGTGAGTTCTGCTTCTTAGATGAGTAACTTTACAGCATGAAATTCTGGTATCATCCCATATCAGAGTTATCTCCCCCGAACAGGAAAAAATGGTGCAACCTCCAATGATTTGAGCAGCTGGCAGTAAGGATCTTGATTTGATCATGTTGCTTTTCTAGACAGACTAATTGTTCTGATTTATGGTTATCACCTGTATTTCATGGGTGCTTGCTTCCAGCTCTAATTAATGGATAATTTTCAACTGCTGAAACTTTAATTGTCCCCTGAATTTCCAAAAAAAAAAGGGGGGGAGAAATATGGCTCTGGGCAAAATGAAGTTTCTCTTATGTGACCTTTTGATGGGATTTTATGGGTCAAAATACTAATAGTGATTATAACACAAATAACTGGAATCATAAATAAGACCTAATAAATAGGAGGTGGTTTAACTAATCTGAATGCCAGCAATATGGCAATGCTCTCTCTTTCTCTCTCTCTCTGTGTGTAAAATAAAGCTGACCATTACCTTGAGAAGTCAGGAAAGGATTGCCATATTAGCCTGGTGTAGTGAAAATATTGAATAGTCCTGTGAAACCTTATGAAGTAATATATATCATGGCATAAGCTTTCAGTGAGCAAAATTCACAGTTTTAATGCATGATACATTAGTGGCCCACAAAAGCTATTGCCACCATACGTAAGTTTGTAAGTTTGCTTGTTTTACCAGTTATATATATATATATATATATATATATATATATATATATGCAGGTTTTGGTGTCTTCGGGTGTCTTCCCGTGTAAGAGTCGGGGTGTCTGTGCGACGTTTCGACGAGGTCTCACTCGTCATCTTCGGGCTTCAGTGAGACCTCGTCGAAACATCGCACAGACACCCCGACTCTTACACGGGAAGACACCCGAAGACACCAAAACCTGCATATATATATATATATATATATAGTGATACCTCGGGTTAAGAACTTAATTCGTTCTGGAGGTACGTTCTTAACCGGAAACTGTTCTTAACCCATTCTACTCATGTAAAAACACGCTGATTCCCGGACTGTCCACAGGCCAAATTTAGAAGGCGATTGGGCTACATCTGGCCCCCGGGCCTTAGTTTGCCTACCCATGCTGTACAGTGGTACCTCGGGTTACACACGCTTCAGGTTACATACGCTTCAGGTTACAGACTCCGCTAACCCAGAAATATTACCTCAGGTTAAGAACTTTGCTGCAGGATGAGAAAAGAAATCGTGCTTCAGTGGCATGGTGGCAGCAGGAGGCCCCATTAGCTAAAGTGGTGCTTCAGGTTAAGAACAGTTTCAGGTTAAGAACGGACCTCCGGAATGAATTAATTACATAACCAGAGGTACCACTGTACATCCTAGGATGCTTTCCCTAGGATCCTAAAACCAAAAGTGAAACCACTCCCTAGATATGCAAAATCTGCCAGGCTGGGCAGGATAGGCTGCCAGCAAACAACCCACACACAACACCGTGTCAAGCACCATGGCCTCACCTTGTTGAGACAAACCAGGAGAGAATAGAGGCGATGTGAGCTAAATAGCATGTGTTGGCAGAATTGAAACTGAACGCTCAGCCTCCCTTTCTTAGGTGACACTTCAGGTATGGATGGCAGTGCAAATGTTTCAGTGGCATAGCTGTCAACTGTCCCTTATTTGGTGGGAAAGTCCCTTATCCCAGCGCCGTGTCCCGCTGCTGTCCCTTATTGATGATGTCCCTTAAATTTCTCGGGTTTCAAAGGAAGCAGCTCCTCTGCCGGCCAGGGAGGAGGGAGGCTCCAACTGTGTTGCTTGGCTGCGTTGCTCACCCAATAAGGAGTCTAAGACTGACTGGGGGTGGAGCTTGCATGCCTTGTGCCGATCCCATGTTGCCTGGGAACTCGCCTTTGCTCAGCGCTTCTCAGCGGAGAGGTGATGGTGGTTTTCCTTGCTGCACCCCCTTTGCCGGTTTGCTGCGCTGTGGGAACCACCACATGAGGCTTCGTTTGGCTGCTGAGCTTTCTGCCTTTGGCTCGGGAGCTGGTTGACTAAAATCCCTTATTTTGGCTGTTGGTCCCTTATTTTCGAGGCTGCTGGTCCCTTATTTTCAAATCTGTAAGTTGACAGCTATGTTCAGCTATGTTTGCAAATGAACAGTGACAGGGGGTTAACCTTCCCCTATTGTGTTTTTTTTCTGCATAGTTTGTAGAAAGCAAGAGCACTCAGTGTGTAATGGTGTTTATGATCTAGCTGGTATTTCCCAGCAATTGTTGCAGTACAAACAAACTGTATTCATGCCTCAGGAGCTGCCTGAAGTATTGCCACTTCTCAGAGTCAGCCTTGAAGGTGAAGTGGACAAGACTGGCGGGCTTTTGTGTGGGTCTCTGGAATGTGTTCTGAACATCATCTAATACTTTGACTTGGCTAGCTTACTTGCTGACACTGCAGCTTACTGTTAGAGAATGGGGCAGAGTTTTTACAGTTGTGCCGCCGAATTGTAGAATTAAACTGGCGTTCAATTTCTTACAATTTCTTACTGGGTTCCCTTAAAAATACATCTGAACATCTTTGTTTTCTTGAGTTGGTATAATTTCTCACACTTTGTACTATTATATAATCTAAATAATATGAGAATGTGTGCAGTAGTTTTTATATTTATCTATTTCTAAGCATTTAAAACTGCTTTAAAAAATACCCAAGGCACACACAGCTATCGTCAAACACAATACTGATTTTTTTGTTCTTGGTGCCGTTCTAATGGCACGACAAATTACATACCCTCCAACATCCCACATGAAAAGATGGACATTCTATTGCCCTAGAACAGAATGCATTTTAATTAATAAAAAAAGCTTATATATTTTTAACAGGATTTACGTACCACTTAATCAACAAAAAACCTCTATGTGGGTTATAGAAAACAATAGAAAATGTTTATTAAAATACTGAAAAAAATCAAACAGTGAAAACAAGTTGATACAAACTTATCTGAATTTAACTAATTCAACAATTATGTATTTAATAAGATTTTGTGTTAAAAATGACATGTTTAGGATTGCCTAAAGAAAATTTAGGTACGTTGCTGTGAAGGTGCCTGCTCAGTTTTAATTTATGAATATTACTAAATAATTAAAATCCACTTCTGTGAAAATAGTTCTTTCACAATGTGTTTAATTTACAAACAAAGAATGCTAGCTTTGCACCTGTAATTTATTGTACGTACAAACCTATCACGATTTAAGGAAAAGCCCTGGTTTTAAAGGTGTGTGTTTCATTTCAGAACTTCAGTAGTCTCTCACCTTGAATACTGTCTCCTCTTGAAAATCCTACTGACTCATGAAGTGTGAACGTGGCACCATTATGCAAATAAATCCTTTCAGTCAAAAGGACATGCAGATCATAATCTCATTTATACTGCATACTTTATTTTAGAACTTTTTTTAAAAAAAAATACATTTGACTGAACTGTGTAACCTGCAGGGGTTGTTTGCAACAGAAAGGCACGCATTAAAATAAAATCCCTCATAACATTTCAAATTTTTTAGCTGGCAGCCTCTTGGCACCAAAAAAAAATATAGATTTGGCCTCCCTGACCTTGATTAAGTCATGCCACTCACTGCTGGTTGGGTGTGTTCTCTCCCCTAGTGCTCTTTGCCAGAGCCTGGCCTTTGCTGATGACTTGGAGATGAAAACAGGTCTATTGAGGTCTATTATGTTCCCATTAACCTAAAAAGCCAAAAGCACTTACTGTCATTGTAAGAGTCTGTGTATTGGCCTAAGCAGCATTAAAGTTGATCACCTCTGCCCTCGTACAACATATGTCATTATAGAGTGAGAGAGCAACTTTAAAATGAGAATATTTCATCAGTATCTTGCAAGTTTAGTGTGGCCTGCAAGCCTTTGAAATATGCCCTTGCATATATGAATAGTAATACTCCAGAAAGGTAAACTTAGACTTATCAATCATTTTCTTTAAAAAAACCACAACAACTTAAAAGGGGGAGAGAGAGAGAGAGAGAGAGAGAGAGAGAGAGAGAGAGAGAACTATTTCATCCACAAATGCAAGATCTGGACTAATGAGTGAAGGCCGTGTCTCAAACATGAGATCCATCCTATCTTTATGAGAAGAATATAAGTAGAGTTTTGCTGGATTGGACCAGATGTTTTTTGGAGTATGGTGGTGACACTTACACACACACACACACACACACACACACACACACACAAGTTTGCTCCACGTATCTGGTTTGAGGAGGTATACTTTCTCTGAATATGGAAAATTTCATTCATCCATTTAATTCATTCAGATTTCTTCACTGAAAGCCGCCTAAGAGATTTCTTTTAAATGTTTGCCAGGCTACTGCTTTGCTGCAACCCAGATGCTGGGGAGGAAAGCGTGCCACAAATTATATATTTGGCATTTTAATAAGATTGTCAAGCTCATCAATTGTCAGGGAGAAAAGTGGATAATCATCAAGAAGAAAGTTCAAGGTGATGTCTACGTTAGCTGCAGAATGCTAACAGCTGCAAACAGCTATGAATACCAGAAACCCTCCTCTCCCCATCCACCGATCGACCCAAAATCTGTATTTCTTATAGCCTATCTGTTCCGATTGGCTTCCTGCTGCTGGTTCTTATATCCTAAATATTTTTAGCATGGCAGTCAATGACACAAAAGGATACTAATTTTCCGCCTTGGGATGTGCTTCCGATAAATATGAAAATCAGCCCTCGGTACTATGACGTGGCATCCCTTTCTCAAAGAACAATCACTGTGAGTTAAGGGCATGACTACACTGCAAAAAATAAGCCAGTTTAAATTAGACTTTTGTTCCTTGAGTTCAGAATTAATTCATATTCAGGTCCTTTTCACACTAGAGCTCTTTATTACTGCTGATGTCTTGCTCTTCCATAATCGGTGTTGTCAGATTGCCTCCATTTTGCCTTCATGTGTTTCACTATGTCTCCCACTTTTATCTATATGGCTGCTAAATTGGCAGCCTAAAAGAAGGATATTGCACTAACTGGAATAACCTGAACCATCAACTGAAATAGTTACAGGTAGGAAGCCATGCTGGTCTGCTGTAGTCGAGACAAAATAAAAATCTACTTTGAAATCACACCCTTTCCCAAACCATAGGACTACAAACAAAAATCAGAGTTTAACCTAAACTTCAAAGAGAGACTTCACCGTGGACATTAAGTTTTGGCTCACTATAAAAAGCTTGTCCTGTGTTTCTCTGGATCATGGCCAGTGCAATAATACAGGATCTACAATAATAGCTCAAACATAAAGAAGTGTGCATGCACACGAAAGCTTATACCAATAACAAACTTAGTTGGTCTCTAAGGTGCTACTGGAATGATTTTTTTTCCCCTCAGCTGAAATGTGGGGGAGCAAGTTCTAATCCCTCTTGGATGTGCCAAAGCCAGTCAGGATAATACCCCCTGTCATTGATTAGGTAAAGGTAAAGGGACCCCTGACCATTAGGTCTAGTCGTGGCCGACTCTGGGGTTGCGGCACTCATCTCGCTTTATTGGCCGAGGGAGCCGGCGTACAGCTTCCAGGTCATGTGGCCAGCATGACTAAGCCGCTTCTGGTGAACCAGAGCAGCACACGGAAATGCCGTTTACCTTCCCACCAGAGCGGTACCTATTTATCTACTTGCACTTTGACGTGCTTTCGAACTGCTAGGTTGGCAGGAGCAGGGACCGAGCAACGGGAGCTCACCCCGTCACGGGGATTCGAACCGCTGACCTTTTGATTGGCAAGTCCTAGGCTCTGTGATTTAACCCACAGCGCCACCTGTGTCCCACCCACGTCATTCATTAAGAGGCAATAAATACCTGAAAACCCTGAATGCCTTTGTGACCTTCCACCTTGTACCAAAGAAAGCTATCCAGTGCCTATTGACCTGCCCCCCCCATTGACCCCTGGGATCTCCACCCTTTTTGTTCACCTTTCAAGAGACACCCTGGCTACCTGTATCCTAATACTTGAACTCATTTTGTACCCTTGGGTCAGTAGTGCTTTGTGAAGAGTTGTCTTTCAGGAATCCACATCACCCACATTCTCCCTCCTGGAAGCCCAGTGTTATCGACTGTTTTTCCACCCCTGTCCTGAATTACTGCTCCACGCATGTTGTACCCTGATCTGGGAATGCTGTCAATTGCCCCCCTGTTCTCCTGCTAAATTGCAACCTGTGCTAGTTTAGGGACCAGCTCTACCAGACTGATACCAGCCCATGCAGCAAGAATAGAACTAGAGGCCAGGGAGGGATAGGTTTTTTGCCTACCGTCAAATTAAGCACCCCAGCCATCCTTTGTTGCTTAAAATCCAATTCCTTGGGAGAATTCAGGTTCAGAAGTGTGTAGAAAATGTACGCCTTTGGTATGTATCGCAGCAACACCTGGAGGTGCAATTGGAAGTGCTTTTCACTTGGCCATAACAATCCTGAAACACCTCTCTCCATAGCAAAGGAAAAAAGTGAGTGGGATATTACTGGTAGGATGTCAACTCACAGTTAAATCCCTTTCAGTTCAATATAATATACACCCTAGAAAAGGGTAGAACGGTTTTTCATGCCAAGTGGGCTGCAAGAGTACTTTGACACGGGACCTCTCAAGGGCTGGTCACTGCCTTGTCACATGGGTTAGGAGGAGCGAGCCCAAAATTTGCCACAAACACCTCAGCCCTCGCATGACCTTACCAAAGTCAGATAAACAAGGTGCTGGGCTTTGGGAAGGAGGCACAAGGCTCTTGCAGAGTCCTAGAGCCTCACACCTCCATCCCACAGCAGGGAAAGTACCAACTAGGCTTTGGGAAGACTGCAGGAAGACTCTAGGACCCTGTCAGAGCCTTCACACCTTCCCAAAGCCCCGAGTCTTGGTTACCCAGCTTTGGGAAGGCAATGTGAGGGCATCAAATGTCACTGAGACATTGACAGCTGCATTGCAGCCCTTGGGCTATGCGTCAGACCACCCTGCTCTAGAAGGTTTCAGTCAATGAAGGATGTGCAGCAGCAAAGTGACAACATCACCTGAATGTTCCATAATAACTGAATAGACGAGTTACTTCCATTCCAGAGAAAACAGCAAATATGGAAGCAGCCTCAAATATACAAACACCGACAGCATGCTTCAATGTTCAGATATCCTGGCATCCATCTGTTTTGTGAGACAATGGAAGAGTTGTGCCTTTGGGGGCAAAGTCAAGCCACTGGAGAGTTTCAGAGCCTGCTGTGGCTGTAGAGACAGATATGGGAAAGACATGTTTTGTTGCAGCTGAGGCACATGAAGGTGTCCAGTTTTGCTGCTATAGGTGCACCTATAGTGCTTCTCCCAGGGGTTATTCCTCCTCTGGTCACTGCCACAGATATGGGTAACCAGGTTACAAGCCATTCTTCATGCCATTTCCATACGAATACTTTAAGAGAACTGTACCTGAAGGTCCCCGAACCATGTCGTAAACAATGTGTCCTAACAACAAGGCACAAAATCGCAAGCCCTCAAAAAACATTTCACAATAAAAAAAGTTGTTTATTGATTTCAGGCGAGGGAAATTTAAATGGGATTAAATGCTCTGTTAAGTGTTTTTTCCCCTTCGAGCTACATGTATAAATAATTAGCGTGAGTACACAGAAAAAAGAGCACCAACTCTATTATCCAATAAAAATGCACAACACAATAGTGTTTTGTTCTTGCAATTAACAGCTGCGGCTTCTTGTGACCTAATTCAGGCAGTAACTATTTTGATCTTTTTATATGTCTCATCCAAATGCCAAGCGCCATTTCCCACATTCAAGCACTGTAATTGGATAATTGCAGCCTGAATAGGATTAAAAACTAGAATGGGAGGTGTGATACCTCAGAATATAATTATTAAAAATGTTTGAATAAGAACACCTTTTGCTAACATTGCTTTGCATCTTGCATACCTTGATACTCAAATTTATCTTTCCCCTCTAGGAAAGCAGTAAAAACAATTTCACCCTGTGAAGGAATTTCTAGAGCATTTGATGATCATAAGTCTACACTCCTTGAAGTCTTTATTGGAGATGGTAAAGCAGTCATCAAAAATATTGTGAACTTTGAGCAAAAGGTCAAAGGGAGGAGAAGGTGGAGTGGCAGAAGAACATATTTTCCCCTAATTTCTTAATGCTCTCAGATCCCTCTATGCGCTTAGGAAGGAGTGGATCTAGGTGGCGAAGAGAAGACTAAAGCAGGGCACAAAGTGAGGGAATAGCAGGCCTTAACATCATTTACAGGAAGCATGCCATAAGATAAAAGTGAGGGTCGAGTTTTTGATAGCATGCATGCCTGTCTGTCCTGCCCCACATCCACCACATGCAGTGTACGTAATGAGATCTTTATTCAGTAACGGTACAGGCTTGGCAGCAAAAATAGAGTTCAGGAGTCACAGTGCAGGATTCAGGCAAAATGTTCAGAACGTGATGAAAGTAACAAGGCTGCCCCTACACCTTCCACACCCTGCCCAGCCAAGCTTCTAAAGACTAGATGTGACATGTTAATTCGCAAGAACTTGCTCACTTTGTGAGAATGTTGAAATTGCAAACTCATGTTCCTCCAGGGTGTGTGGGTTTGCTTCCCTTTGCAGCGGCAGCACCTGCTTCCAGGTGACAATACTGCACCCTCCTATTAAGATGCCACCTTCTGCGTGGCTTCTCTTCAGCTGTTCACAGCCCTCTGTTCAGAGCCAGCGTGGTGTAGTGGTTAAGAGCGGTAGACTCGTAATCTGGTGAACTGGGTTCGCTTCCCTGCTCCTCCACATGCAGCTGCTGGGTGACCTTGGGCTAATCACAATTCTCTGAAGTCTCTCAGCCTCACTCACATCACAGTGTTTGTTGTGAGGGAGGAATGGAAAGGAGAATATTAGCTGCTTTGAGACTCCTTAGGGTAGTGATAAAGCGGGATACCAAATCCAAGCTCCTCCTCCTCCTCCTCTTCTTCTTCTCCTCCTCCTCCTCCTCTACCCTGTCGAGATTCTCTGCTGGGAGCAGGGGTGCTGACTTGAGCCCCAGATTGTGGGTCCCCAGTGGTGCATGCAACATCATGACATCACGTTATATCACACACACTGCAGCGGCAACTGGGAGCCCCAAAACCCATGTCATAGGCCCTGTGAGGCCTTGGAAGCGACTTCCAGTGCTTCACAAGGACCTGGATGTACGTTGGAGGACTTGCAAGATCTCAGACATGACTTCCGGTGCTTTGCGAGGCCTTGGACACAACTTCTGCTGCCTCAAGAGGATGTGGAAGTCGTGCCGGAGGCCCCACAAAGCCTCAGACACCATCTCACACCCCGTGAGGCCTCGGATGTGACTTCCAGTGCTTTGCGAGGCCCCAGAAGTTGCAATGGAGCCCTGCAGTTGGGGTGCCGAGCACTCACAACAGTTTTTTTTTTGTGGGTGCCTGGTCACCTAGGACCCCCTGTAGTTGGTGCAAGTGGCTGAAAGGTTGTCTGCAGAGCCAGCAAAGCCAGGAGCTGAGTGCAACGCTACACTGCAAAACCAGGCTCCGTGCTTGACCTCCTTTCAATGCATGAGCGATGATGTCACACATGCACAACTCCCCCCCTCCCCATGTCGGCCACAAGTCAGCAACTCTGGGCTGACTGACTCGAGCAACAGAAGCTTTAACTTTGCTGTTTAAAATGTGCATTCTGTAGTTGACCTCCTTTGTCATGTTTTATTTTGAAAGCTTTACGGTAATATTTTAGTTTCCTGTTAATTATGATGTTTCGAATGCATACTTTATATTCAAATGCCATCATAGATGTTTTATTTTGGATTGATTTAATTGTAAACCGTTTGAGATTTCCCCCTTAAAATTAAAAAGTGGTATTGAAACAACAACAACAACAACAACAACAACAACAACAACAACAACAACAACAACAACGGGATTGGCTCAGTATCCAGTCAGACAGAATTTGACGCCCAGCTAAGCCAGAGAAATATACCTGAAGGAGCGTCTCCACCCCCATCTTTCAGCCCAGACACTGAGGTCCAGCTCCGAGGGCCTTCTGGTGGTTCCCTCACTGCGAGAAGCGAAGTTACAGGGAACCAGGCAGAGGGCCTTCTCGGTACTGGCGCCCGCCCTGTGGAACGCCTTCCCACCAGATGTCAAAGAAATAAGCAACTATATGACTTTTAGAAGACATCTGAAGGCAGCCCTGTCTAGGGAAGCTTTTAATATCTGAAGGACTATTCCTTCCTGTAGCACCTTAAAGACCAACTAAGTTAGTTCTTGGTATAAGCTTTCGTGTGCATGCACACTTATTCAGATACAAGAAGAAGTGTATCTGAAGAAGTGTGCATGCACACGAAAGCTTATACCAAGAACTAACTTAGTTGGTCTTTAAGGTGCTACAGGAAGGAATTTTTTTTATTTTGACTATGGCAGACCAACACGGCTACCTATCTGTAAGTGAAGGACTATTGTATTTTAATATTTTGTTGGAAGTTGCCCAGAGTGGTTGGGGAAGCCTGGCCAGATTGGTGGGGTATAAATGATGATGATGATGATGATGATGATGATAATGATGATAATGATAATAATGATAATAATAATAATTTATTTGGGGAAAGTGCAAATGAGTAGAGGAATCTTTCTCTTCTTTCCTTTTGTGTATTCAAACAAACTGCAGGTGTGGCTGCTTACTTTGGGGATTCTAAATCTTTAGGAAGAGATGAGGAATTCTAGAAAGCTTTTTTTGGTTACACCTCCCCAGCTGCCAACTGTTGTGGTCCTGCACTGAGTTTCCCCGCAGCTGTTCTTGCCGTGTTGAAAAGCCACAGAATATCCCATCATGGGTTAGCAATTGCTTTGGCGAGCTGTGTCATCAGTAATAGCTATCTCCCAGATAAAAAAGGTAAAAGGAGAACAGCTTAATTGTCACAACCGCAAGTTAGCAGCTCACGGAAAAACAAGATGCCTGCTATGTTTAGCGTTTAGTCTTGATACGAGCTTTCTGTTGGCAACTCCCACCAACTCCTAGCTATCCAGTATATTTCCTATTACTAAAAGCCTGATCCCATCAGAGCCACTCGCTCAGAATGAGTTGACTGTCATCACAGATAAAGCTCAGGGGGAAATTGAGAAGAGGACTCCCTGAGATCCAAGGCTATTGCTTTAAATGTTCTTTTAAATTGTACTATCCCTGCCTTGCAGAGTGCAATGATATTGTCAGGGGTTCAGGAGCAGAGGCGAGGGCAAGGGAGGAAACAGAGAGCGAGGGGGAGGAGGCAGAAGAAAGGATGAGTGATGACGACGACCCAAGATCTCCGAGTCTTTCCAGTGAATCAGAAGATTCACAAAAAGGAGCACCGGTGGCCAGGGCAAGGGGGGAGACTAGGGGGACACCCCAGGAAGATAGAGCCAGAGGGGACTCAGAGGGGAGCAGTTGGAAATCGGGACCAGCGTCACCGCCAGAGAGTAGGAAAGAGGAAGAGCGCCAGGGATCAAGCGCTGGCAGCTCGCAACAGGAGGGAGGGCACGAGTCAGGAGTGGCCACACCTTCATCGGGGAGCGAAGTGACGGTTAGACGGAAAGTGGAAGGTTGGGCGCGCGCGCCAAGTTCAAATGCACAGGAAAGTGGCGCAGTAGGCAGCCCGGAAAGGGAGCCAGGTCCTAAAGCCCGGCGCAAGGAGACAGGAGAGTCAGGGGGGTCAGCGTCAGAAGAATCCCGGAAGGAAGAGACCCAGGGGGGCAGAGGGACCCAGAGGAGAACTGTCAGGCGGAAAAGGTGGAGCAGGGCTAGGATATTAAGTTGGTGCGCAAGGGGCGGAGACTCAGACGGAGCTTCGCCGATCTAAGCATAAGACGTAGGGTTGCACGCAGCAGCTCGAGAATGGAGACTGTAACTCAATAAAGACTTTTATTTAACGATCGCTGGCTAGCGTGATCCTCTGTGAGCTAGGATCTGGAAGTAACCCTGACAGTAAGCTCCGTCTCAACAAATTGTGGGCATCCACGGCCTCGCGGAGAGGAGAGAAAGCGGGTGCCTACAAGAGAGCTCACGAACGGCAGACAATATGACGGCCGAACAGCAAATAACGGAACTCAGAGAAGCAGTTTCACGACTGAATGCAGAGGCGCTGGCGTCCAGGAAGAGAGAGGAGGAAGCAGCTGCCGCCTACAGGGATCTCCAGGTCAGGTTGGACGTGCTTACGAAGCAAGGGCAACAGACACCCAAACCAGAGGGGATTGGGTTGGGGAGACGCACAGGCGGTCTGGTCTCTCACTTCGATGGGAATTTGCAACAGTACCCCAACTTTAGAGCAGACGTAATGTGTGCACTGCAACTGCTGCACAAAGACTTTAGAGATGAACAAGAGAAAGTGGGGTTCGTCATGTCCCATTTGCATGGAGACGCTAAAGCATGGCTGCGCAATTTGTGGAGAGATAAGGATCCTGCGCTCCAAAATGCGGACGCCTTTATTAAAGCGATGGATGGCTGTTTTTTATCAAGCATTGACGTGGATATTGCCCGAAAGGAGGTGCATGGACTAAGGCAAGGGAGGGCCAGCGTAAGGCAGTATCATGCCCGCTTTTTCGCTTTGGTCAGTGCCCTGGAATGGGACAGAGATTCGGCTCCTGTCAGAGACCTTTTTTGGGAGGGCTTGCACGACTCGGTTAAAGATGAGATTGCGAGGGGGGAGAGACCCCGGACCACGCAGGAGATCGTTCAGAGGGCGCTGGCGGTGGGGGTGCGGCTGGAAGAACGTCCGTGGAGAAGGGACGAAGGGCGCAGCGGGCGCGAAACAGCCAGAGGCTCCTCCTTCCTTCCCAGAGAAGCAGCGTGTGCGCAATCCACGCCTCCAACAGGGGGAGGGGTGGAACCGATGGAGGTCGGGAGTGCAAGGGCTCAGTCAGCAGCCAGAGCCCTAGCACCGGCAGCAGTGAAAGCGAAGCCTCCTAGAGGGAACAGGAAGTGTTATATCTGCGAAGATACAGGACATATGGCGAAAGAGTGTCCCCGGAGGCTCCACAAGCACACTGCAGCCTCAGCAATGGTGACTGCAGCAACGCAGCACGGAGAACCACAGCAGGGAAACGACGATGTCTGGCTGGAGGAAGAGGCACTGGGGCCCAGCCAGACGTGTCAGTGAAGCAGTCCCCAGAGATTTTACTGCCCATGGACCCCCTCCCGCCCAAGCCAGTAGTGAGGCTCACCGCATCGCTCCAGCTACCCAATGGAATCACCATGGACGTGCCAATCACCGTCGACTCGGGAAGCAATGCAGACTTCATAGGGCAGGACTTTGTCGACCGGCACGCTATACAGTTGCTGCCTGCCACGCTGCCCCTGCAGGTTGTCACGGTGGATGGCAGGGAGCTGCTAGGGGGGCAAGTGGTGAAGCAGACGCCACCTATGGTGCTGCGGCTTGGAAATCACAGGGAAATCATCAGCTTCAACGTCACTCAACTGTCGGACACGCCTATTGTATTGGGCATGAGTTGGCTGGACAAGCACAGCCCGACGCTGGCTTGGTACCAGAGGCAGCTGACCTTCGGCTCTTCCTTTTGTGCTGAACACTGCATCATGCCCCGGCAGGAAGGGGAGCAAGAGGAGTCACAGCTGCTGCTAGGCACGCTGCAAGCGATTCCCCACAAGTACGCAGAATTTTTGGAGGTTTTCTGCGAGAAGGAGGCAGACAAGCTACCCCCCCACAGACCATATGACTGCAAAATTGACCTGCTGCCGGGGGCGGCGCTGCCCAAAGGGAAGCTGTATTCCATGTCTGAAGACGAACTGCAGGAACTCAAAGAGTTCATAGATCATAATTTGGAGCGCGGTTTCATCCGAGAGTCCCAGGCAGCGGGGGGCAGTCCTGTATTCTTTGTGAAGAAGCGAGACACGCCCCAAAAAAGACTCGTAGTGGACTACCACATTTTGAACAGTGTGACCAAGCCATCGGACTTCCCCATGCCCCGAATCGACGACCTCCTCGCAAAAGTACGCAAGGGCAGCGTGTTCACCAAGTTGGACCTGCGGGGGGCGTACAACCTCATTCGCATGCGGGAAGGAGATGAGTGGAAGACAGCCATGTTCACGCCCCTGGGCACCTACGAATATAGGGTTATGCCTTTTGGATTGCAAAACGGCTCCCACGTTTTTCAAGCTTTCATGCATCACGTGTTGGCGGGGCTCCTCTACAAAACGTGCGTCTGTTTCTTGGATGACATCCTGATCTTTTCGGAATCGCAGCAGGAGCATGACAGACACGTCAGGGAAGTGCTGAGCAGGCTACAGCAACATAGGCTTTACGCCAAGCTGGAGAAGTGCCAGTTCGACGTGACGGACGTGGATTTCCTGGGCTACAAGTTGTCTGACAAGGGGCTCGCCATGGACAGCGCCAAGGTTCGAGCGGTGTTGGATTGGAAAAGCCCACGCAACCGGAAGGAGGTCCAACGGTTTGTCGGCTTCGTGAACTTCTATCGCAAGTTCATCAAAGGCTTCGCTATGCAGACAGCGGCCATCACGGACACGCTCAGTTCCAAGAAAAAGAAGTTCATCTGGACAGCGCAGGCGGAGCAGTCCTTTCAGGCACTCAAGCGTCTTTTTGCGTCGGAAGAACAGCTACTTCATGTCGACCCCAGCAGGCCGATGAGAGTTGAAACAGACGCCTCGGACAGGGCCGTCGGAGCAGTCCTGCTGCAGAAGGACCCGCAGGGGGTTTGGAGGCCGGGAGCGTTTTACTCCAGGAAGCTCAGCAAGTCCGAACAGAACTACACCATCTGGGACAGGGAGTTGCTGGCTATTCATGCAGCGTTCAAAGCATGGAGGCACTTCCTGATTGGAGCCAAGCACACGGTGCAGGTCTGCACGGACCACAAGAATCTGGAGCACTGGCGCACGGCACAGTTCCTGAACCAGAGGCAGATACGTTGGGCTGAGTTCTTTGCGAACTTCGACTTCCAAATAGAGTATGTCCCGGGGGACACCAACATCATGGCGGACGCGCTCTCCCGTAAGCCACAGTATCTGGAGGACGCCACGCCAGCGGCCGCCATGCACATCTTCGCACCAACAGTGTGGGCGTGCGCTGCAGCGACAGTGGACCTGGAGGCGGTGCGACGAGCGTTGCAGAATGACTCCTTCGCGCAAGCAAAGATGGCAGAGATGCAAAGGGGCACGGCAGCGACCGACGGGTTCCAGCTGAGAGATGGATTGCTCATCCGCAAAGGGGCCATCTACGTGCCGGGAGACGAACTTCGCGCCAAGGTACTGCATCAGCTGCACGACGCGCCCACTGCCGGGCACTTTGGCAAGGAGAAGATGGTGGAATTAGTCGCCAGGGATTTCTGGTGGCCCGGAATGAGAGGGGAGGTCGCGGACTACGTGGCGAGGTGCGACACCTGCCAGAGGGCCAAACCAGTGCACAGACCGCCGGCCGGACTGTTGGAACCGCTGCAAACTCCGGTCGAGCCATGGGAGAGAGTCGCCCTGGACTTCGTCACGGATCTGCCCAGCTCGAGGGGCAAGACGGCCGTGCTGGTGGTGGTGGACTTGTTCTCCAAGATGGCACATTTCATCCCGTGTGCGAAGGTGGCCACGGCGGAACAAACCGCCAAACTGTTCATTGACCACGTGTTCAAGGTTCACGGTCTGCCACGGTCTATTCTGTCTGACCGCGGGCGGCAGTTCATCTCGAATTTCTGGCAGAAGCTGATGGGCTTCCTAAACGTCAAGATCAACCTGGCGTCAGCGAGACACCCGCAGACCAACGGGCAAGCGGAGCGGGTCAATGCCATCATGCAGCAGTACCTGAGATGCTATGCGAATCAACAGCCGGCGACGTGGGTGGATTACCTGCCGCTCGCCGAGTTCGCCTACAACAACACGAAGCACGTGTCCACGGGGGTCACGCCGTTCTTCGCCAACAACGGGAGGCACCCCAGAACCTTCCCGGGACTGGAAAGACTGGTGGAGGGGGAGCCGCAGACAGCAGATGCGTTCGCGTCGGAGTTGCAGGAAGTCCACGATCAGCTGCGGCGGCACCTGGAGCTGGCCAAACACGCATACAAGGTGCAGGCAGACAAACACAGAAGGGTTGGCGAAGAGATCCATGTGGGAGACTGGGTCTGGTTAGCAGCCCACGCAGTGCCGGCCAGGTCGTTGGCCAAGAAGAAACTAGGGCATAAGCAACTGGGGCCCTACCAAGTCGAAGAGCAGGTCAACCCGGTGGCTTTCAGGCTGGCGCTTCCGGAGGGTTCCAGAATGCATCCGGTGTTCCACAGATCGGTGCTCACTCCCTACAAGGCACCGCACAGGTTTCAGGAACCCGGAACGGCGCCGAGTCCGCTCCGAGAGGGAACCAGGCAACGGGGAGTGGCACAGGAGGTGCGCCTCAACGAAGTCACGGAGATTTTGGACTCCAGGTGGGGGGAAGAGGGGGTAGAATACCTTCTCGCTAAGGAGGGCACCCCGGCCAGTGCCAACAGCTGGGTGCCGGGCTACGCTTTAGATGAACCTCTGCTCAAGGAAGAGTTTCATGCCCTCTTTCCCCATAGGCCAATGCCAGCGGACTTTTTCGACGACTGGCTTTTCACGCCCACGCTTTCAGCCAGCACGTTCCGGGGGTTCGACTCGGATGAGGAACCGTCACGAGACGCCCGTTCCCCGGAGGGGTCACCCTCGGGATCTGCTTCAGAACCCTCGTATTGGTGGGATGATCGACCAGAGGAGCAGTGGCGCAGAAAGTGGCTGGAGGGTCCAGGACGAGCAACGCCTCCAGAAGGAAGCGAGGGAGAGACGGACATGGACCTTTTCGGGGACGACCAGGGTTTCGAGCACGGCGGCACAGAGATGGAAGCAGAGGTGACCGTCGTCGACGAGAGCAGGGAGGAAGAACCGGAAGACTTCGGATGGAGGCCCGCCACGGGAAGCGAACTGTACCCGACATTCGTCCCCTTGACACTGCAGCACCCAGCTCCCGCACCGGAAGGAGGGGAGGGGGGAAGAGGGGGCTTCGAGGGGGGGATGGATGTCAGGGGTTCAGGAGCAGAGGCGAGGGCAAGGGAGGAAACAGAGAGCGAGGGGGAGGAGGCAGAAGAAAGGATGAGTGATGACGACGACCCAAGATCTCCGAGTCTTTCCAGTGAATCAGAAGATTCACAAAAAGGAGCACCAGTGGCCAGGGCAAGGGGGGAGACTAGGGGGACACCCCAGGAAGATAGAGCCAGAGGGGACTCAGAGGGGAGCAGTTGGAAATCGGGACCAGCGTCACCGCCAGAGAGTAGGAAAGAGGAAGAGCGCCAGGGATCAAGCGCTGGCAGCTCGCAACAGGAGGGAGGGCACGAGTCAGGAGTGGCCACACCTTCATCGGGGAGCGAAGTGACGGTTAGACGGAAAGTGGAAGGTTGGGCGCGCGCGCCAAGTTCAAATGCACAGGAAAGTGGCGCAGTAGGCAGCCCGGAAAGGGAGCCAGGTCCTAAAGCCCGGCGCAAGGAGACAGGAGAGTCAGGGGGGTCAGCGTCAGAAGAATCCCGGAAGGAAGAGACCCAGGGGGGCAGAGGGACCCAGAGGAGAACTGTCAGGCGGAAAAGGTGGAGCAGGGCTAGGATATTAAGTTGGTGCGCAAGGGGCGGAGACTCAGACGGAGCTTCGCCGATCTAAGCATAAGACGTAGGGTTGCACGCAGCAGCTCGAGAATGGAGACTGTAACTCAATAAAGACTTTTATTTAACGATCGCTGGCTAGCGTGATCCTCTGTGAGCTAGGATCTGGAAGTAACCCTGACAGATATGTATAGCATCTTGCCCAGGCAGAGCCTTGAAATCCCACGTGACAATATGAGGGCAAGGTTTGGGCTGGAACTCAGTTCTAAAAATGAGCCCGGGTTTCCATATGAAATATTAATTTACTGTGCACAAGCTCCAAATCATATATTAATGAATGTGATTTATGCCACCCAAGCAGATGTACAGATGACAATAAAACTAGAAGCACGATGCACTGGAAGAAATTGGCAGCTGTTCCAGCGGCTTGTTGAAGTAATCTAGTCATCTTACTATTTTCATGCATACCAGTGATCAGGAAAATTCAAAAATTATATATAGTAACAGGGAGATGACGAAACTCTCAGCTACTATTACCCTAGTTTTAACTCCCTTCCTGCCTTAGATATTGCATTAGCATATATGAGCCCAGAATATATGCAACCCAAAACATATAACATATACAAAAATGAAATTTTTAAATACCATATTGGAGACATGGTAAATTCAAAAGTTTATGGAAGCACTGACCTTTTGAATTAATTATGTACTTATACGTTGCGGGTCACTAAACAGTTAGGCTGTCTAGTATACTGACAGCTTGGCAAAAATATCAGAAGCCACAAACACTGGGTGCTTACAAATAATATATATAAATGTGAGTTATTATTAGGCAGGTGCTGAGCTGCCTAAAATCTTACTTATTTTGCTGTCTTATTTAGAGCAGGAAGTGTTCAGCGTCTCTGCTTTCGAAGAAGAAAATAGCAAATTGCCATACACTGGTTACAAAAATCCCCACCAGTTTATACTATGGAATGAATTTCATAAATTACGAGATTGTACACTGGGAGTGACACACACACACACACACACACACACTACTTCCTAGTTTGCTAACTACACAAATATAATAGAGAAGGGAACCTTATATTTACAATATCCGCTTGAAGAACATCCCCAAAACAGTGTGCATTGGGACGCATCTGTAATGTGTATTCTTCATCATGATCAGTGATGCACGGGCACTAGCCAATCAGTTTTAATCAGGGGGGGGGATTCTTGCTTGAGAACTAATAAGACCTGGATATCCAGTCAACCTGAGGGAAATGTCTCTGTATCCCCAGTAACCAAAGAGGCTGTGGGGGGTTGCCTTATTCAGTGAAGCCCTGTCACTTTTGTACCCTGCATTGTCCTGATTTCCCTATTTGTACAAATTGTCTCATCACTCTTACTTTGTCAATTCCCCTAGCTGGATGTGCTTTTCTGCTCTAGCAGCAGATATTATGCTTGCCAAAGTGTCAGTTTTGCTGAGAAAGGGGCAACGTTTTGCCTGACTCCTGAACTAAGTTGCTGCTCCGCATTAGAGTCAATTCCATATGAGACAACTTGTTTACATGTAGATAAGATTTGACAGGTCTCATGTGTCCCAATGAGACCCAAGGCATGAAGGTTACCGTAAAAAAATAAATACATAAAATATAAAAAAATCAATCTGTATATTTCAGAAGAGATACTGCAAATGTGCTTGCTTTTTCAGAGCTTCTGTAAAGCTCCACACCTTGCAACCCCTTTCTCAACACTTGACCTGGGGTTCTCTCCTTAAACAAACCAACAACATTGCAGCCATTTTAAGCTGCTCCTAAGTGGACAGTACTTACAACAATGGTATTTTTTAAAAATACCACCTGTGTTTTCTCTGGCTTAAACTGAGATTTCAAGCAGGCAAACAGGGCAGGGGTGCCAACTTGAATAAAATATTTTGGAGGCCCAGGTTGTCAGGAGCTCACACGGAGCACTGCAACATGGCTCCCTCTCTCTCTAGCATCAGACAGCAAAGAGAGAAAGAACAAAGGACAATAGTCCCACTTCACGAAACACAGTAACACAAACATCCTGTCTCCATCACTTCCCACTTTGTGGAGTCAAAACATATACCATCATGTGATAGACAGCAATCCCATGACTGCAAGGAATTCTAACACAGGTAAGCCCTGCCCTACATCACATGATGTAGTGCACACAAACACCATTTGAATGGGAATGCCCATCAACTTTGCTGGGGCCCGGCCCCCTCAAATATTTTATTGTGAGGGCTGAAACCCCCGCAGCCCCTAGGAGTCAGCTCCTATGAAACAGGGAGCCGATGTATAGTGGATATTTAACTAGTGGGGCTGTGCAAAGCAGGCCCAGTCCCAAGCATAACTGAACAGAAATGGAGATGGAGAGAAGATTGTTGAGATTAAGGAGATGGGGGTGGAGGCAGAATTTATCTGAGATTCCAGTGAAGGGGAATGCAGTGCTTGTTAATTGTTTTACAAAACTGCCCAAAGGCTAGAACTTGTATTTTCATCTTTATTTCTTTTCTTTTTTTAACTTTTAAGTAATATGTTCTCAGGGACTTTATTAAATCCATTTCCCAAGTGTGTAGTAGCCCTGTTGCTGCCCTGCCATAGCTTCATTTTAGAAGTTCTTTTTTTTTTAAGAAGTAGACTGCTTTAGTAACGTATCAAAAAGCAAATAGTCACGTATCAAAAGGCAAATAAGCAGATAATTAGGTCAGTAAGTGCACAGAAAAAAGGATGTTATATATGTTTGAAATTACACAATTAATTATACAAGACTCCCCACAATAATATAATTTATATTATCTATATAAAGTGATGAAGTAGCAAAATACTAGGCTTTCCTTTGTTCAAAGCTAGCATGTAAAACTTGTTTTGTCATGCAAACTTTTATTCTCTTCTTCCCTCATAATATTTTAAAATATTAATAAAAAGAGGAAAATTAAGACACTGTTCCTCAGATAAGGTCATGATACAGTACAATCACTTCACCAAATACAACCACCCTCACCCACCCTCCCCAAAACAAGCTGGAAAAAGACAAAAGTTTTAAAGAAAAATTGCTTTGAGGCATTGTTGACCGACCTGATATCTCATTCTTGTGTGTGCACGCGTGGTTTTATTATTTATGTTTTTAAAATTTGCTGGAAGCTGCCCAGAGTGGCTGGGGAAACCCAGCAAGATGGGCGGGGTATTATTCATAAAAATATTATTATACCATTTTTATTATATAAGTAATGGCACTCACCCCATCGCATTGGGAAATGAAATGACTTCGTGCACACACACACACACACACACACACATTTCCCTGAAGTATATGTCTGCCCATGCGGCCACCTGGGCCTTCTTCAGCATCCAAGGACCACCTTAGAGCACCAGGGGGACAATTGAAAAGAAGGAGAAGGGAGAAGGAGTCAGCAGGAGATGGAGTTGCTGGGATCTTATCAGGTGTGCCAACTCTAGGGGGTGGAGGTGTTGCCAGCCCCCCAAATATTCCTTAGCAGGGGGCTCCTCCTGAGAGTGAGAGTAGGAGTCACTGTCAAGTAAGGGAGTTCCCCTCTCCTGGTAGCTCACCGATAAGAATATACAAGCATCTGGTAGATTTGTAGTCTTTTTATTACAGTATCATGTTGTGAATACAGATTGACATCTCTCTGCAAAGATCAGAGTTGCTCGCTCTGACTCCCCCCCCCCACTTCCACAGCACGCAGTGCGCCAATGGGGAGTCCCTCCCCTCTTGTCTCTCCTTTGTTCTCCGACACGCTCATACCTCCTAGTTCAGGGGGAGGGGGGAATTCTCCCTCCACTCTCGATTGATGTATCGCCCAGCTGCCTCCCTCCTTCCTGTTGCTTATCTACTATCTCATAGCTGGGCAGTTCCTGTCTCAACTGTGCAGTCTCAGAATCTGCCTGTCTCTCTGCTTTGTGAGACTCTGGAAATGGGCGGGGGATGACTAATATTCTCCCTCCTCTTCTGTTAGAAGCTGATCTTCTGATCCAGACCAGCCCCTGACAGCCACGGCCATTGGAACTGCACGGTGCTGGGCAAGGCTTCCTCCCAATGACGCTTGTCTATTGTGTGAGATCCCATGTGCAGTGCGCCACTGCCCCCCTCCCCATCTGCAGCCCAAGGTGGTGCCTCTGGGTGTTACAACGACCCATCTTAAATACCTTGTAGAAGCACCATTGCAGATTAGCGTAGTAAACAGAAAAAGGAACTGAGGGTCCTTTTCTCTGGTATTTGGGATAATGTTTCATGGATCCGCCCCAGAAAATAAGGTTGGGGACAGACCAAAGAATGAGTAAAAGTAGGACTAATGGGGGATTGGGTTTGGTTCTCAGTTTTGTGGCAACTCTTAGGCACTCTACCTGGTGTAAACTTGCACTCCGTCACCTCCCGGTCTCAAATCAATTTTCAAATCAAGTTGATAGATTATCAGGAAATGTTCACCTGACAGTTTGGTAAATCGTTTGTCCTTTGTCAGAGTATTTACTAGGTAGGGGCTTCTCGATTAAATACTTTTTATTCTCCACAGTCCAGAAAGGAATAGAACGTCATAACTGTCATTGCTTTGTTCAAAATGGATATATGTATGATTATATCTATTCTGTATAAATGTATACAGGGCTGAGGAGGATATACAGAAGTAGTATACAAGCACTGCCCTACCATGTTTAAGCTTTGGGATGTGATAGGTTATTAGTTCAGAGATTTCTTGGATGAAATGCTTCTCTCATTAATATACAACAAAGGTAGAAAGTACTTCTTCACTGATTTTTAATCAGTTTATGACATGGACTGCAAGACTCTTTGAAAAGGAGATTCTGCTTGACTAATAATACATTAGCAGTAATCTGGTGATCTGGCCATGCATTAAGGATACAATTTATTCTTTTACTGATCAGTTCTATTTTTCCCTGGTAAAATGAATTACCCAGCTTTTCATCAAAGTGTCCAAGAAACGGCTTTTGTGGTTGAAGTTGACAGACGTTATTAGGCACAGTATACCCTAAATGTGAAAATTATAACATTTCATATTTGAATCAGAATGGAAAGGAACTAGTTTAAATTGAATACTTCTGATACCCACCCCCAAACCTGTTTACTGCCAGCCTAGATTATTTTAACACAGTATGCAATGCATCTTTTCTTTCAGCTGAGAAAAGGAGATGGGAAATATTTAAGTTCTCTAAAATAATAATGTTTTTTGGCAAAGCAGGGGAAATATGACTTATGAATCATCTTGAGGTGCTTGGTTTGTGCTTCTTTCTTACATCTGACTTTGGGGTTAGGAAATCTCACCACATCTGAAGCCCAAAGAGAAGATTTACAAGCAAGCTCCTGCTTCAGACTATACTCTCAGGGTCATAGTACACATATGCTTAATTCATAGCATGCTTCTCTGCCTCTCGTTTGCCTTAAATTAATTATAGCCATGGTGGGGAGGGGATTTTTATTCAGATGCATAGCTTGTGGGGAAAGGAGGGTTTATCCTCTCAAAGCATTGCCCTCCTGGAGAGCTAAAAAGTTCACATTGGCATGAATGTAGGGATAGATGAATCTGTTGATTTTGATATCTCTCAGTTTCTCATTTTTCAAATCACTGCAGATTCAAGTTCACCAAATTTCTACACCAGATGTTGATTTTCTAATTATTAAAAAAGGTCCTCATGAAAGAATGTAGATGTTTTGGCATGCATTTTCCTTAATATGCACCTGTTGGTATGTGATTCTGCTTAATATGCAGATTTTCTTTTGCAATATAGCGCACCTTGCATGTTGCTTTAACTAGTGTATAAATTTTTATGTGCCTCTTCTCCTCATATGCCGACTTTTGAACACATGTTTAGATTAGAGAACTACAGCACAAAATCTGGAAAAATGCAAATTTCAAAGGATAGCTGTGTTTCGGTTTGTCTCTTATATTGGGGAGTTCACATAAAACATCTCACCATTCATTTCTCACCAATTCCTATAGTAATGGAATTTCTTTTTTCCTTTTCCCTTTTTTTGCCACATTGCCATGGTTGTTATTAATTTGATAAAAAAAAGAAACACAGCTGCATTCCACACATTAAGCATGGCATGTACTATGTCCATTTTGTTGTTGTTGTTGTTGCTGTTGTTTAGTCGTTTAGTCGTGTCCGACTCTTTGTGACCCCATGGACCAGAGCACGCCAGGCACTCCTGTCTTCCACTGCCTCCCGCAGTTTGGTGAAACTCATGCTGGTAGCTTTGAGAACACTGTCCAACCATCTCATCCTCTGTCGTCCCCTTCTCCTTGTGCCCTCAATCTTTCCCAACATCAGGGTCTTTTCCGGGGAGTCTTCTCTTCTCATGAGGTGGTCAAAGTATTGGAGCCTCAGCTTCACGATCTGTCCTTCCAGTGAGCACTCAGGGCTGATTTCCTTCAGAATGGATAGGTTTGATCTTCTTGCAATCCATGGGACTCTCCAGAGTCTCCTCCAGCACCATAATTCAAAAGCATCAATTCTTTGGCGATCAGCCTTCTTTATGGTCCAGCTCTCACTCTCGCTTCCATTTTATGTCCATTTTACAGAATTGCAAAAACAGAAGTCGAGAAGTGCCTTTTTTATGCCTGCACTCCCTGGGCTTCAGAACTCCCTGGTTAGGGCAGTCAGAGCAAGTAATGTTTTCTGGATGTATTATTAACTTCAGTGTTGGGGGCCAAGTATAGCTAGCTAATAGTATAGCAATTTATTGAAAGTCATCAATGTGGCTGACCATTTTTTTGTTATGCAGTGAAGAATCATTTATGTAGTTGTACAAGAAATAAAATAAAATAATAATGGAAAATTGATTTTTTAAGAGGCTACTAAAGGTACACTGTATCCCTTATTCACAATTAATAACTTGCAATGTTTGTGCATTATCACGCTACCCTGTTTTCTTAAGAGCCATAAATTCTCCATATTTGATGGTTTAGATCAGTTGGGTTGCATAAAAAATTCCTTTCCTGCATAAATATCTCATATTGAAATAGTGATTGAAAATTCTTATTCATTCTCTCATGCTGACACTATCCATATGACTAAACAGAGTCAGGAAATTATTTCGCTTCGTGAGCATAACCCAGTAAATAATGCCACGGAGCAGATCAGTTTTAACATCATTGCTGATGGTATGCGACATTTAGTATTATTCATGTCTAGTGGACATTCTTTCTATTATTTAGGAAAATGTGTTTTTCATTTACATACTGCTAGTAAAATGGATATGATGATAACATACCTCATGAAAATGTTATTAGCGTTTATCTTTAAATATTACGAAATGTATTTCTACACTGCTATCACTGTGTTGTAATGATAATACCTGTTGATAGCTTGAATCCTAATTTACCTTAGGAGGCATCACAGCCATGATCCCATGCCGTAGAATCATCTGATGGCTATCACTACTATTTCAACTTGTGCGACTATAGATATTTTCTATGCCACACATAGCTGTGGAACTAAAAAAAATATAGTTGGAAGAAGAGTCATTCCAAAGGATAGCTTGCATTTTGTAAAAGGGGGGGGGGCACCATTAGGAATAAACATTTAACATAGTACCTATGTAATAAGGCATGATATTGATCTTCCATATATTAAGAATCCTTTATACAACAGGGACTGTACATGCTCAATCAGGGTAGTCAGTTAATCCACTACTATATAAGATGAACTGGGATACAGGTGATGCTGTGGTCTAAACCACTGAGCCTCTTGGGCTTGCCAGTTGGAAGGTTGGCAGTTCGAATCCCCATGACAGAGTGAGCTCCTGTTGCTCTGTCTCAGCTCCTGCCAACCTAGCAGTTTGCAAACATGCCAGTGCAAGTAGATAAATAGGTACCGCTGTGGTGGGAAGGTAAACGGTGTTTCAGTGCGCTCTGTTTCAGTCACGGCATTCTGTTGCACCAGAAGCGGTTTAGTCATGCTGGCCACATGACCCAGAAGACACTCTGTGGACAAACACCGGCTCCCTCGGCCTGAAAGCAAGATGAGCGCCGCAACCCCTAATCGCCTTTGACTGGACTTAACCGTCCAGGTGTCCTTTACCCTTTACCTTTTACCTATATGAGATGAGGAAATAACTGGAGTGATCACAATGGGATCACTACAGAAAGAAGTTGCTTGTTTCCCAAATGGAAACAATCAAAGTAAAGTAGGTACTTTCCAACAACAAAAAGTTTAAACATTAAAAAGACTTTACAAAGGAGTGAGGCAGTATCACTTACTGAGTAGGTTGAGGGTTTAATCCAGAATGGGTGGGGGGGAAATGAGTTGAATGAATGCACCTAAGGGGAACATCATCACAACTGCAGGTCCTATCTTCTCCTTTTTCATTATTATATGTAAATTTCTGGGAAAGTATTGTTTAGAATGGAAACCTGAGTTTTGCAGGTGAATGGGGCAGAGGGGATGATGCAAGAGAAAAGTGGTAGGTGAGGATTCGTTTGACAAGGTACCAATGTACCATGGCTTGCCTAAAGATTTACCTGTGAGCTTAGTGGGACTGGCATGCTTAACCTTTTTCGTATTTTGCACCCTTAAAATTTGGCATATGATATTTGCTGTCACATAATAATGAAACAGAACTTTTATTCAAGTTATGCTTAGCAATTTATAAGAATATCATATGTTATTGAAATAGCTAGAATAAAATTACAAGGGCCATCAATCTTTTTGTTTCAAGACATGAGGTAATCACAGGCAGAGGGCAAAGATGAAATGTCTCCTGTCTTAGGAAATAGCATAATTAACTGCTTTAGGGGGAGTATGTAGCTATTCATTTCTGTGAAGCGACTGCAATTGGCTATTCTCAAAAACATGACACAGTTCCATTATATATATTTTTCATTTCTAGGTTAATGTGTGAGCATGTGCAATATTTATACTTTCACTGAATGAAAAGAAAGGCCTTCTTACTTTTCTTGACATAGGACAGCTGTTATCAATATTCTGTGCATGCATTGTAGCCTTTTAGACTATGGAAAATGTGGCAAATATGGAATATCTATTACACCAAATATCTAGTTTTATGTTGAATGCAAACAGTGACCTATTTAAAATGACCTATTCAGTTATATGATTATGCAGTGCTGTGAATATCTATGAAATGTAATATGAGAGAAAATAAGATAATTAAGTTCAGTATTATAATGGACCTGTTTACACAGAAGCATTACAAAGTAATGAGCTGAAATGTAGCATATGAAATAATGAAATCTTGTCTCTTCCTGATGGCAAATTCTCAGAACCCCTGTACATTTCTTTGAGATGAAGCCTTTGATCCATGATAGTGGCCTTTGGAGAGTTCGGTTTTGTATCTCTAACCTAACTTTCATCATGGTGTAAGTGAGGTCTGTAATATTCTGCCTGCATCAAAGCTAAAAAAATAAAAAAGTTCATATACGATACCAATTACTGTAAACATTATTCAAATAACCCACCAATTCAGAACGCTAATAGTTTTCATGGCTTTCATAGACCAATTAGGAAGCGAAGCATAATTTACCTTATTAGCACTACAGTCAGCACAGATCTTCACTTTAATTGCCCATCAAAACGAACACGGACTAGACTGGAAAAGAACCATTAAAAATCCTATTCACATCAAAGAGGATAACATTTGTTTGGATCAAGGTGTGCCAGCAATCCAGCAAAACATGATCAATGTACAATAGCTCTTTCTTCCTCTCTTCCACCCTTTAATATTCCTTGCTACCAAGTAAGGGAACCACAGTAGTCATCCAGAGAAATAGGCACAGCCTTTTCTGGCAGAGGATCATTTAAAATACAGAGAAATTTGTGTTGTATCCTTCAGAGAAAGGGGTGGGAGAAAAAGAGAAGACAACTTTCATACTAACTGTTCATTGCAAGTCACATTATCCAAATTAAATAGTCCTGGGTCTCATTTCCCCCCGATAGCCTCTCCTGAAAACCATCTGCATCATTTTTTATAAAAATATGGCATTTCACACTTGTTCAGGTCCAGTGAGACATGTGGTCAATGATACAAAAGGTGACTCTGCTCTAAAGTGGGGAGTGGCCGCTTATCCAGTCCTGGGGTGCGCAGTGACTGAGGCCCGTCGTAGCTTGTCCGGACCCCTGGGAGCAACACTGGGCTGGGCAGCGAGCAGTTGAGAAATCCCCATGCCGGCCACAGAGGAGGGCAGGAGTCCCCACCAGTCCCTATTTTCTCAGATTTAAGCCATAAAGTGTCACCTTCTCAAGCTGCTTTTAAGTGCCATTTCCTTCCTCTAGCGTCTCTAGGGAAGTATGGGTGCCTCTTGGGATTTGTCAATAGCTGCTGGAGGTCTCGTTCCTGGGTCACGTTTGCCCCACAGCCCCCGTTTCTTGTGCCAAGAATTTTGCCCAATCAGGCCGGTTCCTGAGGGCAGGGCTTGGGAGTGGAGCAGGGTGGACAAGGCTTCACTCCAGTCTGCCCCCTGGGCTTAAAAAGGCTGGCTGCCCTTGACCTTGGGACTGCGGTCGAGTGGGGAACATTTTTCAGTCTTAGGTCTGCATATCCTTCTGGGGAGCATCCTGAGGCCCACATGCTATTGATGGGCAGAGCCAGAGCGGAAAGTGTGTGGAGCGACAAATGTGATGTTTACATTTGTTCAGTTCCCAACACATCTCTTGCCATCTAGGCAAGCAAGAAGCATTATCAGACACATTCCTGCCAGGTGAAACCGCTTGGGATACAAAGCAGGACCAATGAAGGGTGTGGCCTAGGGCCTGTGGAGAACTCTGAGGCCTATCTGAAGAAGCTTGGAGGGCTGCATTCCACCATTGCTCAGAAGGAGAATGAGGGACCCCCCAAAAGCTGGACTCCCATCCCTGACAATTGACCATGCTGGGTGGGGCTGATGGGTCCAACAACATCTGGAGGGCCACCTCTGATCTAAGGACAACACTGCTTTATTTGCAAATGTTCACTACCCACACTGCTTTATTTGCAAATGTTCACTACCCAAAGGAGCCTTTCTCCCCCTCCCCACTTAGTCCTAGTTCCCTTACTGTCAGGGAGTTGGAGGCAGAGAAGGGGGGGAGAATGGGGACCTATAGAGATAAGCCTCCGATAATTAGCAGTTGTACTTCCTCGGAGGAGGAGGGTGACAAAGGGTTGCCAGGAAGCAATGAATCGGACAGGGGGGAGCAGCTTCCGGGGCCCAGCCATTCTCGTAACAGAGGCAGGAAAGGGGGAGGGTTCTGGAAGTGGTTATACTGGAAGAAAACGAAAGCAACTGCAACTAGTCTCTGCAACTGACTCTCCATGATGCAGATGTACTCTCAGAGCTCCATGGAAATAGCAGCAAGAAACCAATAAATCTTGTAAATATGGCTGGATTCCCGGACTCTTATCTCTTCTAGCACTCACCAATCATCCCTTGACACTTACACTAGTCCTGACATTGTAATAATAGTAGTCCTCTGTGTGTGTAAGTCACATGGAGGCTGAACCACATGATTGCTAGAGTGTGGCTATGCTCGTAAGCTCTGCTCCATAGGAGCCAAAAAATTTGAGGGGGTCTGCTCCCCAAAATTGATGGGTACTGCCATTCAAATGCTGTGTGTGTGTGCCACATCATGTGATTGATTATGTTGGTGGGAATTACCTCCCCTCCCCCCATATTTTATTGAAGTTGGCACTCCTGATCTGCCCATTAACATGGTCATCAACAGGGGGGAAATCGGCGCATTAGCAACTGCTCATGCATTGGTTCCCTTGCAGTCAGGACACGAGTCCAATTGGGTGCGGCAATGAGCATGCTATGCTGAGGGCGCTCTCAAACCTGGAACCAGCTCAGGGTTTATATATTTAATTGGGTAACTACTACAACAAGAGGAATAGGGGCTAAGATGAGGAGATAATTACATTTAATGAATATTTTACAGCTTTCATGAAGAAAGAGGTGCAAAACCGAGTTAAAAGAATAAACTGAAACGATTGTATAATAATAATAATAATAATAATAATAATAATAATAATAATAATAATAATTTATTATTTATACCCCACACATCTGGCTGGGTTTCCCCAGTGACTCTGGGCGGCTTCCAACAAAACAATAAAATACAATAACCTATTAAACATAAAAAGCTTCCCTAAACACTTAAACTAAGGTTATACTTAAACTAGGGTTGGTGGATAAATTTCAGTTCACATTTAAAAGCAAACCTACCTAATTTAGACTTTTCAAAACTGAAACATATGCAAACTGAAACATGGCCATCCTTCGAAACTTGCACGTCTCCATATTTTGCAATGCAATTCTCCTGCCAAGTAACGTTTTAAAAATGCATAGATTTAACGTGCATAAAATGCATAGATTTGCAAAATTAACACAAAAAATAATCTCTGAGTAATATGCAAAAATAACATAAAAACTATATCAACATTTTGAGCTTCTGCTCAGGCACAACATCAAATAATTTTGAGGGAACTTTCAATAACTTAAGCAAAATTTGCAGGCAGATTCCATATTACTCTTCAGATATTCCAGTCTTCCTCTTCTACAATTTTAGTAACATATAACCTAGAATGCATTTCTTCCACATTCATGCTGTCCATTTAATATTTCCCAGAGCTATTAAACTAATGAGTTAGCTTACTAAAATGGATGATTAAAACGTCACAGACAATCTTCCTTAGCAAAACAACTATACAGTATAAAAATTCCATATCAGCTTTGCTGTAGGAAATAATTAATCAAATATTGAGGAGGGGGTTATTTAAAAAATGCTCTTTCTTCCCAATGATGTTGTCTCAGATTACCTGGTTCACAGGACACATGCTCAAATGCACATTCCTGGGGAAAGCAAGTATTCATTTCAGTATGCTATCTGATTTTATGAGTTGTTTAAATCTGAGAAGCCCTGGAAAATGGGCAAGACTTGTTCATAGATTAATATTGTTTGAAGGTTAATTTTAAAACTTATATCTTTGCAAAAATGCTTCCCAGAAGCTAGTGAAAGATATTCGCAGCATAATATTTTTGAGCAAAATTCAATTTTTATCTTTGTTTCACCTTAAGGTAAGAAAGTCACTATAATTACTATCCCATAACTTCATGTCTCCTGTCATAGTAAAGTCTATTGATCTTGTGTAACCAAGGGGCTCCAGAACCATGAGTTAGTTCAGTCAATAAAGAGATAAACTAACCTGATGACTTTTTCATATGCTACTGTGCTGCCATGTACCGTTAGATCAATTTGATATTGCACCAGCTGAAACCTAAGATGCATGGACAGCTGATAGTTATTCCTTGATATCTTTTTAAATATCATCTTATAATAAGGATGATCAGCAAGTGACTTGTCACAAATCTTTGCTGATTAGAAAATAAGATTTGAACTTTACTTATTTCACACTTTATTTGGGGTGAGAAGAGAGTGGATGTATTGGAGATGTTCAGTGATCCCAGAGAGTTCAGATTCTTAGTTCATCTTACCAGATTCGTAATATTGAGATACTGAGTAATGCTAGGGGTACCTCATCTTAACACAGCCATTTGAGCTTTTGGTAACCTTTCCTATCAATGTCAGTTCAAGCTTATGCTTCTCTCATTGGCAGAATACCTCACATCAAACCTTGATTCTCTTACATGCACTGAGGTCAACCAGATTGCTGTTTTCACCTTCTCACAGCTTTGGGGATGGTCTGATTTGATTGCAAATAGTTGATGGGTGGGGTATAAATAATAAATTATTAATTATTATTAAGGAGCAAGGGAAAATGAAATTTCAAAAATACAACACATGCTATATAGCAAATAGTTAATTTCAGCCACCGCCTTGTACCTTGCAAATCCATAGAGCAGGGATTCTCCTAGGGTTCCAGCTTTTGCACACTCACTCACACACCAAAAATGATAGAAACTGTAAATTAAGGCACGTTGTTACGGCTATCGGGTGGTTGCTCGAGAGCGATCAGGGAAGATGCCTCACTGGTCTTTTCAAAAGCTTTATTATTGGTGCTAAAACCTTTACAAAGGCAGAGCGCCTCTATTCCATTTCTTGCTTACTCGCTGGCAGAATCTGAGAGTGGGCGGTCCTTAAACCTTCCCCAGCAGAGTAGTTTCTATGCCTCCCTTCTCTGCGTGAAAGCCTACTGCGCAATGAAGGCTTGGGTAAAGGGGGACCTCCCTCCTTCCTGCTTTCCTCAGGCAAGGTGTCCTGACACCGCCTTGCCTCCTCCGAGCCCTGCAGCTCCTCTCCACTGGAGGCGTGGCTTCCTTCCTCCACTGAGGAACTGCTGCTTCCCACGATCTTTGGTGGCTCTCTGTAATCCATCCACCTTCCCCCCTCTCAGCCCTGAGCCGATGGCAGTTCCCTGACACACATGCATTAACTTATGTGCTAGCATCACTTTACAGTAGGGACGGGGGAACTTAAGCCCAGGAACAAATATGACCCTCTAGGGTTCTTCCATTACCTTGTTTTAGCAGTCTTGGGTTGAAGCTATATTTCAAATAAAGGCCTGCTTTTCAACCAATCCTATTAACACATTTTCCCCCTTTGAAAAAATGCATTTTTTCTCCAGCAACAATAAGTAGGTTTTGTGCCTATATCTTACTTTGAATCCTCATGGAGTTAAAAATAGTCAGCCTTTGGTTGCCACTCATTTTGTGTAAAGAAAAGATTCTGGAAAAATTAATAGTCCTTTAAAAAAAGGAAGAGTCAGTCCTATCCTGTCACTTAGACAACTAATTACGCCATTACATGCTGCAATTACAATTAAAGATTTTTTAGCTGATTGAATGCTGATGATGCCTTCTCATTACCTGATGTTTCCTCACTAGTACTCAAGAGTATCATGATTTTGATGAAACAAAAACATCACAAGTAGCTTCATTTCTTCAATAGCACCAACAGTCAGGAGCTGCAATCCAGTGTGCACAGTTAAGCCTTTTTAATCCCATTGAACTCAAAGCAGACTAATTGTGCACCAGATTCAGCCTACATCTGTAACCACATTGCATTCCCTCCCATCCCCATTAAGGTTATGTGACTCACATTCCATATTCTTGGGACCAGCTCATTGTCCCACATCAATTGGAATGTACTATGAAAGCCTTAGGGACGCGGGTGGCACTGTGGGTTAAACCACAGAGCCTAGGACTTGCTGATCAGAAGGTTGGCGCTTTGAATCCCTGCAATGGGGTGAGCTCCCATTGCTCGGTCCCTGCTCCTGTCAACCTAGCAGTTCGAAAGCACGTCAAAGTGCAAGTAGATAAATAGGTACCGCTCCGGTGGGAAGGTAAACGGCATTTCCATGCACTGCTCTGGTTTGCCAGAAGTGGCTTAGTCATGCTGGCCACATGACCCAGAAACTGTACGTCGGCTCCCTCGGCCAGTAAAGCGAGATGAGCACTGCAACCCCAGAGTCGGCCACGACTGGACCTAACGGTCAGGGGTCCCTTTATGAAAGCCTTAATGTATAGAACCTTTCCATAACAGACGAGACTCACACCAAGTTCTGCAATGAGGATGTGCTCTGTAACTCTGCCATTCACTGTGTCAAACCCATTAAGTTAAGCAGAGTAGGCAGTATCAGATCAGTTAGCCTTGGATTTCTGCTTCCCTGTAACAATGCTAGCTAAAATGTGGATTTCCAGACATTCTGTTTGCTTTGTATAACAGTGGCCTTAGATTTTAGCATCTGGGTCCTTCTTGGTTTGTTTGTTTTTCATTTTCCTTATCATGTGACAGAAGTGCCTGGCGTGCTCTGGTCCATGGGGTCACGAAGAGTTGGACACGACTAAATGACTAAACAACAACAACAACAACTCTACTTATTCAAGTCATATTCATGACTATTTGAATGAGTGTAGTAAAAATATTTTTGTGATTAAATTTATCACAAAAATATTTTTACTATACTCATTCAAATATTGGAGTTACCTTTGTGCCAAGTTGGCTCTAGTTTCATTGCATACCTTGACTATAGATATAAATCTTATATCATGTAACCATGGAGAATTTCATGGAGGATGGATTTTAAATGCATTGTTGGGAGAAAAAAAGGTGATTCAACCTCTCATTATTGTTGATATAATAATAATAATAATAAACTTTATTACGGTCACAGACCAGCTTAAGAGTATATGAATAAAATTGCAATGGGGATTTAAACTAGTGATTGTTAAAGCAAATAAGAACAAAGGAACACACATAGGATAAAACATTTGAATAGAGTACGAGATTAAACACAAATAATTAATGAGTAAAAACTGATAATTAAAACAGATAAGGACTAAAAGTTATAGCTGATAAAGTCATGTGAGGAGAAGACAGAGTCCTTAAACAAAAATGAATTAGACAGATCATTTTATCCTATTAGCATTAAAGGGGGGGGAGGAAGCAAACCTGGATACTTAACTATCATCAATAATCTATTTTTATTTTATTTTTATTTTTTTCAAGATCCATTAGCATTGTGCTAAATTATAATATTATCATGGAAGAGGCTCTAGCCCCAAAAGCACGAGTCATGACCCTTTTAAGTGGAGAAAAAGGAAATTCAGATAATTATAATGTGAATTGAGTTTGAACCCCAATTACTATACACTTCTTAATCAGTTGTATTGTCACAAGAGAGCTTCTCCATCTTAGTCAAAATCCATTATTTTTCACAGGATGAAGGAGGCAAAAGCTATTCTGATAAACTGGGTTTCCAACAAAAGGCACTTTACTTCAAAGGGAGGGGGGATTTCTAATGCTTGGCCATAAACCAAGCCGGGTAATATCCCCACTCAATATATTATCCAGCTCATATGATAGTACTACTCCCTGTGAACATTCCCACTTTCCTGTCTTGTTCTAGAGGCAACAGCCACTGGAATATAGAGAAGGAACAACTTTTCCCTCCTCTCCCTACTTCCGAGAATGTTAGCATCCCAGAAAGATATATGTTGCGTGTCGAGGTCCCCAGGGCCACCCCAATAACTCACACATAATACAGAAATTTTTGTTTAAGGTTTTTGGCATAATTTTGGCCACAACTTCATTAAAATACAAAAATGTGAGTGGTTGCTTAGGCATTGGTTGCGACTATCTGCCCCCCCCCATGGAGGACAGACTGACATTCCGCACGCCTGCGGAAGTTAGAAAAGGGGAATACACTTGGGGGTAGTGATGGAGCAGGGAACCTGCCCTCAGCCCTCCCCAAATGCAACCAGGGGCTTTTGCAATGGCCCGAGCCCCTTGCTAGGGTGGACAAAAGCAATAGTGAGCCCCCGATTCCTGTAACGGAATCCCTTGCAGCAGCAGCATTAGAGGGGCAGGCACAGCCAATCCATGCCCCTCAACCAACCAAACCATAAACCAATGCCTAACCGCAACCTTACAAGTTGTGACGATTTGCTACACAGTAGGCAAAAAACAAATGGCCCCAGCCAATCAGCCAGATGGACAAAATTCCTACCGGGCCCCTGCCCCAAGAGCAGACAACCCCATGACAGGCATAGCAAGGTCAAAGCAAACAACCCTAAATATAGGGAGGAGGGGACGGGCAATCTGATACATGGGGCGAAAAGAGGGAGCTCTACACCTTGTGCAGGGAGTTTTAGCATTTCTGGCTGTCAATCAACAAATGGCAACATTAACTTATTCCCAACAACAAGGGAAGCCCAATCACATCAGTGGCCAACGATCACTTAGCCCGCCCCACAACTTTGGAGTGTCCTGTCGGCCCCCACCACAACACGTGCTCTCCATGAAGGAGAACACGCTTTAGCATCCAAAGAGGAAACAGTAAATGAAGCTACTCAGACCCTCCTCTGCTGGTCATGTTCTTACTACACCTGCTGCCAGACCACAGAAGTAAAGGACAGGGAGATATTGGGAGATTCATGCCTGAACAATACTTGGGATTCACTCGACACATTCAGAAGCCATATCCTGCTCCTCTTATCATCAATAGTACAAAGGAGTTACTAACTTGGAATTAAGAAAAACTGGACAATGCAGGGCCAGGCTAAAATCAAATTTAGCTATCACTAATGTTTTCTGAGTTTCTGAAATAATTACTAAATGATGGCTGGTATAAGTTTTATCCATAGAAAATTCAAGGAACAGTGGTAAGGCTATCCTTTGCTTTGAAGGTAAAGGTGAGGGTATGGACTTCTGTCTATGATGGAGATTAAAGGTAAAGGAACCCCTGACCGTTAGGTCTAGTCACAAACTACTCTGGGGTTGCGGCGCTCATCTCGCTTTAATGGCTGAGGGAGCCAGTGTACAGCTTCTGGGTTCTGTGGCCAGCATGACTAAGCCACTTCTGGAGAACCAGAGCAGTGCACGAAAACACTGTTTACCTTCCCGCCGGAGTGGCACCTATTTATCTATTTGCACTTCGTGCTTTCAAACTGCTAGGTTGGCAGGAGCTGGGACAGAGCAACGGGGGCTCACCCCGTTGTGGGGATTCGGACCACCAACCTTCTGATCAGCAAGCCCAAGAGGCTCAGTGGTTTAGACCACAGTGCCACCCACGTTAGGACATTAAAATACATCTGGATTCACTACTTAACACACTAGAAATCTCTTTGAGTCCTGGGTGTTTTCAAGTTCCATTTCTGTTTTGGCTGAGACTGCATTCAGTTGTTCAAACACATCCAGCCTATTGTTCTAGTATACATGATAGAAAAAAGTACTTTGCTAACTTTGTCACAGATGTATTTGATGAGGGTAAGACTTATAAGGACATATTTGATTGAGGTTGGGGAAACTATCAAAATTGTTCATTTTGAATGTTGCTTATAGTCTGTCCTGCAAAGGGCGGGAGTTGCTGCTCACTCAGCAGTTACTGTCCTGTTACTGTCCCAGTGATAGATGATAGATAGATAGATAGACATAGAGATAGATAGATGATTGATACATAGATAGATAGATAGATAGATAGATAGATGATAGATTGATGATAGATAGATAGATAGATGATAGATTGATGATAGATAGATAGATGATAGATAGATAGATAGATATAGATGATAGATAGATGATAGATAGACATAGAGATAGATAGATAGATAGATAGATAGATAGATAGATAGATAGATGATAGATAGATAGATAGATAGATGATAGATAGATAGACAGACATAGAGATAGATAGATGATTGATACATAGATAGATGATAGATAGATAGATAGATAGATAGATAGATAGATAGATAGATGATAGATAGATACAGATAGATAGATAGATAGATAGATAGATAGATAGATAGATAGATGATAGATAGATAGATAGATGATAGATAGATAGATAGATAGATATAGATAGATAGATAGATAGAAAGAATTTAACAGGTGACACAATTGGCACTTGGTGCTCTCTCACAAGGAGAGTGTATCCAATATGCCTCCAAGTTCTTGGAGATGGAAGAGCTGAGATTATAGTTATTTAGTTGAAGACTCAAGAAGAATATGACTGAACATAGCCTAGACCCCATTTGAGAACCAAATTTGCGGCCGTGTTGACAGCAAAGAAATCTTACCTATTTTTCTGTAAGCATTTCATTTAAAGAATGTGATTTAGCAAAAATATTGGAGGTTGTTATATAAGCTCCTGTTAGTCAACCAGTAGAACTAGCAGTGACCAGTTGTGACCTGTTTCCAAATCAGCTTGTGCAACTTCATAGTATACGAAACTGGCTTGCTCAGCAAACCATAGTAACCATTTAGGGTTGGGATGGCACTCTGAACTGTGATTAATCTAAAATGGAAACAAATCACATGTGCTAGAGCAGGGGAAATGTGAGCCTGATACTTGCTGTGTCTCATTCTCATAATAATGCTAAACAATGTCCAAGTATCTTGTCTCAACATAGCCATTAGAATGAAAGAAAACATTGGTGCTGTAATTTTATTGCTTTTTATACACCAGGGTTTGGTCTTCATTGTTTAGCCCTCCACTTGGACAAATCGCACCTAAGTAAGCTGTGTCTTCTCTTCCAGCTGCATCAACCCCTTGTTTCTGGGCCCATCAACTTGTTTCCTGTGGAGCTCATTTCCTCTATTTCTCCCTTGGGCACTTGCAACTGAGTCATCCTGTTTAATGGTCCTTCAGACATGGGGATAATGTTCAATAACACTCCCATCTCCTGAGGTTGTAAAAGTCATTAGCCCTTGTCTCTGTGAAATCCCTGCCATCTAAAATTGACTCTTTTCTTCTAATTATGCAATATAATGACCCAAATAGGGGTTTAGGCATCTGGCAAAACAATCCTATACATGTTTACTCAGAACTAAGTACCACTGTGTTCGTTGGGGCTTATTCTCTAGAAATTGTGTTTAGGATTGCAGTCTGAAGCCCTCTCGCATCTAGAGTTGCATTCTTCTAAAATACTTTTGTTTGTGCAGACAGATTGGGACTGTATGTACATATGTGCAAGTGCTTTTTGTTTTTTAGTATCAGGGAAATACATATAGTCGTTTGTGACCTTAATTTTTCATTTAAGAGAAGGCACCATTGAATTTGGCTCTGTATTTCTCAAGCACTTCATACGGAGATGGAAAGGGGGGGGACTTTTGGTTTTTCTAGTCTACAGAACTTTTCTGTACTTCTATTGTACTCTTGAATTCATTACGTTATTTATCTCCTATGCGGGAGACAATGCACAGCTGAAGAATGTTGGTATTTTATTAGAAGATTGTACTGCTTTGTTGTTGTTTAAAATGTTTTTAATCATGCAAAATCAAGAGGGGCTTGTTTGACTTTATTTAATTAGCAAATGTTTTGTACAAATAGAGCAGTGAAGATAACATTGTATATCAATAATCAGATTAATAACTCATATTTTATTGGAACAGTTAACTATCACTGCCGCCAGGTTCTCTCCAGTGATTCAGGATTACCCAGTTTTGAAATAAAACCTTTGTGCACTGTGTGCACAAATAATTTTGCAATGCATGGGAAGATAAAAACATTGAATTAATTCTGGGACTGGCTTACTGAAACTTCTGCAGTCAAAACTCAGAGTTGCTACTGAGGCAGCAGACCCCAGCATCCAAATAGTTCATTGACTGAGAGTTGTACAAAAACTTAGGATAGTTAATCTTATTAGCAAGGGGAAAGATGCAAAACTGCATGATTAGCGGATGATAAGCGTTATTTGTTTTTGAAATGGATATATATATATGTTTACCATATATATATATATATATATATATATATATATATATAGCAGGTTATAGTTCGGCAATGCTGTTCTCCGAGGCTCCCTTCAGCGTTGCTTCAGCTAGACCCAGCCATTATTCAATAATCACTTTGTTCTCTAAATTTATGTCCATGTTCATGTCCACTCTAAGCCAAATTTAGGCTTCAATTAGTTTTGAGTTCATTTTAAAGCAGAGGTTATGCACATGCCTACTTAGCTTTTCTGAATTTTTGAATAGTTGTGCATATTAGCTTTGAATGAAATACATAGTTTTGATTAGCACGTCCTGTCTAAAACAGGTCACTTGGGGTGGAGGTGCTACAATAGGTTGAGAGTGTGTGTTTGTGTGTGTGTGCACTATGAGCAGCAGAGATGCCATTGTCCCAATTTACGTTATTAATTTTTAAATAAATGCACTTCTGCCACCATATTGCCACCACCAGTGCTTTTTTTCCCCTGGAGGCACTTAAGGATACACAGTACCAGCATTTTTCCTAAAGGAAAAGCACTGATGAAAAGTGTGGCACTGTAACAACTTCATGGTAAGTACCAGCACCTTTTTACTAGAAGAAAAGCACTGGCCATCACCCTCCAAATTTGTGGTTAATGGTGAAATATTTAACCTTCTTTAAATAAATATCAGAGGGTCATGAAATAATCCTGGTGGAATTGTACTTTCCTCAAGCTTGCATGTTCTATACTGAAAAGGCGTAGCTTTGAAATTACCCCTGAAATGTCTGGTTTGTATCATCTTACAATAAAATATAAATAAAATAAAAAAAACCATTTATCAGGGAGAACCTTTGACTAAAAGCTTTTAACAGAAACTAAGCGGACAGCATTAAACTTGAGCAGTGCAGGTTAAAATAATAGCTGAGGCCCATTTCATTATTTTGCTCCTGACAGTCATGTGTTTTCCTTGCTTTAAGCCTTATTGCATGTACATAAGATCACTATTTGGAGACACATCTTGTCCGAAAGATTCTTAGAAACCTCAATTTAATGATGCCCTCAAGAGAAACATGTCCTAAAAAAAAAATAAGAGTGCTCTCCAGAAAACTCTTGGCAATGCACGCAGCATTTCCATCATGTCAAGACAAGCTACCCTGAGCTGTCAATAGTGTCTGCCATATAAAAAATTGCACCAAATCTGAGACATGTTTCCCTTTATACTTTTTATTGTTTAAAAAAGGGTTCTCTTAAGTGTACAATATACACTCCAGATTTTCTGTGTGTGCAACGGTTCTGGCCCATAAATAGGTCAGTATAACCATTCCAGTCATCTTGGTCCTAAAGATTAAGAAGGGCAAGACATATTGCTACGGCGATATCTTAACTCGGCCACCTTTTGTTGTGTTAGGTACAGCATTACACACAGAACTTCTTAATACTCAGAATGAAAGACAACACTAATTCAGTTATACGAAGTGCAATGGGGCAAGTGATTGCAAATATAAATGTTTTGGGGCCATTTTAGAAGACATAGAATCTGTTATATGTAAAATATATATTGTTATATGCAAAAAAAATAAAATAAAAAAATTAATAGGCCATAGAATGAATTGTAGCCATTCTTGTCCAATGAACCATAATCTTCTTAATCTTCTTCCCAATCTGTTTACTAAGGAATATTGTCTTGAAAGCTTGAATATTGGAACAGCAGCAGAGATTAGTGGAAAGAAAGAAAGAAAGAAAGAAAGAACCTTAAGTATTACATATAGGATAAAATGTAATTATATTAGACTGAGTTTGACTCACTGCCAACAGATTTAAATCAACAGATTTTCACTGCAATTAAATGGGTATCAAATTACGACTTATTGGTATTGTGCGCTGTGCACAGACACCTCGCCCTCAGGAGCCGAGAAGAGGGAGACCAGGCCAGTTATGGTTAAAAACAGACCACAATGTTATTGATTACAGCAAGTAAGCAGGGTTGGTAAGCATAGGGCAAGGACCAGTAATCAGAGACCACACTAGCTGTCGGATGCTTCGCCCCGTCCCCAATGGCAGTGGCAGAGAAAGTCCATCAGGTGCCTGGGGCAGCGTGTGTGCCCTGCGTCTGGGGGGTGGGGCCAGCTGGGACAGGCCGCTCCATGGGGCCTCCATGGAGTCTGCCTGCCTCCTCCCACTCAGCTGCCCTACAGATAAGGGGGAGGCAGCAGGTGGACCACTTGTGGCAGCATGGAGCCTGCGGGCGCTCAAGCCACCGTGTCACTCCCAGGAGAGACGCGTGGCTCGGGCATGCTGCAGGCCCCGCGGTGAGTGCCCCCTGGCATTTTGTCACCCCCTCAGTGGTGACACCCAGAGTCTATGGTCCCCACTATGGCACAGTCCATGCATCTGGGTCCCCCCTGGCAATCTGGGCAGGATGGTGAAGTAATTGTGTCTGCCTTAGTCATGGCCTAGGCCAAATGCACTGTTCCCAATGTCACATAAAGCCTCCCTCCCCTCTTAAGTTAAAAATCCTACCCAAATACCTTTTCCCACCCCTATTTGTGACAGAAATATGATGAAAAGTAGAAATAGCTCATGCTGGTGGGGAAGAGAAAACCTCAGCACCAGTGCCAATGTGTCATCTGCCAGGAGTTGGCTTCACCTGAAGGAGCAGAAGGTGAAGTGACGTCACCTGCTGATGATCAGCCTTCTTGCTCCTGATGAGAAGCAGCTGGCTCCAGCTTTCTTAAGCATGGTTTCCAGCCTCAGTCAGTTGCTGGAAACAACATTTGTTGTTCCTGACCAGACCTGCTTCTTGTTTCTTGCAACCTTGGACCCTTGGGCTTTCTTGACCCCTGGAACATCAGACAACATGGACTGAAATACCCCTCACCTTAGGACTTGACAACCCTGTATATGGATTCTGCCTCCAGGCAGGTACCCCCCTGAGACCCGACTGGTTGGCTGGTTTCTCCCTCCACCGAGCTCTGCTGTGGCTGGCAGCACAGGACTACATCACAATTGGGTGTGTGAAAACAGTCCATGCCAGCCCTGTCAACCAGTGACCAACCATGTTCCCAGCAAAGGCTTAGCCCTGAGGGGCTAATCCTCATTGGGCTATTCCTATTGCCCCTTTTTTCTCTTTAAAGAACAACATAGTTGTGTCCTATAAACCTCAAAATCCCCCAGATATCAATATGCTGATGGGCTCTCACTAATTTCCTCAGTGGCCTCTTTTTAGCTCCATTTCTACCTGGTAATCACGGCCAGAATTTGCTCATGGTAAGGCTTATTTATTGCAATATCGCCCCTCTATAGCCTATTTTAAATGGCTCACAAACAAAACAGAGATCTGAAATTCTTACTTCCTACTCCCGTGACAATAGCATAAAAACTAACGGTTTTGCATTCTGCATTGCATAAGTTTATTACTTTGGAAAACAGAAGGTGATTACTAAGCATTTAATGTAATATATATATATGCCTGAATAACCTCAGAACAGTTGCTGCTGAACAGTTCATGCTTCAGATACACCTAAGGCCTAAACAGAGGGAGCTGCCAGTCAGCATAAAAGGTAAAATGGCTGGATTTCCAAGTGAGATTAAATGTTAGGTGAATATTGCTAAACAGACTAAAAACAATGGAAAGAGAGATCCTCCTCTTCTCAGAAACCGTGCCTTCGGGTCTATTGGCCAATAGTTCAAATGCTACTATCCCTTTTACTTTGTGATTTGTGGTCACTTAACCACAGCTGTGAGACCTTCAGGCCAAGGACTAAGAGAAGCTGCTTTTCACAGCAGACACATATTGAGAAGGTTAAGGGAAGAATTATGTGGGCAGTTGGATTGTACAGACTGGCTGGTTTTGCAGCAGGAGAGAAGCTATTCTAAAAACAAGTTTCCTTTCCTTGTAATACACTGCTAAGAAAGAAGAGCAGGCAACTATGATTATATCTACAGTGGTGCCTCGAGTCTCTTCGTCTAGCGGTTTTTTCGTCTTGCGAAGTAACCCTATTAGCGGCTTAGCAGATTAGTGCTATTAGCGGTTTAGCAGCTATTAAAGGCTTAGCGTCTATTAAAGGATTAGCGGATTAGTGGCTAAAAGGCTATTAGCGGCTTAGTGGCTTAGAAAAAGGGGGGAGCGAAAAAAATAGGAACACTTGCAAGATGCTTTCGTCTTGCAAAGCAAGACCATAGGGAAAATCGTCTTGCGAAGCAGCTCATAAACGGAAAACCCTTTCGTCTAGCGGGTTTTCTGTCTTGCGAGGCATTCGTCTTGCGGGGCACCACTGTATTGCTAACTTTTTTTAGTTTTTTTTACGGGATGTGGGTGGCGCTGTGGGTTAAACCACAGAGCCTAGGACTTGCCGATCAGAAGGTCGACGGTTTGAATCCCCGCGACGGGGTGAGCTCCCGTTGCTCAGTCCCTGCTCCTGCCAACCTAGCAGTTCGAAAGCACATCAAAGTGCAAGTAGATAAATAGGAACCGCTCCGGCGGGAAGGTAAACGGCGTTTCCGTGTGCTGCTCTGCTTCACCAGAAGCGGCTTAGTCATGCTGGCCACATGACCTGGAAGCTGTACGCCGGCTCCCTTAGCCAATAAAGCAAGATGAGTGCCGCAACCCCAGAGTCAGCCACGACTGGACCTAATGGTCAGGGGTCCCTTTACCTTTACTAACTTTTTTTTTAAAAAAAGATAACTTGTGGGCAGTCTCGCCTATAGTTTAACAACTGCAGATATTAAATTGGTTGTTCAAACCTCAAATAATTCTCTCCCCCCCAAAAAAAAACCCCCAGGTCCATGAGCAGCATCCTAAGTTACTCCACAGCTAATATCATTTGTAACCCTGTTTATACAAAGAATAAAAATGGTCAGAGGCCCCCTTAAAAGAGCTTCTGGTAGCTGCTTTTTTATGTTAGCCGCTTTGAGACTCCTTCGGGTAGTGATAAAGCGGGCTATCAAATCCAAACTCTTCTCTTCTTCTCTATGAAAGTTTTGAAGTTGAGAGATGGCAGTGGAAGCTGTTTCTCCCTCTACCCCATTGCAATGCCCCTCAGGGAAAAAAACAATTAGTTTGTATACCAGGTTTTCCAGCATTCCAGTAAAAGCAGGGGTCAGCAAACTTTTCCAGCAGGGGGCCGGTCCACTCTCCCTCAGACCTTGTGGGGGGCTGGACTATATTTTGATGCAAGAGCACCACGAGCCCCAGTTGCTGCTTACCTGTATCTTGCGAGCGGCAGGGACTGTCAGCGGCACCGGAGGGACGATGAGCAATGTGCAAAAGGGCTCCGGAGAGGGGCTGCTTAAAATGGCAGCCGCTCAAGCACTGCTGCTGCTGGCACCAACAAAGCCCAGCCCCCTTCCTCCTCTAGGCAGGGCGGGGAGAAGCCAGGAGGGAGGGAGGATGTGCCGCCACTGTGTGAGGGAGAGGGAAAGAACACGCATGCGCTGGCGATCCATACAGCAATTCCCTGAACATTTGCGGGCCGGATCCAGAAGGCCATGGGGCCCTTAGCTTGCTTACCCATGGGTAAAAGGATCTGAGATAAGCGTGTATGTGTATTGCTTTGTATAGAATTTCATTAGAGGTTTTTTAACATATTGAGCAATAAAATCCAAACTCTTTTATAGAAAGATAATGAAATGCAATACATAAAAGAAAATAATATAAAGAAAAGTATTCCAACCAAGCCCCTTTCATGTAAATTGTTTTTATTTTGGTGGTGGTAATAGTCAGATGCCCTTGTTCCTAAACAGCAAAGATGTCGTCTTGTACATAAACAATACTGAAAATGAAGATCAAACGCTTTGAAAGAATGGCTTTATAATATTCTTGTATATATTCATCTACACCAAAATTTACCTTTCAGAGGCTAATCTAAGCATTCACCATAGTGTTCTTGTTTACACAATGATAATATCACACAATTAATCAGTACTCTATTTGGAGTTTTGTTTGTTTATAATACTATTAGCATTGCATTGGATAGTTTGCAGAAAGCAGATTGACTCCTTAATGCATTAAATCCTTTGAAAAGGATATTTCAGACTAAATTGCTCTGGCTTCTTATTTGTCATTGTATCATCTGTGAGAACTAAAAATCAATCATCCATTGTGCTTTTTTCCTATTCAGGAGGGGATGGGGAGCTCATAGTCACAGTGCAAGGGAATTTCATGATGCTACAGAGAGAGAAAGCAACAATTATAAGCACCCTCTAGTACATTACTGAATAAAATATGGATAATATTTTTCACGTGTTTTCATATAAACTCTTAAGCCTGTAAAGAACACTTACGACTGGTGTTCCAGTTTGCCCCTGCAATCGTGGGTGCCTGGGGCCTTTGGTGCCATGCAGTGTGCATGGCCTTGGCATCAAAATTTGTGGGTGCCTGGCCCCTTCATGGATAATTTTGTGAGTGCTCAGGCACCCAGGGCCTCAGGGAGTTGGCACCTATGACTTAGGATGATATTCAATTGCAGCCAATTGCAGGAAGAGACTTACACAACAGCCATTCTAGGACTTTCTGAGCCCTTACATTCTAGCCTGATCACTAAGCTTATCCAGTAGAGTACTGTTAGTTGCCCCATGTATTACAAAGACAAGACTGGCCTCAACCAGAAATCAAGCATTTAGTGTTGCTATGGAACTTTTCCCCCATGCTGTGGAACTTTTTCCAGCAGAGATTCAGAGATTCAGAGCACCTCATGAAGACTTCTTTATGCCTATGCAGCTATGATTGGTGATCATTAAACTTGGGAGCAATCTTGTTGCACATCCACTTACATCAACACAAGTGATTTCTCGGAAACATATTTCCAGGAAGTATGTTTAAGGTTTTGTAGCTTTAATAAAGTTTATCTGCAATGAGCTATGGAGGCACTATTGCCACAAGCTGTGAGGAAACCCCTCTTTGCTACCACTGTTTTGTCGAAAATAATCCCACACTTTAGTGTTTGTTTTCTTTGCTTAAGATATAACCTTTTACTTGGCTCTCACTCGTTTACTGCTGCCACCATACATTTAAATACTAGGTCAATTATGTGCCTCTGTTTACCCAACAGTAACTGTGGGACAAAACAGCACAGTTTCTACTTTAAATGGTAAAACAAAGTAAATCATATTTTATTTCAAAAGAATTCTTATAAACATGGATACTATGAACTTAGTAACAGTTTCTTTCACTCAGAATAGTTTCAAAATAAGGTTTGTCTTTAACAATTTTGCTCTTGAGTGATTCAGTTCCTCCCCCTTTTCAAACCTACAGCAATTTCCCCTAAGCAACCCCTACCCAGTTAACATTAATCAGCTGGGCACTGAGGATTCCCTCTGGAGCCTCTCCAGGTTCTTTCAGGAGTTCTGAAGTATTTACCAGGATCCAACAACCTCAGATGCTCAGCAATCTCAGGGACCCTTGGCTTCAGAGCTGTCTTAAAGGTTGTCTCTTGGGACACATGTTCTTCCCCGCAGTAACCCTTAGCTGCAGCCAGCGATTTCAGCTCTTGGCTTCTCTCAGGAGTCCTTAGCCTCCTGGTCCCCTGCCTGACTTCAGCTTCTTCCTTCAGTTGAATCTCCTGTCCTCTTCTGTGCACACAGGCTCATTATCCACTGTGCTGTGAGAACTGCTCTTTATGCTGCATGATAACTATAGCAAAACTGTCCATGACATGTAGTGATGATGACTCTCCTGGGTCTAAGAAACAAGTTTGCTGGCAGGGCCAGCTCCAGGTTTGTGAGAGAGAGACTGCCACGGTGCCCTGCGGTGGGTCCTCAACTTGCTGTACAATCAGTTCAATAGTATTGCATATCTTCACACAGAGTGTGAGATTGTAAACTGGCTATTATTTTTGAAAATCCCATCATATTTTGTTCCATTCTAGCTGTTATAGCAAAGGAAGCATTAATACTTAATCAGATTTTATAAGCGGCAGAAAGGCTTGATAATTTTGCTTCCAACTATTCTAAATGGTAATCAGGTGTTAGATTTCTTGTCTCTGACCAGGAGGGACGAGCCATTGAGGCATAATTCCTCTCCCCTCCAAGCTTGTATGAGCCATGATTTTGCTCAGGTTGCACCTATAAATTATCATTTATATGGCAAAATTGCTACATAAGGAGCTTTACAACGTGTTTCCGAGCAATCCTCAAAATGATCATTTTATAGATGCAAAGGAAAAGACAATCTTTTTGACAAGACCACCCAATTTCTTTCATCAAACTGCAATTAGAACTCATCATAATTGTAGTAAGTGTACGGCATTTGATAGAACTTAGGGGTTTGTTTGTTTGTTTGTTTTTTAAAGTAGACCTCATAACTCCGTTTTTTAGGCACCATTACCTAGAGGCGGTTCCAGAATGCAGTCTAATCGAACTAATGTCCTTCCTATACCCTGTGGACTAATTGAATCAATGCAGTAAGGAATCAAGTATGCTTAAATAAAATGCCCAGTGAAGGATGCTGAGCAAGGAGAATGATGACCACTATTAACGTTTTGGTGAAGACTAAGAAAAGTAGTGACTAGAATAAATAACATGGGTAGTAAGGACAGAAAGTATTCAAAATATAATGGCTGTTAGCTTTTAATGGACAGAAGTAATTAGTTCAGGAAATGGTATATAATTCCTTTTTTATTTTGTGTCACCCAGTTCCTGTTCTTTCTGTGTATTGATTGCATTAGCTATTGGCCTTAGCAATACTAGATATAAATATAAATACAATAAATTAATTCAATTCCTCCTTCCCCATGGAGTACCCTGTCCCACTTTCCATGCTATTTTGGAATGTCCTTGACCTTGAGCAGATTTGGAGGGGCACAGGGAGCTGAAGCAGAAAGGAAGAATCAGCAAAATTTGCCTCTTTCCTCTTAACCTTACTGGAAGTCTCTGCTGGATCAAAGCTATTACATGAGTGGAGTGTCAGCACTGGATTCCAGCCCATTTTTTAAGTCTAGTGGACTTTTTGCATAACTTATCTGCTACATACAATATCACATACAACTGTGGTAGAATCATACAATTGGAAAGGACCCCAAGGGTCATCAAGTCAACGTCCTGCCATGCAGGAATCTCAACTAAAGCATCATGAACATGAAATCTATTACGGTCAGAGACCAGCTTGAGAAACACAAATGGAACTAAAGTCCCAATAGCAAAACAAACATTTAAAACAATACACAGCAATGGATTTTAAGTTTAAAAGTGCGATAGGCATATAAACACATAGAAACTTTAAAATAGACTACCTTAGAGAAATGACCCAAAGTTGCCCATGGATCCGGGTTTGGGAATTATATTAACAAACTAGATTGAATCGGGGAATGGTCTACGCCTACAGATCTGTGCGCAGAATCTGGCAACAATTCGGGTTATCTTGGGGTCTTTGCCTAACAGGAGAAGATTGAATTTTTGCTTTGCCGGGAGGTCAGCAAGCCTCACCAGCAGGGGGGTCAATGGTTTCTCTGTGTGCCTCATCGTAAAAGGGACATCTAAAAAATATGTGTTCAGGGCTTCCTATATCCCCCAAACGACAGGCGCAAATTCTCTGGTCATATGGGACTTTTTTAAAGGATCCTTCCAAAACCGGCGAGGGCAGAGCCAAGCTTCTGGCAAGTGTAAAAGCCCTTATTGCATTTTTGGATACAAGAAAAAAGAGAGATGCTGCAGGTACACCTATATATCTCTCGATTTCTAAAATTTTGTAGTCGGGGCACCTTGTCTCTCAGTGTCTATAATTCTTTTCCTAACCATTGCTAACTAAAGCATCAATGCGTCGCTCAGCCAGATACAAATCTACGTAACAGTTACCTTGTTCAACCCATGTTTTACCAGCTCACACAAATATCATGGGGGACTTTGTCAAAAGCCTTACTGAAATCAAGATACACTATGTCCACAACATTCCCCTGATCCACCAAGCTTGTAACTCCATAAGAAAGGGAGGGGGATTTAATTCATTTGCCATGTCTTGTTTTTGAGAAACTCATGCTGGGTCTTAGTAATTCCCATTGAGTCTTCAACAAGAGAGAATGCTAATTGAGGAAGAACAGCCGTATATTGTACCATTTCCAATGTAGTTCTATTTTTTTCAAGTAAATCTAACCACAGGGTAAAAATAAGTGAAATGAAATATAGTGGAATAAGTCCTTTACGAAATTCACCCTGCAGACACACAAATGAAGTTCAAAGGGAGTGGCCCATTGGGCATATTCACAGCCAGCTTTTAGCTGGGTGGGTTTTTTCTTTTTAACATATAAAGTTTTGTGGTTAATGTGAGTGTGCTACCACCAGGCTTATTTTCCTGCTGACTCCATATTTTACTGTAGACTGTTGTCTGAGTTTACTGAATTTTAAAACAGTTTTAATTATTGACTGTGGTCAGTTGGAAACAGCAAGCTTCACAGCTAAGGGGGACTTCATATAATTTCATCCCCATTTGTCTATCCATTCCCTACACATTCCCTGACTCATCCAGAAGGGTCCTCCAATTACCAGAGTTTTAAATGTTGACCGCACTGGTCACAGGAATAGGGCTTCTAACCAAGCTCATTACACATACATTTGTGGTGATCTACAGCTTTTAATGGTACTGAGCTTTTACCAGAGAACAAGGCAGTGATTCTGGTAAATCATGGTTTTCATAAACCGTTCTTTACCATTATAGCTGAACTGGGACACACACACTTTTCCTCCTGGGTATGTGGTTGAAGTTTTCTGTGCATAGAAATTCACTTGAGCAAGATCTCTTTGAAAAACAAGATCATATATTTTCTTTTATCAAAACATGGTTTACATGAATAAACATCATACTGTTTCGAGGATTATTGGTTGTGCATGAAGTCACCCATAACTTAGTCATTTATTTATTTTAAAACTGGTGTGATGTATTTATTTTTGTCCTGACAAATTAAAAAAGGGGGATTAAAAAGTTTTTCTTTTGTTTTTGCTATTGTTTTCAGTTTAAGATGAAAAGGCTTTTTATATTTCTAGAGAACATAGCAAAACTGTAACATAACTTTTAACATGTGGACTGTATAAAGTAATATACTCCAGAATACAGATGGTTAACCCTACTACACTGGGAACACATTATTGATGAAATTCTTTAGGCTCTGGTACCGGTGGGAGCTATTTGAAACCTGCAGCTGAGAATACTGAACAGCAGTGATGCAGATGAGCTCTATGAGTTCTTCCCCTTTTACCAAATGTTTTGCCAGCCAATCAAGTAGTTTTTGTTTTTGTTTAATTAAGTGTTCTGACAATATGAATTGATACTATATCATGTCTTATTTGCACATATGTCTGGAAGTCAAAGGGGTGCTGAAAATACCTAGAAGGGGCTTCAGCATTTTGCTGCCTATCAAAATAGTAGAATTGCTACCTAAATATTGCCAGAAGCAAGCTTAGGGGTTCCACTGCAGGTGAGCTATCTGAGGAGTTGCATGGGGATAGTCTCCTTCGCCCTCCCCAACATCACTTTTGCTGTTCCCATAGTTCGCTATGCATTGGGGGCTATATTTCTGCAGCAGAAAGTCCACTCTACTCATGGGATATCACATTTCTAAATTGCATGTGGAGTCAACATGATTAGGAAAGGCTTCCCACTGCAGACATACAGAGAGGCCTGGGGGAGCAATGATGTTGACACAGTGCAGGGGACAAGACCAGGGAGCACATCTGCCCTTCCCCTCTTCTCATGTAAGGAGGTATGCCTGAAGAGAATTTAAGACTACAGTGGTACCTCCGGTTATGGATGGGATCAATTCCGGAGGCCTGGCTACATCCCAAAAACTTCGTAACTGGAGGCGCCCTTCTGCTCACACATGCAGCGCGATTGAGCACTTCTGCACATGCGTGTGTGGGTATACTTCCTGGTTTGCAGCATTCGCAACCTGAAGTTTACATATCCAGAGGGATACGTAAGCAGAAGTATGACTGTACCAAAATTCCTCAGGTCAGGTGGGTGAGATGAGGGCATGTTCCTAGATGCCCAGCGTTGCTGTTTTCTGAACAGCACAGTATTGATGGTAATATAGTTTTCTGCTGTTTTAATCCTTGTTTCAAAGTTCATGGCAAATTGATTTTTGTAAGACAAGTATTCTACACCCACCCCTTACTCGAGATACCTCTAGAAACAAAATTGACAGAATAAATGTTTCCTCTTATAACCAAGCAAACAGCAAGAACTCAGGAGGGATACATCAGGTTGTGTCATAAAGTTGACATATCTTGTCACTTCTCCAGTGCTCCCGAGAAATGATTGCTCTCTCACTTTGCACCTGTGGTTTGGGTTTTTGGCTTTTGATAGTCACTGTATAGATCATTTATCTACTTGCCTGGTATTTTCTTGAAGGCTTCCAAGAAACATACATTTTATTCCTGTGCCCCAGGAAGCAATAGTACTTTATGCAATTATATTATTTCACTTGTCTTGCTTTGATTGCATATGTGTATGTTGTTGTTGTTTTATCTGAGTGGCATGATGGTTTGAGCCATCTGGACTGTTTTACTACAATATTCCTTGAATAGTTCACTGCTGCTTATTTAGCTTTCACTGTAATTTTGAGTTAATAGCTAGGGGTTCAAGGTTTTGTATGGAAGTGCTACTATTAATAATATTTTGTTTGCACCCTTGAGATTCCATATCTCATCCTCCCTTTATGGGTAGTAACAGAGCCAGTGTGGTGTAGTAGTTAAGAGTGGTAGACTCGTAATCTGGTGAACCGGGTTCGCGTCTCCGCTCCTCCACATGCAGCTGCTGGGTGACCTTGGGCCAGTCACACTTCTCTGAAGTCTCTCAGCCCCACTCACCTCACAGAGTGTTTGTTGTGGGGGAGGAAGGGAAAGGAGATTGTGAGACGCTTTGAGACTCCTTCAGGTAGTGATAAAGCAGGATATCAAATCCAAACTACTACTACTACTACTACTACTACTACTACTACTACTATTCTTCTTCTTCTTCTTCTTCTTCTTCTTCTTCTTCTTCTTCTTCTTCTTCTTCTTCTTCTTTTCCTTCTTCAAGACAATGGATATGAGCTTGAGATCTAATCTATATCCCCAGAAACAAGGCCCCAGAATCAACACATTTATCATTTCAGTATATGTTGAGAACCTTTCTATTCACCTTGGTGTTTTCTGACATGTGAGGCTAGACATTATGGCTTTAACAATTTTTTGGTTATTCATTATTTTTAAACATTTATTGGTTTTTAATTGTACTGTATATTTGCATATTTTATTGTTTTACATTTTATCATTGTACACCATCTGGAAATGTGAGCATGGTGAGCAGCATATAAATATTTTAAAATATTACACAAATGGGAGAATGAGGTAAAAGAACGAGATGGTAGTGTTTTGGTGTGTACTACTTGCAGATGCACTCCCAGTGATACACCCCACACACACCTCCAGGGAGCAAGGCCTGAGTAAAGAAGGTGAACAAACTGGGCAGGACAACATTCTTTGATTTTAAAAATTGGCCATAACTTCATTGATTTCAGATGTAGGTTGGATTTGACTTAAGCATTGGGTGTATATCAGGGGTCAGCAACCTGCAGCCTGTGGGCCACAAGCGTCCCACGGGAGTTGTTTAAACAGCCCACGAGTCACCCTCAAACTGAGCTGCCCGGTCGGCGAGTCCCTGAGCACTGCCCTAAACCGGTGCAGCACAGAGCGGGGACTCACTTCTGTGGCACTGAAAATCACATCTGCGCATGGGCAGACACCAGAAATTGTGTCTGCACAGACGCAATCCGGCCCACAGAGCGATCTCCGCTTGAGTGAACCGGCCCAGGCGAGGTAAACCCCTGGTGAATATCCTTCAAAGTCTTCCCCCCCCCCCGGTGGAGGGCTGTTGCATGACAGGGTCAAGCCCAGGATTAACAGGTCCTTTGCAAACCACAAGTCTACATGGATAACCCTCCCAACCACTGAAGGAAGCTCTATATGGCCCATCTGCCACACAGCTTTTGGACAGAGACTTCCTACTAGACCCCTGTTATCACACATTTCTGCACCATGAACCCCGAAATCAGACACAGACAGCTTTTATCAGGTCCCAAGCCCCACCCATTTGACCCTGCCGAATTGGCCAAGATTCAAATAAACGGGGGGGGGGGGAATATCTGCCACTCCTCAGTGGGCAGCCTAAGAGTTCCCCAACAGCCAACTGCCTAACCCAGGTGTTGCTCCCAAGGGGTAGGTGTTTAGAGTGATGGGCTGCAACAGCTGCTCACCCCGTGACCATTCTCACTGTAGGTAGCAGATACATTAAGCCCTCCTTGAGGACAGTGTTGGACATGGTACCGGGGCTGCAGGGAATAAGGGGATTGGCAAAAGTTTCATCTCTCCCCTCCCCCACCAGCCAGCTTCTCCACCAGTGTGCATCCACCCTACTAGTGCTTCAATCCTGCCCCTCTCTGTCCCTGGTAGGCAACAGGGATATTGGCAAGCAAAGGCCAAGTGGCTGCTGCTGCCCCACGCTGCCATTTGCAGGGGTCCTCCACTGGATCAAATGCCTTCCATAGATGGAAGGATACAGGAACCCAACAGAGATAATGAACAAGAAAGAGAAAAGATCAGGGAGTGTTTTCCTATTTGCCAACATCGAGAAGCACACACTGGTGCAGTTTTATTCAGTGAGCCATAATTGTAATCTGTTTTTAGCTACTGTGTTATTTAATTTTTTTGTAGAAAGTCTACTTGAAAATTAGCTGGGAGATGCAATGATCTAGTTAGTAAACAATCATCCTTATCAGTTATTTATTTATTTTTAATTAAGAAGCAATGTCAGTTGAAGATAGCATCACAAAAGTATCAGCTCTTCCTTGTTTCAGAAATTCTAATGTTTGCGGCTGCTGGAGGCTTGTCGCTTAAGTAATTTGCATTAACCATGTCTAGGAATGAGGGCATTCTGCCCAGCAGCATCTGCTGCCCCTACAAGAATTAAGGTGATAAAGAGAAAACCAGGAAATTACCATTAACTTCAGAGGAACCCTGACTCATTCAACAGACATGCAAAACCTGAGACAGACATGCATCAAAAGGAAGCCCATAACAAGGGTGTGGTGGGGAACCTAAGTAATACCATAGTTCCAAAAAGGCTTAGTTATTTACAGAAAGGGGGGGAGAGTTTAGAGAGCTGATTATATATTATAAAGGGGAAAGGCCTTTCACTTCCCCTGGCCTGGCCCTCACATCCTGTCCACCAGTAAGTGTGGATGGCCTGGCAATATGTACCTCACTCTTCTACAAAAAATATCCCGCCTAGAAATGTGACTGCTTCACCTAACAGAGAAGGCTGGCTACAGGGCTGATCAGATACTTGAATTCTCCTGGAAACAAGTCAAGGGACTCATTCAGAAAAGTAGTAGTACTTACTTGTTATCCATATACAATACAATTGTTCCAAACTGGAACAATTTCCATTACCCATTTATCAACATTGCATTGTTAAAATAAAAGGGTTGTGTACCACCCCAAATCTCAAAACTGTTCCAAGCGCTCACCCAGGGTTGTATTTCTGTTGGGAAATCAAGACACAACAGAGACCAGTGTCTTTAAGAAATATGGTTTATTGTACACATATTTTAGACCTAGGTCTACTTTGAAAAGAGTTCAGAGCAGTACATCTCCAGAGGGGCTTGTTCCTCCCAGCAGTACAGCACTGTAGTCCAGGCATCATTTCTGTGCTTCTATCCCAGTCTGCCAAGATGGCCTCTAAATTTCAAAAGGACACATTATTTACCTTGTGAAATCACACTTCCTGTAATCTCCCCCTCCCGGCTCTATTTACCCAAAGCTCTGGCAGTGGGTCATTGACCGGCCATTGTCCAGCTACTATTCCCTGATGGACCTTCTCTCCAAGCGATTTCCTGGTTTAGCCTGCCTTTTCAATCTAACATCTGACATCTTCCCTTCAATATTGTAAATATTATCTAAATTCTACCATTTATTGATTTCTAACATTCCCCAAATCTATCAGTTATGGGTGTCCTTACACTTCCAAACTCTGTTACCCCAGATATTTAAAAAAATACATTCGTGTTAGACAGTGCCAGAAAAAAAGAGGTGCCAGAACTCGCCATGAACACCTCCCTTGTTCTCTTATAATGGCAATGGCATCTGAAAGGTGCCAGAACTGAGTCCTGGTGAGTTCCTCCTGTCTCTTCATTCTCATTAGCACTTGTATGCTGGAAGAAGGCAGTCGAACAGGGAACACCAGCAAGGAGGAAGAGTGAGACCAGGAGTCTCCGGGGTTGGTAGTGAGGCACCAGCAGGACTGTGGCTTGGAACATTACTGCCAATTCTGGCAGGAGTCCATTCTCTCCTCACAGTTCAGTCTGGAATCTGCAGCTTGTTGTCATCGGTCCGTTCTAACAGCATGCCATGCTCCCACCACATTTTTGCTGCATATTTAGACTGTGATTAGAGGTGGAGAACACATGTTTTAAATAAATGAATACTGTAAATTTCTATTTATTAATTTCTGGCGATAACATTCTGATGTTTTATTGTGCTTAATCACTTTTAGGTATTTTTAAATGGTTTGGAAATGTTTTAAATAAGCTTTTATTTTTAGTTGTATTGCTATTGCTGAAGTGTTGTGATTAGCATTATTTCAACATTTTCTTTGAACTTCAATACGAGATGACATTTTCTCTGTGTTTCTCTTTTTGCCTGTTTCAGGTCTCAGGGTGGAGAATTTGGAACTGAACCAAAATCTACACACTCAGGGTAAGACTGATAATTCCTGTTACCTTTTTGCTGCAAAGTGCTTAATAATCTAAGAAATTAAATTCTAGTGAGAAGGTGCTCTACTCAAAGATGGATAACAGGCATGTTTTTGCTATTTGAAGTTATTTTGAGACAGCAGAAAGCAACGTGGCATATATGTGGGCAGTGTTTCTGCAGTTTCAGCTTTAAGAAGCCAATAAGATGGTCCTTGTTTCTATCTAGAATTGGTTGAACAAATCAGTGCTTTTTGACAGACATCTGTTACCATGTTTGAGCTTCAGGTAGGTAGCCGTGTTGGTCTGACTCAGTCAAAATAAATAAATAAAAATTGTCCAGTAGCACCTTAGAGACCAACTAAATATGTTCTGGGTATAAGCTTTTGTGTGCATGCACACTTCTTCATGTTTCAGCTGTTATTGTAGATCCTGTATTTTTGCACTGGCCATGATCCAGAGAAACATAGGACAAACTTTTTATAGTGAGCCAAAATTTAATGTCCATGGTTAAGTCTTTCTTTGAAGTTTAGGTTAAACTCTTGTTTGTAGTCCTATGGTTTGGGAAAGGGTGTGATTTCAAAGTAGATTTTGAAACATGCCTGAGATACAGTTGCTTTTTAAAATGGGAGATGTTCTGCTGAAATAAATTTCAGTTATAAACAGAAAAAAAGATTCATGGTAAGAGATTCCATGATGGAAAGGAATAAAGCCTACCAGAAGTAGAAAGTAAAATGTGCTTTATCACCTGTCAAGCATTATCAAAATGGGTTTCAGCAACCAAACTTTAATACCATAGCTCCAGGAAGTAAAAATGGATGGTTTTTCACTGAAAATAAAAATTAGGGGTATGTTAGGGCTTGGAACTGTTTTATATCCTATGCATTCCAATAAACAGAGGGGGGGGGACCTCTCAAAAAACCCCACAGCTCGAAACCTATTGAGAATAGGGATTTTCAGATGATCCTGTACTGCATTTTTACATGGAAGTAAGTTTGTTTAACAGAATTTACTCACAATAAGTAGCAGTCTGCTGTGATTTAACAGCCAACAAAGTAACTGTGAAAGTTGAACTGATAACCTTAACACTGTTTCCAGAATGCTCTGCGTTTAAGACTGTTTTATAGGATTATGGATAATAAACTCAAGTGCTTGTTTACACAGAGATGCTCTAGTTAGCATTCCACTGAGATAAAGCTTATAAGGTAACATCATTTGTATTACACAAATTAGCTGTCATGCACAGAACATTTGGGCAGACAACAAAAGCCCCAAAGAGCAGAAAACCCAAGCCCAGGAGAACTAGCTTGTCAGCTTTGTTTTGTGGTTTTGTTGATTGTGTGAAAACAGCAGTATCAAATGTATTCCAGGAAAAGTGATATGCCTCACTACCCCCTTCCACTGTAAAAATACAACCTCAACTGTTTAAAACCAAGTATATGGTTCCATTCACGAAATGCCTCTGAAGGGGGTTGCATAAATGAAGGTTTTTCCTAAACAACATCTGGGGGGGGGCAAAGGTTTGCTGTACCCAGTTGTCCCTGAATGTACAAAACTTGCTTTCTTTTAAAATGTATTTTTACATATTATGATGGGGAATATTATTGTTGGGTTATTCAAGAATCAGGAACTTCCTCTGCATTCCCATCATTCTTGGTCTGCTCCTTGACCAGTAACATTTGATTAACAACCTTGAGATGAAACCATATTTTTGTTAACCATTCTGATATTGTTGCATGCCACCCCAATCTCTGAGTAGTGCGAGATTCCAGGCGTTCCAGGCCCTTACCCAGGGTTCATGTTTCCTTTTAGAATGAGGCATGGTGGAGACTGTGATTTATTTACACATGCATGCAACCTGAGCATACGATGAAGAGGTTCACAGCATTATCACCCCAAAGGGGTCTTGTTTCTCCCATAGCAGCAACCTTGATTCAAACAGAAATCAAACATTGCTCTACAGCATTGCTCTTCCCTCCCTCTCCAGCTTGCTGATTTCCTTCTAGATCACATCACTGCCATATCCTCCAACTATCCCTATTTTAATGGGACATTCCCAGAATAACAGAAGTCATCCCAGCTTCATCCCAGAATGTCCTGGGGTTGAGCTGGTGCTTGCAGCCAGCACTGATGCTTGCAGTGGTGTCATGCTCTCGCAAGGGCGCAGCACCAAAAGATGCATTTGTTTTGGTATTGTGCTCCCATACAAGCCAACTGACTCGTGCGGCAACAAAAGACACACTCTCATGTCCCAATTTTCATCAGGGGAATGTTGGAGGATATCCCCTGCTACCTCTGCTCCAAACTCTGTGTGCATGCACACTTCTTCAGATACACTGAAACAGAAGTCACCAGGCCCTTCTCTATAGTGAGAGGGTGGGGAGGGATATTACTCAGAAGGGTGGTGGGAATGGGTGATTGGCTGATAGGTGTGGTAAACCTGTTGATGACTGTTAACAACTGCAATTGGTCTTACAGGAAAAAGCAAGGGGTGAGATGGCTAAAAATAGCTTTATCATGTATAATGAGATAAGAATCCAATGTTTCTATTCAGACCAGGTCTCTCCATGGTTTTAAGTTTGGTAATAAGTTGCAATTCAGCAACTTCTCTTTCCAGTCTATTTCTGAAATTCTTTTGTAATAAGACAGCTACTTTGAGATCTTGTATAGAATGTCCTGGGAGATTGAAGTGTTCTCCGACTGGTTTCTCTGTCTTGTGATTCCTGATATCAGATTTATGTCCATTTATCCTTTGACTATAACCCCGCCAGGAGGCTAGCCTTGCTATTCCAAGAATTAGAACACTCTGTCACAAGAGACTAGGGCCCTGCGGGACTTGACATCTTTCGGCAGGGCCTGCAAGACAGAGCTGTTCCACCAGGCCTTTGGCCAGGGCACAGCCTGACTCCCTCCTTTGGCAATCTTCACAGAACTCTAGCCCAATGGTTGCCATCAATTTGATTTGAATTAATTTTATAAAGAAATGATTTTAGAATGTTGTATTATTTTATTGTTGTTAGCCGCCCTGAGCCCGGCTTCGGCTGGGGAGGGTGGGATATATTATTATTATTATTATTATTATTATTATTATTATTATTATTATTATTATTAATTGAAGCCTTGATAAATTTCATACTTCCTGGATCCAGGTATTAGAGGGGTCTGGCATGCAGCTTATTTCACCCTTCCCCCCCCAAAAAAACCCCACCATATAACAGGGATAAGGAACTATGTGGCTATCTGGATGGTGCCATCATTCCTGACCATTGGCCATACTTACTGGGGCTGATGGAACTTACTGACTAGCTTACTCAATTTCAGATTGCTGGCTTATGGGAGCCCTTGAGCATTTGCACTACTTTGGCAATGAAAGGGAACAAGCTGATGAACAAGCAAGTTGTTCCGTTTTGATTATGGAATTGTGAAATGTAAGGATACTTGGAAACGAAACGGAAATGGGAGTGTTTCCTATGAAAGCTAGCCATGGGATGCTGTGCAGTTTTGAGTGAAAATCACCTGTGCATATATCTCCTAGGAAATCCCACGGAAACTTTAGAAGGTGCACTTGTTTTCTGTAGTTACTAATGACTCGAAACTGATTTAGTGCCATAGGGTTCCTCATCCCAGTCATGAAGATCTGCTTTCAAATGTAGGTGATGAAAAGGAAATCCTGCTTTTTTAAAACCAGAAGTACATGGCCTTCTGCAGTTTCATTATTTCAGTGCTCAGAGTTCTCTCTTTATAATAAAATGGTACATAGAATGACTGCATTAGGTTAATCCATAGATTATAGGATAGGGCTGAAATGAAAAGGTTTTGAAACTTTAATTTTATGTAGTCTAGGAAGGAAAAAGATGTTTAAATGGAACAAATCTAATTGAATTATATAAACTTTAAAGGGAAGTACTTGATAATGTCAGAAAGATTAGCTTCTTCTAGCACGGCATAAATGATGAGTCTATGAAGCAAAAGACAGTCTCAGAAATTTGAATTCAAATAGGCAAGGAGGAGTTCTTTGTGTAACCTGGCAAAAATGCAGGAAAGTCTTGCAGGCACCATTACTCAAGCAAGTCTAGACTATACAGCAAAAGACAAAACAATACACTGTATAGTTAGTATAGTATAGACCAGGAAATGCTTAGGAATCTTCCAGACCTACCAGTGGTGATTTGTATTTTAATTTATTTTGAAAAAAATAAGCCTAATCAGTTGCATTAGAATTAGTGGTGAGAACAGAAATATCTGTTACAGTTTTATAGGTTTGTAATGAAGGCTTTTTGTGTTGCATACATTCAAGTATTGACTAAACTTTTTTGGTTTTATTTATTTATTTTGGCCTACTGATGTGTTTGGTAGGTCATAAGTAAATCACACTGAATTCAGTGCGACAAACTTCCAAGTAAATCTGCATAGCCCTGCACTATCCAACTACGTAGTAGAAATCCAATGAATTTTGTTCTTTATGCTTAATAAGGTGTTACATGCTACGAAGATGTAGATCAGTGTATCAGCAGTTTAAGCCAGAAATTCTGGTCTGTTAGCTCTAAGGTTTCCTAATACCATATATAATACCATTTTTTTGATGTTGTCTCATTCTATAGCTTCCCCCCAAAAAACTTGATACCTTATCAAGCTGGCTGGCATATCCTGATATACTATACTACAGTTATACCTTGGTTGTCAAACGCCTTGGTACTCAGACGTTTTGGCTCCCGAATGCCGCAAACCCAGAAGTAAGTGTTCCTGTTTGCGAACATTTTTTTGGAAGCCAAACGTCCATTTCAGCTGTCGGCATTGTTTCCGGGGCCAAACAGCCAATCAGAAGCCATGCCTTGGTTTGTGAACGTTTTGGAAGTTGAACAGACTTCTGGAACGGATTCCAATTGACAACCAAGGTATGACTGTATATTATAATATAACACACTTGGTATGATGTATATTTAAGTCTGTCTTCTAATTAAGTTTTCGCAGCCCCAGATGTTTTTTTTCTTTATCCTATGCCAAATAAATACCATAACTGAATATATTTCACTGAATAGTTCATTGAATCTAGAGTATTAAAAGGTAGGGAGTAGTTGCTGTCCAAATTATCCAATTATACTGAGTTTTATTTAAAAACAACAACAGCCAACAGTGACAGAATGACTCTACACATTATATACTACAGTTACCCTTTGTATAACCACTGGCTTAAGATTTAATGCAAAATCATTAAATCACTGCTTAGGTAATAGTGACAAATTTTCTAAAATGATACAAGATGTAGGAAAAGCATTAATATTACAAGTCCATTCTTCTACATTTCAATCTGTTCTTTGTTCCCACTCTAAGAAATGCAGTTTGGAAGAAGGTGGAATGAGTGGGAAGGCAGCACTGGAATAAGCTCATTGTTAGTGATAGGGGTGGTCACCTCTTTGGTTCTGCCAGTCCGTCACAAGCTGTGCAATGCATCATTTTCTCCCCCTTCTGTACGTTGCACCTCCCACTCATAACCGCAAGGCTTGGGGTGATGAGAGGATATTGAGCACTTCTGGGACGTCACTGCTAGCAGGGGTGGGTGGGTTGTTAGTAAAAAGACTGGCTCTGCTTTGCTGCCTAATTTTCACAAGAGATAATGATCTGGTGTAGAAAGAATCACCCAGAAGCAGCTGTAACAATTGGAGTTGGGGGCAAAACGTCACCTTATTATGAAGTGAAGTGTATCTGAATCAAGTTTCGAGTAGCAGTGGGTTTTGTCAACACAACCCCCATTCAAAACCTGTCCTGTGGATTTGAGTAGTTCTGTACTCATTGCGACGGTTGATTACCTAGTCCTTACCCATCCCCTGATAAACAACCATTCTCACTAAACTGCAAAATGAAGTAATTACTTTAAGCATCTTAGGACTATTCCGAAAAAATCCCAAAAGGTTTCAAGGTAGAAAATATCAGCTGGAAAAACTGGACTCTCATAGTGGGGGGGGGGGAAAGTACCATGAGAACTGTACTTAGGCCCATTTATTTCAATAGGTCTACTGAGTATGACTAATAATAATAATAATTAATAAATTATAAAATTAATTCAAATCAAATTGATGGCACCCATTGGGCTAGAGTTCTGTGAAGATTGCCAAAGAAGGGAGTCAGGCTGTGCCCTGGCCAAAGGCTTGGTGGAACAGCTCTGTCTTGCAGGCCCTGCGGAAGGATGTCAAGTCCCGCAGGGCCCTAGTCTCTTGTGGCAGAGCATTCCACCAGATCGGAGCCACAGCCGAAAAAGCCCTGGCTCTGGTTGAGGCCAGCCTAACCTCTCTGTGGCCTGGGACCTCCAAGATGTTTTTGTTTGAAGATCGTAATGCTGGATATCATCCCATATCTATTGGGTCTGTCCCATTTTATGGAGCAGAATATAATCTTTCTCCATCCTCCATGTGAGCCCTTTAGATATCTGAAGATGTCAAGCTGGGTCTTCTTTTCCCCTCCCCTTTTTTGAAGATGGGGACAGCATTTGCCCACCTCCAATCCGCAGGGACCTACCAACTCAGCTATCCCAGACACCTTTTCTTCAAGAAGAGGAATAAAGAGACTAAGGATTCTCATGCAGACTAAGGAAGGGAAAAGGGACTGCCACACCCACGCACAATTCAGTGTTTCTTTCCACATATCCACAGTAATCCTTTGTTAAAGATATTAGTTCACTACTGTTATTTTTAAGATGAATGTGTCCCATTTGTCACAGTGTTGTTGTTGTTTTTGGTCTCAAGAGGCATCTGCAGTATATGAGATTGTGAAGTCTTATGTCTCATCATCTCTATTGAATGAAAACTTTTGTGCTTAGATAAGAATTATTTTTATCATGGCAGGGCTCTGCTTGCTTATGTGTGTGTGTTTTAATCTATAAAACAATAAAAAGGACGGTTAAAAAAAACATAGGCTAAATGAGAGAGAGAAATAACCTAGAATTCCCAGATTCCCAGAGGACTCATTGTAATAACTGAGCACAAAAGAACACCCTTTGCTGTAGTTTTAATTTATATTTTAAATGTAGTAAAGCTTTGGAAATAGATTGGTGTTAGGCATTTCTTATTAATGTGAGATTATAATTTCTGGCATAATAGTGAGTAAAATTTTACTTGCAGTAAGCCCACAATTTAAGCAGAGGTTACATTCCAGCGATCACACCTAAAGCCAAAATTGTGTATAGTCAAAAGTTCATTGGGTCAATGGTGGGCAGGATTGCCAAAGTCAGTTTTCCCAGAACCCTGCCCATTTTTTGCCCCTTTTTAATTATTTAGCCATTATTTTGCATTGCATTTCCCACACTTTTTATTTTTATTTTTCTCCTCTGCAACTATGTGGGGACACGCGTGCGCACACACACACACACACACACACACAAAAGCAATGCAAACTTAGAACAATTTTACATGTTCCTGAGCATGTAGGCACTGATAAAACATTGCCCTCTCTGAACCTTAATAAATAAGTGTTTGAGGAGCACACCATACAGTGAACCTTTCTGATCAGTTCCCACTTGAATATTTTACCAAGTTCATTCTCACCAAGACCAGCTGTTTCCCAACCGCGATCCACCTCTACCCCACTACTGGAGTTCCACTCTCCTCTATGGTAGGAGAAAGTGCGTAGATGAACTGTGGAATTTGCTGTCACAAGGTGATGTTGTGGCCACAACTTGGTTAGCTTTCAAGGGGAATTAGGCAAAGTCACGGGAGGACAAAGCTGGGTATAGTCGTCATTATGGCTTTATTTTATCTCTGGTATCTGCCTCTACTGTAATTAATAGTTGCTGGGAAACACGAGTAAGTGCAATAATGTTCATTTCCTGATAATAGGTGTCCCACAAAAATATTAGTGGTCATTGTGATAGCAGAATGCTGGCCTAGATAAGCCTTTGATATGATGCAATTGGACTTTTCTTATGTTCTTGGATCACTCATCCTTCATCCAAACAGACCTGCCAGCCAGGCACTAAGAGAAATTCCTTTCTTCATTAGGGAGAGAATATGCCACCAAGACCTATTTTAGACTCCGATGGCATTGTACTTCAGCTAATCTCTCTTCTCTTTGGCAACACAACTTATTTTCACACACATACACCCTGCCCATTCTTGGTTCTTATTCCAAATCAAGGGAGATCAGGGGCCCAGTTTGGCCCTAATGATTCTACCAAGGCATCTCTTATTCCCTCCCCCCCAGGCAACTTACTCAATGATTAGCTATGTTAGACTGAGGAACCACTGAAGAGGGTGACCAATTTTTGCTAGGGAGGGTTTGGGTTTGAGGATGAGGAGGCATATATATGGGGGGGGTTGTTTTTGTTTTAGAAAATTGCAGAAGTAAGGAATAAAATCAGCATGGAGTTTGCTCGGTCAAATGGTGAAACATAACCTTTAAATATGACAGGTAAAAATATTACCTTGAAGATAATATCTTTGATAGTCTTCCTACCCCATTCAACCTTGCCTGAAATATTATGCATCTACTTTTCTAGGTTTACTACAATACTAATGAAATGTATTAGCATCACAGCTGGGATCAAAGAGCTCTTTTGGGGAAAACCTTGTGGCTCCAAGTTTGCAATTTGCTTTCTGTTCTGCACCAAGTTTCAATCATCAGAAGCTTTATTTTCTGCTGCTTTAAATCAAGAAAAGTTAAAGCAATAAATATGCTTCATAAAAAATGGGATCTTTCTTATTTCAATATTTGTAGGTGGGCTTTGGTTCTAAAACAATGGTGTGATACAGCACTTCTTCATGCATAAACACAGCAGTGTAGGAAGCATTCTTCCATGGTTTCATTTCACTCCGTCAAAAAGTATTTTGAACTTGGGAGAGCCACCTGGGCTGAGTCAATCATGAGCATCTTCCCAGCTGTTATGAGTTTGTGGTTGCCAGACATCCTCTAAATTCCTGGACCTAGTAACTGTTAGAATTTAATCAAGTTTTCTGAACCACTGGATCCAGCAAGGGTTAGAATACAAGTCAGGCTAGCTTCCTCATGAGGCTATTAAGAGAACAAAGGAATGGTGATGAGCCATTAAGAAAGCAATGGAGAGGGGGTTCTGTGCCAGAGGGCAAATTGGTGGGGCCCCTCCTCCAGATCTTAGTGAGTTAGAAGGACAACAGCCAGAGTTGTCACCAATTGTGTCAGTCCATTAGCGGCAGATGTTGAGAGGCCAGCTGGTGAACTGAGCAAAGGGACATCTCTGTTCAATTGAACCACCCCACAGATAGCCTGGCACAAGACGTGTTGGGATTGCTCTGTAAGGCTGCAATTGTAATGACGCTTTCGTAGGAACAAGCCCCATTGAATTCAATAGAATTTTCCTCTCACTAGACATGCTTAGAATTGCCCTGGAGGGAGATTAGGGCATTATTTTTATCAAAGCCTTAAAAATGGCACTATAAATCTGTTTACAACCTTTTTTTCACCCTTACATACAGTTTACAAATAGCAGTTGAATTGCTGGACAAAGCTCTGATTGGCCTAAGGTGCTTTATCACCCACTTAAAAAAGAAAGAAAAAGGTTTCTTTACAAAAATTCCACGACTACAAAATATTCATTAAATCATACTTTAATCACATAATAAGTTACATATTGTTAAGCAAATATTATCAAAATATATCAAGGTGCTTTCTAAATTCAGACAAAACTCAAACTTTTATATTTGATTAGCAAAAGCTTTCCATTTCCAAATTTGGGGGTGTTTTTATATCCTTTCTAACATTTGGCAGCATTGCCATTTTAATACTTTCTAAGTTCCACTGACTAGCAGGCTGATCATTTGGTGACATATTAGCACCCCCCCCCCCCGATACCCTTTAAAATTATTACCTGATGATAGTCAAGCTTTTTTAAACATGCAGAAATAATTAGTAATGGGCATTTCTAATGGCAGTCACCACCAATAGATTATTAACAATTGTTCTCAGGCTGATTTCATGACATGCCTTTGACCTTCCTGAACAATTCACAGCAATCCCTCTAACAATCTTTCTCGTTCTTGTCAACTTTCAGAAAAAGGAAGGAATTCTACTAAGCAATTACTTTATATTCAAAGGCCATGTCAATATCTGCTTATCATAAGCCTAGAGTGACTCACATTTACAAAGGATGTAGAATAGAAAATGGAAATTAAATGCTAAAGTTAAATTATTACTTTCATCAAAATTCCATTGTTCTTATTAAATACCTGAAATATAAATGATTTAAAATGCACCTGAGCTGAAACCTTTCTGTTTACTTATTCAAAGGCTTTGGTAACTTTGCTGAGAAGGGCACATTTGGATTGCTTCTCAAGACCATGAGGGTATTTGCAAAGGATAGTTCATGATGGCTCTCTCCTCAGAACAAGGGTAATGAGGACAATGTGTGCCCTTGGTGAGCTCTCTCATCCTTTCTCCTTGCATGGGAATCCAGTTTCACAGCAGAGAAGAGCAGGTTTGTGGTGCATTAAACAAACAAACAAAAGTTAAAGAACTCCTGGATGGTTTGTTGTTGTTTAGTCGTGTCCGACTCTTCGTGACCCCATGGACCAGAGTACGCAAGGCACTTCTGTCTTCCACTGCCTCCCGCAGTTTGGTGAAACTCATGCTGGTAGCTTCGAGAACACTATCCAACCATCTCGTCCTCTGCCATCCCCTTCTCCTTGTGCCCTCAATCTTTCCCAACATCAGGGTCTTTTCCAGGGAGTCTTCTCTTCTCATGAGGTGCCCAAAGTATTGGAGCCTCAGCTTCACGATTTGTCCTTCCAGTGAGCACTCAGGGCTGATTTCCTTAAGGATGGATAGGTTTGATCTTCTTGCAGTCCATGGGACTCTCAAGAGTCTCCTCCAGCACCATAATTCAAAAGCATCAATTATTCAGCAATCAGCCTTCTTTATGGCCCAGGTCTCACTGGACCAGAGAAGAGCAGGTTTGTGGTGCAATAAACAAAAAAAAAGTTAAAGAACCCCTGGATGGTTATGTCCAGTCAAAGGCGACTATGGGGTTGCGGCACTCATTTCACTTTCAGGCTGAGGGAGCCAGTGATTGTCCACAGACAGCTTTCTGGGTCATGTGGCCAGCAGCATTAAGCCGCTTCTGATGCAACAGAACACAGTGACAGAAACACACAGAAATGCCATTTACCTTTCCACTGCAGTGGTACCTATTTATCTACTTGTGCTGGTGTGCTTTTGAATTGCTAGATTGGCAGGAGCTGGGACAGAGCAACGGGAACTCACCCCATCATGGGGATTTGAACTGCCAACCTTCTGATCGGCAAGCCCAAGAGACTTAATGGTTTAGACTTTTTGCAATGAGGGAATTGCCAGAAGGCCCTCAGAGCTGGATCTCAATGTCCTGGCTGAACAATTGGGGTGGAGATGCTCCCTCAGGTCTACAGGGCCAAGGCTATTAAGGGCTTTAAACAGGGGTCAGCAAACTTTTTTTAGCATCGGGCCGGTTCACTGTCCCTCATACCTTGGGGGGGGGGATGGAGTATATATATATATTTTAAAAATATGAACAAATTCCTATGCCCCACAAATAACCCAGAAATGCATTTTAAATAAAAGCACACATTCTACTCATGTAAAAATACAGATTCCCAGACTTTCCACAGGCCAGATTTAGAAGGCGATTGGGCTGGATCCAGCCCCCGGGCCTTAGTTTGACTACCCATGGCTTTAAAGGTCAACACTTTCAATGGGTCATTTGGATATGAAAATGAAGCTGGTGGGAACAGATTCTTCATCTCACTTCATTAAGCATGGATTCATGGACTGTTACAGCTTCAATTCACTGCAGATCAATTAATAGTTGAGAGAGGGAGTCCCACCCATTTGCACTCTGCACAGAGCTACTTCCTTTGTTTTCTTAACAATGCATACTTAGTGTGCCATTACCTGGCTGGCCTGGCTATTCCAGCAATTGAATCCATGCTGGATCCAGGAATAAGAAGGATGTCTAGGCATGCAGCCCAGCCAGCCAGCCCACAAGCACATATCCCTAGGTTTCAATGGAGCTTTCTGCCAAGTAATTCTGTTACAGTTGTAGATTTGATATTAATCAAATTGTAACCTTCGTTTCGTTCAAGTTTTGTCACTCAGTTCCTATATAAATGCACAGTATCCATGCTGTAAATCTGTAATTGGATTATGGTAAATTATCAAGGGACGCCTCACTTTTCCAAAGGCTACTAGACAATAGAATGTGTATGAATCAGTAAGTGTGTGTTTGTGTGTGTGTGTGTTTGGGGCACACTCTGTTTTCCTCATAGCTGAATATGTTAAGTATAATTAATTTTGTACTGCAAAATCATTCTGCTTCTCTGATGCTGATTTTATCAGCCATTATAAATATTTGTACCTCATCTGAAACTTTCTCCTTATTTAGCAGATTGTGGTTATGCTGACATATCATCAAGATAAGACTTCTCTTGATTCAGCTTCTTGATAAGAAGATATTGCAGTAAACTGTATTGAGGAACAAATTTGAAAACACAGTTAAGCTTGCAAAAACCCTTTAAACAGAATGTTTGCAATTCTGGAGGTAATAAAATGGATTAGATTTCATTGTGCAGCTGAACAGAATACAGTATCTAATATGTCAACCTTACACGACAGATTATTAATACACTGCCACTGTTATCAGTAGATACTAATCTGCAGTGATGGCCATGAACTTGAAACTACTCTGTTTCCCCCTAAGTATCCTTGGCTTCTAAATCACGTTTATTCTTTCAATACAAATGATTTTCTGCACCACAAAGAGCAGCATATATATCTGTTATGCCATACAATTGATGACCTTCAGGTTGTTAAGTAATATATTTGCGTTAAACAGTAGGCCATAAATTGCCACACAAATTCATCTTCTTCATTCTGCTTCCTGCCAAGGTTGTCTGTGCTTACAGTATTTGGGAATGTTGCAAATCAATATAGCGGTGCCCATTGAATTATATCAGAACTGGAGAACCACTGCTTTACGGGCCAAACCAGATCTGCCAGGCTACCCAGTTTGGCCGACAAAGCCATTTTGGATGTACACAGCTACCTCTCACTCACCTGCCATCAAATGATGTCAGGTGTGGGGCAGGTACAAGGAACAGTCATGAATACATGATTTAGAGTGTGACCCATTTTTCCCCCTTTGCAGTAGGACTTGTAGTTGGTGCTGTTAAAATTTGGTGCAGGAAAAGGTTCCACTTTGGGGCTATAAATAAAAGTGTGCCAGAATTATTATTAGGCCAGGGGTTCAGGAACCTGTTGCCTTCCAGATTTTGTTGGACATTAATTCCTATCATCCTTATCTGCCACAGCTAGTGGCCAGGGATTATGTGAATTGTACTAAGCAAACCATCTTTCAAGGTGCCAGCAAAATTATTCGTTGACAATGCGATCTTGTACATGCCTAGTCAGACAATGTGTTTAATGGGACTTACTCCCAGGTAAGCAGGTATAGGATTGCAGCTTTAGTGTCATTTTCTGAAAGCACTTTTGTGGAAAGAAATGGACCTGTCATGTTCTACCTAATGGGCTTTTTCGAAGAATTTTTATCTGTGCTCCATCAGTGCATGGGTTTAGCATGACAGGAAGAGTGCTCACTTTCACGTATGTTTGTAAAACTACCTCTCAGTGAATGTAGGCAGAAAAGCTTTGTACAAAGATCAGCAGTCTATGGGCCCTAGGACATTTTCCAGCATAGGGTTCCTCTCCAGTTAATGCTTTTCTTAATTGGAACAGTTGACTGAATGTGTGACTCGCAGCTTTTTATCATATGAAGAGTTCAGTATTTGGTTTAGTTAGTATCAAGAAAATATGGACACCCTTGGGCCTATTCTATAAACAACAGCAAAAAGTGGATCATTTCTTTTCTAATTTAAGGCACATTCCCCTTGGCTCAATAGCTACCGAATTCTTTATTTAATCATGCTGAATTTCCTAGAATTGCTAGCGGACATCTCTCCCCCTCCACTGTTCTGCTCCGGAATGAGACATAGTCTGAGTAGCTAAAGCAGAATCAGAAATCAAAGACAAAACAGTTGAGCCATGATGCCAATTGTATCTCTGAATATAGTCATTTATTTATTTATTTTTATTTTAAAGTTTATTTTGGTTACTTGAACTGTGTTTGAAGAAAGCCTTCTGGTTGGCTGTCATTCTCTTCCGTGACTAGATTCTGCCTCTGCCATATGCTCTTCCTATTATATAAATTGTTTTCGCTTAACTGGATTTCTGTCTCTGTGTTCTTAACCTGAGAAAGCTATTCCAGTTTACTGGGTTGCAATATATTGCTGGTTCAGCATACAATGACACAGTAAGGGCTTTCATACAAAATTGGGATACTGTTGATAAATCCAGTGAGGGAAACTGGCACAGCTTCCCATCACATGTTATTCCAAGTAAAAAATAGTAGTCAGTTTGGCATAGGTAGCAGCAAATCTTCATGGTCACTACTGCAATTTCCCCTAGAAAAATGTGAATCCCACCATCCAGACAGGCTGCTCAGGACTTTTGCTTTTATTTGGAGAGGAAGAATGATTTTTGATACCAGGTCCATAGTTCTCTGAAGAGTTTCAATGTGCCTTTAGATATTTTTGTTGCATCTAGATTTGGTGTCCTTTCCTATTCCTGGATTTAAAAATGCAACGTTCTGCTCCCCAGTGGGCAACCCTGTCATCCTCTAATGGGGTGGGAGAACCATGGCACCTGAAAATTATTTCTTTTGTGGTCATGTTTATATTGCTTTCTTTTCCTGTTCAGAGCAGGAACTATTGTTTCAATAGAATATCGCTCATTTGCATCTCTACTACAGAAATACCATCATTCAGATTACAGTAGCCAATTGACTTGTGACTTTGAACAGGAATAGACTAAAGGAAGGAAAACATCAGCTTTCACTTGCTCACCCTTTGTTTTCTTGAGTGTTGGTTGGTGAAAATTACAGCAGTGTGGGAATGCTACTCAGCAAGCACACTATGCTGGGAATTCCACTACACAGTGGAAGTTGCTTCCAGTACCAGTCACCACACGAAAGGTACAGATAGTTTACTGTTGCAGAAGATAAGGCTCAGTTAAACAGTTCTGGACATAGATATATACAGCTTGTAGGCCTTTACAGTTACAGATATGGATAAAAATTTAAGGTATCTTTGTTGCTCTAAATAAGTTCAGCAATTCAAGATATAACACTGGGCAACTAACAGACTCAGGCTGACTCAGACAACTGAATCAGCTGACATACATTACTCACAGATATAGTAGGGGCACTGGGTTGTAACCATAGTAACTGGCTTGGCTGACCATAAACCTGCAGGTAGCTCATCTATGAGGTGATTTATGGTTATGAAGGAAACTAACCCCTTCTCATGTTCAGTTACTCCCAACATACTAGTGGGCTCTCCATAAGTGCTTCTGTTTACTTCATATTTTTATATCCCACACCGTTCACAATGACAATCCACATGTATTCCACTCTCCTGCGAACGTCAATTAAGAAGATACCGCAAGGTCTAAACTCTCCTCTCTCTTTTTGGAAATCTGCAGAAGCATTTGGTTACTGTAGTTCAACTCACTAGCTGCTATACCTCAAAAAAGCATTCACTCCCTGCAGACGGGCTGTGCTGCCTGCACAGATACTTTCCCCAAAGAATTTGGCTGGAGAATAACAGCTGATGCACCAGTGCACTATATCCACAAGCACAGCTAGCAGCAGTCTCCTTAGGGATGAAGTGACTCAAAGCATCCTTCAAGCTTCCTGACATATCTTTCCCCGTCCAGATCTGCCTACTTTAGAGACTTTTATCAACTGGTTCAGCCTGATAGAGGAAGGCTTGTGGGTATCCTATGACCAACTTTATCCTACAGGGAGGTTGACATCACCACTGACCCCAAGTGAATAGGGATCAAAGCACAGAGCTTTCACTCCAATGTATACCTTTGGGAAGGGAGAAAGTTATGCACAACTGGAAGCACATGTTCAAATACTATAAAATATTGTAGCATGGATATAGCTTTATGAGTTCCTTTAATCACACAGTATAAATGAGTTGCTTCATTATTGTCATTGTTATATTCCTTAAATCTTCTATTCCTCCCCACAAAAAGGTAATTTTACAGGCTCAAGATGGGTGCAATGTAGGAATATCAGATGGCTGGTATTGGGATCAAACCTGTGACCTTGATGTTATTAGCACCACACTTTAATCAAAGGGTTCCTCATGCAATCCACTAATCATGGAATAGTATGTAATGCTATTGGGGTAAAAATGGACAATTCTACAATAAGTTTCAGAAGACAAGAAAGAAAAACCAGGAGGTGTGGAGGTCAAGTTAAACAGATAAGTTTAGCATAAGTTCTAAATTTTGTCTGAAGCCATTTTGTCTGAAACAAGTGCCACAGCAGTGGCAGGCAAACCTGAGAGTTCCTTCATGGATTGCATTCAATATAATTATGTCCACCCAAACATGCTAGTCGTGCCCTACTGCACAAATACGTTTTGCTTGACAATGTAATCCTGGAGTGAAGAAGAGGAGGAGGAGTTTGGATTTGATATCCCACTTTAGCACTGCCCGAAGGAGTCTCAAAGCGGCTAACATTCTCCTTCCCCTTCCTCCCCCACAACAAACACTCTGTGAGGTGAGTGAGGCTGAGAGACTTCAGAGAAGTGTGACTAGCCCAAGGTCACCCAGCAGCTGCATGTGGAGGAGCGGAGACACGAACCCAGTTCACCAGATTGAGTCTACCACTCTTAACCACTACACCACACTGGCCATTGTGTCACTTCCGGTGGAAGATGAAAGGTGGAGACAATAATGTTATATTGTCCATGTTTTTTCTACTCAGTGCTGCCATTTTCTTTATGCTGTTTCACTCCATTAAACCTACTCTTAATTGCATGCACAGTAATTTCATGCTTGCTAATTGCTAATGTTTTTCTTTTTTCCTTCAGCTTTTTATATGATTGGTCATCTTACTCTTCTCTTTTCTCTCTGGAGTTTGTTGAGAAATACATTCTTGACTTCATTCTTATCTATCTGAACATAACTTGTGTGTCTTTTAATGGCAGTTATTATTTTCCCCCACTGAAGTTTTTCTAGCATGTCTCTCAGGTTCCTGTCCATTTTCTCTTATCCACCATTCTCTTGCTCCTATTATCCATTCTCTTAACATTCACTCTGACATCTGTATTGACAAGCTTCATATCTTTTCTTCTATTTCAGATTTATCATCATCTTTCCTTTCTAATATCTCTTTTTGTCTTGCTGCTATTTCTGACTGCATACCTTCTCATTATCTAAGGAAGTTTTTTCATATCGAAAAACTTCCTCCTTTCTTTTCTGTCTCTTTAGGTCATTGTATTCTTCCTCTTCTCAAATTTGGAACGTCGGGAGTCCTCTTTGACCTCCTCTCTTCCGTTTTTTTCCCTTTGTTCAGGCTACTGCAAAAACTTGTTGTTCCCAACTTTTAAATATTGCTAACATTCACTATTTTTGTACTGCTTTGAAAACACCGATTCTTTCTTTTGATCTTTCACAGTGTGACTGCTGTAATTCTCTCCTTCCTGGCCTACCTCTTTGTCAACTTCAATTCTCTTCCTCCCCTGCCTTGTTTTAACTCTGCTGCTCATTTAATTTTGCCTACAAAAGGTTACACTCACTTCATTGGTTTCCATTTCCTTATCAGATCCAGTTCAAGCTACTTTATTTCCACTTTTCAACCCACTCTTTGGCCTCTCTGACTTTTCTTTTTGCCTCTCAGGAAACTATATTTTAAATGCTGCTTTTGAATTATCTAGTCTGCGGCCCTGGCCCTGTCTCCAGCAGTTCTCTCCCACAGAAATGGCTTTGGTAAGGCGATGGATTCTTTTGCTGACTCCCTCCCTTCTTTTCTTGTTAAGAATCAAGGAGGGGAAAAATAACAAGCTAAGATTCATAAAGAAGCAGAGGGGTGGGTGGCAGGGCTACTCTGGCCACCCATCCTATTTTGGTCAGCTGACCGTGAGCCAATTGGAACTAGGCATAATTCCTGTGGGTATTCATCTTTCAGAGTATGAACAGAAGTTCCCTCGCAGAACACTTTGTAGAAGGAGCAAGATAGCCAGCCTTGTAGCAATAGGAATGTTTTAAATTTATTTTTCTCCCTGTTAAAGTGCAACTTATTTATTTGTGTACATGAGAGGCGGGGGAGAGAAGCTGAGTGCCTGTGTGGGTTCCTTCTGCAGCATCTTCACTCCTCTCTGCTTACTCAAAAATCATAGTTAACTTCCGGGTTAGCGCGATTGACTAATGGCGGATTCCCTCTGAGCTCCGGAGGGAATCGGCTCCGCAGGATCGGGTCTTGCCGCTGCGGCGACGCGGGGACCCTTAAAAATGACCGACTTGCCAGTGCAAGGAGATAAATAGGTACCACTGTGGTGGGAAAGTAAACGGCATTTCTGTGCACGCTGGCTTTTGTTACGGTGTCCCGTTGAACCAGAAGGGGTTTAGTCATGCTGGCCACATGACCCAGAAAGCTGTCTGAGGACAATTGCCAGTTCCCTCAACCTGAAAGTGAGATGAGAACCGCACCCCATAGTTGCCTTTGACTGGACTTAATGGTCCAGGGGTAGAATCCGGAACCAAGGCGACCAAAAATTGCAAAGAGACTGGAGTAAATTTTATTTGGTATATGAGCAATTATTGCAAACACGTGAAGACACTGCCAGGACTGAAATAAATCTTGCATTGATAAGCTGGAAATCCTTTTCTGACCAGAGAGAAAGAGATGATTTTAAGACTATAAAGGTCAGAAATTGACGATCTAAAGTACAAGAATAAATATTTGAAAATAAAAAACCAGTTGAAGAGATGGAGGGAAGTCACAAGCTCGGCAGAACAAAGAGTGTACTGTTTGTCAATGTAATGTATGAAATATTGTGTTAAAAAAGAAAACATATATATGAGAGAGACTAGGTATTGGGGGGAGATACTTACTAGGGATGAGCCACATTGGACAAAGTGGGATTACTCCTGAATGAACATGCATATGGTTATATTTCATGACTGAATAAACAGCGCACGCACACACACACACACACACACACTACCTTACTATTAAAAATCTTTAGAAAATAATCAAATAAATAAAAAGTAATAACTTTCTAATTTATTTTTATTTTGTTGCTAATTAAATAGAAAGAGAAACTCACATATCATCCATTGTGAAATGCACCAAGCTAACCCTCACTGAGATAATTCTGATGGCGAATACCTGCTAGTTTATTGAATGCTTTGGCTTTGTAATATCAAAAATGTCTGAAACTTAAGTTATATGGTTTTTCAAAACCTGTTTAACAGAGAGTGCATGAAATGCTGCTTTGGAAATTTCATGACAAGCTATTATTTCTCCTGTAGTATCTGCAGGGAGGAAGAATTGTTGATTATTTTTAAACTAGTTTATTATACATATGGGGGAAAGGTTGGGCTGTTCTTTCGGGCGGGGGGGAATTGCTGTACAAAAGGGGACTAGGCAACTTTTTCAAAAATTAGCTTTTTGAAATCTGACCAAACCTTCCAGATGTTACAGCATTTCCAGCAGAGTTTCTCTGTGATCCATGTCAGAGATGCAGCTGTCAACACTAACATACACCTGCTGCTAGTTTCCTGTCAGCAAACAATTCTTCAATTGTTTTATGAAGTGTTGAAAACTCTCAAGATGATGCCCTGGCCTCTTAATGAAACCTGTACCATGTTTTGAATTCATGATGAATCAAACGTTTAGTTTAGCTTCATTAAATTCCCACCCGGACTTTTTTTTTAAAAAAATGCTTTTCAGTCAAGTTAATTATACAAAATCTTAAAACAAAAATACAATAGATAATAAGTACCCATAAGCACTGATAAGCAAAACACATTGGCTATAAATAAAATGCAATTAAGCAGCTAATAAAGCAGTGGCAGTAAGATATATTTCCTAAAAGTTTCTAGAAACAGTTTTCTCCACTTCTTAGAAACCCGAAGTCTGGGGTTCATGTAGGGCACACTTGGTCTGGGAACGACTTTCATAAGGCCCCAGGAGGAAAAAAATGCCTTTTTACTCCTCAGATAAAGGGGTTTCAATGAGATTTATATAGTGAATGTAAAACATGAACTTTGATTTCACCAAAGAGAGAGTTGAAAACTCGGGCAAGATTTATTTCTGGCAAATGAAGACAGAAAATATTGATTTCCATTTATATGATGTACTTAAGGAAGTACTACTCTTGGATTATTATTATTATTTAAATTGTTATGCCCTAGACTTAATGGCAGCATGATAGTGGCATGTACCATTCTCAAAAAGACGTGTGCATCTTGCAGTGTGCTCATACTGCTTCTGTCCAATTCTCATTGCTGGTCAAGAGGTTTGCAGTCCTTCAAAACCCTGTTTTGTTAGAGATGATGAGACAAAATAAACAAATGGTTCATACTACCTTCACCTCTCAGAATACTTGCCTGCCTCTGTTTGGAATACATGGGTTTTACATATTCTGTTAATAGTCATGAAATCACAGGGCATAGCCTTGTGTGCCTATTTCAAGTAAGAATTACATAAGGCAGGTGTGGAGAACCTTTCAGATGTTGCTCCCATCAGTCGCAGCTGGCATGGCCAATGTCTGAGGAAGACGCGAGCTTTAGTCCAGCAACACCTGGAGGACCAGAGGTTTCCCACACCTTTGTGGGAAACATAAAGTGAAACTTGTAATTACATACTGAAGGTTAAGGGTGTAAAAGGTAAAGGTAAAGGGACCCCTGACCATTAGGTCCAGTCATGACCGACTCTGGGGTTGCTGCACTCATCTCGCTTTACTGGCCGAGGGAGCCGGCGTACAGCTTCCAGGTCATGTGGCTAGCATGACTAAGCCTCTTCTGGCGAACCAGAGCAGTGCACGGAAACGCCGTTTACCTTCCCGCCAGAGTGGGACCTATTTATCTACTTGCACTTTGATGTGCTTTTGAACTGCTAAGTTAAGGGTGTAGAAGGTTCCAAAGATCTTGAACCAGGGTCTCTGGCAGAATGTCCCAGGAGCCTCACTCCATCTGCAACCAGGTCAGCTCTGAGACAGAAAGACACCAGCTTGATAGCTTCTGTCATGCACATCCCCCATAAAAAACCCTAAAGAGATTACTGTTATTCTTCAGGTGACCTGAGCAACCAATAGAAACCTGGTGGCTCCATATAATTGCTGCTGTTTCTCAATGTGAGGAATGTAGCACTCTACAGCTTTCCAGAATTTGGTCTTATGCCTGTCTCTGGTCCCTCTGATTGAAAAATGTGCACACTAGAATCCAGCTAATGACCTTTGTTGGACTATGTGACTTGCCTCTAACCCTCCAGATTCTTGGTTGCTGCTTATGGACCATATTCTTATCCTGTTGTTTTCCTTGCCCTGGTATGGTGGAAACATGCATGAGGACACAGCCTATTGTGAAAATGCTTACACATGTAAGTATTTGGTTTAAGCCTCATTGCATTTTTAAATGCACATGCAACACATGCTGCTATTGCATGTAGCATTGGCATGCCAGTACTTAGGGGTGCTAGTTTGCATTGTCATGCATCCTATATTGCACATGCATCCTATATTGCACATGCATTTAAACAGGATGTGGAACATTTCATCCTATATTGCATTTAAACATTTAAATTTAAACATTTAAATTTAAACATTTAAATTTAAACATTTAAATTGCATTTAAATTTAAACATTTAATCCTATATTGCATTTCATCCTATATGCATTTAAACAGGATGTGGAACATATGCATCCTATATTGCACATGCATTTAAACAGGATGTGGAACATTTCATTCATGGCCTATGTCCTTTCTGTTTTGCCCCTTGCTCAGAACAGGTCACAGTATCCATAAGGACCATTGAGGTTTTATTGAGGCGATGGCGTAGCTGGATTGGCCTCAGAAAATAGAAAAAGGAAGTTTGAGAATGAAAGTTGGGAGCCGGAAATTTAGGTCCCTCAAACTGCCTTCAGTAACTAAAACCATTCTTTCTTTACATTCAATAAATCAGTCCCCACTATTGCTCTGTCTTGTCTGTTCTCTCTATAAAGACACTAGTCCCATTTTATGTGCACAGGATTCTGAGAAGGAACTGAACTAGCTATAGCACATTTTATATGGGATCGCTAGTTTATAAGACTTGAACTTCGTTCTCCCAAATAAATAATTGGGTCTGTATCTGCAGTGATACCTTGCTAGAGGCACTACAGCTTTGAACGCCATTTGTCAATTCCATAAGGTCATGCTATCAACTGCCGAGTGCCCATTTTCATGGGAAAGCAAAGGAACATTCCGTATTGCTTGAATGCGTAAAATGAGAGGGGGGAAAGAAATAAATTTATCTTAATCCAACTGGTAACTCTGTCAGTCTATACATTTGGGCTATTTGCTTAAAGAATTCAGAGTGCAATAGTTAAATATCTTAATTCCCTATACTGCTAAGATAGTCTAGCCTGGTAGTCATAGGTAACAAATAGCTGTAGCTGATTGCATAGAATTCCATACAGGTGAGCATGTGGTCTGGTAGAGGAGAGAAGTATCCCAACTTGTAGGTGATCTGTGCCACCATCCCTCCACCACAGAAACCAAGTGGGCTGTCAGAGGAAGGAAGCCCTCTTTGCCCAGCTATGAGAGATTGAGCTTTTTGTCCTTGCTCCTCTGAGCAAGCGAGCAAAGAGTTTTTTACTTTTTATTTTTCTAGCTGTGGACTTTTTCTTTAGAAGGCTGTGATAGCTTTCCCCCCTTTTTTCTTCTTCTGGGGCTGCTTCACTGCACAACAGTTAAAAGATTGACATATATTAAATTAGTCCACCTTTTTATTTGTGTGTGTGTCGTAAATTTTTCTCTACTATACTTTCAAACTTTTGGTAAGATACCTAGTAGCTAGGTGATCCTAGTTTGTAATCATCTAGTCCAGGGTTTCCCAAACTGTTTTTGGACTACAACTCCCATCATTCCTAGCAGGGCCAGTGGTCAGGGATGATGGGAATTGTAGTCCAAAACCTGCAGGAGACCCAAGTTTGGGAAACACTCATCTAGACTGTGATACTTTACTTTAGCCTTCCAAAATGACAGGAATCTTTGTATGACACTGAAAGTAAGAGTTGTTAGAAAATTGCTGATTAGGACAGAGCTTGGTTTTACCAGCAAGAAAGTTCAAGAAAATACTACAAAGGTAAACAGTTCTATGGAAAGAGGAGACCCTTAGAATAATTATTGATAATGCATCCTCATAGCATGTGCTAAACTATGTAGAGAAAGCTAATGCAGTTTACCACATTCTACTTTGGGGATAATCTTTCACTGAGACAGGAGAGCGTTATCGTGAGATGAGTTTTAATGGGTAGGAGAGGATATTTTAATTGCAGTTTACTCCTCCAGGCTCCCACATGTGTGGGCTGAATGGAGTTTCAAAATCTCATCATTGGCAGCAAAGTTAATAAAAGCATAGGAATTACACTCTAAAGCCTTGTTTTGAGCAAATCCAGCTACGAAATAAGCTGGCTCCCCTTTCTTACCCCACTTAATAAGGATTGGGCAATGACCTGGGAAGTAAGTTTTTTTAAAAATAATTTACTTACTTATAATCTTGCATTGGTTCACATCAATTGCAGCATTAAAAACCATGCAGGCAAAATACTTATATTTACAGTATAGCCAGTCATCACACAGAATCCTCTCTACCAATTGTATTTCTGTGGTCCAAATACCTGCTTATCAGCAATACAACTCTGTAGACTTAGCCCCATTCTCATGCTCACTAGCTAGAATATGCACTTTTTAGGTTTGGCTGCTAATCTCCCACAATTAATTCTCATACTTTCATTTATAAGCCTATAAAGCCCCACCGAGCATTCACCAGTTGCCCTTCGGCCACATGCCTTTTGTGTGTGCGCACACACACAATGCAGACCACACACTTCAAACTTTCAGGCAGGCATGGAAGCCCATACACGCGCCTTTGAACAGTCCCTGTCCTTTGCTAATCAGCAGAGAAGTGTTTCTTTAACTTTGACCATGCCTACTTGCCAGCAAAGGTCCATATAGTTAAAGCTATGGTTTTCCCAGTAGTGATGTATGGAAGTGAGAGCTGGACCATAAAGTAGGCTGGTCGCCGAAGAATTGATGCTTTTGAATTATGGTGCTGGAGGAGACTCTTGAGAGTCCCGTGGACTAGAAAAAGATCAAACCTGTCAATTCTGAAGGAAATCAGCCCTGAGTGCTCACTGGAAGGACAGATCGTGAAGCTGAGGCTCCAATACTTTGGCCACCTCATGAGAAGAGAAGACTCCCTGGAAAAGACCCTGATGTTGGGAAAGATGGAGGGCACAAGGAGAAGGGGACGACAGAGGATGAGATGGTTGGACAGTGTTCTTGAAGCTACCAGCATGAGTTTGACCAAGCTGCGGGAGGCAGTGGAAGACAGGAGTGCCTGGCGTGCTCTGGTCCATGGGGTCACGAAGAGTTGGACACGACTAAACTATAACAACAACTAGTAAGCATTGACTATGCCCACATTGACAAGCCATTCCTCCCAAGGGTTGACAATAAAACATTTATGTTTAAAAGGCTTCTATCCAATGCAGTGAAAGCATAATTCCACTCACACTACAGGACATTTTTCATCTCTTCCCACTACATGCCTCCCAAATCTTCTTCAGAAGCCACCCCCTCTCTGGAGCTTATGTTGAGGGCTTATGGGGGGGCAGGAGACGGAGGTCTGTTGCAAGCACATTTTGGATACAGCTCCAATGTTTGCATTAGCATTGTCTCTGCTCTTTTAGTGTGTCTAAGAAAAGTTGAGGGTTAGTCTGTCTGCCTTTGCCGTTTTCTTGGAGGGTTTGAATTTTAGGAATATGTTCTTTTTACTAATCTGCGATGAGCATCACAATTAGTTTATGTTAAGTAGTGAAACTGGTGTTTTGGTGCCAGGTGCCATGAAGTTTGCCGCCTTTACATAATCAGTCTTGGTATAGATGTCTTAAGCAGTCATGATTGCACAATCAAGGCTACTGTAGTCAAGGTATGACACTGCCTGTTGATGGGGTGCCATTTATTATGACACCTGCACAGTTGTTCAAACATCTTCCTAAAAATTCTTACTTGTTCAATTTCTATAACACATGCAAAAAAGACATTCAACAAGGAGCAGTAATTTCCAGCGGATAGGAAGGCTACATAGTAATAAATTATTGAAATTTACCTAAGTTGCCTGATAGATTTTTGGACAATCAGTGGTACTGATATGGATTAGAATGTCTGGTTCCTGTGTTCATAAATAATAATACACCTAAAAACAGGCAATTAAATATTATATTATAGTGGTACCTTGGTTTAAGAACAGCTTAGTTTATGAACAACTTGGATTAAGAATGCTGCAAACCCGGAAGGAGGTGTTTTGGTTTGTGAACTTTGCCTTGGAAGCAGAACATCTTTTGCTTCCCATTGAGTGCATTTCATTTGTAAATTGAGTCCCCCACTGCTATGGGAAAGCACGCCTTGGTTTATTGTATTTTAATATTCTGTTGGAATACTAAGGGGGTTCCACCTGGAACCATCATGCATTCTGCAAAGCTACAGGGCCTTCTCATCTGTGGCAGAGCCTTCTCATCTGTGGCACCCAAGCTATGGAAACTACTTCCTCTTTGACAACTTTCTGACATCAGTTAAAAACACAGGGGGGAAATCTGCCAAAATAGTATACAATAAGATAAAAATAAAATGCAAAACATTGCAGATTCAGTAGACTAAAAGCTATAAAACCATTTCTGCTGTTAATATTCCATAAAATGACTTCATCATGCTAGGTGCTAGAGCATGGCATACACCCATTGATTTCTTAGCCCTTCTCCTTGCTATAATGCACAGTATGCATAACCGCATGCATATACAAAGTTGAAATTCGGCTGCCGTTTGTCAGTCTGGAAGATATGCCCATCATCTCTTTATCCTCTCAGTGGCTTCCTGCTTTGACTTCTACCGATAGGGACTACAGCGCAAACCAAACTTTCCCTTGCTACTGAAAAGTTTTAATTGAAAATCAGGAGTGCCAGGCAGAATGTAGGTTCAGGAGATTAGCAGTTAAATGAGAAGGGGCTTTTCGTTTAAGTTCCAGTGTTGATATGTCACTGCACTGTGTCACTTTGAAAAGCGATAGTGCTTTGTTATCAGTGCTGAGCTCAGGCTGCCTCCTGATGTAGAGTTAGACTAAAATAGAATGCCAGAGTGATGGAAGAACTGCTTATATTTAACATCCTTACAGCTGCTGGACGTGGAGGGAGGTGCTGACACACTGCTCTGTGCAGACAAACAGGTTGATCATCTTCCAAGGTCTGTTTTCCTGACATTTAACAAAGAAAAGCTGATAGCCAAAGAAAGGTTCATTCCAGTTCAGATCAAGAAAGAGTACCGAGAGCATTTCTTATTAATAAATGATTCCCAGTGTGTTGGCTTTTAATCCCTCTTTGTCAAGGAAAATGTTCTGCACGATTAAAATCCTTTATATCATTGATTTTTGCTAGGAATCCTCCGTGTACCAGAACTGCAGTGCTGGAACCTACATTCTGAATGTTGAGTAATGTGTGTTTTTACACAAACTAGAGGGATTGCATTAAAGTCTATCGGGGTTGGGTGAGGCACGGCTGTGTCTTTGCTGATAAGGAAACCAGTAATAGGGGAATGTCTTTTGGTCGTTTTAACGAAAGTACTGATAGCTTCCCACCCCATTGTAGGATTCTTGGATAACAACCATGTGATCTCTGCCAGCCCACCAGTTGCTAAAGGGGTAAATGCAGATTCAACTGTAACGGCATTTGGGTAGAGAATTTTAAGAAAACAAATCTGGCAAGTTGACCTATTCAGTGGATTGCCCATGCAGTGCTTGGTCCCATCAGAGTTCACATCCCTAGTCTGTCATGATGTTTTCTCATGATGCGCTTGTCAGCTGAGACCCTTCTATAAGTCCCTGTGGACAAAAGTCTCTCCCGGGATGTGGGTTCAAATTCTGCCCTGCCACCACTTTTGTGGTGATCACACAGGGTCCCCGGACGTTTGATGGTCTATTGATCCCTGTGCCACCACTGTGATTGCTTTCCTGCTGCCACCAACCCGTTTCTCTCGGGTACACACGGAGTCCAGACAGTTGTTAACATTAACCAAATAAACACGTTTATTTTATAAGCATTAACAAGTTTATGGTTTCAGATAATTTTTCTTGTCAGTTTCTTAATCTTAGTTTCTTTACCAGCCTATACCTTCCTAATAACTTCTAACTGATTATCCCAACTGTCTATCTGACTCCTCTTAACAGATTCCCTCACTCTCTCACATCAAACTATCCCAACCCACAGACTTATCCTCCCTCTCTCTTCTCTAACACCCAACTGACTCCTTAACAACACTAACTCTAACTCTAACTCCTCCCTTGGGTTCTCACTGGCCAATCACTTCACACTCATTTAACCCTTTCCTTATGACCCAGCATGATGTCACCTAGGAGGGCAAACGCCACAGTCCCCCATCCCAAAGAGATTTCGAGGGTGGCAACAAGAGAACAGACCTTTTTTGTGGTCTCCCTGATTCTGATGTGCTCTCCCCAGAGAGGCTTGTCTAGCACCATCCTTTAGGTCCCAGCAAAACACATTTCTCTTTACCCATGCCTATGGCTATTAAATAGTCTATGGCCTGTAAAAATGTTGGGGAGAGGACTGTTATTAAGATAACTATTTTATTCTTAGGCTGTCAGTATGATTTTTACAATTGATGATCTGTAATGGGATGCTGGTGGCGCTGTGAGTTAAACCACAGATTCTAGGACTTGCCGATCAGAAGGTCGGTGGTTCAAATCCCTGCGACGGGGTGAGCTCCCATTGCTCGGTCCCAGCTCCTGCCAACCAAACAGTTCGAAAGCACATCAAAGTGCAAGTAGATAAATAGGTACTGCTCCAGCGGGAAGGTAAACGGTGTTTCCGTGCACTGCTCTGGTTCGCCAGAAGTGGCTTAGTCATGCTGGCCACATAACCCGGAAGTTGTACGCCGGCTCCCTTGGCCAATAAAGCGAGATTAGTGCCGCAACCCCAGAGTCAGCCACGACTGGACCTAATGGTCAGGGGTCCCTTTACCTTTACCTTTAATGTGTTTTTAATGTTGTACACCACCCTAGGATCTTTTGATAAAGGCCGTATATAAATTGAATTAATAATAATGATAATAATATCATTAGAGAATAATATAAAAAAATTCCAGATTCATGTTTCCAGTGCTGTGCCCTGTCTTCCTATTTTTGCACAGTGCTGAAGAATTTTGCAACATGTTTGATTGTGACAAACCACAATATTTTGGATGCTCAAACTATGCCTCAACTCAAGTAGTATTTCCGTTGACAGTTCACTATGCAATGAACACCTACAGTGCTTTTGGCTCTCTGTGTCAGTTGAGACAGTATGATCCAGATCATCTGGTCCATTTCAGATTCCATCCTCAGCAATAAGATTATGGTTGACTTCTTTTGGTGCTATTCCACTCACACAGCAGACTTTCAGTGGTGTGCCCCTTCCCTTCTAGCCATCTGCAGTGCCTTGTGTCCCTCCAAAAATCTTTTCACATCTTCTGGCACAACATTGGATATCACCCTGGATATTAACCTGCTATGTGAACCACATTTTTTTCCCCTTTCAGCTTCGCCACTGGCTGAAACTGCTTTTAAGGTTTATTGTAGAGTACTTTTTCAGCTCCTACTTAAAATGTCCAATTTTATTCACATTTTGACATTACAAAATGAAACTGTATTCTAGGTGTTGTTGTTGTTTTAAGTCATTGTCTGAGGGAGTCTTGATTTGTTATTTGCTAAACTAAGTGATAAAATTCTACATTAGAAAACAAACACACAAAAAATGCTTGCAATTTTTACATTCAGTTTCTCAGGTCTCTTCAGAGGATTGATATTCTTCTCTACAAAAAACATCGGTCACCCACTACAAACACCATAAAAGCCTGTTCACATAGCATAGATTTGGAATATGAGAGTCTGTGTTGTCAGTTAATATTGGAAGACTGATAATGTCATTAATATTACAATAGGTTAGCAAGTGTATGTGAAGTAACGAAAATTGAATAAGATGTGATAAATTACACTGAATTAAAGCCTGTGTTGAGGGGGAAAAAAGAAATGCTTTATTTGGAGGTCATTCCATACAGTGATTATCATTCAGGGTATTTATCAGATCAGATGGGTTGATAGAAACAAGGGAAAGAGATGGCATAAAATGAGAGAATAACATTAAACATTTCTCACATTTATAGGAAGGTTCTCCTTTTCTTGCTCTTATAAGCATTAGAGGTGCACTGCCTTGGCCTTAAATTCATTTTTTAAAAAAAGTTTAATAACTTATTTGAGAACGAAAAAATAAAATGTCAGGTTTTCTTCCACACCTTCAGATAATGATGAGGCTTTTTTAAAAAAAATGTCTTTCCTTTTGATGAATCATATCGTAATATCTTGTAGTTCCTCAGTAAGGGCATATTACTTTAAATATTAGTAAATATTACATTAAATATTGTGTCCAGAAGAAAGTGACCAAGATGCTGAGGCAATTTGGAACATGTTAAGCCAGGAGGAGAGAAGATGAAGCAGAAACATGGTTGGTATCCTCAAATATCTGAAGGAATGTCATGCAAAAGAACAAGCAGGTTTGTGCTCTGTAGCTTCAGAGGAAAGGAGTTGAACTAACAAGGCTCAGAAGATGTGTCCTCTCTTTTAATGGAGGTGTTTAATAAGAGGCTGGGCAGCCATATAGTAGGGAAACTGTAGAAGATGCAACCTGTATTGTAGAGCCTTCATTGAAGTTCTTCCAACTCAAAACTTCGATGATTTTGTGCTTTCCCCCAGTTTGTATGATGCAAACCATTCTAAAAATGGTTAAAGCAAGATTTATGCAGGTTTCCAAGGTGCATAACGAATCACTCACTTCAAAGTCACTCGCTCAAAATCTTTGAGTAATAAATGAAGTTTCATAAATTAGGCCATAGAGCACCAAACTTACTGTACGGCAGGCATGCCCAAAGTCTGCTTTGGGGGCTTAATTTGGCTCCCTGGCTGGTTTTATCCAGCCCCTGTGGCAGTTGAATCCTAAAAAAAACTCTACAACTTTATTCCTAAAAAAACAACTTTGGTCGGCCCTCACGCATGTTTACATCATCAAATCTGGCCCTCTTTGAAAAAAGTTTGGGCACCTCTGCCATATGGTGAACAAAAGATTGGTTTATAATATTATATGTGTCTGTGTTTAACGTCTTCTCAGAATAGACTCACTGAAATTAATGAGAGTTCAGTTAGTCATGTCCATTAATTTCAATGGGTCTACTCGGAGTATGACTAACACTGGGTACAGCCTTAAATATGTGTTAGTCCTCACTAAGGTCTCAATTAGCTTTATAAAGTGAAAGGAACTTGTACATGAATTTTTGCCCAATTTGTTCAAGGATGAAAGCCACTTTGCCACTTTGCTTCATTCCTTTTTCCCTTTTCCTCCCCAGCCTGCGTTAAATGTCACTAACTTTGTTTTATGATTGCTTGAGTTCCTAGTCGAATTTTATATTTGTCTGTATATCTTCAGTCAAGACTTCAGCCATTTATTGAGTTTCTGTGTAATGGGAAATAAATCAGACAAATAGAATCTTCTTGTTTTAGCAAGTGATAGCCGGCCTGTCTTCTATGATTTATTGGGCTACTAATTAAAGGTCATTATGAAATTTACTGTGGAGAAGCGTATCATTGCCAATGAAAACTCTGCCACTCAGTTGTTTCCTTAACGATAAATGTTTGCATAAAGGGAAAACAAAGACTGTGTTCCCAGCTGACATAAATAGTTTCTGATTAGAACTGATAAAAAGTCATTCTAAACTTAGAATGAAGGGTGATATCCAACCAAGTCCTAGTCTGAACAGAGCCATCGAAATCAAAAGACTTAATGATTATGACTCATAATTATGCAGCTGATAGATATGTTCAACAGGCACCCCACCTGAAACAATCTTCACGTTTCATAGTTTACCTGCAAGGTTTGCCTGGCAATAAACATGAATCATGACTGGCTGGGTGCCATTTGATGAATTTTCATTCACAAAGGGTAAACAGGGTCTTCTGCAGGTTCCCTCCCTGCGAGGTTACAGGGAACCAGGCAGGGGGCCTTCTTGGTAGTGGCTCCCGCCCCGTGGAACACCCTCCCTTCAGATGTCAAGGAGATAAAGAACTACACAGCTTTTAGAAGACATCTGAAGGCAGCTCTGTATCAAGAAGTTTTTGAAGTTTGATGTTTTACTATGTTTATATATACCATATTGGCCTGAATATAAGCCTCACTCCTCCCCCCCCCCAAATTCCGACCATGAATAGTTAAAGTGCAGCTTAAATTCACAACCTTACAAAAATTGACTTTTACAGTATTGCTGTTGAAACAGACATACGGTAAAATGGAACAGGTGTGAGTGCCTGCAAAATTTTAAGGGAGCAGCTTATATTCGGATACAGTGGTCCCTCTGGATGTGAATGGGATTCCTTCCAGAGCCCCGTTCGCAACCCATGTCTGTGGGTCGTGATTCACCACTTCTGCGCATGTGCGTGACATCATTTTGAGTGTCTGTGCATGTGCGAGCAGTGAAACCCAGAAGTAACGCGTTCCGTTACTTCTGGGTCACTGCGGAGTGCAACCTGAAAATGCTCAACCGGAAGCTACTTTAACCCGAGGTATGACTGGTATTGTCTTTTTTTCTCTCTCCCCCCACCCTTGAATTTTAAAGGTGTGGCTTATATTTGGGTGCAGTTTATATTCGGGCCATTACAGTATGCTGTAAGCAGCCCAGAGTGGCTGGAGAAATGCAGCCAGAAGGGTGGGGGTGGGGAATAATAATAATAATAATAATAATAATAATAATAATAATAATAATAGGGGGAGATGACTCTTCCTTATTCTTTTGCCACAGCCAGATAGGGGGCAACCTAGGTTTCCCTACAAGTGCTCAGAAGCATAGAAATAGCTTTTGAGGAGAAAAGCTTCAGTTTCTTGAGTGGGAGAGAGAACCCCAGAGCTTCATTTGGTGCCATTTATGTGACGAGGGGAAGCAAACCCAGGGAAGAGGAAAACTCTTCACACCCAGCAGTTTGTTTGCTCAGAGGCTGCCTGATCATGTTGTGGCCCAGGACCTGTTGCAATTCTACAACCATTTGCTTCATTTTACATACTTTATTTTATTTTTGCTTGCTGCACGTGAATGGCAGCAGAGCTTTATGACATCACCTCAAGAAATATGAGAACAGGTGAATTGTCAAATATAGAAAGAAGAATTGTTGACAGACTTATTTGTTTTCACCTGTTATAGAAATGTTTTCAACCAGCACATTCTAGAAACAATTGCATGTTCAGACCCAGAAACCTCTCCCCTAAATAAATTCACACTTGACTCAAATTTTTGGTTTCATTTTTGGCAGAATTTAGGCCACAACTTTATTGATTACAGAAAGCGACTGGTTGCATAGGCTCTGGTTCAACTAGCTCCCTGCCATACAGGTAGCACTGACCCAAGGTTCTAGCATAGGTCAGCCAAGGGTGAACACCTGGATAAGCGGAAAGCCGGGAACGGGCTAACTCCGCCACCCAAATGTCCCCCTGGACTCAGGCACAGGCACAATCCTTTCTCAAGGGCTGACCAAACCACTGAGTCCTTGGATTCCTTTAATGGAATACCCTTCACATAGGGATGGCGAGAGCATTCTCCCATCCATATCACCTGAACCAGTGCCTATCCACAACCTTCCAAGTTGTGAAAATTTGCTACGCGGCAGGGGAAACCCAAATGGCACCAACCAATCAGCCAAGTGGGGAAAATTCCTGCCATGCCCCTATCCCAACGACAGACAACGGCATAGCAAGGTCAAGCACAAAGCCCTAAAAGTAGGGAGAGGTGTTCTAAATGCACGTGCTGAAAGAGGAAGCTCTGGGTCACGTGCATGGGCATAACTAGGTCCCTTGATCCATTTAGACTGCTTCCCATTGGCCAGATTGTACCCAGCTTTGAGGGATCTACCAATCAGGTATTGTAGCTTACCAAATTTCCCACCCACAACACAGGGTGTCGGTTTTCCAGGTCTCGCCACAATACGTGCCCTCTTTAAGGGAGGACCTGATTCCTCAAAGAGTGATAAGAGCTGTTATTATTGTTATACAGCATATAGTACCCCTCCTGGATATTTATTGCTGCAGTGTCATTTGTGGCTTGTATAGACCCGTTTTCATGGCACCTTATTAGCTATCAACAATTATTATTTGGCTCTGGTGTTTACAAACTATAATTCATCATCATCCTATCTTTTATTTATAAGGAGATATCAAATAAGAAATAAGCAAATTATGCATTGTTTTTGGCTGGAAGAGTTTTGCAGGCTCAGTAAATCAACCTTACGGTTGCACCGCAGACTTCAGCAGTCTGCTGTGACTGCACCTGATCTCTCCTAATTCCAAAATAGTTATGGTGATGAGGGAAGGGAGGGTGCTGCCAGTCTCCAGAGATTGCTACACATCAGTAAAAAGCTTTCTTTTTTTAAAAAAAGTGCTAGTTTTGAAACAGAAATGTTTTTAATAGTGTTAGTTTCACATTTTGTCACATATGTGTTTCTAAAAATGCCACTTTGCCAAAATGCATTGTTTTACAGACATGTGTCATATAAAAAGGCTATCCGATAACAACAAAAAGTTGCGTGTTAAGATGCCAAGACCTCCCTCAATAAATAATGACACAATTGACACGGAATTTAGTTTAAGGTTCTTGGCATAATTTTGGCCACAACTTTATTGATTACAGATTGTGAGTGGTTTGCTTAGGCATTGGTTCCCGACTAGCTGCACCTGACCTCAGCAGGGCAGCACTGACGCCTGGACTCCGGCAGACGTCAGTAAGGGAAAACATCCTGGGGGGAGCATTGGACCAGGCTCAGACTCATGCTCACCCCAAATGCTCCCAGGGGCTCTGGCATGGCCCTAGCCCCTGGAAGGGGGTCGCACAAAAGCAAGGCGAGCCCCTGGATTCCTTTAACGGAGTACCCTAGCACTGGAGGGGCAGGCACAGCCTAATCACATCCCCTCCACCACCACTGAACCAATGCCTAACCACCAAACCTTACAAAATTGTGACTATGTGGCAGGTCAAACCCAAGTGGCACCAGCCAATCAGCCAAATGGGAAAATTCCTACCGGGCTCCTGTTCCAAAAGCAGACGACCCACGACGGCATAGCAAGACCCTAAATATAGGGAGGGTGGGCGGGTGATCTGATGCATGAGGTGCTAAGAGGAAGCTCAACGCAACGTGCAGCAGTATATAAAGGTCCCTCGGTTAATGCATGAAAACGATCCCATTGGCCAGATTTACCCCAGCAGCCGAGGGACCACCAATCGGGTTGTTGTGGCTATCCAATCGCTCCCACCCACAACAGCAGTGAGGTCAGTCTTGAGGATCTCACCGCAACACGTACTCTCTGGGAGGACACAATTTCTGTGGCAGAATAAGTATAATGTTTACGTCAGCAAATGTTTATCAGAGAGGAAACAAATAAGTCAGTGGCTCATAGGAGTTGCAAAGTCTGCCGTGAATGCACTCGGTATCCGTTCCTTAATGCACCCGGTATCCCCAAAAAGGGAGGACAATGGGGGAAGGGAGTATGCCAACAGCCTTATGATATTGGTATGTGAAATATTTCATTTCCCTTGAAATAGTTGTGTGGTGGAGGTGGGGGGTGGGGGCAGAGTAACCAGGTTATGGGATACTTCCATATTCAGACTATACTGTAAGGGATTTCTTTTTGCATCAAGAATTAAAAATAAAAATAATAGCAAGGGCACGGTGATAATTTCCATCAGCACTCAATAAAAAATTACAGCATGAATTCCTAGCATTAGTTATAGGTAACCAAGTGTGACTCAATTAATAATTCAGTTTACACTGATAATATTTGTATCTGAATGTGGCATGAAATGAATTTGTGTTAAATCCAAACTCTTCTGATTTATTTGATTGTTAGGTTTAATGAAAGGGATGCATTGAAACCTGGTGTGTGGCAGGATTACAAATGCAGTGCTGCTTGAGAGGCTCTCCTCCAGGTTAAAGGCTGTAGATTTCCCAGAACTATCTACAAACAGGCTCTCTGTTTCAGTTGGTAGCTCTAGGACTGTAACCCGGTATGTGATAACCGAGGAGTTACTCAGACACTGCGTAGCCATGTATATGATTGTGTTGTTATGGATGGATGGATGGATGGATGGATGGATGGATGGATGGATTGGTTGGTTGATTGACTGATTGATTGTGTTGATTGATTTGTGTTGTTGTCACTGAATAAAATAAGTTTTATTAGGTGCAATATAATTAATTAATGATGCTAGAACTAACTTTATTTTCATCTGGTCTGAATTCTTGTAACTTTTTGAACCTTGATTTAGGTTTTCTGTTTCTGGTATCTTTAGTGGCCCATCTCTACTCTCTCCTTGTTTGGATCAAACTAGATGCACTGCTAAATACTAAATACTAGGTGCATGGGGCAATTTTCACCAGGACCATAATGTATGGGGAGTAGAGGTTTGGTTCTTCCCTCTCCAGCCTCGATCTTGATTAAAACCATGGAATCATGGGATTGTAGAGTTGGAAGGGACCACAAGAGTCACCTAGTCCAACCCTTGCAATGCAGGCGTCATCCCTGAACTTGTAAGTAGCCTTAGAAAAAAGCTCCTTTTAGCGGCAATACAGGTGGAGTCTCTAACAGTGCATTTAGTGTTGTATCAAGGTTGGCTTCTAAGCTGACTTCCTTCCTTCCTATGTTTGGTGGTCACATTTAATGTGTTTGGGTTTTGCTGTTGCAATGCATGGGGGAGGAGCTTGACACCACACTGTCCCAACTGAGGCTGCAGTGTAGGGATGTGGGTGGCGCTGTAGTCTAAGCCACCGAGTCTCTTGGGCTTGCTGATCGGAAGGTCAGCGGTTCGAATCCCTATGATGGGGTGAGCTCCCGTTGCTCAGTCCCAGCTCCTGCCTACCTAGCAGTTCGAAAGCACGCCAGTGCAAGCACATAAATAGGTACCGCCGTGGCAGTGTTTCTGTGTGCTCTGGCACTCATCACAGTCTTCCGTGCACCAGTAGCGGTTTAGTCATGCCGGCCACATGACCTGGAAAGCAGTCTGTGGACAAACTCCGGCTCCCTCGGCCTGAAAGCAAAATGAGCGCCGCAAACCCATATTCGCCTTTGACTGGACTTAGCCGTCCAGGGGTCCTTTACCTCTTTGCAGTGGCATGGCATGGGGGGGCACAGGGGTGGCTGCCCCAGGTGCAAAATTATTAGGGTGTGCAAAATTTCAACACCTGGTGCTGCCTCCATAAAGCTGCGTGTTTCCATCGCTGGCTTCTCCATGCAAACCAGATAGTGAGCACTCCAGACAACAAAGCAACTCTTCTTTTCTTATGTCTGCAGCTGTGATGTCCTGAGTGACATGGATGCGATTAGGCAGTTGAATGCATATGCACGCTCTATCCATTTGCCTCCCTCCCACCCACCCACCCACCCACCCCCTGCACGGCCCTGGGCGCTGGCAACTCACGATACGCCACTGGGAAGCTGTATTCTGTAAGAAGAAAACTGCTGTTGGCTTTGGAGGGTAGGGGAGTTCTTCAAGAACATGGTGTGGGTCAAAGTATTCAACACCTCTCCTCACATGCTGTAGCCCTGACTGTCACCTTCCAGTTGCTGCTAATTAACACAACACAACACAACACAATAACATAACAAAAACAGACATTGAATACAGAAATTTGTAGTTTTGTTTTACATTTAAGTTCATTAGGGTTCGTAACTGGGTTCCAAGTAGTGTGTCTTGTGCAATAGGTTCATAATAATAACAATTTAACTCTGCCCACCTGGTTGTCTTGCCCCAGCCACTCTGGGCAGCTTCCAACACATATAAAAAACATAATAAAATGTCAAACATTAAACAGCCCAGTTTGGCTGTTTCACATTCTAATATTCACACACACACACACCATTTAAACAAAAAAGTAATATGTATAAAATAAGACAGATTAATTCACTGTGTTTTGGGAGGCAAATAAAGAACAAACAAAAATGTCTTACATGAAATGTAAGAAATGATAGTCGCAATTTTGCTGAGCAGTATATATTGTTTTGTCCAACTACTGAAAATAAATTATTTCTGTGGTGCGGTTTTTTTAAAAAACAACTACCATGTTATCATCCCCATATATAATTATCCCTATTTTACAGATCAGGAACTGAGATAGAGAATGGCCTAAATTAGATCATGGTTGTGCTATTTGAAGTGGCGTCTCCTCAGCTCACAGTTCTGAGATCTTAACCACTTTGCTAGCTCTAGAGGCTGAGCTTTGGAAAACCCTCAGAGGAAGGGGATTTCATAGCTTTATTCCGTCACCCAGATCTGCAGTCTTCCAGCTTCTTGCTGTTCAGATTCATGCCCAGATGGTCCAGCTAAGAGGCTGTCCTGCTGATCACAATAACCAATGAAGGGATAGATATGGTGTTCAAGGGCTACATTAACTGGAATCAGCACATTGAGTCTGTGTACACACTAACCCATTTGTAGCACAAAAAGGTTGCTTTTTTCAGTTCAGAACTGTTTATGCTCATCCTCAACATGCTGTTTTCAATCCAGATTGATTTCAAGGGGAGGGTTTTGAAATGTGCACATTATCCATGGTTTTTCTTCCCTGGACATGCCTCACTCAGGTGAATGAAAAAGGAACCACAGATTGTAGTCTTGGTATGTGCTCACCCACAATATCATGGGGTAGGTATGATTACACCCCCCACCATTGCTGGGACTGCCTATACAGTGGTACCTTGGTTCTCAAACGCCTCGGTACTCAAACAACTTGGAACCCAAACACTGCAACCCTGGAAGTAAGTGTTCTGGTTTGTGGCCTTTTTTCCAGAAGCTGAACGTTCTCCGTTTTGAGTGTTACGCTTCCGATTTGAGTGCCACACTTCCATTTTGAGTCCCACACGGAGGTCTGTCTGGTTTTGCTATTTATTTTACATTTTTGTGGCTCTATTTTGTGTGTGAGTGGGTGGAAGCCAGTTCAGCTACTGATGGATTGATTGTGTGACATTGTTTATTGCTTTCATTTTATGGATCAGTGGTCTCGTTAGATAGTAAAATTCATCTAAAATTGCTGTTTTAGGGGTTATTTTTAAAAGTCTGGAATGGATTAATCCATTTTGCATTACTTTCTATGGGAAAGCGTGCCTTGGTTTTGGAACACTTTGGTTTTGGAATGGACTTCCGGGATGGATTAAGTTTGAGAACCAAGGTACCATTGTATTTGTTGTTATCTGTTTTCAGGTGGACACACTGCAGCGTTAACACAGAATCAATCTGCAATATTGCAGATTATTTTTTGGAATTAAGCAGCTTCTCAAGAAGCACTTTTCAGGGGCAAAAACATATAAGCAATAAATCTAGATTGTACATGGGAGGAAAGCAAGTACTCAGTCTCCACTGATTGTAGAATAAAATGTGTGTATGCACCCTGATTTATCAGAAAGCTATAGGAAGGCAGCCCAAGCTATAGGCAACAACGCAACATCTTCTTGGGGAATGCGATCTGAACATGCTCTTTTCCCTCCCACATCACAAGCTGTGACATTTAGTTCCATTTGAGGTTCCAAACAATTTTCAAGGGATATCCATATTTAAGTTAGTATGTTGTAGTATCAAAGCCTTCAGGCCATTAAGGCATGAATCAAAGTCATGATTGATTCAAAGTAAAAACTTGAAAGAAATAAACCCTGCTGGCACATTCCTCACACACAGGGTGTTACCATGTTTTGGAGCAGGGACACACTTTAATCCCCACACCCTGGTACTGTGCCTTTTCCTCAGACAACATTTGTCTTAAGTGAAAACCCAAGCCACAAACAGCCTGAATTAATGGATATCCTGATTGTGCAAAGCAAGCAAGATCTCTTTCCCCCATCTCTTCTCCCTCTCTGTCTCTCATATGATCTAATTTTGTGTAGGTGACAATTTTGTCTCACAGAACTTTTTTTTTTAAAAAAAGAAATGATTATTCTTTCTTTTTCTCGAAGAGAAATTATATTGTGAAATAACTGATTCATCAATTTCTCTCCATAATCCAAATATTAGTTTGTGGTCTGTGCGTAAATTTTCTCTCTTGTCTCGATAAATGTTCTGAAAAGATGTTTGAATAAATATTTGAACGGTGCATTATGTGGCATTAGTAAATCAGAAAACAGCAAAATGGCAGCTTCGGCATAGTCTCTAAATCCTGTTTTCACTGGCTCTGTATGCAAAAGAATTATATTAAATGCACTTTGGGTGAAGCAGGGTGGAGTAGGATGGCCACATATGGTGCTTACAGATGCATGATTTATCAGTGGAATAGCATTTAAAGCTCATGAGTGCTTACTGGATTTGAAAGTTTTAGCTTTCAGATTTCATTGATCAGGGGTTCTGATATATTTGTCTCTACACAACACTATTTTTCCACTTTCTTTGCCTCTCACCCCCCAACATGCTAAGTTCTGTCTAAATGAGCTGCAGTGTTCCAGGGCTGTTAAAGGCTCAGTGTATTGCTTTCTGCAGACTTAATGCATCACTATCCCCTTGTTGTGTTTCAAGAAGAGCTAGTTTCGAAGTAGGGTGGCTTAGGAAGTCAGATTCTTTTTTCCCTGACATGATCCAGATTGATTCCCCAAATCCTTTTTTGAAATGAGGATACAACCGCATCATCATAAGATAAACCACCCTGGATTTCAGATTTCTTTTTGACATTCTTTAACCGAGACAAAGAGAGTAAAACGTGTTTTGTAAGGAAGGGTTGTAACAGACTTGGGAACTGGCATCTGTTTTGCATGTCTTATCCAAGAGATACCCAATTCTCAATAGATTTCATTTTGATATAATGATATGACATTACCTCACCTATCAGCAGTGGTAATCAGATTGTTTCATCTATCTTGATAAAGCAATCAGAACACTACAAAGAATAGTGAAATTCTGATGCACAGATCATCCAATTATCATCATTGTAATAATAATAATAATAATAATAATAATAATAATAATAATAATAATAATAATAATAATAATAAAATTTATTTATTTATACATACCCCGCCCATCTGGCTGAGTTTCCCCAGCCACACTGGGCGGCTCCCAATCTAGTGTTAAAAACAATACAGCAATAAATATTTAAAACTTCTCTAAACAGAGCTGCCTTCAGATGTCTTTTAAAAATAAGATAGCTGCTTATTTCCTTGACATCTGATGGGAGGGCGTACCACAGGGCGGGGGCCACTACTGAGAAGGCCCTCTGTCTGGTTTACTGTAACCTCACTTCTCGCAATGAGGGAACCGCCAGAATGCCCTTGGCATTGGATCTCAGTGTTCGGTTTGAATAAGTTTGAATTTATCACCCTGAGGTCCCAGGGTTGGTTACAACAATTAAAAATGCAGCATTAAAAATGTTTAAACAACTTACAATAACAAAAGGGTGAGTCCTTTAAAAAAAAGTACGTCTCAAGCATCAGAGGCAGGGTAAGAAGTGTGTCTTCAGTACAGTGGTACCTCGGGTTACATATGCTTCAGGTTACAGACTCCGCTAACCCAGAAATAGTGCTTCAGGCTGAGAACTTTGCTTCAGGGTGAGAATAGAAATTGTGCTCCGGTGGCGCAGTGGCAGCAGGAGGCCCCATTAGCTAAAGTGGTGCTTCAGGTTAAGAACAGTTTCAGGTTAAGAACGGACCTCCGGAACGAATTAAGTACTTAACCCGAGGTACCACTGTATTTGCCAAAAACTGCATCGTGAAGTTGCCAGGCTCATCTCCATGGGGAAGGAGGTTCTGAGAGAGAGAGAGGAGGGGGCAGGCAGTGGACAAACACATGAAGTGGAAGCAAAAAGTGAATAATATCCCAAAGTCATACATCAAGCCAAACACTCACCTATGATTATAAACTAAGATTCCTAAATATGCTCACTATTCAATGGATCGTTGATTCTCCACATGCTGTCAGGCACCCAGTATTGTTCCTTGGCAACCTCAGATGGAAATTCCTCGGAAGCTTGAAGTAGTTGAATGACTTGCTCATTTTTTTCTGCAGAAAAACCACCTTTTGCTCTGCTGAGGCAAATCACATACAATTTACTTTAAACCCCATTTTCCTGCCACAGTTGTGCTTTCACAGTAGCCAAGGCACTTGTAGTAGCAGTAAACAAGAACCTCAAACAAATTTCAGCCGTTTTCCTAATGTTTGCAACGACAGCGTGCTTGTCACATGAAATTGCTAGTGACAGTTGATGAGGAGGACATAATGTGGCGAGATGATTAATAAGCACACCTGTGATCATATTATCAATAAAAATTAAAATGGGCTGTTTCAACTGGCTTTCTGTGCTGTCATGTAGTTCTCACAACTTCTGTGGTAATGAAGCATTTATGCAGTTAATCATGCTTTCAGGAATACTTGCCCTTCGTCCCTTATCATAGTATATAGGCAGTTGTTAACACCATCCAATTTGTTGCATGAATGCTAAAGCATTCTAGTTCTGCAGGTGTAGTAGGATGCATCATTTAAAACCTATAAAGAAACAAAGGCAGTACCTACTCTCAGTTTGCTTTTTGTTAAATGAATATAACCTGGTTAAAAGTTTCACATGCGAACGTCTTCCAGCTGCATATAGCAAAATCAACAGCAAAAGGAAATCTTACGAAAACAAGTTTGCATCATCCGGACGACCCTGGAAATCCTATGGTACAGAAAAGATGAAAACTTTACCACATTTAAACTTTTAAGAGCTAAGAGCTATTGTTGTAAAAAGCTTTTCTGATGATGAAAATTATTATCTGCACTTCATCAACAGGTCCCGTTGTTCGGTCCCAGCTCCTGCCCACCTAGCAGTTCGAAAGCACGTCAAAGTACAAGTAGATAAATAGGTACCACTCCAGTGGGAAGGTAAACGGCATTTCCATGCGCTGCTCTGGTTTGCCAGAAGTGGCTTAGTCATGCTGGCCACATGACCTGGAAGCTGTCTGCAGACAAATGCCGGGTCCCTCGGCCAGTAAAGCGAGATGAGCGCCGCAACCCCAGCGTCGCCTGTGACTGGACCTAATTGTCAGGGGTACCTCTACAGTTAGCATTACTAATTAGAAGTGCCAAAATTAGAGAAGGTGTCCTTATGAATACTCATAGTGGGGATAAGATGGAGATAATAGCCAGGTTACGGCAACATGCAGTGAGGATTTCTGAATGCCATACAACACTAACTTAAGTGTTAGGTGCAGGTTTTTGTGAGTGGTTTTTTGTTTTGTTTTGGTTTTGTTTTTTGTACTGAACCCTACTGGAATCTTGTGCATATGCCAATAAAGGTTTGAGAATCTGAATCTGAGTGCCCTTAAGCAGTTAACATTCCTACTTGTAAGTCCCCAAATTAGAGAAGCATGCTTTGCAGACCTTTGGTGTGCATAGTGATGGCATCTGTGACACCTTTGTATATGTCGGAAGGTAGCATCTGCTTTTAAATCTGGGTGGGCAAATCTAGCAAACTTGGCTTCCTAAGCAGACTCACTTGATTTGATCCAGCTGGGTCATGAATCAGATTGGATCACATTTACTTCAGAATCTGCAGTGTAGCAGGATGATTCAAGGACTGCATCATTGACTCGTATTCCTGTAAAAAAAAAAAAAATTCTGTTGGTACAACTTTTAAAAATTGGTAATCCAACAAAGCACAGGCTCGAGGAGCTAGCATGTGAGGCTCCTAGCTGCCACATACAGTGGTGCCTCGCAAGACGAAAAGAATCCGTTCTGTGATTCTCTTCGTCTAGCGGTTTTTTCGTCTTGCGAAGCAAGCCCATTGACGGATTAGCGGATTAGCGCTATTAGCGCTATTAGCGCTATTAGCGGCTTTTAGCGCTATTAGCGGCTTTTAGCGGCTTATCTGCTGATCGGATCAGCTGATAAGCGGCTTAGCGGCTTAGAAAAAAGGGGGGAAACCAGCAGGAACTCGCAAGACATTGTCGTCTTGCGAAGCAAGCCCATAGGAAATTCGTTTTGCGAAGCACCTCCAAAATGGAAAACTCTTTCGTCTAGCGAGTTTTCCGTCTTGCGAGGCATTCGTCTTGCGGGGCACCACTGTACTTGATTGCAAATACACCAAGCCTAGAGCAATGCAACTAGATGATATTATGCCATTAGGGGAAATAGTACAGGAAAAAACATGGCTGCCCTCAATGTTTGCATGGGATGGACAGGACTTTAATGGGTCCATCCATTTCTAGCACTCTTCAGCCATTTGCATGTGATTAATTCCATATGCAAGTTCTGGTTGGCAAATGTAGTAGCAGACTACTGCATACAGTCACACTTCAACTCATGATAGGCAGAGGGGAGCAGAGATAGCACTCTTGTTTGCAATCTTTATTGCACAGTACATATGTCTGAATAAGGTTCACATGTTTCAAAAAATAATGATTTGTTCTTTGTCATTTGTGAAGGTCACATGACTTCTGTTGTTGGAAAAGAAGTTTCCCAAGACTCTTGTTAGAGCTTTCAGACTACTTAACTTTTCAGAGTTTATATGCTCCACTTAAGAGAGCTATGTGATTAGGCAGTCTGCAAAACCTTTCTAAATAACAAGTAAATGAAATCATTAAAATCAAAAGCACATGAAGGACTGGGAAGACCAAATCCACTTTCAGCCATGAAGCTCATTCGGCGGTCTTGTGCCAGCCGCAACTTCTCAGCTAGACTAGCTCACAAAGATACTATGGTGATAAAATGGGGAAAGACACACACAGCACTTGGAGGAGATAAATAATAAAGGCAGTAAACAATGAAATACATTTATGGATATTTTCAAATGTGTATGCTAAAGTGACTTTTTTAATTAAAATGACAATATAAAGCCTACACTTCTGTACATACAATTTTTCTTCTATTTTCTATACCAGTGGTGGCCAAACTGGGCCTTCCAGTTGTTTTTGGACTACAACTCCCATCATCCCTAGCTAATGGGACCAGTGGCCATGGATGATGGGAATTGTAGTCCCACAACAGCTGGAGGGCCAATTTGGCCACCACTGTTCTATACTATTAACATTAACATATATTTCTTTTTGTCTTCATGTGTGAGAAGGACCCAACACTTTTTAAAAGAAAGTCTGTCTGGTCACTCAAAAAGCACTCCATCGTGAGCTTTTGAAACTTAAAATTAAACTTCTTGGTGGAAGCAGGATAGGGCTTTGGTGTCTGAATTTTCAAATTTTAGACTGCAAAGCTGCAATTACTGGTATCTTCAGTTAATTACACTGAAACTGCTGATATCACAATGCCATGATAGAAATCTGTGGTGTGACTATATTTGAAAAAATGTGTACAGTTCTCGTTGCCTCATCTCAAAAAACATATTGTAGAGCTTGGAAAGGTTCAGGGCAACCAAAATGATCAAAGTGTTGGAGCAATTCCTCTATGAAGAAAGGGTGGTGTTAGGGACTTTTCAGTTTGGAGGAAAAGAGAGTAAGAGGAAACAGGATAGAAGTTTATAGCATTCTGCATGGCATGGAGAAATGGATAAAGCAAAGTTTTGCTCCCTCTCTCATAAAACCAATGGTCATCCAATAAAGGTGAAGGTTGGGAACTTGCTCCAATAGGAGGCAGTGATGGCCACCAAAGGATGACTTTTAAAAAAGGATTAGACAAATTCATGGAGGATAAGGCTATCCATGGCTACTAGCCGTGATGGCTATTCTGTGCAATCATGATTGGAGGCCGCAAGGCTACTGAATATCAGTTGCTAGAAACCCTTTCCCCATACCCATAACTGTTTCCAGGAAACAAAAATGACTATCAACTGCAGCATCCGCAGTTCCTACAAATTCTCAAAAGACTGGAGCCATGCTTAAGGCCCATTGAAACCAATGTGACAAATCTGCCATGGCTTATTTGTTGCATGTATTTGCGGAACCGAGACATGACTCTGCTTCTCTAATTTGGGAACCATAGCATAGATTAGGTATGTTCAAGAATGCTACAACTCTGAACAAAGGGACCAACTAGATACGAAATTTGGCATTTGGGTAGCCCTGCCGTGCAAGATAACTGCATGGCTCACACAACGTCTAATTTGGCCCCAAGAGCTATTCACTTGTGAGGTTAGCTGTGTCTAATAAATCGACGTAGTCACAGGGCTCCTCTGATTTGCCCAGTGATCCCCTCTAATATTTTTCACATTGCAGTAATGCTCAGAGAGAATTCTTGGAGATATTTTATTAGTGTTTGTGGAGTGCCTTTGGAAAGGTGCAATGCGAATAAAAAGTATTGCTATACTCTATATTCCTATCTTTTCTGGATTTCACGAAATCCCTTCATTATAGTGCCCTTTTAAGATTTTCCCAGTTAACCTTTGTCTCTTCCCTTATATAAATATCAAACAGTACTATGGGGAAATGTTACAGGATCTGAATTCTCAGTTATCTATGAACGGCAGGAGCGCCACACTAAAATACACTAAAATATTTTTAAACTTAGGTTCTTTCTTCTTTTTTTAAACTGCCAGGTGTCACTTCCTTCAAAGGTGCAAGTCTTGTGTTATGATGTAAATAAAAGGAATATGGAGAAATATTTAACAATATTGGAAATCATACAAGCTATATAAATATTCCCCTTAAACTTAAGTGAAACTACATACTGATTTATTGAGGGCACAGATGTGACACAGGGTCACAGGAGACCCATTATTAGGACTTCCTGTAATAATAAATAATAATAATAATAATAATAATAATAATAATAATAATAATAATAATAATAATTTATTATTTATACCCCGCCCATCTGGCTGGGTTTCCCCAGCCACTCTGGGTGGCTTCCAACTGAATATTAAAAACAGTACAGCATCAAACATTAAAAACTTCCCTAAAGAGGGCTGCCTTCAGATGACTTTTAAAAGTAAAATAGTTGTTTATTGCTTTGACATCTGCTGGGAGGGTGTTCCACAGGGCAGGTGCCACTACCGAGAAGGCCCTCTGCCTGGTTCCCTGTAACCTTACTTCTCGCAATGAGGGAACCGCCAGAAGGCCCTCGGTGCTGGATCTCAGTGTCCGGGCTGAACGATGGGGGTGGAGACGCTCCTTCAGGTATACTGGACCGATGCCGTTTAGAGCTTTAAAGGTCAGCACCAACACTTTGAATTGTGCTCGGAAACGTACTGGGAGCCAATGCAGATCTCTCAGAACCGGTGTTATGTGGTCCCGGCGGCCACTCCCAGTCACCAGTCTAGCTGCCGCATTCTGGATTAATTGCAGTTTCTGGGTCACCTTCAAAGGTAGCCCCACGTAGAGCGCGTTGCAGTAGTCCAAGCGGGAGATAACTAGAGCGACTTCCGGGGTGGCGCCATCAGCAATGGTGGACTCCCTCTGAATTGGAGGGACTAGCTCCGCGCGAAACGGGTCTTTTCCGCTACGGCGAAGCGGGGACCCTTTTAAAAATCACAGGCGGATGAAGCCTGTGACCATGGGACTTGGCGGGCACCCTTAGCACCCCCCCAACCCACAAAGGAACCCACTAACGGGCTCCGAAGCAAAGAGGGGGAAGTGGCGCGGTGCTGTGAGTCAACTGCTATTTCCATGGAGCGAAGCCGCACAGCCATTGCCGGAGAGCACTGCCTTTTTCCTGGGACAATTTGGCTTCTAAAATTAAGCACCCGTGAGTACTTAAACTTTGAACAATTGGACTTTAAATAAGGACTGGCGAGCAGAAAGGAATTGGACTTAAAAATTTTACTTCAATTTGGTACTGAAACGGGAAGGTCTAAACAGGAAGTCAGCCTTCCATTTCTTTGTAGACAGAATAAAGCAAAGACAACGTAAACTAGAGCTCAGAAAATCGCTTCTAAAGGTTTGGCTTTCATCATTTAAAATTGTTGAACCCCCGTTTGGCAGCAGGAGAAGAAGGGGGATCTTTTCTGGACTGTTTAAACCTGCAGAAGTGAGTTTAAAGTAAAGTAACTTTCCATCGTCCTGATCCTGGAGCGGGGTGTCAGGACTGACGTTTGAAGCTCATTGACCAGAGACAAACGCTTTTGACAGATAGCTAAAAGAAGAGAAACATAGTGACTCCATTGTTTCCTTTCGCACCTTAAAGGAACAAATATTGACAAAATATCTGAAAAAATGAAACTCTGTTGCTAGACTTAAAGACAAGATTAAATAGAAGTTTTCCCCTAGAAGTTTTCCCCTAGAGGGAGACTGTGAAACTGTAACCAACTCCTGGGAGCTGGCAGCTGTTACAGATTACAATCGTGGGAATAGACATCTGACCTTCAGAACAATGTATTCAGAAGCTCTGTTGTGTGCTTTCTATAAAACAAATGCCCTACTGGAAGAGCTACATGAGAAGAAGAATTTGATGGCTGATTCGATTAGAAATTTTGAACAGGCAGTGGGAAATTTTGAACAGGCAGTGGGAAAATATGTGGAGCCCACCCAGGAATTAAATCAGGAGTGTGCCCTGACAGAACAGGCCCAACAGGAATATGAACTTTTGGATTTGACAAATGAACTTGGAAAAAGCCAGATTTGGAAAGAAAAAGTTTGGTTTGGTCTGGAAATGGGGGGTTGGATAGACCCTCCTATGCAGGGATGTTTGGACTTTTCAAGTCTGGCAATGGGCCGTGAGATGTTAGGGATTGTGGGGGCTCTCAATTTTGGAGGGATTTTGAAACATGTCTTTAAATACCACATGGAATTTAGTGTCGATTATGGAAAAGGGGCTGATCTGTTGAGAAGGGTCCAAAATATTGCTAAGCTGGAGTTCCCACGAGTGAAACGAGCAGGAGACAAGGGAAAATACAGTTACAAATATGAAGAAGAGCTGCGGAAGGGACGTGGAAGAGACTTAAGGGCCTCGGATATTAGGATACCAGGTTAATGCGCCAGATCGATGGGATAATGAGGACTGACAAAACCCAGGACCAGGAGGAAAGGACGCTGGATGAAGATTGGATTTGTTTTTATTTCCTTTTTTCACTACTAGGACTGTTTTACAAAATTGATGAATGTTAGAAAAATGTTGGAATGAAATTACTTGGCTTTAGTAAAAATGTTTAAAGAATTATGCAAGAATATTATGGTTATGAGAAGTTGGTAAAAATAAGATTTAAGTTTTAAGTTTCAAGGTTTTTTATAGTAAGATAAGATTGAAATACAGTGGTGCCTCGCAAGACGAAATTAATTCGTTCCGCAAGTCTCTTCGTCTTGCGGTTTTTTCGTCTTGCGATGCACGGTTTCCCATAGGAATGCATTGAAAATCAATTAATGCGTTCCTAGGGAAACCGCCTTCAGACCAGGTCCGGGGACAGTCTGTCCCCGGACCTCTTCTGAAGGCTGGGGGGAGGGCTTTTCTTCCCACCCCCAGCATTTTAAAAAACCCCGGGACAGCGGAGGACTTCTCCGCTGTCAGGGCGATCTTAAAGTGCTGGCGGGCGGCATTTTAAAATCGTCCCGGGACAGCGGAGGACTTCTCCGCTGTCCGGGGCGATTTAAAAGCCCCTGGGAAGGCAGGCAGGGGGGACAAAGACTCTTGCCCCCCGCCCGCCTTCAGAAGGTGTTCCCGCCCCCCCGCCCGGCTTCGCAGCAGCTCTACGAAGCCCGGCGGTGGGGCAGGTGTTCCCGCCCCCCACCCCGCTTCGGAGCACCGTTCTGAAGCGGGGTGGCTGGGGCAGGTGTTCCTGCCCCCCACCCCGCTTCGGAGCACCGTTCTGAAGCGGGGTGGCTGGGGCAGGTGTTCCCGCCCCCCGCCTGGCTTCGCAGCAGCGCTACGAAGCCCGGCGGTGGGGCAGAACCGATCTCCCCGCAACCGCTTGCTTCAAAAGAGGTCTGGGACCTCTTTTGAAGCAAGCGGCTGCGGAGAGAACCGATCTCCCCGCAACCGCTTGCTTCAAAAGAGGTCCGGGGGCAGCGGGAAGCGCTTCCCGCTGCCCCCGGACCTCTTTTGAAGCAAGGGGCGGTGGGGAGAAGCGATCTCCCTGCCGCCCCTTGCTTCAAAAGAGAAGACCCGCTGTCCCCGGGGCAAGCTTCGTTTTGCGAAGCAAGCCCATAGGGAAATTCGTCTTGCGAGGCAACTCGAAAACGAAAAAACCTTTCGTTTTGCGAGTTTTTCGTCTCACGAGGCGTTCGTCTTGCGGGTACCACTGTAGTTTAAGGTAATGTAATGACAGAATATTATGAAATATGGAAAGGATTTGTTGTGACAATTAACAACCAGGATACAAGGAAGGGGAGGAGGAGGAGGTCAAGGAAAGAGGGTAATGATAGTTGAGGAGTTGAGAATAATGGATTTGTTTTTAAATGTTTTTAAATGTTTGTGGTGTATTTTTGTTTTTTCCCCCTCTCTTATTTTGAATTTGTATATGTATGGTTGGAAGTGGCTTGTTTTTTTCTTTTTCTACTTTGTTTTTCTTTTGTAACTTAAATTCCCCCCCCCCAATAAATATCATTTAAAAAAAAAAGGTAACTAGAACATGCACCACTCTGGCAAGACAGTCCGTGGGCAGGTAGGGTCTTAGCCTGCATACCAGGTGGAGCTGGTAGACAGCTGCCCTGGACACAGAATTAACCTGTAGTTTCATTTTGAGGAATAGCATCCATGATTGAGGTGTTAACCCTTTCCCACCTTGACATTATTAGGACCTGTTTTTGTTTTAATTAATAGCATCCATGAAGGGGGCATTACCCCTTTTCCACCTTGACATCGATCTTATTAACACAAAAACACCAGTACAGCTCCTTGTCAAGGGCACAAGGGGCCTTAGGTATGCCTCTGGTTTGAGGGGGGTGGGCAAGGACATCTCAGCACATCAGTTCTAGAAGGCTAGGGATGCTCTTGCACAGGTGTGCCAACTTCAATAAAATATTGTGGGGGGCCAGGTAGGTCCCACCTCACATAATCTATCACATAACACAGTGCACACACACACCATTTGAATGGGAATGCCCATCAACTTTGTGGGGGCGCAGCCCCCTTAAATATTCTGTTGTGGGGACTGACGCCCTCACGGCCCCTAGGAATTGTCTCCTATGCTCACGTGAGATCTCTCAGGAACTTGGACGGCCCATAGGATCTCACAAGAGCATCCCAGAACCATCACACTGAAAGGAGCTTGCTTCTTCAGCAAGGCAGAGAACTTAAAAGCCAGGGCTCACTCAGCATACTGGTTCAAGAAGACTAGGGATGCCTGCATGGAGGCAGTTTGATGCTGTTTGAGGTCAGATTTATTGGCACTGGCTTCAGTTGTGTAAGGGTGATGATTGGGTTATCCCTTAAAGTGCTAATTAAGGATTTTAAAGGGTTGTTTTTTTTAAAAAAAAATGAATTGATTCTTTGAGCTTTATTTTTGTGCACTGGAATCCTAATGGATGAGGGGCAGTTAACAAACTGAAAGAAGAGATAAATAACAAGCAGCAGTATTCTTAATAGTTATACTTGGAGGCAATATATATTAATTTCAGGGCCATAATAAATTAACCTGTATTTTTCCAGGCAGTCTTAGTTGGGTTTTGTATATGGTAACAAAATGTGTTCATGGTGTTTTCCATGTAAATATCAATTTACTTATGGTTCATTTTCAATGGTGCTTGTTGAGTTTATAACTGTGGATAGTTTAGATACCATTTGCCCATACAGCAGTTACTCCATCATTAAAATACTGTAATTGACTTTTTTTGTTATGAAGTGCATTTTAAAAATATTAATCAGAGGGGTTAATTAATTGAACAGCACCTATAGACTTCCTGTCAGAATTGCTTTATAAATGCAATAAATTCTGTAGTCAACTTTCCTGAAATGGTGGTGGGGTGGAATCCTATAGCAGATCACCTAAGGCATACAAGCTCTACCCAAAATCTTTACTTTAATCCTGCTTTAAACAGGGATCGATGTGGTGTCCACTTATGCAATTATTTTAAGTCCTTGTACCCCAATCAGCAAGCTAATAATTTGGATAGATGGCTCTCTGAAATAACACATGCAGTATTCATATTCCGTGGTATTCCTTTATTTAAGGAATTTATAAAGGGTCGCAGAAAGGCTCCCAGAGTCACTTACATGGGATCATTATAAAGAAGCCAACCCATGCCTACAAGTAGACACAATATCCCATGAACCCTGTCAGGCGGTAACATGGGCTGGGAGACATGAGATTAATAACTGAGATTAATGAATCCAGGCCTCCACTGTCCATGGTCCACATCTGGCCCTCATGTTGATTAAGCGTGTTCTCCTTCATGGAGAGCACGTGTTGCAGTGGGGGCCGCCAGGACACTCCAAAGTTGGGGGCGGGCTAATTGATCGTTGGCCACTGATGTGATTGGGGCTTCCCTTGTTGTTGGGAAGAAGTTAATGTTGCCATTTGTTGATTGACAGCCAGAAACTCCTTGCACAAGGCTAGGGCTTCCTCTTTTCGCCCGTGCATCAGATTGCCTGTCTCCTCCCTCCCTATATTTAGGGTTGTTCGCTTTGACCTTGCTATGCCTGTCATGGGGTCGTCTGCTCTTGGGCCAGGGGCCAGGTAGGAATTTTGTCCATCTGGCTGATTGGCTGGGGCCATTTGGTTTTTGCCTACTGCGTAGCAAATTGTCACAACTTGTAAGGTTCGTGGTTAGGCATTGGTTTATGGTTTGGTTGGTTGGTTGAGGGGCATGGATTGGCTGTGCCTGCCCCTCTAATGCTGCTGCTGCAAGGGATTCCGTTAAAGGAATCGGGGGCTAACTATTGCTTGTCCACTCTGTCAAGGGGGCTTGGGCCATAGCAATGAGCTCCTGGTTGCATTTGGGCTGAGGGCAGGTTCCCTGCTCCGTTGCTACCCCCAAGTGTATTCCCCTTTTCTGACTTTCGCATCGTGCGGAATGTCAGTCTGTCCGCCATGGTGGGGGCAGATAGTCACAACCAATGCCTAAGCAACCACTCACATTTTTGTATTTTAATAAGGTTGTGGCCAAAATTATGCCAAAAACCTTAAACAAAAAATGCTGTGTGATGTGTGAGTTATTGGGGTGGCCCTGGGGACCTCAACACGCAACATGACACTGGCACCATTGTTAAGTTGACCAGAAATCTGGCATGGTCAGCAAAGTGGATCTCTGAAAGTTGTCCTCCAAACCTCCTTGGGGATTTGTTTGTTCCTTCCTTCCTTCCTTCCTTTTATATCCCACCCTTTCCCAGCCCATGTAGCATCTGCTTGAAAAACCAAAGCCCAAGAACATTTTAGTCATGAACAACTAGTTCTGCAGTTCTTTGGATGCAGAGCCAGTGATTTGTTCCTTCTCATGCTGAAAAGGATAGGTTTCTATTCCTATACTGTCTTCACAATTAAGACTTATATCTTTTTTTTATCTGAACACAGTGTGTTTCTTCCCAAGAACTCTCCATTCATGTTCTCCTTTTTTATGTTGCATCTGTGTTATTCTCCTGACACTGCACTCTGATATAAAATTTGTGAAACATCTCAGGCAAGAGTGTCACAGTTTGTTTATTTTTACAGTTATCTTGTTGATCTTTTTGACAAAGTAGAGGTGTTAGACTTGCTAGAAAGCTTTTACCTGACACCTTGAAAACCACCTGCTGAAAAGAAACCCATGGCTTTCTTTCCTGCTCAGATGAATCTAAAGTAAACCTGAAGAAAGTACCAGGATTTATCTGACAGCAAAAAAGAAAAAGAAAAAAATGAAACATAGATAACCACTGAAGTTGTTCATCCTTAAAAATAAATAAAAATGAGATGAACTCATATGAACATTGCTAACTTGACTTTAGGTGAGCAGAAAATAATCTGTGATTCAGCATGCTATTATTATACAGACTCCTGTGCTTAATTATGAGAGGATTAATAACCTTGCCTGTTTCCTTCAGAGAGATTTTTTTTGTTGATGTTTGGATTTTTTTGAGGGAAACATCCTGGAATTACCTTGCAAAACTATTATTCCGTGATACTGAAATCTGGGGAAAATTTATAAAACCTATCAAATCTGCTAAAAAATTGTGGGTAGAAGGTGTTCACTCACATCATATTCTTCTTTGTAGATGGATGAAAACTTAATTAAGTTCATGATGGAAAAATATGAAGTTCTTTATAATATGAGGGCATGAGACCTACAAGAAAATGTTGAGGTGCACAATATAACTCCTTATACTTATTCAGACCATTTTTCTATCTGTCCCAGTATGAAATACAGTCGTACCTTGGTTCTTGAATGTAATCCATTCTGGAATTCTGTTCGACTTCTGAAATGTTTGAAAACCAAGGTGTGGCTTCTAATTGGCTGCAGGAGCTTCCTGCACTCAAGCGGAAGCTGTGTCGGACGTTAGGCTTCCCAAAAACATTTGAAAACTGGAACACTTACTTCTGGGTTTTCGGCATTTGGGAGCCAAAATGTACAAGTACCAAGGCATTTGAGAACCAAGGTAGAGTTGTACACTCATGAGCAGAAACTTTAAAGCTTTCAGGCAGGAGTCTTTTTCAGCCCTACTAGGAGATCCCAGAGATTTAAACCATGATGCTTTGTGTGCAAAGCATGAATCTGCAACAGAGCTATAGCTCATTTTTCAAAAGGGAGAGATATTCCCTATACAACACATGCATCATATCCTCATACCATTGGCATTATAGTACTGTGAGCTGACCCAAAGAGCACATTCAAGGACTTGTAAATATAGGAGGAGGGACCAACTTTCTGATATTGACATTTCATCATTTTTATGAAAGGAGATTTTTTGAAAACACACACACACACCACAACAATGAAACATTCATTTTTATAAGGAACTCTGTTTTTTAACTTTAATTTTCAGCTATATTAGCATAAAATATTACACAAAATGAATATTCATGTCCAGCTGCATGACAGATGAATGCAGTCATTTTATCCTCTAGGTTGTTCTGTTGAAGTCTATACGGTTTGACATATTGACTTTACTGATTTGGATTTTTTGTGTGAGCTGAACAGTTGTCATGAAATAAGAAACCACGGGTATAAACAAAGATACTGCTGCCTCATGCAACATTTAGTCATAATGTTGACTAAAAGAAGCTTTCACCCTAACCCTGAGTCACATGGGGGCTGTTTTTGTCAGCATCAAAACAGAAATTATTCCAGCAATTTTTTTCTGATATTCAAAATCAGTGATGAGCTGAAAAGAGGGGAAATATCAAATCCCCGCCAAATATGCCACCCCATTTGGGCAATTCTTTTGCTCTAGGGTATGAAACTGCTAAAATAAAGGTGGGTGTTGGGGAGGAGGGGATAGGAAACATGTATCCATTGCTTAGGCTGTAACGCTAATATTTGATCGATCCCATCAAGCTGTGCAACTAGTTAGGGAAGATGTAGATGGCAGTGAACATTTGGGTGAACTCATGAATCAACACCCCACTGAAAGTAATTGCAGGTGAAGGACCCTTGGATGGTTAAGTCCAGTCATAGGTGACTATGGGGTTGCGGCTCTCATCTCACTTTCAGGCTGAGGGAGACTGCATTCGTCCACAGACAGCTTTCCAGGTCATGTGGCCAGCATGACTAAACCGCTCCTGGCACAGTGGAACATTGTGACGGAAGCCAGAGCGCACAGAAACATTGTTTACCTTCCCATTGTATCAATACCTATTTATCTACTCACATTGGTGTGCTTTCGAACTGCTAGGTTGGCAGGAGCTGGGACAGAGCAACGGGAGCTCACTCAGTCGCAGGGATTCGAACCGCCAACCTTCTGATCGGCAAGCCCTAGAGGCTCAGTGGTTTAGACCACAGTGACACCCGCATCCCTTGCAGTGGATAACACTCATAAAGGGATGCATGTATGTATTAAGAAGTTGTTCACGGACATTAAAAGGAATGTGTGCCTGGATGTGCATTGCCATCTAAATTCTTTTCAACTGCTTATGCATAGCCCTGCAAAAGTGAACAAAGGTCAGGGCAGAAGTCTTTTTCTGTGCAACATTAGTGAGCAATGAAATGCTTGCACGATGCAACAAGACCGGGAAGTCGAAGGGTTGCCTGGGCAACAAGGATGCATTCCATCCCACCAGTTGTAAGGGCAGTGGGGAATTTCCATTCGCTCTCATGGATATCATTGAAATCTGGCTACGTGGTGTTGCTGTGATACCATTATGTTGACTACATGCTATTGTATTGGGCAGAATCGCACAATGAAGAAATCCTCCTAAGTAGAAAAAAAGGTACTAAAGCAACAGCGATAAACAGTGGTTGTGAACAAGTGCAATAAAAATATGCATGCGCGCGGGGGCACACACACACACACGGTGAAAAGCTGGGGTTTTGCTTGTGCCTCTGCCCCTGAAATGACAGTCTTCACAATGAAAACTGAACCTTGTGGATTTTTAGTTCAGTACAAGTGAAAAGCTTTTACCAATGCAGAGTGAAAGCAATTGATCTTATGGGCTGGGATCACCTATTTCAGTTGGTTTTGTTTGATCACCGTGATGTGATCATGTTGGCAAATCTGTTTTGCCATTTCATTCACTGTGTGACCCTCAACTGGTTGGAATTGCCCATCAAAGCAAACAAATATTCAAACATTCAGATTTTATGGCCTAATTCTCATTTTGACATTGTAAAGACATCACTATATGAACATCACCTTGTTTTTCTCTATAGTGATCTCCTCCCTCCTGCTTCCCTGCTTCCGATACTCTTCTAATTTGTGCTCCTTAAAAACTACAATGTCCCTTGTTTGGTAAATCTTAAGTCTTACCACAAAAGATGCAAAATTACTTCTATTGTTGTTACTTTTTTTTTTTTTTTTTTTTGCTTTTTCTGTTGTAAATATGCCTTAGGTTCCAGTAGGCAATTCTCCCAATCTTGCTTTCTATTACTTTTGCCCACTTAAGTAAATGCTCAAGATTGGGGAATGAGACAACTGAGACTCACTATTATTTATAGACAGAAATGTACATATTTGGATCTTTGTTAAGAATTCTCTAGTGATGCTTATAATTGCTGGCCCAATTATGAATTGAGTCATGAGAGTCCACCCATCACTTCTTGCTATTTTGCCTAGAACCCATTCCTGGGCAAAACCAGGAGCATAGATGATGTAAGACCATTAGCATCTTGCTTTGTTTCTGGATTCAACTTATTTCAAGGTATCTGAACATATGAATGATGAATTAAATGCTCATTGATGTTTATGTGAAATTCTGGTGCTCCTAGAAAGGGGCTTAATTGCTCCAATTTGTAAACGTTTAATACCAAAGTTATTTCTATACATTATTTGACCTAGCTTTGTTTTCTTGCAAGGAAAGATATTGTTGAATCATCTCTGATTAAGAATGTTCATCAATTGAGGCATGGTTTATTTATCATTCTAAAATGAAATGAAATAATTATTCCATGCTTTGGTTATAGGGTTATCTTTCCTGTTAATGTATATTTTATTGATTCCGTGAAAAGCATAAGCAAAGACTCAGCAGCTTCAGACATTACTGAAAAAGCACTGAAAGCAGAATGTGCAGTAATTTTTGCATTGAGATGCTTCTTCTAACATTCAAAGCAGAGCTTGTTTAGATTTTATCTGCCTCTGCAGTTTGCAGATTTTCCCTGCATGAAGCATCACTAAGAAGCACTGTGAGCCAAACATGAAAATTATTTAAATATTCAGCAGGTGTGAATCAAGATAATGTCTGAAGTCATCCAGTATTACTTTCTAATGTACATAACAGGAATATCTCTTCAACAAAACCAAACCAAAATCGCAGTTCTTTTCATTTGATCATTGGGGGAAATTATAAAAAAGTAAGTTCTGAATGAAATGGCCCCCAAAATTCGCCAACCAGTTCGTAAGTGGTGAACTTTGGAGGGTTAATTCTGTTGTTTTTAAAGGAGGGACAACTGTCTGAAGTAATTTTTGAAAGAAAGCATGCACCTGCTGTGAGCTACACAAAATCATACAGGAGAGATATGGTGGTTGCAAGCTGGAAGCACTGGCAGAGGAATAGGGGTGCAGAGGGAGCAGACTGCCCCCAACACCACTATTCTGGTGGGGTGCCATTGCGGCAGCCCCCTGGACACACACTGCACGCACCCCTGCGCGCTGGGCACCACACCCCACAGGTGTGCCCCCAAAATGCGCACCACACCCCTGCGGGTGGTGCGCCACGTCCCTGGGATGCACACCACGCCGCCCTGGGGGCGCCAGCTACACCCCCGCCTGCTCTCCACCCCCGGTAATTGAGCATGTAGCTTCGCCACTGGCTGGAAGCGGTCCATGTGAGAAAGATTCATTTCCCCCCTCTCTAGTTGGCACCTAAATGTCTCAAGAGACAATGGAGGAGTAAGACATCAGGAGTAAAATCAAACCATTGGAAAGTTACAGCACCTGCTGTGGCTGTAGAGACTGATATGAGAGAGACATGTTTCGTTGCAGCTGGGAGCAGCTGGAGGCATCGGGTTTCACTGTTACAGATGAACCATGCACAGATGCGCTCCTCTCAGCTATCATTTCTCCCCTGGTCACTGCTGTGGATATACAACTTGACTGTCTCCAGGCACTGCAGTCATTTGCAAGGGATTCCCACACAGCAGGGTTAATGTTGCCAGCCTTCTCATCATGTTTGAAGCTTAGGCTTCTTACTGCCATGCAAAGCCCCTCACCCCACTGAAACAGTTCAAATAATTTTGGGCCCCAATACAAAAATTAACAAAATGATGTCCCCTCTATCAGGATATGTTTGGTTTGAGCAATATTTGGCCTGGTCCTATCTGTAGTTTAAGCCCTATAAGCCCTGTCCAATATGGCCAGTGGTCATTGGGTACCTAATTCCTGCTGTAGAAGAGCTAGGAAAAAACATTTGTACATAAGAAAGCATTATGCACTTTCTATAGAAAGTACTTTCTATAGAAACACACAATTCTATATTTAACTTTACCAGAGAATATATTATGCAAAGCTTTTCTATGAATGTTTAAGTACAGAAATATCTTTAGTCTTGCTATGCTAAAACATTGCAACCTTGCAGAAGTTAATGAAGGTTTCTCCTCTAAAAGAAAGGCTTTTCTAGAGTTTAACCCCCCCACACACCAATATTGGAAATATTTATTGCTTGGAGATGCAGCCTATTAAGCCAGTTACTGGTTTGCTGGTTTATTCATTGCATTTATATCCCACCTTTTTCTCCAAGGAGCTCAATGTGTCATACATGACTCTTCCCCGTCTGGTAATTTAAGCTGAGAGGCATTGATTGGTCCAAGATCACCCAGTGAACTTCATGACCGAGTGGAGATTAGAACTCTGGTCTCCCAGGTCCTAGCCTGAAACTCTAACCCCTATGTAGAATTGATTCCTTCCTCGTCTCAAACATTACACCAGTTAACTGTTTTGGAGGCGGCAGTTGTGATAGACGGCAACAATAGCACAGGCTAGCAGTGCATACCTTCTGTGCTCGGCTCAGGGCTAACCCATGAAACGCGGTCCAGGACTGGTCCAGAATCCGAAGATTCCACTGCGAGTCAGTCTGACAGGACCAAGGCAGGACACGAGGCAGGAAACCAGGCAAGGACAGGTATAGGATCTTAGGCAGGATTGAGCTTACAGCAATGTTGCTCCCACAACCTGGGGCGGGGTCCGACAGCCTTTTATCTTTGTCGGGGTAGCAGCCAGTCCTTGTCCCCCTGTGAATCACCTCCCTGTTTCACCCAAAGGCGATCAGTCCTCCTGCGAGTACTCAGGTCTCTCCTTCTCTCAGACCTTAGTCTCTGCAGTTTGGAAGACGTTGGTGGGTTACTAGACCCAGGGGCTGCCTCAGCCTCCCCTGACCAAACCGGTAGTGGAGCAGCTGTAAGTGATGGCTCAGCTGAAGGCAACAAGATAATCCCTGCATCTGGAGCCAGGGCAGGCTCAGGCCCCTGACTCGGCCCAGCTGGTGTTGGTTGCAGGGGAAGCTGTGCAGACTGGGACTCTTCAGGATCAGGCCCTAGACTTGGTTCAGATGATGCCTGAGGCAAAGGATGCGGTGCAGACTGAGTCTCCTCTGGTTCCGAGCCCGAGTCCCAGGCCATCACACCCTCCAACATTTCTCTGATGGCGTTCCCATTTCTGGCTTCTCTAAATCAGGAACATCCCTGGGAACTAGGGACACTTGGCTGGTCTATCAGTGGAGGCCTTCTTCCTTCACCTCTCCTTCGTTCCCTCATAAGTATATACTTTAATAATTTTTGATTTAATAATTTTGTAGAGACCTTTTGGGAGAGGAGGCAGTCAGCTTTTAAATCTAGCTGTTCTTTGTTTTGTTTAAAAGGCATAAGTCTAAAAATTAAATAATCACAGAAGATAGATCAGAATATTCTTCAATATACTTCAGTTCAATCTAAACGCCTGTTAAAGCTGTCAGATTCGGTTAAAATGATTTCAGGCACTGCAGCCATTAGAAGAATTTCTTAATGACATTTCATTTTCAACATTTTATCTGCATTGTTACATGCAATCACATACGCAGCAAGAAATTGGTTTTAAACGGGGACCTCTGCCCCCTTTTAACCCCCAAATTTAACAAAAGCCTCTGTGGACTTTGTATAAGTCCCCTTTCACACACTTCTAAGAATGCTTTGAATGTGTATGTTAGTGAAAATACTGCACAAGCGTGCATTACAGAGAAAATAGTTTTCAAAAATGCCTATGCAAGGTGTTAAAAGTTTCATTTCTCTTCAATAAAAGTCTGCCCAATTGTCAGCCAGCCTAGGTTCCTTCAGAACCTAGCTCAAATCTACCCCAAATGAGACCCAGCCTCTCATAGGAGGAACTTAACTTTCAGATAATTTTGCATGTCCACCTCATTTAATTAATTATTCTACAGTCCCTGTTTACTTTCTCTCTTATTGCGTTCCACACTCCAGCTGTGGAGTTCCTTCACACACAGCCTCTACTTGACTTCTTTCTCACAGAGCCCATAATACTTACCTCTTTTGTTTATCTTTCATCCCCCATGGTGAGAAAGGCTTCCAGATTCTAACCTTCCAAGTTATATGGCTGCTGTCCCTCCACCAGGACCACCTGCTGTTTGCCTGAACCTTTATCTACCGATCATCTTCTTCTTTGGTGATCGCTTGTAGACAAGTAAGATTGTCTTCCATAAACACAGTTTTCACAGTGAGTCCCTCAGTGACTGTGGAGGCCAATTCTGGATCCACACGTCCTTCCACAGTGGGGACATAGGTTTTCGGGTAGGAGATGATCACAGTGAGGGTTTGCCAAACATGCTTTCCTCTAAGTGTGTTTCTCCCTTTCGTCCTGAGTTTGAGCGTCTTCAGAGCCCTTGACACCTTTGGTAAAGGCTGTTCTCCAATCAGAGCACTCGCAGGCCGGAGATTCCCAATTGTTAGTGTTTATACTACATTTTTTATATTTGCCTTGAGAGAGCCTTTAAACCTCTTTTGTTGACGCTTTCCATTTTTAAGTTCAGAATAGAGTAGATGCTTTGGAAGACGATAATCAGGCATCTGAACAACATGTATTGGGCATCCTTATCTACTGATAAGGGCAGGACCAAAGCTCCTTTCCCTGACCCTTCACCACAACATCCAGCCCATCTATGCTTAAACCTCACCAGGTTGAGGCCAGAGAGCGCTAAAAAATTGAGCTACCTGTTGGCAGCTCCTCTTACAAGACACAATTTTATACAAAAATGCATAAGCACCCTGAAATGTATGTGAGTTTTCATGTTGTCCTTAAAAAAAAAAAAGCTAACTGGTGTGGAAATGGAGTGAGCTGAATTTAAGATTGGAAAAATTAAAAAACATGAGAAACTAAAATTGACAAGATTCATCTATCCCCAGTAGACTGTATGTCAGATTAAAAAACAACTGTTGACCAAGTTCTTGACTAATATTCTGTAATTAAGGGACGATAATTTACCACTTAAAAAGAGGATACAGAGTTTAGAAATTAACGCATGGTATTCACACTTGTAAACTGAGATTCTCCATGAGCATATTTTGAGACAAGTGCTATTTTTTATCTTTTTTTCATAAATGAAGAAACAGGTGAAGAATGAGTTTGCAGATGACTATAAAGTATGTATGAAATATGCTGTCTTATATTAAACCCCTTTCTCAGTACTGCCTGTCATAGACTTTGCTTTTCCTAAAAGCACACACACACACACACACACCCCTGCTTTCAAATTTTACTCACATGAGCTATATTACTGAGGCCTACATAGAATTAATGGGCATTTGTATCACAATGGAGCTTTAATTTTATAGTTAGTAAGAAATAGGATTAGGCAACATAAAGGCATAGAGAATGAGACTTGATCCAAAACACGCAACTAAAGTGGTACCTTGGTTCCCAAACGGCTTGGCCCCGAACAAATCGGCTCCCGAATGCTGCAAACTCGAAAGTGAGTGTTCCGGTTTGCGAATGTTTTTTGGAAGCCGAACGTCCGATGCATCTTATGCAGTTTCCAGTTGAGTGCAGAAAGCTCCTGCAGCCAATTGGAAGCCGCGCCTTGGTTTTTGAACCGTTTCGGGAGTCAAATGGACTCCCGGGACTGATTAAGTTCAGGAACCAAGGTACTGTACTGCAATCTTAAGTAATTCTGATGACATATCCTCCAACATTTCTCTGATGAAAATAGGTACGTCCCATTACATAATGATAATTTTTCTGTTTATACACCACACATCTTACTGGGTTGCCCCAGTCACTCTTGACAGCTTCCAACATATATAAAAACATGATAAAACATTAAACATTAAAAAAGTTCTCTATACAGGATTGCCTTCAGATGGCTCGGGGGTCAGATAACTCCATACCCTCCAACAATTCTCCAGTGAAAATCTGGACATCCTACCATACCTTCCAACATCTCTCCAAAGAAAATAGGGGTGTCCTAAGGAAGAATGGGACACTCCTGGATCAAATCAGAAACTGGGACAGCTTCTCTAAATCAGAGATGTCCCTGGAAAATAGGAACTGTGATGAATTTGTTACTCTAACCATAGCCTGTCTGGATAATGAGGCTTAAGGGTACTCCTCTCTGTAAACTTGACTGTGATCTTCCTTTCCACTTTTGCAACACCTACCCAGGGTTCCCAGAGCTTTTTACTTCCAACAACTCCAAGAACCTAAGTAGCAGGTGATGTGTTCTTTTCCTTCCAGAACTAGGCTAGTGGTTACTATATTCTTACCTGCCCATTTCTTTACCCACAGCATCTTTTCTCCTCTGCCTTGTGAAATGATAGAAAATGGCAAGGACTGTAAGTGTGAGCAGATCCTTTTGCACCAGGCCATTCTTTCTACTGCTTGACTGTTAATAAATTGGAAACACCCAGTGGCCCTACTCTAGCTTCTTCCCCAAGTTGCCCTGATTGTAACAAACTGATGTTGGCACCTCACCCACTACTTTGGAACTTGAAAACCAGCTCAATCGTAATCGTAATATTCTATGGTCCTTAGGACTGTGCAACAAATAGATTTTTTTAAAAAAAATGTCAAGTCCATAAGAGCTTGCTAGGATTATTAGATTCCTTATTTCCATCAGCACTAACTTAATAAGTAAAGGTAAAGGACCCTGGAAAGTTAAGTCCAGTCAAAGGTGACTGTGGGGTTGCAGCACTCATCTCGCCTTCAGGGTGAGGGAGCCGGTGTTTGTCCACAGACAGCTTTCCGAGTCATGTGGGCAGCAGGACTAAACCGCTTCTGGTGCACGGAGGACTGTGCCAAGTGCCAGAGCACACGGAAAAGCCATTTACCTTTCCGCCGCAGTGGTACCTATTTATCTACTTGCACTGGTGTGATTTCAAACTGCTAGGTTGGCAGGAGCAATGGGAGCTTGCTCTTTCGGTGGGGTTTGAACCACCGACCTTCCAATCAGCAAGCCCAAGAGGCTCAGTGGTTTAGACCACAGCGCCACCCGCGTCCATCACTACCTTTTATTAACTTAATATATTTATCTCACACATGCACTATGTTAACCAGGCAGGAATAAGACCTGGCATGCCCATGCACAGTGTAGAGAGGCTCCTGGAGACTTGTGGCATTTTTCTAATATTTGTCTGTTTATATAGAAATATACACATTGAAAATGAGAGAGCAAATAATCACCCTGGCACACATTGTTCATCTTTAAAGTAGCAGCAGTTCCCTCCAAAACAAACACCATATGTTCAGAACCTCCAGCCAGCTGCAAAGCCTTAAGACTTCTGTCTCCATTTCTGGCTACACTCTACTTCTGACACCAGAGTTCTTCACTCACCATTTAATATGATAATGCAATTTTCCATTAAAATAAAATAAAATAAAAATCCTTTCCCACCACATTAAGAATTGGATCACACATAGTTCAGGCACGTAGGTTTTCTACACAGGAGTCCAAACCTCCAGCTCATGCTTCCTCTCCCACCATATAAATGAATGTTAATTTCTCCCAGGACATTTGTGCAACAATGCAAACACTATGGCCTGTGCATTTGGGCCCCAGTCATTATTACAGGTTATATCCAGGAAGATGGGTAGTTTATAACTTCAAGACTCTTCTCCCCTATGTCTTGCTATGTAGATAACCTAGCATTCTGGGCTCTGTGTGAACCTCCCCTTCGGAAAAGTTAAGACATTTAGGTGTGTGATGTGTCTTATCAGCATTTTCTTTTTTCTTTTTAATAAAAAATGACAGTTTACTGAAGTGGAGTAGTACCTTCTGAATCAAAGGAGTGCTATTGATTATCTATGAAGATTTTCTCAGTTTTCCAGAGGCTATGGATTTCAAAAGCTTGATGAGATTCTGTTCCCTTTGGTTAGAGACATGCTGAATTCGACAGAATCCTGTTTGAGCACTCTGTGAGTTCTTTCGGTGTTCCCATGCACAGTGGCAAAATGCACCCTGAATGGTTAATTTATATGAAAAGATTAGTATGTTAATTTATACTATTTTGGAATAATTTATACGGTGTATGTGTTGGTTTTAATTGGGCAAAAATTAAGTTTGTTTGATTGCCTTATAGCAGCTAAGAACTATTCATGTTGAAAAATCCTCCCCTTATACAGCGTTTTACTCAACTAATGTGACCACTAGAGTGCTGATTAGCAGTACAGGGAAAATCACTCATAATTTTGCTTTGCCCAAAGTTTAATTGGGGTTTTTCTTTAGAAGCATAATAAATCAGTATTTTTGGTAGCAAAGTGATCCCGTTGCAATGACTGGTGCAAAAAAGAAATACCTCAGAATTTAGTGGATGCCAAGCTTTGGTTAGAAACAAAAATAAAACCCATTTACAACACCATCCTATGTTTGTCTGCTCAGAAGTAAGTCCCATTAACTTTGATGGTGCTTACTCTCATGTAAGTATGCATAGGACTGCACCCTTAGTTAAAATGCATTTAACTGACTTAGAAATTATGTTGCAGATTTAGGAATCTCTGCAGTTATTATCTGATAATTAAGAGTGTCATTAAGGTGATCGCTAAATTAACAAAGGAAGGCGCATGGCTAATCTACACTTCTCTAGTGCCTGAAAAGCAAGGATCTGAGGAGTCTCCCTCTTGTCCCATACTTTCTAGGTGCGGATCTGAGTGGTTTTGCCTTTGCTTCTCAGAAAAACTGCTCTTTAGTGCTAAATCAGAACAAGTGGCAATCCACAAAAAACTTGATTGCCAATCATTCCGTTTCAGCACTAAATATTATCCAGGGGGGAGCAATGGGGCAAATGGAGGTATGGGTGCCCCCTCAGTTCTGAATCCCTGTCCTAACTCACAGTGTCAGAGAGTAGTTTTGATGGTGACAACATTTCAGGTGTGGGTTTAATAACAATAGGAAATGACAAGCACCATTGTAATACAGTGGTATATTGGGTTACAGACGCTTCAGTTTACACTCTGCTAATCCAGAAATAGTACTTCGGGTTAAGAGCTTTGCTTTAGGATGAGTACAGAAATCGTGTGGCAGTGGGAGGCCCCTGTAGCTAAAGTGGTACCTCAGGTTAAGAACAGTTTCAGGTTAAGAATGGACCTCCAGAACGAATTACCCGGTAAGTTCTTAATCTGAGGTACCACTGTATCCCGCTAGTCACACACCTGAACTGTTCTGTTGTGGAACTGGCTTTGGAGTTTATTTTTTTTAGCTCTGTTGAAGACAAATGTTTATAATGACAACTGCTGAGGTTTCTCTACCTGCCCCCCCGCACTAAATTGCCTTCTGTTACTCTACAACCAGGTAAGTCAAAAAATGAAAACTATAAAAGAAAAGATGCTGTCTCTGAATGTATAGTGTCAGATCTGAGATCTTGTGTTTCATTTTGCTCTTGCTTGCAGATGGTATCTAACAAATGGCAACAGAAATACAGATGATGCCACGTCCATAAAAACTGAGAAATAATTCTGTCAACATTTCATTGTGATATTGTCTGAGTAGAACACATTTAATAAAGATCATGTGCTGATCATATCAAGGTGAAATGACAGCTTTCTGAAAATTTAAACATTCAAATTAATTTCTGTTCAGTTCAGATAATTAAGACTGCAATCCTATATATCAGAGGTGGGGAACTGGATCCATTTGCATGCTTACCTGGGAGCAAAAGCCACTAGACCCATTAGTAGTACTTACTTCTGAGTAGATGTGAATAGGATTTCATGGTGAGGCCACATACTTACCTTAGATTAAGCCAGGCATAGGCAAGCTCACCCCCCTCAGATGTTTAGAGACGATAATTCCCATCATCCCTGGCCACTGGTCCTGTTAGCTAGGGATGATGGGAGTTGTAGTCCCAAAACATCTGGAGGGCAGAGTTTGCCTATGCCTGTATTAAGCTTTACCAAATTCAGTGATATTTCATTTTGAGTAGGCATCCATGAAAGTTCAGTGCTACACTGCCATACTGTGTATCTTTACTTGGGAGTAAACCCTATTGAACACAGTGGGACTGTGCATATTCATTTCAGTTCCTCTTAGTTTCTCATTTTTCCAATTCAAACTTCAGTTCTTCACATTCCCACATGATGTTTTAAAAACAAAGAAACAATAGGCATACCCACATTAATTAAAACATAAGTATCTATCATCCTGATTCACAGCTGATTTAGTTAAGTACTTTTATTCATTCTGACGTCACACATCCATCTTGTTCCTGTCCCATTAACTTAAGCAGAGCTTACCTTTAAATCATTATGCTATAGGATGGTAGCCTCAATTTGCAATCCAATCCGTGTTTGCTTGGATGCAAGTCTTACTGCCTTCAGTTGGTCTTCCATGCTCAGGACTGCAGCCTTATGGTACTAACCTAAGCATATTTACTCAAACATAAGTCTCGGTGGGTGGTATTCAACTAAGTTTTGCTCAAAGTTGGCCCAATGAAATTAACTTCATTATTTTTAGTTACAGGTAGGAAGCAGGGTTGGTCTGCTGTAGTCAAAACAAAATAAAAAAATTCCTTCCAGTAGCACCTTAGAGACCAACTAAGTTTGTTATTGGTATGAGCTTTCGTGTGCATGCACACTTCTTCAGAGCCACTGAAACAGAAGTCACCAGACCCTTCTATATAGTGAGAGGGTGGGGAGGGGTATTGCTCAGAAGGGTGGTGGGAATGGGTGATTGGCTGGTAGGTGTGGCAAACCTGCTGACGACTGTTAACAACTGCAGTTTGGTCTTACAGGAAAAACCAAGGGGTGGGATGGCTAAAAATAGCTTTATCATGTACAGTGTTACCTCAAGTTACATATGCTTCAGGTTACATACGCTTCAGGTTACAGACTCCGCTAACCCAGAAATCGTGCTTCAGGTTAAGAACTTTGCTTCAGGATGAGAACAGAAATCGGGCTCCGGCGGCGCAGCAGCAGTGGGAGGCCTCATTAGCGAAAGTGGTGCTTCAGGTTAAGAACAGTTTCAGGTTAAGTACAGACCTCCGGAACGAATTAAGTACTTAACCTGAGGTACCACTGTATAATGAGATAAGAATCCAACGTCTCTATTCAGACCAGGTCTCTCCATGGTTGCTTACCACCCATTGGAATGGCATTGAAACATGCTAAACCCCTGAGGTGGTTTGTGTAAAAAATAAATAAATTGTTTTTATTGTTGCTATTTCCCTACTTCTCACTTCACAATTTACAAATACAGAGGCGAATCACCTCACAAAAAGTCACATAAAGAAATAACGAACTCTTGAATTTTCAGAAAAGGAAAACAAGCTAGCAAAAATAAAAATAGTTTTTTGGAAAAAGAGGAAAGCCTATTTTTTTCATTAGCTGTAGTTTACTCTGTTGCAGGTTTTTGATTTACAGACTCAAATAGGCTTCAAAAATATAATAGAACATCTTTAATTAAATCCCAAAAACTCACATTCAGGGATAAATAATAATCCATCAGCTATTTCATTCTCTTACAGTACCCAAGAGGACTTGACAGTCTTAATCACTTCAGCCATTTATACCTTCATTTTAGCTCTATTTCAGTCAAGCCATTTAGTGGAGTTTATCTAAATTACAGTATCTTTTTTTATCACACGTCTGGAGCTGTAACACAGAAACTAATTTCTGGTGCAAAATGGAATATCTCAGAAGCACAGACATCAGTAGCAGAGGCGCATTAGAATGAAAAGTTACCTGTCACTAACTGATATTTGTCTCTGTAATGAGCTGAACCAGTCAGGAAATGTGGCTATAATAAAATTAGGAGCCACCAGGAGCACAGCAGAATGCTAAGCATTGAGGAACATGACTTCTCTTGTGCTGTCGGTACCAGAGCCTTTCTGCGTAGTAAGCAGAGTCCATTTCACTCATCTGACTGAAGTAGCTTATGCAAAGTGCTTTGGATAGATGACACATTGCCCAAAGACCAGGGGGAACTATCCTATCCTACAGTGGCTCCTAGTACATTTCCGAGCACAATTCAAAGTGTTGGTGCTGACCTTTAAAGCCCTAAATGGCCTCGGCCCTGTATATCTGAAGGAGCGTCTCCACCCCCATCGTTCTACCCGGACACTGAGGTCCAGCACTGAGGGCCTTCTGGCAGTTCCCTCGCTGTGAGAAGCCAAGTTACAGGGAACCAGGCAGAGGGCCTTCTCGGTAGTGGCACCCCCCCTACGGAATGCACTCCCACCAGATGTCAAAAAGAAAAACAACTACCAGACTTTTAGAAGATATCTGAAGGCAGCCTTGTTTAGGGAAGCTTTTAATGTTTAACAGACTGTTGTATTTTAATATTTGGTTGGAAGCCGCCCTGAATGGCTGGGGAAACCCAGCCAGATGGGCGGGGTATAAATAATAAATTATTACTATATTATTATTATATCAGCAGCTAATTTAACCGAGGCTGCATCAAGTTCCATTGCTTGCCCAAGGGAGATGGCCATGCCAGAAATATACCACCCCAGACATTGGAGTGGCAAGATTCCAATGCAAGAGAAGATGCATTATAGAACCACATAGACATAGGGTTGCGACACCACATTCTGGAAGCCGCATGAGAACGAGCTGGGAATTTCACACTGCTATTCCAGGCAGCTGCCAAGTCTGCTTTAGTGAAAAGATTTTCAACATTAACTTTGTTGGCCTGGTCATGTTGTTCAGATGCCTAATTATCGTCTTCCAAAGCAACTGCTCTATTCCAAACATAAAAATGGAAAGCGTAATGCTGATGGTCAACAAAAGAGTTTCAAAGACTGACTGAAGGCAAATCTAAAAAAAATAAAAAAGGAGTATAAACACCGACAACTGGGAAACACTGGCCTGCAAGAGCTCCAGTTGGAGAACTGTCTTTACCAAAGGTGTCATGGGCTTTGAAGACACTTGAACTCAGGATGAAAGGGAGAAACGAGCTAAGAGGAAGGCATGTTTGGCAAACGCTCACCATTATCAACTCCTACCCGGAAACCTATGTCCCCACTGTGGAAGGACGTATGGATCCAGAATTGGCCTCCACAGTCACTTATGGACTCACTGTGAAAACTGTGTTTATGGAAGACAATCCTACTTACAAGTGATCACCAAAGAAGAGAAAAAGAGTGAAAAGACAGGTCCTTAAAACAACTATTATCCTCATGGTGATGCTGCGGTTCTGGCCTTTTCTTTCTTCCACTATTAGTGCATCATTGTTTGTTTGTTTGTTTTGCATTTATACCTCACCTTTTTCTCCAAAGAGCTTGAGGTAATGTGCATGGTTTGACCCTCATTTAATCCCCACAACGACCCAATGAGGTAGGTTAGGCTGAGAGGCAGTGAGCTTCATTGCTTGGTGGGGGGATTTGAACCCTGGCCACTCCCAGGTCCTACTGTGACACTCTAACCACTACACCACACTGTCTCTATGCTCATGGCAGCCTTCCATCATAGACTCCCACAGCTTTTGGCAAAAGGAAAGGGCCATAGGAGCTGTCCCTCTCACTTAGAAGAGAGAAGGCATAATCTTCTATGCTTAGGAACTGCATATGGATAAGTTTTAATTATCTCTTTACTAAGAAAAATGTGTAACTGAGTCAGCAACTTTTAAAATATTTTTAATCTCATTGATAAATATACCGCACTTGATTTGTCAAGACTCTACAACTGAACTTTGTTTAGTGGCTGTCACTCTTGTACAAATAAATATGATCAAAGCTTTTAAATAGGACTTTGTCATCTAAAAGAAAAATTCAGTGAGCACGGTTCTCATCTGAAAATGTTTGTGTGGGGATTTTTTTAGGTTTTTTTTAACACAGTGCCTTTAGGAAACAGTTCATAGGACAGGCCTTTAATATTTGTCAGGAGGCAGGTGGTGGAATGTTCTGCTAACGCTTAGCGCACTCATTAAATTTTACACTGCACATATGCATGTGCTTCCAGTGGTGCAATTAAAATTTATGCTTGTATTTTACATTTTCAGTTCTGTGCATCTGTCTTTCGTCAGCTGTATTGAAATAGAAAAACCAAACAGCAAGACAGTTGTAGCCTCTGCTTTGAATGGCCAATTCATATGACCCTGAAAATATGCTGAGATTTCGGATTCTGGTGTAGGGTATGGCTATGGTAGCTGAGTGAAGTGGTTCTGGGACTGCTTCATTGCACACTGAATACACATGGACAATTTATATTGTCACCACAGACCAATTTTTGGAAATCGTTGCAGTGGCACATTGTCCAAGCAGGATGTGGGTGCAGAATGGAAAAGAACAAGAATAAGAACATTGGTGAATGTTGCCACCACATGCCTCTTTCTTGGTGTTTTTTCTTCAGGAACGTTTGTAACTATTTTTATTGTTGTGTATGTTTCACAAGTTTTCTCTTTTGCACAACAGTTAAATATTAGGTAAAGGGACCCCTGACCGTTAAGTCCAGTCGTGGACGACTCTGGGGTTGCGGCACTCATATCGCTTTACAGGCCGAGGGAGACGATGTTTGTCCGCAGACAGTTTTTCTGGGTCATGTGGCCAGCATGAATAAGCCGCTTCTGGCAAACCAGAGCAGCGCATGGAAATGCCGCTTACCTTCCTGCTGGAGTGGTACCTATTTATCTACTTGCACTTTGACGTGCTTCTGAACTGCTAGGTTGGCAGGAGCAGGGACCGAGCAATGGGAGCTCACCCCGTCGCGGGGATTTGAACCGCCGACCTTCTGATCGGCAAGTCCTAGGCTCTGTGGTTTAACCCACTGCGTCACCCGCGTCCCAAGAACTTGGAATAGGAATGGGCTAATTCAACCAACCCTAGCCAAGATCCCACGATACTCAGTTCTGCTCCTGCATCTATAGATGCTTTGTTCTGTTTCTTCAACATTAGTTCTGCCATCTCTGCCAAGGACCAGTGGAAAGGATTGTTGAGAGTTGTATATGGTTGTAAGGTGTGTGTGTGTTTGTGTACACATATATTTATTCCTACTGGTTGAGTGGATTAGTCTAAAGCATCTCTTTAGATCCCAGCTTTGCCAAAAACGTTTCTGGGCAAATGATTCAAAATCATCCTAACTACCTCTTCAGCGACTACTTCAGAATATCTTCCTACTTCAATATATGTCCCAGCAGTCCTGCCACTTTGCCTCTCTCTCTCTCTCTCTCTCCTCTTTTCCTGCTGGGCCCACATTGCTAACAAACTGTCCTGATGAGAGCCATCAACGAAGCACATTCACTGATATTTCTGCTGTACTTCCAAGGCTCCAGCTGTCATGATCATAGCAGTCTGCAAGCCAAGGACTGAGGAAGATGAGGGGTTACCACATATTTAGCATTGCTCTCCAGAATAGCTTACTCCACATTTTGAGCCATTCATCACCAGTAATTTGCCATGTGAGGAGCTCTCATCTCTGCAGGTCATCATTACTCACCCAAATGCCAAGTGATCTTTTGAAGCACTCTCCTTACACCAGCAATGTAGGGGGATTATTGGGCGTAATGCAAGCGTGAAATATGAGCAGAAAATAGCAATCCATATGGTATTTTGATTATGTCAGTGGGAACCAACAGTTTTATAGTCGTTGTTTGTGTTTGGGTGAACATTGGTAAGGAACCTAAGAATCAAGCTCAGCCTTTGTCTTCAGTTCAAGTAACAATCCAGTCAATCAAAATGTGGTATTTTGTGTGCAGTTTCCCCGTTCTTTGCACAGCAGTGCCAGAGGAAATACAATGGATTGGGTTATATTGATCCTTTTAAATGTATCCGACGACAGCTTCTCACCAAATATTAAAGCAACTTTGCTATTCATTAGAGCAAAAAGCAGCAATTCTATATATGACACCTAGCCGTGCAAAACCATAAACATATTTAATGTTTCTGCCCTTAGGCAGAGCCATAGGGTTTTACTGTGAGGTTTCGTTTTAATTTCATGAAAAGAAAGATCCTCAGAGACAGCTGTGAAGTTGGTTAAAAAAAATTGCCCTTCAGCAAATCTTCATATTACGCTATTCATTTCAAAATCAATATGGCACTTCTGCAAACTGAAGTGTCAACCTGTGCAACTAAATTTTTAAAGAACTCTTAGCTGTAATGTTGTAATAAGCATGCTTTCCCACATATTATCAAACTTGCCACAGACAAAGAAATATTTAAAAACCTGTTTTAATTAAATACAGCACAGTTTCAGCTTGGAATCCATAGTGTTAAAGCAAAACAGTTTTCTTTAAAGTATTGTGCCTGATCCTGCACAATGTATATAAACCTATCATATGTATGTTCACTTAGTTGCCCTTAATGTGTATTCCCAGGTAAGTGTTTACAGGATTCCATGAAGTAACATTCCATTGAAAGCCATGCAGCACAGAGATGGGATTTCTCAACATTTTAGTTGAATTTCTCTGCACATATTTTCTTCAGATTTCCATCCCACTCCTTCATTTCAATGGGAAGTGAGTCCCCCCACCAGATTCTGCCAAAAATATGAACACTTATCACATTATATACATTATTATACATATAATATATGCATATTCACTCCAAGTTTCCTAATGTAATCATCACTTGGACAATGTATAAAAGTATACAAAAAATTGTTAATATACCTATAAAATTACAGTGCAGAAATATAATATAACATGGGGATTGACTCTTTCGTATCTAAACACCACTCCCTACCCAATATGCAAAATTGCAAGTTCTATTCATGGTGAGCAAGTCGGATGGTCCAACAGCTACAAGCAGGAATGCTTCTGGAATTATTTGTGAATTCTATCATGAACCCACCTGACCTGCTCCTCACAGACTAATGTACAGCTTAGAGCTTAGTTACCCATCAGTCTTCACAGTTCCTGAATGTTCCAATGCAGTTTTCAACTTTAAAAAATAATTTAAAACACATAGATAGATAGATGATAGAGGATAGAATGTAGTTATCAAGAATACATTTAAATGTGGATTCAAATAAAAACAGATTAATGTGGAAACAGAACAGAATGGGCTTATGAGTGTACATTTGTGAAAGTCACTTTGATGGGAAGCAGACTTGATTTATCCACCCCCTAGCTGCAGGCGGAGAGCAACCACCTGCAGAAATTTTAAAAAGAGGTCATTGTGAGCAGAACAACCGTGTGCACTATTTTGCAGCTATTATCTTATTACCATTGTCACAAACAATAAATGGGGAGGGGGGTTTGAGAAGGATAAGAGTAGATAATATTTCCCAAAAATAGATCTGATGCATGTTTATAGAGAAAGAAAATCACCAGCTTTTTAATGATGTGCTGCAATTCATCTCTCAGTTTCCCCTCCACTGTAAACTTTATTCCATCCTATCTTTAGAATAACCCATTCCTTTGTTTGACAATATTCTGCTTTGCTCACCTGGAATAGTCCTGTGGAGGCCAACAATAGAAGCTGCTTCTGCCAGAGAGAGTAGATTTTCAAACTAACTCTGTTACTTTCATATATATACATATATATATATATATGCTTTCGTAGATTTTCACGGGTATAGGAATGCAGGTTTTGGTGTCTTCGGGTGTCTTCCCGTGTAAGAGTCGGGGTGTCTGTGCGAGTGAGACCTCGTCGAAACGTCGCACAGACACCCCGACTCTTACACGGGAAGACACCCGAAGACACCAAAACCTGCATATATATATATATATATATATATATATATATATATATATATATATATATGCTTTCGTAGATTTTCACGGGTATAGGAATGCAGGTTTTGGTGTCTTCGGGTGTCTTCCCGTGTAAGAGTCGGGGTGTCTGTGCGACGTTTCGACGAGGTCTCACTCGTCATCTTCAGGCTGGTGCTTTCGGCTTCTTGTTACTGGAACAGAGCAGAGTCTGGTGTTTGAGTTCCTATAAATACTGTTGAGGGGTGTGGTGTATAGCCTCCAACGTTCTGGGTAGAGAGGAAGTTCCTAGATTAGTGTGCCTTTTCTTCTTTTGTTCCTTAATTACTTGAGGGATATCTTGGGTGATTTCATGAGTGATATTCTGAATATCACTGGGTGGGTCATTAATTACTTGAGGGATATCTTGGGTGATTTCATGAGTGATATTCTGAATATCACTGGGTGGGTCATTAAGTGTAGATTAGTTGCTAAAGCTCTCGTGTCTTGACCTCTTGAGCTTGTGAAGAGTTTTTCTGAGAAGATGGCTGTGCTGCATTTAGTTGTGCTCTGGCTTGGCTTTGTGTATAGGGGCGAGCTATGGTTTTGTGCCTTGTGCCAGCCAGATCTGTGTAGGGATTGCAGGGGGGTGCAGCATCCGGAGGTGCCACTATAGTTTGGTTGCTGGATGGAGTCTGTAATATGTCTGTGGAGAGGGTCTGGGTTTGGGTCTGGTGTGGTTGATTGGTGACGGCGTTCTGTGTGCCTCTGGTTCTGGTGTCGGTTTTTGTGGGGAGGGCTAATTTCCAGATGTCTGGCAGGCGGGACGTGTCGTCACGCTTGTTCATGTTGTGAGGGTGTTTCTCTATCTCGATGGCTTCCATGATTATTCTCTTGTGGTGATGTTCCATGTTAAAGAGCAATTTGGAATCTGCAAAATTAATTTCGTGTCCTGTTTCTTTCATGTGTTGGAAAAGAGAGGAAGTTTTTTCTTCTTTTTTGACGGCATTCTTGTGTTCTGCGATACGTGCATATATTCGTCTGTTTGTTTGTCCAATGTACGTGGCTGGGCAGACTTTGCAGGGTATTTCATAGACCCCTTGGTTTTCCAGCTGGATTTTGTCTTTTGGGTTTCTGAGGATATTGGCTATTTTTTGGTTGGTGCAGAAGGCTGTTTTGATATTGTGTTTATGGAGGATTTTGCTGATTTTGTCTGTAGTGCCCTTGATATAAGGAAGGAGGGCCATGCCATTGTTTTCTTCTGTGTCTTGGTTTTTGGGGGGTGTTTCTTTTTGGATTAGCTTCGTAATATCAAAACAGCCTTCTGCACCAACCAAAAAATAGCCAATATCCTCAGAAACCCAAAAGACAAAATCCAGCTGGAAAACCAAGGGCCACGTGGCTAGCATGACTAAAACCTCTGGCTGATCACTTCATCAGGATTTCCATATGAGGCACCTCAAATACAGGTTACCCCTCCAGTTGCTCATTTGGGGAGTTTTATGGCCCGTTAGCCTCTGCCTGCACATACAGACAGAATCCTTGCTCATGGACCTGGAGTTCCCAGTTGCTATGCTTCTGAAGAATACATTAATTGCGGCCAAGAAGCTTGTGGTGCTGTGGGTTAAACCACAGAGCCTAGGACTTGCCGATCAGAAGGTCGGCGGTTCAAATCCCCGCGACGGGGTGAGCTCCCGTTGCTCGGTCCCTGCTCTTGCCAACCTAGCAGTTCGAAAGCATGTTCAAGTGCAAGTAGATATATAGGGAAGGTAAACGGTGGGAAGGTAAACGGTGTTTCTGTGCTCTGCTCTGGCTCACCAGAAGCAGCTTAGTCATGCAGGCCACATGACCCAGAAACTGTATGCCGGCTCCCTTGGCCAATAAAGCGAGATGAGTGTCCCCTTCTCCTTGTGCCCTCAATCTTTCCTAGCATCAGGGTCTTTTCCAGGGAGTATTCTCTTTTCATGAGGTGGCCAAAGTATTGGAGCCTCAGCTTCAGGATCTGTCCTTCCAGTGAGCACTCAGGGCTGATTTCCTTCAGAATGGATAGGTTTGATCTTCTTGCAGTCCATGGGACTCTGGACTAGTTTAAGTATTAACTCATTAGCTGCTTGATTTAGCTTTAGGGCCATTAAAGGTACCTAGCTAGACTGGGAGGCCTACTGTCTTTTGGTATAGATTCATGGAATCATAGACTTGTGGAGTTGGAAGGGACCCTCAAGATCATTTCGTCCTGCCTCCGGCAATGCAGGAATCCCAGCTAGTTATGGAGAGTTTGTCTATCTAGTATTATGTAATTAATTAATTCTGTGTTTGATTCCTGTTCACCCTTTAGATCCAGAAGGATACCCAGGCCAATTTATGTAAAACATTGTGTATTACCACTGGAATGGTGCTAATGACACCAAGGCCATAGGTTCAATCCCCTTATAGGACAGCTGCACATTCCTGCACTGCAGGGGGTTGGACTAGATGATCTTCATGGTCCCTTACAACTCTACCATGCTATGATTCTATGTGAAGTATAGTTTGAGCTGTTATTGGACCATTGGGGTGAGAAAACGCACAATGGCCAAGTTACCTAACTTATGCACTGGAACAGTCCCTCTTTGATAAACCTTATTTATTTCCTTATTTCAATGCTTCAAGAGCACCCTACCTCTATGGATATATTAGGGCAGCGTACAAAAGTACAGGGGAAAAAATAAACAAAGCAAATTAAAGACAACACATAAATCATAATTTAAAAACCTAAAGGCTGTTGAAAGAGACAGAGCAAGCTAAAATAGAAACTTACTAGTTTAAAATGCCACCAGGGATGTCATTCTATAGAAAAGGCCACACAATGGGATCTTGCCCAGCACTGACTTTATCATCTCTCCAATGCCAGGTAATTTTATTCTCCTAGGGATCCGCATAGCACCACTGAGCTGGCTTTGGGTCACTGATTTTTGTACTTTGCATTCATTCTTGTGTTAAGTGGGGGGTGAACATTTTACGTCGTTTGGTGATTTTCTGGATCAACGCTTTCTTCTATCATCTACTGTATTTTTGCATTTTATTATGTTTGTGAGTCACGTTGGGGCTCCTCTTGGTTGTGCGAGGGCCTTTAATAAACTAATGAGCCACATAATGACGTTCACCTAGCAATGTAATATGAAGAAGAGCCTCTAAAAAAGATTTTGAAACAAGGGCAGGCTTTATAGGGAGAGACACTCCTTAAACTTTTTCATAGACAAATCCCCATTTTAAATAAACACATTCGTCCAAGAGCCAGGCATGCTGATCTTAAAAGGCTGAATTGGAAATATTAATGTGCGTTGTAAAACTACAGTTGCCGAGTGACTGGAGTACTTCAGCAAGTCCAAGAGATCATGCCTTCTGGTTTTTTATTTCCTTACAGTGGTTTCATCCAGCTGTCCCAGTTGCAAATAGGCACACTGGGACGTAACACTGGGATTTCCGTGATCAATTTCCATGTGTGTGTGAATTGCAGGCTTGTGGAGCTGAAAATTTAATCACAGCAGTGATGTTGTGCCTAAAGTGTGATTAACCCTTTGCCTGAGAGCCATTTTTAATACCGAAATCCTCCATCTCCACCTGCTTTTCTGCCTATAGTGGGAAATACTGGGGTCTGCAGAAGCTGAGCGCAGTTTTGATTGCAAAAATGACCTGCAAGGAAAAGGGTTAATCTCCTCCTCCCACAATGCTGCTGCTGTGTTTTCCTCATTTATTTTGAGACTTAAACATATGGTTGGGAAAGATCAAAAATGGTCAGATATCAGATTAGCCACATTGCCTCATTTTCTAGTATGTTAAAGAAACTGCTGTGCATTTAAGTGTAGCACCTGTATGAATTATATACACTTTGGGCTGGCTGTTGACATAAGGATTGCATGCCAACCAAATGTGCATTTCTGTGTATTGATTTGTGCCACTAACCTCTGCTTTGGTGGCATTCCTCATTTGTCTACGCAACTGATTGTTTCTTCAGCACTTCTAGTATTTATTGATTTGGGGAAAGAACTTATTGAACCCTGTTATTTCTCCCTGAATATACTCCCCTGCCAGTATGAAGTTGTTTGACAGGTAACCATTAACAAAAATTGCTTGAGTATGCCTTACAGAGAGTGTGGAATGAGGACAACTAAAGCATAAGCAAAGGCACACTATATAGTGACATTAATGTATAGGTTAGAGGCTGGAAGCAGGGAAGGGATGCGGGAGAAGAGAGAGCACATTAGTATGCATGCTGAGAAGATATCATCCAAGAGCTGCTTAGATATTTTCCAGGCCCACCAGTATATTTTCCTATACTGGCAGTTGTTCATGAAGTGTGCTGGTCAGGTTGACACTAATGGTAGTTATGTGCATCTAAAATAAATAAAAACTATTTATTATGGGAATGAATTTGCTCAGGGTACTCTCAGGAAAAGGCTTGTGCTCAGTGGTGGAACTCATGATTTGCGTTCAGGAAGTCCCAAGATGTTGAATCCTCAGCATCTTCAGGTAGGACTGGGAGAGACTTGAAATCCCAGAGACCAGCTGCCAGTCAGTGTAGACTGGGGGTTCCCAAACTTGTTTTGGTACCACAGTTCCCATCATTATAATTTTTTTTTATGATGCGATACAATACGATAATTTTTATTGTCATTGTCCCATACAGAACAACGAAATTGAAAAAATCTACACCAGACATTCAAAAACCAACAAGTTTGCTATCCCAGCCTGGTTAACCCCCTAAAAACTCTGATACCCCATAATTAAATACAATATACTCCTATAGAGACTACCTTACACTGTGTTTAAAACCAAAATTGCATTTGGATAGAAACTGTTTCTCCTAATCTTTATATCCCTGTACCTTCTTCCAGAAGGCAGAAGCTGAAAGAGATCGTTTCCAGGGTACTCACTATCTTGCGCTATCTCTGCAGCTTTCTTATGACACCTAGAAGCGTAGATTTGATCCAAGGTGGGAAGAGTGCACCCAGTTATTCTCTCCGCACTCTTTACAACTCTGGACAGCATTGTTTTTCCCCTGACCCTGACCGTGCAGCTCCCAAACCACACACACAGACCATAAGTTAATAGACTCTCAGCAGTACAATGGTAAAATGCCATCAACAGGTCCTTTGAGAGATTATTTTTCCAGAGGATTCTCAGAAAATCTAACCTCTGCTGTGGTCTCTTCATCAGGTCTTTACTGTTTACTCCCCAGGCCATCATCCCTGACCATTGGTCCCGCTAGCTAGGGATGATGATGGGAATTGTAGTCCAACAACAGCTGGAGTCCCAAGTTTGGGAAACCCTGGCATAGAAAATACTGAGCTAGAGGTACCAACAGAGCTGCCTTGGTAAAAGACAGCTTCCTCTGTTCCCGTGATCCAAAATAGCCGTATCCGAGTAAAGGAAGCATTGCCAGACAGCCTGACCATTGTTGATCCTCTATCTGAGTAACAGGAAGAGGAAAACAATCCCTGACTTGCTGCTTGAGGACAGAGTCCTTCAAATTGCTCTCCTTTACCCTCCATCTACTTACATTTACATATTAATAAATTATGCCACAGTAACGAAGAGGTAATTCTGTATATTGTAAAGTGACCAGTGGCGAGGGATTTAGGCCCCTGAGTTCTTCAGGAAATGAAAGTATGTCAACAAGCGTTTTCAAAGCTGTTCAGAGCAGAAAGCCATATAGAAATTATCATTTTTATTGAAAAGTGCCAGAATATATATGCAAATTGCCAGTAGTAAGAAGATCCTTCAAAAGACAAGAATGGAAATTGCTAGTCAAAATACTATTAGAAATATTCACAAAAGGATTAAATCCCTGTACTTCTAATTTTGACCATAATCTCATTTTCAATGTCATCACAGGTGTGTGTTATTGTATTGCGATTATGACAAGCTGCTTATCAAATTCCAAAATAATTCCAAAATAATTTTCAAGGTAGACTTTAGGACATGGGTGGTCACTGTGGCACCTTTCAGATGTTGTTGGACCCCAGTCCCATTCAGCCCTAGCTAGAATGGCAAATGGCAAGGGTTTATGGGAGTTTGGTGGGCATGACAGTTTCCAACAGGAATTTGTGTAGCTGTGTCACAATTATATAAAGGGATTACACAACCGCAGATGCTTGTTGCACAAAGTCTTCCGCTCATACATACACATTTGTGGAATTGTGCTAAAGGCTGAGTTCTCAAGATGTTGTTGTTAGTCCTTTAGTCGTGTCCGACTCTTCATGACCCCATGGGCCAGAGCACGCCAGGCTATCTTGGATACTTGAATTTAATCATGTGAATTCTACTATGAACTAACCTGATCCACACTTTCTGAGCTAATGAGTGGATCAGGAGAAAATACACTTAGAAATGTCCACTTTTAGAGATAAGTACATTTAAGAATATGCATCTAGAGATGTATTTAAATGCAAAGTTTCATACTATTTTTTTTAAATAGTGGATTAAAGTGGGAACATGATAGAAAGGATTTATGAGTGAACACATGCAAAAGTGATGAGAAACCAGAAATAGACTGACTCGTCAGTCCCTAGAAACTCTTCCACTTCTGCCTCTTTGATTCCAACTCATTGTTTCTCCCACTCTGCTTGCAAAGCAAATAACCTGGGCTAATGTAATTCAGCAAGCTCCATCCTCAGAAAAGTGGGTCAAAGTACAAAAGGTCATTGGGGAGGATATGACAGGGCTACATCTTTTTCCAGAATATCTTAATGAATGCCCACAGCTCCACAAATGTAGGCTGGCACATTGTTTTAAAGAAGTGCGGAAATGAAACTGACATGTAATATATATATACTGTACAGTGTGGGCTCTTAACTGAAAGTTGCCTATGTAATCACAAAGGTATGGATGCTTAGATGTCTGTTCTTGGGCTTTTTTTTCTATAACCAGTGTGCAAAGTCAGCTCTTTTATTTCTAGCATGTGTTTTAAATTGATTCTTATTCAAATGTCTCAAAGGTTTAAGCAGAGATGGAAAGATATATTCAGTTTTTTGTCTTTTGACACCCTCAAATACATCAGCTACCCAGCCTTATGGTTCAGATTAGGTTTGTGGTATGGCAGCCCTGTTGGCTGAAAGTCGAGCTATGTTACAAGCACAGCCCGTGGCTGTAAACATATGGTCTAACATCTTGAACTCATTGAAGAATGCTATTGTGGTTCACTTACATTATTAATGTGCCATCCAATTCAAATCCAGTGCATTTGGACGGTCTAAGGTTCACTGCTTTTAAGCGTTCGTCATTCTAGTAATGATAGCATGGGCATTCTGACCAGGATCTACAGATGGCAAGTAAAAAATGCTGTTTTAAGTATCTTGGAGTGTAAGAGCAGAAGAAAAACTACCACAGGAACATAGGTAAAGGTAAAGGGACCCCTGACCATTAGGTCCAGTCGTGGACGACTCTGTGGTTGCAGCGCTCATCTCACTTTAGTGGCTGAGGGAGCCAGCGTACAGCTTCCGGGTCAAGTGGCCAGGATGACTAAGCTGCTTCTGGCAAACCAGAGCAGCACACAGAAACGCCATTTACCTTCCCGCCAGAACAGTACCTATTTATCTACTTGCACTTTGACGTGCTTTCGAACTGCTAGGTTGGCAGGAGCAGGGACCGAGCAATGGGAACTCACCCCGTTGCGGGGATTCGAACCACCGACCTTCGGATCGGCAAGTCCTAGGCTCTGTGGTTTAACCCATAGCGCCACCCGCGTCCCTTACCACAGGAACATACTAGATGATATTAGAGCAAATATCCTGTAATACCAATAACTAATAATCAAGCAATTAATAAAAGGAAAGAGATGTTGAAGACATCTTATCTTGAGCTCCCTCTCTCCCTTCTTTTCTGTTTGCAAAATATATCTGGACTGGGGTATCATTATTTTGGATGCCTTTATTGGAGTATGTGATGACTGTTCTTGTTAGCGTATCTGTTCCTAATTACCGTATGTAGTGTGGGAGAGTATCTGCGCCACTTTCTTGTTCTGATACTGAAATCTTTGTGTGTGGTCTTGTATGCAATGCTAATATTTTAATTAGGTCTGCAGTTACTCTATAAAGTCACTTACTCCGTTCAGATCCCGCCACATTGATTTTGCTCATTTGATTTTGAAAAAGCTAATCATATTGAATATATTATAAAGCTATAGCAATTAAATAATGAACTTTTGGCGCTAAGACAATTACTACAGTGATACCTCACTCACTCACTTTGATGACTTTTGGATCATTTATAAGCAACATGTGTTCTCTCTTCAATTAGTAGTCAATACTGATGGAAATGGGCTGTAATGCAGTTTGTGCTCAAGATGTAAAGAAAGCTCAACAAATCTGCCCCCCCCCCAAATGCTCAACAACTCTGGGCAATCTCCCCCCATTTTCTTAATTTGGAGTCCCCCAAAATAGTCTTATACACGAGGGCGTGTTTTACATGGAAAAATACAGTACTTACCCACGCTAAGGGGGAGGTGAAAAGATTCCACAGGAATCCCACAGGGTGATAATCATTCCAGAGCAATATGTACCTATTCCTTTTCCCTGAGGTGTATTTGCTGTAGCAGTGCAAGCCAGTGTTATATTCCAGCTTGGGAAGGTTGGCAAATTCCCACCAGTGCTGCCAGAATGGAGCCTGTTGCATGGAGTAGCAGAGTTCAAGGCTGCACCCAACCATGAAACTATGCATTCTCATACCCTCTGAACAGGGGCAGGCCTCCTCATAAAACTGCCACAACCTGCCCACACATATGTGAGCTTACCACTTGCGCACTGTTTACTGCAGCAGGCAAGTGGGGGGGGGCAAAGCAGCCCCTCCTTTAGCACAAAGCTCCGCAGAGATTTGTTTTTCCTGACTTCATTTTTTTTGTCAAATGAGCACAGACAATTCAGTTGTTAAACTGTAGCAGGTAATGAACGGATTATCTTATTTTCCTTCCATGCTGTAGTCTGCTCTACTATCCATCTGTTCTCTTCTCCCAGACAATCCTTATCCTCCATTTGTAGCATCAACGAATGCTTGGAGGCCAATTTTATTGCTCTCAGAATCCATATAGATCATTATGAAGTAATCCCAGGTTCTGTTACTCTAACTCTGGGGCATGTCTTATCTGATGTTTGCTATCAGAGAAAGACGGTCACTCCTAACCATATTGTAAGGTGCTGTGTCTCAAAAATGTCCTTGAACAATTTTCTGTTTTATTTAATCTTTTTGCAAGATTTTGAAAACATTATACAGCCTAGTCCAGGCATAGGCACACTTGGCCCTCTAGATGTTTTGGGACTACAACTCCCATCATCCCTAGCTAACAGGACCAGTGGTCAGGGATGATGGGAGTTGTAGTCCCAAAACATTTGGAGGGCCAAGTTTGCCTATGCCTGGACTAGTCCATAACTATTTCCAAACAGTACAAATGGAAACTTGCCATTTGGATGATGATGATGATGATGACGACAACTTGTACCCAGCCCATCTGACTCAGTTGCCTTAGCCATTCTGGGTGGCTTCCAGCATAACATATGGAAGAACATCACACATTGAAGTGTCCTGATACAGGCCTGTCTTCAATTGTCTACGAAAGGTGGTATAATTATTTATCTCTTTGAGATCTGATGGGAGGGACTTCTGCAGGGTGGATGTGACTACCAAGAAGGCCCTTTGCCTGGTTCCCTGTAACTTCACTTCTCGCAATGAGGGAAGGCAAATCATTTCTCTCATGCAGAGAATGTGGAGTACCTTTCTTGCCGTATGAATAATTCCTAACTAAATTACTGTTTTTCTTTCCAACTTGCAATCCAAAGGATTATCTTATATATAGTTACTTGGAGATAGTGCAAATAAAGCGAAATGTGATAGCCTAGATGGTAGTAAATGCAAAGGGTAGGATTATATACTGTATGTGATAAATTATATAGAATGTCAAAATTCAAGGGGTGTGTGGTCAGTAGAAATGCAGGGGAGAATAAATAATTTCACATTTAAATCTATCTTTTTGCTACAATATGCCAACCAAAGCACATAAATTCTTCAAAATTCCCACTTCTCTGAATTTTGCAATGCCTTTCTCCAGCCAAGTCAGTCAAGTAATGTGTACATAAATGCATATACTAGGGTAAAGGATGCATAATGCATATATAAAGTGCATTATATTAGGGGGGATTGTTTTGCCAAAATATGCATAGTAGGGGAAATTGCATTCAGAAATTAGGATAAATTCATAATAATGAACTTTCACAAGGACTTCTTAATTTTTTAAAAAATAATAAACCCACAAACTGATGTGCAAATGTGGAAAACTGAACTTACAAATATAAAAATGAGAAATTGAAATAGACACTCTCTGGCTAATTGGGAATTGAATTTACTAGACCTCATAGCTACTGCAGACATGCAGGTGAAAATATTGAGAATTTTAATTGTTTCTACAATACAGTGAGTTACTGTCCACATGTCCAGTCATTCTGTTCCTTACACAAATACAGTCCTGACTTTACATCTTGAGCACAAACTGCATTACAGCCCATTTCCATCAGTATTGACAACTAATAGAAGAGAGAACACATGTTGCTTATAAATGATCCAAAAGTCATCAAAGTGAGTGAGTCATTTTCCATTCCCTTTAATATTCCTTGGAATACCTACATGTACATGCTCTTAAGGTGTCATTTTAAGGTCAATAGTTACGATGCAGTTGCTGAAATGTGACATGCTTTGTTGTTGTAAAACAACAGCAACATCCCAAAACCTAGGTACATCCTAGGTACATCCCAAAGTCCTAGGTGGGGAGTGGGGGTGGGAACCAGATATATACTTCTGAGTAAATCCTACAATTAAGGATTAAACGCAGCATACATCAATAACCTCATATCTCTCTCTCTCTCTCTCTCTCTCTCTCTCTCTCACACACACACACACACACACACACAGTGTATCTTATATACAGTATATATTCTCTAGTATACACTTTTGATGCGCAGTTGGCAAAAATTCAGCAATATTCAACAAGACCAGATTCTGCCTCTGGGTGTTTAGTCCAGAAATAGTTTGCTTACAAACCACTAGAAAGCAGATCTAGGGCATTCCATTTGTTCACCTGTCATGTCATGAGGCTCTTCTTGTAGTTTTTCTATCCTTGCATTATTTGTTTTTAATTGCTGGCATTTGGTCCAGATGTGGTGGTTACCATGCCCTTCTCTTCTTAACCATTTTCTTTCTATTGTTTTTATTTTTTTAATAGGGAAGGGCAGGTGGTGGGATTTGACCCCCAAACTAGCCCCATTGTTGTGTCAGTTGTGTGGAGGTGCAGCCATGATTACACAAACTGCACTTTTGTAGATTCCACTGCTCCTGGAACCCTGTATTGGCAGGATTGCAGGGTCTAGGGAAGCCTATGAATATAGATATTGATTTACTTTGGCATCCTTGTCTCAGATGTTTGCTTGCTTGTGTGCTTATCAACAGTGAACTTAGGTACTAAGGCGTCCTGGTGTGAGGCCAAAATTTGGGGGCCCCTGCACCTCATGCAACCTTTCCAAAGCCGGATAATGAGGCAATCAAGTTTGGGAAGGAGGTGTTAGGCTCTGGCAGGGTCCTAGAGCTCTCCTTTCTCCCTCCCAAAACTGCAAAAGGCGCCCCCCTCAGCTTGGCACCAGGTGCATGTGCACCACTCGCACACCCCTAAATCTGCCTCGGTGGATATGATAAATTGACCACCCTCTGGCAAAGACACTTTTCTGGCTAGTTCAGAGGTGTGTAGAAAAAGTGGGGGTACATCCTGTTAGGATATTGACGTCCCGTTCGACCTTAAAGGGAACAGGCATGATTATTGTGTGTCACATGCCTGTTTACACTCCAGCACAGCTTGCTGGGAACTTCCATTTGTGAATAGCTTTTGCTTATGCTTTTCGCTTGGACACAAAGGGGACCAGACATGTTTTTCCTTTGTTCTGATGCGGAATAAAATGCTTGTAAATACGCTTTACACAACCTCTCTCTGCCCTTCCGCTGCAAAGAGTTCTTATCTCTGCTGGCTTGCATGCCCAGCTTCTAATGGTTTCTGAAGCTCTGGGTCGCAGATTCATGCTGTTCCAAGGACCGGAGTTCGCCCGGCTGCAGGCCAGTGGGCTGGAGTCAGCTGGGGGCCTGGCAATTGCCCCTGTTTCCTTGGACGCATCCCAACACTTCCTTCCCTTTGGCGTAGGTGTGCTGTTTCTTATATGCCCCGCCCTCAAGGCAATCAGCTTTCTTTGGATGGGAATGGCTGGCATGGATTGGATAGCAGACTGCTTCCCTAGATCTCTGATTCAGGAGAAGGTTCCATATTCTACTGATCCACCAAAGAAGCAGTTTGCAAAATGCATATGAAAATTTTGGGTTGCCACTACTAAACTGATTAGTTTTAGCCCTGTCCTAACCCGTAGCTATATATGTTTTCTATCTCGTCAATTTGAAAACCAGTGTTTATGCAACATCAGCAGTCAGAATTAAAGAAAAACAGTTCACTCTAGTTGCAGACTGAAAGCTTTTACCTGTGATGCATGCCTTATGAGAAGAATACTAACCCTCTATTCTGGCTGATTAGATAATAAATGTTATATGGAATACTAATACATATTTGTTTACATTGCAGAAGAGTTGGCTTCAAATATTGCTACATATAGCAGGAAATTAAAAAAGAATATATAATTTCAAAGCAAGTAATAGGTTTTAACTATTTTTTTTCTATTTATAATAGGAATATAACTGCAAAGTAAATGGATTCCCAATTCTAAATACATTTAGTGAATTAATAATGTGTGGTATTCTAGTTCTGCCATCAAGCCAATTTTTTTATATATCTCATGGGAATCCAGGGGAGTTTATAAGTATGTTTGCCCTCTTGATAATATCAGCCTGACACAATTACATATACTGTTTGTTATAAACATAGATAACATCTTATTTGCATACACAACCTTTTAACAAGTTAGTTAATCCAGCTTTATGGAACTGGAACAAATCACAGACTTAATATATTTAGGAAAATCTGATTAGAATTCCTAAAGAGTCTCAAGAAGTGATGTAGCTACTGAAAGCATAAAAACATATGCATCTGAGACCATTATCTATGTAAGTTAGGTAGGTCACAGCAGTTGACCAACAGGTATCAAATGTACCACAATCCCCAAAGTGCTCATCATCTAAGTAATGAATGGAAAAGGCATGTGAGCAAGGGAGAGGGTGCAATATAATGAAACTATAGTGGAATACAGCACAAGTTTTGCACCCATTTCCATATTACTTGTAAATATTACCCCCCCCCCTGAAAGCAAATAAAACAGACGTGAACACTAAACTTGAACTAGGTATATATCCCACACATAGTTCCAGAAATCAATTTTGCATTGTATGAAAGCTCAAATATAATATGGAACTTAACAGTTATGGAAAGTAATGAAATGGAATAAACTGCCATGTGACTGCATCCTTAAAACGTAACATGTGGTTAAAACCTAAAACAGACCTAAAACGCAGGTGGTGCTGTGGTCTAAATCACTGAGCCTCTTGGGCTTGCTGATCAGAAGGTTGGTTCGAATCCCCGTGATGGGGGGAGCTCCCGTTGCTCTGTCCCAGCTCCTGCTAACCTAGCAGTTCAAAAGCATGCCAGTGCAAGTAGATAAATAGGTACCACTGCGGCAGAAAGCTAAACGGCATTTTCAAGTGCTCTGGTTTCTGTCACAGTGTTCCGTTGCGCCAGAAGCAGTTTAGTCATGCTGGCCACATGACCCAGAAAGCTGTCTGTGGACAAACGCCAGCTCCCTCAGCCAGAAAAGTGAGATGAGCGCCGCACCCCATAGTCACCTTTGAGTGAACTTAACCTTCCGGGGGTCTTTATCTTTACCTTAAAAAAAAGAAGAAGCTAACGTCTCCTTTATGGTGGCCTTTCAAGACTCCAAAGGTTCATTTCTGAGCCAGGTACAATTCAGATTGCTGTTGTTATTTTATTTATACCCCATCCATGTCCAAGGCTTAAACTCTAAGCTTGACTCACTACAGGCTCAAATTCTGGAAAAGTGCAAAGCAAGGCACTAGCCCTGTCTTCTGCTTGAATAGAGCTACAGCTTTTGAAATGCTATGATCAAAAATATGTTCTACTATTCCTTACTTTTCTTGCAGTTTTCACTGCAACAGCTCTCATTACAGTCCTTGGGCATGCTTCTGATCTTTTTTCTCTCTTGGGTGTAGTCATCAGAAACAATCCTAATGGAGCCAGTGGAGGTTTCCAGCAGAACTATAAAGCAAAATGATATTTAATTTAGGCACTTAGCACAATTCCTTTCCAACCTTTCCTTCAAGATGAAATGTTCAGCTTTCAGTCTGCAGCTAAGTACTTGTAAACCCTCCTGTCTCTTCTGAGTATTATGAAGTGTGATGTCAGACATCTGGGCAATACCAAGCGCCACAGACCTCAAAGCAGTGGTTATTGGAGCTGTGCAAAATATGATCACACTCCTCCAAGACTCAAGAATCAAGATGGATATGTATATTTGAGTGAAGCATTATGGAACTTGCCAGTGCTTTTGCATCATTCTCCTTATAAAGTGTCACAACAATCTTACCCATCAATGTTCAGGGACAGTAGGCCCCTCATTTATCATTAGGGAGAATTACAGCAAATATGTTTAACATATCCACCAGAACATAAAGTTTCGGGACAGACTAACAGCCAAACTCTTATAGTATCTTATTCTTCACCATAAGTGAAATTGGGGTGTATAGGTCTAGTCTTTTAAGAATCCCAAAAGCTCATTTCTGAGCCAGACACTGGCAAACTTCCACAGGATCCCTGGAGTATTTGGTCTATCTGGATATCAAACAGAAATGAGCTTATGATTCTAGATCATTTTATGGACGCGGGTGGCGCTGTGGGTAAAAGCCTCAGCGCCTAGGGCTTGCCGATCGAAAGGTCGGCGGTTCGAATCCCCGCGGCGGGGTGCGCTCCCGCTGCTCGGTCCCAGCGCCTGCCAACCTAGCAGTTCGAAAGCACCCCCGGGTGCAAGTAGATAAATAGGTACCGCTTACCAGCGGGAAGGTAAACGGCGTTCCGTGTGCTGCACTGGCTCGCCAGATGCAGCTTTGTCACGCTGGCCACGTGACCCGGAAGTGTCTCCGGACAGCGCTGGCCCCCGGCCTCTTGAGTGAGATGGGCGCACAAACCCCAGAGTCTGTCAAGACTGGCCCGTTCGGGCAGGGGTACCTTTACCTTTACCTTTTACTCCATAATTGTATACAGTGCTCCCCCCCTAGAAAAATAGGTGCTGGTACTGCATGCCCTTGAGTACCCCCTGGGGGGGGGAGCAAAGAAAGCACTGATTGTATATGTCAACATGGAGATGGTAATGTAACGTTAAAACAGTGGTCTGTTCTTTTGCTCTTTGTCCAGGCACTTGATTCGCGTTCTAGGAAATTTCTGTTCCTTGGTTGTGATTCCTGAGAAAGACTTGTTGGTTTATTTTGGCAAAAGGTGTAAATAAAGAAAGTAAGAAGGAAGCATGCATTCCCTGCTTGCTGTTTATGACCACATCCCAAGTCATTCTAGGCCAATAAAAGCTGGTATATTTGGTATAAAGAGAGACAATGTAAGCAAATAAAAACTAAACATACTAGATATTTGCTGGAACAGAGGAGCAGTAAGTGGCACTGAAGGACGTTGAGGAAGAGAAACCACTTAGTGTCTGCATGTTTATATTTTCGGTTTTACGGAGCTGGTGATATTGCAAGAGCAATCACTCCGCTGAAGAACTCTCCCTTCTGATTACTCCTGACATTAAGGTAGTTAGGATTCCAACTCACAGGTGCAAATAATTTTGGCAGTGATGCTGGTCCATATTCATTACACAGAGAAGTTTTTAGTGTGTGATATTGTATTGTATTTTTGCTTTTTTTGTTGGGAGCCACTCAGAGTGGCTGGGGCAACCCAGTCAGATGGGCGGCATATCAATAATAAATTACTATTTTTATTATTATAAGCACAATTTCACCCGACAACACTGTGAACTGTACATGTCTACTCAGAAATAAGTTCCACTAAGTTCATTTGGCTTACTCCCAAGTAAGACCATACAGGATTGTAACTGAGTCTAGTTTCTAAAACACTATGAATATGGTTACAAAAGATAATACCATCCTAGCAACTTGCATTAGTATTTGGCATAATTGTTTTTCTGTTTCTGTTTTAATTTTGTCTTCTCACTGTTCTACAATATGGATGTGGATTTTTGCCGTGGTCACTTTTGCTGCATTCAATACACTGGAACTGCAGCTGTTAATATGAATCTAAAGTAAGAAAAGAAAAGGTAGAATGGAGCAGTACTGATTTAACATGGCACAGTCACTGCTGTCTTCTAGACTCTTAATATTTTATACATTTCTTTCCTATTATCCTTTCAATACATTCTTTTAAAAAAATGAATAGGATTGTGGGGTTGGTTTGGATGATGTCTTTGTAGTCTGTAACAGAAGAAATGCTTAAGTGGTCAAACCAGTCTCTTTGTTAAGGTAATGGACCTGGCCAAGTCTGTTAGGCACCCATTTACATGTCTAAAGAACTTGTCAATTGCATTTGTTTCCCCAAGGGAACAACTACCTGGTGATTCTTTTCAAGGAGTGGGGATAGGCCTCCCCACCTCTACTGGCTATAGGCTATTTCATCTTGTGGGTACAAGAGCAATTGCCCAGGAATTAGCATTTTGTCTTAGTTTGGTCTGGAACTGGGAGCTGGAAAACACAGAGGCTGAACTTGTTCTTTTTGCTGAAACCAGAGGGACCGCCATAGAAACCTAATGTGAAACAATGATGTTTTGGAGCATAATGCTGTGAGTCCTAACATCTTATGCTCAGGCTGTGCAAATAAAACCATTTTTTACACCACAGGTCTCTATTCCAAAGAATCAGGACCCTGGGTAAGCACTGGAATCCCTGAAGTCTCTCACCGCTCTCAAAGACTAGGGTTCACACTACAGTAGTATTGAACATTTTATTGGGATAGGGTCATGGTTCTGATACCTCTCTTTGACATTCAAAGTACCAAATTTGGAGACCGCCTCCCCCTTCTCCTGGACCTTCCTGAGAAGAGGAGGACAGTATAGATTTACAATGGTGGTTTATAGAAGGTTGTGACTCAAAGACAGAACAGGGACAAAGCTGGGAGATAATGGAAGAAGAGGAGGGGGAAGCAGCGGAGCTGGAGCAGCTGTCTGACATGTTATCATTAGAAAGCATTCCAGGCTCCCCTTCTCCTAGGACCCAAAGGGCCTTGAAAGTAGGAGAACAGAAAGCTCAGAGGCAGAAAACACAGATCAGACAACATAGGAATGGCATATAATAGGAGAGACGAGGGGGTGGGACTTTACTCAGAGTATCACCATTATCCTAGAGACGGTATCCTACTTTTCTCTCTGTGAATATTGAATAAAATACCTTGGTAAGAGCTTCTTGTTTTTCCATTACTGGCAGCCTGCCGTGAGGGAGGAGGGTCAGATTCCCTGAAGCCTGACAACTGAATACTTAAAATATTCAGCATCTCTAACATTGTTAATTACCCTTGTGGCATATTCTACCAGGGACTTTGAAACAAAATTTGAAGATATATAAGTTGTGAAGACTACGCATTATTAGTAGCAAAAAGGAAGAGCTCATACTTAACATTTACAGATTATTCACATGGGGACAAGTTATTTTAGCTTGGGAGCTTTAGTGAAAGTTCACATACCAAATGTCAGGACCTTGCATAGGAGAGAGATTACATAAAATCTTAATCATTAGACTTCTGCACTACAAGGGTTAGGAATGAGGATCTGGATAATCTGGCTTTCTTATTACGGAAGTAATTATCCACAATGAACAAATCGTCGACGAATAATTCAACATTCCTGAGAGGAGGTGCTCTAAAGAGTCCTTAGGTAGTTTATATCCTGCTCTATATAACTATATGGCGGGGGGACATCCTGCTTCCAATTATTAGATTTGAGTAAGGCGTGCTATTTGATAACACATTTTAGAAGTTGTTCTGGTTTCACCTCCCAGCCAGCATCAAATCCCATTAAGGCCAATAAAAGTAATGGGACTTCTGAATAGACATGCATAGGATTGTAGTGCAAAACACAGTGTGACAAGATCTGACTTCAGTCCAGCTTACTCAAGTTTGTTGACAGATAGATTGATAGATAGATAGATAGATTCTTTATTGTCATTACACTAGTGCAGCATTGCACAAGTGCAACGCAATTGGATGCCAACCCTTAAAAACAACAAAAACAAAACAACAGCAACAACCAACAAACCACCTTCCGACCACACCCACACCCACACCCATCAAACTCCCCGGTCTCACTATCGAGTTACAGCATTCAAAAAGGCCACAGCTCTTGGATAAAAACTGTTTTTCAGTCTATTTGTCCTAGACTTGATGTTTCTATACCTCCTGCCAGAAGGCAGTAGTGCAAACAAACTATATCCCGGGTGAGATGGATCCCGCAGGATGTTGTTTGCTTTCCTGAGGCAACGGGAACCGTACAGTTCTTCCAAAGGTGGGAGAGGTTGACCAATAATCCTTTGGGCTGTGGTTATGACCTTCTGGAGCACCTTCCTCTCCCTAGCTGTACAACTGGAGAATATATACAGTATATAGGCATGTTCTCAGGATTCAAGATTTACACATAATGTGTACTCTAAGGAATAATTTTTTTTAAAAAAAAAGTTTTAATTCATAAGGTCAAAAGAAAATCCATACTGAAAAACAGAATCCCTATTTCCACCCAAAATTAAACATTTTAGTTCAATGGAAGGACTATGGAATGTTATATCACTGAAATAAATTGGGCTTTAAATGAACTTTAGGTGGATTGTACCCAAAACTGAAATGGGGGAAAAATTAAAGCTGATGTGTTCTGGATAAACATTTGTGTGGTATATTGGACATAATGCTAGACTTTGATGAAGAGACCAGGATTCATATATCCATGCATTTTACTTTTAGCCAATTTAGACTGCGAACATTGTCCTAAACGCCTTGGATGGAAGGTGGGATAAACTCAATGTGTGGGGTTGGTTGTTTTTTTAACAACAACAACTATCTTTATTATGGTCCAGAGACCCAACAAAACATTACAAATCAATACAGAGTTCATACAGCCTACCTCCAGGTTAATCAAGCACTTTGTTTGGAATATAGGACTCATTTGTTCTTGCAATCACCGATAAAAACTTTGCCACTGCCAACGTTCTAGCTTTTGTCCGGCCTTCCAGTAGGAACCTGACATAGTGAGCCTCTGACTTTCCCGGGAAAGGCACCAGCAAGGGTAGTATCAGTTCAGCCCTGGCCTGCTCATACTTCGCACAATGTAACAAAATATGATCTATGGAATCGATGTCTTGAGCACACGAGCAAAGTCTGTCCTGGTAGGGGACTCCTCTCAACCTACCATCCAGCACTGCAGAGGGGAAGACATTCAGTCTGGCTTTGGTGAAAAGCCTTCGATAGTTAGGTACTGTCAGGTTTTTGATGTAAGATGTTAACTCAAAGACATACCCATATTGAACTCCTGCTGCCAGCGGACTACAGACTGCGTGTGACCGAGATCACAAGTCACTGTGTGCATTGTCCCATAATCTTTGCTTTAAAACCTTTTGGGCGCCTTCATAGCCCAGGTAATACAGTTGGGGGGGAGACAGACCAATAGAGGTGGCTTTTTTAGCCATGGTTTTCTGCCATTTGCTGACAAATTCCTCATTGGTCAAATGTTGGTACAGACCCTTCCCTAGATTAAACACTGAAATCCTGAGCCAATGTTTTAGGGCAGCCCACCACGCTCTAGCTGAAATTGGGCATTCACCAGCTTGCAACAGAAGTACGGAGTTGGGGACGCAGTTAGGTACCTGCAGCAGAGATCGTATAAATTTTGCCTGAAAGCCATCTAGCTTTGGCAGGTCCCCATTATGCCAGACATTTGCTGCATACAGGAGTTGGGAAACGGGCTTTGCGTTGAAAACCCTTAAGGCTGTTTTTTTTAATGATCATACTAGATAGCTATTGGTTTATGTTCAAGGTTTGGAACATTGAGACTGCAGGTATATATACATTTACCTGGTAGTAAATCACCTTGAACATTGGGGCCTACTCCTGAGAAGATATGTTAATGGGAGTTCTCAGGAAAACATTCATGTTGCCCAAATCTGTTTACTATTTTTTATTATTATTTAGAGTTATGTGACACAACAGTTAGGGATTTAGAATTTGTGTCATTTGTGCATATGCCACGCATCTGTTTTGGTCCATTGTATACCTAGCATTAGAAGAAGTAAATGGAGCCTCTCTTTCTGAAATAAAATACAATTTACAACATATGGGACATCTGCACAGCAGTGTCTTGAACAAGAATAGTCAATTGAATTTGCCAAAGGTATTTAGGTCTTAAAACACAATTTTAGCCTGAAAAGTGACTATAAAAAGGACACATTTACCAAAGTTTTGCTAACAATGCTTTAAAAATCATGATTTGCTTTTTCATTGCTGCTCTAAATGTCAGAGAACCAACATGTCTCTTCCAACTCTATAATTCTGTGATTCTATGAAACCACTAAAAATGTTTTTTTTAAGAAGTCCAAATTATCTACTTTCTTCTTCTACTACTTCTGTACAGAAGGCCTAGACCATGGCAGCCTGTAATGAAATTGACTGGACTTGGAATATAATAAACAATAGGATTAGAAAACCATTGACCATCAGGGCTAAGGGCCTAAGAATGCCCTATTCATTCTAATTAACAGCACAGAGAATGTGCAGTGTCCGGTCCAGTTTTTGTTAACACCTGGTGCTGAGCTGCTTGGAAAGCGGAATGTTTTGATGGCCCTGTCTGCTCTCAGCCTGTGCTTCCCTGGAAACTACATAAAGATGCAAAGGAAAATGCAGGCAGAAGTCTTGCAATCATCTTGTCAAGGCACACTTTCCCTTAAATTGAATGTGTAGACATGTGTTCCATTAAATAAATTTCTTTGTAGTCCTAGAAGTGTCCTTTTCTTGTCTCTCTCTCCTGCCTCCCTCCCTGCCCCCAGCACAGCGCTACTTGCAGGAATAGCCCAAAGCAACATTTAGATTAAAGCCGTTTCAGTGAGATTTTAATCCTGTAGACCTTTCCTTCAAATATAGCATGCTTTCTTGAAAAGGACAGTGCCTTTTGCATGGCAGTGAGCAGCATAATGCTGATTAGGTTCATAGACATGTGGAGAAGGTTGCCACCATGAGGTCAACATCTGTTGACTTTGAAAATGATAGGGAGTACTTTGCATTTGAGATAATTGCTGTTTATGAAGGGTGTTTTTTTAATATACTCATAAAATTACAAATTCATAACAGATGAAAGAGTTTTTAAAAAGATTATTGGTTCCCCCCTTTCTTTCTGATACACAAAGTATAGATCCAGCCCACATAGCATGTAGGTTAATAGAGGTGCGAGAAAATAGTTGGATGCAATCATATCTGATTATGGGCTTGTCTGGGCCAGCACATTTTTTGCCTTGAGTTTCCCACATTAGTATGCAATTAAGGAACAAGAAGTTTAATGACATTAATGATTGGTACTCAAAATCCAAAAGTGCTAGATCCATCCAAAAAATGGGATTCAGTGCCAAACCCTCCCCAGTATGATTTTTCTTGCATTATTTTTTTTTTACTCCCACTCCAGAGTCACTATAGTGACTCCTCTTTTCTTTGATGTAGAGAAGTCAATCAACTCAATTCCAAAGCCCTGGTGTGATACTAAGCATTGTCATGTGGAATTATTTGCAAAGTAGCGAAGTGTAAGTTATATCATCTGGCTATTATTTTGCTATTACTCACTTAAGAGAGGGGGGAAGAGGCTCATAAAAGCTGTCATTATCCAAAATGAAACACAGCTAGGTACAAGTAGTATTTCAGGGACAAGAAAATAGCTAGGCAAGACTGAATAGTATTTATTCCCTGCATTGCATGCTGCGTTCTTTTTGTCTTACACCTGAATCATTGCTGCATATATATATGGACAAAGATACAAACAGATAGAAGGAGCACCTATGGGATCACCCCTCTCACCGGTCATCGCAAATTTGTACATGGAACACTTTGAAACCAATGCTTTAGACAAGTCAGAACACAAACCCAAACTTTGGCTCAGATATGTTGACGACACCTTTGTAATTTGGCCACACGGGAAAGAAAAACTAGATAGCTTCCTCACACATCTCAACAGCCTACACCCCAAAATACAATTCACTATGGAAATAGAAGACAACAACCAACTCCCCTTTCTTGACGTCCTAATCTACAAAAAACCTGATGGCTCCCTAGGACACACTATCTACCGGAAAAAAACACACACCAACCGCTACTTACATGCACAATCACACCACCACCCTGCACAAATAAACTCCGTAGCCAAGACTCTCATCTCCAGAACCAAACGCCTGGCTGACAAAGACCACTTGACAACTGAGTTACAGAATCTCTCAAATGTGTTAATCGCCAATGGATACCAGAAAAACAGGGTTACGAAGCTAATCCAAAAAGAAACACCCCCCAAAAACCAAGACACAGAAGAAAACAATGGCATGGCCCTCCTTCCTTATATCAAGGGCACTACAGACAAAATCAGCAAAATCCTCCATAAACACAATATCAAAACAGCCTTCTGCACCAACCAAAAAATAGCCAATATCCTCAGAAACCCAAAAGACAAAATCCAGCTGGAAAACCAAGGGGTCTATGAAATACCCTGCAAAGTCTGCCCAGCCACGTACATTGGACAAACAAACAGACGAATAAATGCACGTATCGCAGAACACAAAAATGCCGTCAAAAAAGAAGAAAAAACTTCCTCTCTTTTCCAACACATGAAAGAAACAGGACACGAAATTAATTTTGCAGATTCCAAATTGCTCTTTAACATGGAACATCACCACAAGAGAATAATCATGGAAGCCATCGAGATAGAGAAACACCCTCACAACATGAACAAGCGTGACGACACGTCCCGCCTGCCAGACATCTGGAAATTAGCCCTCCCCACAAAAACCGACACCAGAACCAGAGGCACACAGAACGCCGTCACCAATCAACCACACCAGACCCAAACCCAGACCCTCTCCACAGACATATTACAGACTCCATCCAGTAGCCAAGCTATAGTGGCACCTCCGGATGCTGCACCCCCCTGCAATCCCTACACAGATCTGGCTGGCACAAGGCACAAAACCACAGCTCGCCCCTATACACGAAGCCAAGCCAGAGCACAACTAAATGCAGCACAGCCATCTTCTCAGAAAAACTCTTCACAAGCTCAAGAGGTCAAGACACGAAAGCTTTAGCAACTAATCTACACTTAATGACCCACCCAGTGGTATTCAGAATATCACTCATGAAATCACCCAAGATATCCCTCAAGTAATTAAGGAACAAAAGAAGAAAAGGCACACTAATCTAGGAACTTCCTCTCTGCCCAGAACGTTGGAGGCTATACATCACACCCCTCAACAGTATTTATAGGAACTCAAACACCAGACTCTGCTCTGTTCCAGTAACAAGAAGCCGAAAGCACCAGCCTGAAGATGACGAGTGAGACCTCGTCGAAACGTCGCACAGACACCCCGACTCTTACACGGGAAGACACCCGAAGACACCAAAACCTGCATTCCTGTACCCGTGAAAATCTACGAAAGCATATATATATATATATATATATATATATATATATATATATCTACTGCCATAAGTGGCAACATAAAAGGTACCCTTCAGGATGATTCACTTCAACTCTCCCCTTTTCCAGACACTTAATTTTTCTTCTCCTCACACATAGTGGAAACACGACCAACATGGAGGTCATACTTGTGAACAGGCTGCAGATATGCTGTGTCCTGTCATCACTAAGCTGTTGCACAGAAGTTAAAAATGTAGCTATCGGCTTTGGGAGAACTGATTATCAGCTTTTATGCCACATGAGCTGAGGGGGGTCCTTACATCTTGACCAGAGAGAGAGAAAAAACAACTGAATAATAAAAAATGGTGGGCTGAATTTGCACTAAAAGTTGATGGGGATCTTGCAAGGTGTCCCCCCCCTTTTTCTTTCCTTACTCTTGCTCCCTCAGTAGGACACATGATCACTCCAGCATGAGCAGCTATCTGCACGTGGGGTGTTAAAAGTAGAGTATTAATTACATGTTTCTGTATACCATAAATTCTGCTGTTCTACAGGAAGGAAGAAGACAGGTCAGGTGACACACATTCATGCTTCACATTGGCTCTTAACAGACATTGGCTTGGAACCTAAGATCCCATGGCGAAGGAACCCTCTCCATCACCTGGGGGAGGACGCAGAGGGGCGGGGTGAACTGCACGGTGATGCATGTGTGATGGCCGTACGGACTGCGCATGCACCATGTCCGTATGGACTGTGCAAACATGGCAGCCAGTATGGACGCCGTGCAGACGCAACACAAGCGGCACCCACACTACCTGTGTGCATGCCCTCCACCATGCTACAACTGGGGGGAGGCAGCGGGCCATCTTGTCATACAAACACCCCTCCGCCCCGCCCCCTTCATACACCCTGCCCATGAGCAGAACTCTGCTCTTGGGATGCTCCCACTAGTGGAATGGCAGAGGAGCTTTTGCATTCTCAGGTCAACTCACAGTCCAAACCAGTATGTGAGCAAATGATATGCAGTGGTACCTTGGGTTCAGAACCACATTCTAGGACATCAGTGCTAGGAATCTGAAATGAACTGGCTGAAAATCAAACCAGCTGTTATTTGTCTGTACAGTGATACCTTGGGTTAAGTACTTAATTCGTTCCGGAGGTCCCTTCTTAACCTGAAACTGTTCTTAACCTGAAGCACCACTTTAGCTAATGTGGGACTTCCGCTGCTGCCGCGCCGCAGCTGCACGAATTCTGTTCTCATCCTGAATCAAAGTTCTTAACCCAAGGTACCATTTCTGGGTTAGTAGAGTCTGTAACCTGAAGCGTCTATAACCTGAAGCATCTGTAACCTGAGGTACCACTGTACCCAGAGCAAATGTGTACTGATACAGTACAATTGGGGTAAAGCTCGCATATCAACAGAGCCTATGAGAAGGGTATGCACAAATCCTATCAGCTCTGAACACTGGTCATGCTGCCTGAGCATGATGGGACTTGGAGTCCAACGACATCTGGAGGGCCACAGATACCCCAACCCTGGTGTAAGCCCCTCAGCAACTTAAATATTTCTGACAACACAATGATAAGTTACAGTAACGTAGTGAAAGGGCTTTTCCTTGCTCTGTTTAAAGTTTTCATTTAATAAAGTTGTTCTGAGTGAATTGTTTACGAGATTCAACATTACGAGAATGCAATTACTTTGTACCTAGGAATTTTTAGCTGCCAAGTGAGTTTATGGCATTTAACCATATTACTTTATGGGCAGCTTAAAATAGACTGCTAAATGTGCATGCACAGTTTTTCACAGTGCTCAGTTCTTACAGTGCATTTTTGTCTCCACTCCCCGCCCATCTCATCCATATTGCCAGTGAACATATGTGCAGATTGCTGAAACTTTGCTAAAGCATTCTTCATCCAAATGTGTGCCTAACTGCAAGAAAACAACATTTGGAAATTCAAAAATAAAACACAGGGGAATTCCTAATGTGTCGATTCCAGTTTGGAAACAAGACCAAGTAATTTGTAATTGCAAAATGCAGGGAGAAATTTGGATGCATAAAATTTCAGACGAAGGTGTCCTTCTCCCTTGTGCTTTCCAATTTATTTTCAATTCCATGAGTCTGAGGCAAAGTCAGCATGCTGTGTCTTGATGATTGCTCCTTGATTGACCTGGCTCTCATTGTTTTGCTTTGTGGCAATCATAACCTTAACGTTATGAGGAACGCAAGGAAAAAACCCAAGTGTCAAATCAAGTCAGCTCCTGAAACATTTGGCACTTCTCAGTTATTAGAGTTTGTTTGTTTTTAGAGCAGCATGAGGCAACTTGTATGACAATCTGCAGTTATTTAAAATGGTTTGTAGACATCCATGGATATTTGTGTTTTGTTTGCTTCTCATTGAAAAACCCTCATTGAAAAATCAGGAGAAATAGTCCACACACACACACACACACACACACACACACACACACGAGCATTCCCCACAAGAGACTATATATAGAACAACACATGGTAGATATGGAGTATAAAAGTTCCTCATTCCCCCAGGGGGATTTCCTGCCCTACAAGGTGAATACCACTGAGCTCCTGTAACAAAGGACATTCTTTTCCTGAAGTGGATGGTAAAATTGTAAAGCTTCAGGACACTACACATCAGGTGAACTTGAAAAGGTTAGAATAGTCATTACTTGTATTCTTGTTCTTCCTTTCGCAGTCCTCCCCTGCCCCCTCCTTGTTACAATGTAAGGATTTAGCATTTTGTTTTCACATCAAATGATGATCAAGAAAGTGCACACTGTCTACTGTGTTTGTTCATGCATTTCATGTGCCTTTTTTTAAAAAAAAAAGTGAGCCTTTTATTTTAGGGGTTACCGTGTTTTTACTTAATGTATAATGCCAAAGAATACGAAACAGGTTGGACCTGCAACAAAATGTTGCAGTTTGGACTGATCCTGTCCTGGTCAGGATTTCCTGGACACACTATTACATTCTATCCCTCCACAGATTTCCATCCCCGCCTACAACATTCAGACAGTATTCTGTGCCGTCTCAGTATGCTCCATTCTAATCAGGCTATTTTGCAACCAACCCAATTTTCCTTTTCTTCTTAAAATATTTTTGCATGTATCAAAAGAAGGGATTCTGCTTCAGCACAAGTGGAAGAAGAGTGCTGCCAACTTTCCAAGGCCTGCAGAACATATTTTAAATGTATTTATTTATTTCCATTATGAATTGCTTTCTTGCAGTCCATGGGACTCTCAAGAGCCTCCTCCAGCACCATAATTCAAAAGCATCAATTATTTGGCGATCGGCCTTCTTTATGGTCCAGGTCTCACTTCCATACATCACTACTGGGAAAACCATAGCTTTAACTATATGGACCTTTGTTGGCAAAGCGATGTCTCTGCTTTTTAAAATGCTGTCTAGGTTTGTCATCACTTTTCTCCCAAGCAGGCGTCTTTTAGTTTCATGATTGCTGTCACCATCTGTAGTGATCATGGAGCCCAAGAAAGTGAAATTTCTCGCTGCCTCCATTTCTTCCTCTTCTATTTGACAGGGGGTGATGGGACCAGTGGCCATGATCTTAGGGGTTTTTTTATGTTGAGCTTCAGACCATATTTTGGGAGTGCGTGGCGTGCTCTGATCCATGGGGTCACAAAGAGTTAGACATGACTAAACGACTAAATAACAAAATGTATTGAAGCAGTTTAACAATAAAAATCAGCAATAAGAATATATATATAGAGAGAGAGAGAGAGAGAGAGAGAGAGCGCCAGGGCTGGCTTCAGGCTTCTAAGATACCCTTTGTCCCTAACATTCTTCTTCAAACAACTAGTTCAGATTTGAACTAAAACAAATCTTAACCAATATGGCATCCCTAGTTTCCCGCAGTTGCTATGCTGGCTACCAATATGAACTACCCAAATTGTGTCTAACAATACATCTGTAATCCTGCTCCATGAAACTAATTCCATACATGGGGCTGTTGGACAGCTTCCATCTTCTCAAAAAAGTGGTCTAGCTCTTTTAAACAGCAGCCTGACATACTAATGAAAGAGGGGAAGCATGAAGATAAATGGCAGGAGAAGCTTCATCAGCTACATATCTGTATCAAGGTGCAATAAAAGGAAAGGAAGGGGAAGGGGCCGGGTTAGATCAGAAAAGTAGATAACTGTCACCAGTGCCGCATTTACTTATAAGCTAAACTCTCAGGGGGGGGGATTAAAGGGGGGAAAGCTGGATGTACATTTCCAAAATATAAGATTTTAAAAAAAGAAGATAAAACCTAAATACAGCAACAGTGGCAAATGGCTTTAGATACCAAATGGCTTTAGATACTTTAGGTCCATAAATTACCATATAGCATATATTCAACACACAAAAAATCCAGCGACAGTTTGTTATTGACAAAGGGCTCCATTACCTTCAGTAGCTTAGGGCCTCATCAAACCTATATCCGGCCCTAACTGTCACCACATGGCGTAAGTGTGTTAGTTACAGGAAACAATATTTTTGTATGGCTAAGTGGTATTTCACAGCGAGGTTCAAAACCATTTGGTGTTGCTTTGCAAATTTATTGCACAACCCAGATTAAATTGTTTAAGATGCAAAGGTTTCCTCAAAATAGACCTTTTTTTTTGTTTTCCACAGAGATGCAAGAAGACAAAGAAATGCGGGCACACACACACACACACACACACACACAACGCTCAATGCTGGAGAGAGGACTGGGGTAGTGGCTCCCAAAAAGAGGGGAAGACAAAACAGCTGGTGGGGGACACAAAGTCTCAAGAGTCAGACAAGATCCTAATGTCTCCCTCTAAATTAGCGAAAATATGGTTACTTGTTAGAGTGAAGCTGCAGCAGTGGCTCCTCCTTACTGCTTTATCAACCCACTGTGATCTGAGAAGGGCAGGATTCAGAAGGACCTCAAGTTTCCCCATGCCTGGCTTTAGGAAGACTCAGATACCCAGCTCTTGGTTGCAATCCCAACCATACATAATTACATTGGGATTAAACCACGTTGAATTTTGTAGGACTCAAGGAAGCACCTTTCCCCCAATGCACCCCTCCCCAGAAAACATTATCCGTAGGGCTAGATGACTTTCATAGCATATCTGCAGTGTAACAAGAGACTGTATTATGAACAGACATTCATGCAAAGTGACTACATCCAATATTTGGCATCGTCCTCCAACCCCCAACTGCAACCTGCACCCATCACAAAGTTGTCAGGAGGCTCCTTGACCCACCAGAGCAGGGGTCAGCAAACCTTTTCAGCAGGGAGCCAGTTCACTGTCCCTCAGAACTTGGGGGAGACGGACTATATTTTGAAGAAGAAAAAATGAACGAATTCCTATGCCCCACAAATAACCCAGAGATGCATTTTAAATAAAAGGACACATTCTACTCATATAAAAACACGCTGATTCCCAGACTGTCCACTGGCTGGATTTAGAAGGTGATTGGGCCGGATCCGGCCCCTGGGCCTTAGTTTGCCTGCTCATGCTCCAGAGAGACTTTGAGGGGCCGAACGATGCTGAGGTTGGATGTGGGGACAGGAAAGTCCTGTTCCACAAGTTTCCTCCCATCCACAGTTCTCGGCATCCACACCATTATCTTAGAGATAATGTTCATTACCGTGCCTTGACAGCTTGAATATAAGAACTACAAGAGCATAGGTAAGCCTTGACTTACTTCTAGCCAATGTTTAGGATCTTGTGGGGAAAAGAATCTCATTGAAAAAGAAACACTAACTAAAATGTAATCAAATTTAGCACATATGGTAGTGAGGAAAATGTACAGCCTAATCCTAAGGAGGAAATTCTTAAATGGGAAGTGTGTTGTAAAATGTGAATTCTGGAATCATTCTTTGCATGGTAAGGTCCTGACCCCCTGATAGGGGTCGTGCCTTAGGCTCTTGTCTTCCCAGGCTTTGTCCAGGGTCACACCCCCAGATTCCTTTAACAGAATACCCTTCAATGTGTGGGGCAGGTGATGGCGCTACCTTCCCTCATCTCTTCTCCAGCAATATTCCAATTCCTAACCGCCAAACCTTACCAAGTTGTGACGATTTGCTATGAGGTAGGCAAAAACCAAGTGGCCGGTGCCAATTTTCCAAGTGGAAAAAGTCCTACCAGGCCTCTCAACGGCGACCAACTGAAGTCCATAGCAAGGTCAAGAGATGAAAAACCTAAAGAGCGAGAGGGTGGGAAAACTAGAGCAGCTGGAAGCACGAAAAGGGGAGAGCTCTCTGCGGTGTCCTGCTTAAATCAAGCAGGCCACACCCCCAGACCAATTGGATTGGTCGCCTGGGCAGTGACACAACCGGGAATCCCCCAATCACATGGGGCTGAGCACACACCCCACGCATGTGGAGGGATCGTGAGAGCTCGCAGCCCCACCTCCTCCTTAAGGCAGAAGTTGCTTTTCTCGTCAAGGATCACATAATCAGGGGTGGCGCTGTAGGACTTGCCGATCAGAAGGTCGGCGGTTCAAATCCCCATGACGGGGTGAGCTCCCGTTGCTCTGTCCCAGCTCCTGCCCACCTAGCAGTTCGAAAGCACATCAGAGTGCAAGTAGATAAATAGGTACCGCTCCGACAGGAAGGTAAACGGCATTTCCGTGCGCTGCTCTGGTTCGCCAGAAGCGGCTTTGTCATGCTGGCCACATGACCCAGAAGTTGTACACCGGCTTCCTCGGCCAATAAAGCGAGATGAGTGCCGCAACCCCAGAGTCAGTCACGACTGGACCTAATGGTCAGGGGTCCCTTTACCTTTAATATTTCCAGGAAAAGAATACTATAGAATATTCCCCATTAAGGAAAATATTAACTAACTCCTGCCCTCCTGTGCTTCTGTTACTTGTTATGTCTTCATCATAATCGGCATAACAAGAAGCTATTACTGACCCGGATTAAAAATGGTTTAAAAATGTTGTTGAGTAATGAAAGCAAATGAACAACAAATCACAATCAGAAAGCCACATTTAGCTGATTTGTGCCTCTACTCCAAATACTAGCAAATGCTCGTTTTCTAATCCTCCTCCTAAAAGAAAAAGAAAAAACAATTCTTTTTTAAACCCTGAAAGGAAACTGTGTGATCTCCATGTCCCCTTTGTTGTGTTGCTCATCATTAGTATGTCTTCATTTAAAAAATAAAAAATAAAAATGGAAAGTGTTTCCCCTGCTTTCCTTACATATTTTTTTTCTATGAGAAGTCAGCATCACTAATTCATGTGAGCTGATAATCATGTTACAGGTTGGTTTAATGAGATTAGTGCTTTTGTAATTATTATGGTAATACACTGCCTCTGATTTGTACATAGTTCTCTTCTATTAATTAGTTTGTGATTGCTTAGCTATAATTTAGTTTGTCTCATGGCCTAAGTTTATTATACTAAGTCATGTATGTATTAACTCTTACTGCCTGAGGATGATGCAGTTGCAGGAGCATCCTGGGAGCGAGGTGCCTTGGGAAATGTTCACTAAGGCTCCTGGGATTACCCAGGGGCCTTGGGAAACTGCAAGTATCCCTGGTGCCTTGCTGCAGCTTCCACAAAAGGCTTAGTACCAGTCATCTCACAGCCTTCCTTCTTGTCAGGCCCATCGCCAGCTACGTTTTGGAGAATGGGAATTGGCAGCTCTTGAAGGTCCATGAGAGAAGATTATTATTATTTTTTTGAATTTGCATTTTATTTATTTGTTAACATTCTTATATTACACTGGTAAACGTTGTCATGTTACATTACAGGACTTACTATAATTTCCAACAGGTATACAAAAATTATATACAAATTTTACATACCCAGAAAGAAAATGAAACAAACAAAAAACAGAACAAAGAGGAAAAACAAAAACAATTTCCCCCAAAAAATCATATACAAACACCCTCGACTTCCTGTCTATCCCGTTGTATATTCCTTTTTTACCATTGAATGTACTCTTATTCTTGTATATTTCTTTACATCTTATCTAATACGTTCCTATATCAATATGTGCTCTTAGTCTTATTTCTCAACTCAGTCTCACTCCAACGTCAATCAAATGCTAGCATAGATAGCAAACCTTTACCATATTTTGAGCATATGTTTTATATCTATCCCACTTCTCCATGAATTTTTGTTTTGAATTGCCTCTCAGGGTATTTGTTAACTGCGTCATTTCAGCAAATTCTTGTAACTTGTAATGCCAGTCCGTTATTGTCGGGGCTTCTTGTTTCTTGTCCATGAGAGAAGATTAGATGGAGCTGTTTGGGTCCTGTCGCACTATACTGTGAAATGGGTTTCGAATAATATGACCCCCCTGATGCCATCCCACCCAGTTATTTTGGAAAATAATTTGTTTTAGCCAAGCTTCTTTCTGAACAGAGGTTAGAGTGGGTGTCTCACCATTCCTAGGAATTTCATGGTGCATCCCTTTGGGTGGTAACTGGATAAGTGCATGAATATTATGAATGGAGAAGGCATTTAAAGACCAGAACTTTAACAAAGAATGGGGGGGGGAATCGTAATTTTTCTTGGAGACCATGGTAAGCAGATGAAAACTTTAGCAGGACTACAATAACACTTGTAACATTGCAAGTACTATTTTAATATTCTGTTGGGAGCCACCCAGAGTGGCTGGGGAGACCTGGCCAAATGGGTGGGCTATAAGTAATAAATAATAATAATAATAATAACAATAATAATAATAATAATAATAATAATAATAATAATAATAATAATAATTGGAAAAGATGCAGTAGAAAAGGTTTAATAATAGGACCCGGGGAGGGGAGGTGGGAAGTCCAGAGATCCGAAGGAATCTGGAAATGTGGAAGTGCATGATGGTATTGCTACCATTTTATACTTGTAAAACCAAATAAAAATTATTTCAAAAACGCAGAAGGCATGCTATCACATGTGGCTTGCTATTTTACTAATAGGGGCATTTTTAAAATTATTTATTCAATTTATATGCTGCCCTTCCTCACGAGATCCCAGGGCAGTTCACATAATAAAACACAAGATAAAACACAATTAAACAATTAAACCGAAACAACAAAACAATAACTGCCCCGTGCCTTCCCACAGACACATTTCAAAGGCTGTAGGATATTAACCAGCCAAAGAGGAAAGTTTTGCCTGGCGCCTAAAAATATATAATGTAGGCACCCGGCGAACTTCCTTGGGGAGAGCATTCCACAAACCACAGATGTTAGCCATGACTTTTTTGCAGGACCTTTTTCACGAGTGTGTGTTTGTATGTGTAGGAGAACTAGACAGCCAAGAGTAGAATCTGAGTTTGTCATCTTTAGTTAACTGGCTGCCTGCCATCTCACTCCAGGCCACTTCTGAGAGAGTGTGGCATCTGAGGACACTGTTACTTGAGGCAGGCAGCCAGAGAGTAGGAAGGCTAATACATTTCACAACACACACACACACAGAGAGAGAGAGAGAGAGAGAGAGAGAGAGAGAGAGTGTCTTCCAGGCAGATTAAGAAGCATATTGCTTTCTTCACTGATAAGATAGATAAATTCTGCAGGACTATCCTTTTATGAGGTGGGAAATAAATATTTCTCCTTGGGAGGGTTGGCTCTGCACATGCTCAGAAGTGCTTAGCATTATTTAGAACGAAAACTGCTGGAAACAAAGTGTGGCAACCTTGACTAGATGTTTCCTTTCTTCTGAAACATAAATTTATTTGCCTACAGCTCTAAGCTGTGGCTCAGGATGGCAAATCAGTCTACTTTTCTGTTGTCTTTACCTGTTTTCATCCATAAGTGTATCTCAGCCCAATTCCACATTGCTATTTTAATTGAATAAGTATATAAGAAGGCTGATCACTGAAGAATTGATGCTTTTGAATTATGGTGCTGGAGGAGACTCTTGAGAGCCCCATGGACTGCAAGAAGATCAAACCTATCCATTCTGAAGGAAATCAGCCCTGAGTGCTCACTGGAAGGACAGATCCTGAACCCGAGACTCCAATACTTTGGCCACCTCATGAGAAGAGATGACTCCCTGGAAAAGACCCTGATGTTGGGAAAGATGGAGGGCACAAGGAGAAGGGGATGTCAGAGGACGAGATGGTTGTATAGTGTTCTCGAAGCTACCAGCATGAGCTTGACTAAACTGCGGGAGGCAGTGGAAGACAGAAGTGCCTGGCATGCTCTGGTCCAAGGGGTCACAAAGAGTCGGACACGACTAAACGACTAAACAACAACAAATATATTTGGAGTTTATATTTCAATTCATACTTTTAAACAGTTTCCCATGGATAAAAAATTCCACCATTTTAAACCTATTTTAATACTTAAAAATAAAATAAAATAATGAGCTGGAATATTCAGAAAGTGTACAAACCAGCAGAACCAACATTCTGATCCATCTACTTCTAGACTGAGATGATGAGGTGATGTTGGTTCATATCAGAATTCTCCAGGGATTAATTCCTCAAGCATCCTATAGTAGGTCAGCTAAATGAAGAGTGTGTTATGTGAAAATCGTGTTCCCTCTATTGTGGTCATGTCAAATGCCACGGCTGCTGTGTTTGCCAACATTCTTCACCTTTAAAGATACCTGTGAATCACCAGCCACGGAGAACAAAAAAACATTAAGGGCTTTTGCCAGTTGCAATAGCCATCGTAGGAGTATGTGATGGTGTGCTTATATAATTAGCTTTATGCAGGGAGAAAATAAGCAGACCTCCAAAGTCAAGGTCGCTGAAGATAAAAGCAAAATCAGAAACAGTTCCTACGGAAGGCTCCTGGAGTGCTAACTTTTCCAGGATAAATGCTATTTTGAAAGTGGTTTCAAGTTGTTTGTAATCAAAAACCTGCTGGTGCTGCTCAACTAGAACTACATTAAAAATGGAAAGCATAATGCTGGTGGTCAACAAAAGAGGTTTAAAAACTGTCTCAAGGCAAATTTCAAACAATGTGGTATAAACACCAACAATTGGGAAACACTTGCCTGTGAGAGCTCCAATTGGAGAACAGCCTTTATCAAAGGTGTCATGGGCTTTGAAGACTCTCGAACTTGGGACACAAGGGAGAAACGTGCCAAGAGGAAGGCACACTTGGCAAATCCACACTGTGATCAACTCCTGCCAGGAAACCAGTGCCCCCACTGTGGAAGGACGTGTGGATCCAGAATTGGCCTTCACAGTCACTTACGGACTCACTGTTCAAACCGTGTTAGTGGAAAACAATCTTACTCTGCTATGAGTGATTGCTGCTGTTGAAGAAGAAGAAGAAGAAGAAGAAGAAGAAGAAGAAGAAGAAGAAGAAATGAATCTGGATCTGAAGGGGCTTGTGAGATAGTTCACAGACAGGAACTGCTCAACACAACTACAGGAAAAAGGAGGAGGAAGTGTGTCATGTGTGTGGCCTGTCATTTTAGGAGACATGCCTGATCTGTAATGGAACGTCCTTGCCCTCTCTTCTGTGTGGCAACCATTTGGAGTCTTAGACTTGCCTGAATAGCTAGTCCTAGCTGCTATGCCATACAATCCAACATCATTTCTCCGATGAAAATAGGGATGTCTAATTATTATTATTATTATTATTATTATTATTATTATTATTATTACCCCACCCATCTTGACTGGGTTACCCAATCAACTCTGGGCGGCTACCAACAAATATATAAAAACATAATAAAACATTAAACTTTAAAAAACACTTTCCTATACAGATGTCTTCAGATGTCTTCTAAAGGTGGTATGGTTACTTACCTACTATGGGTTACATAACGCCAACATTTGTCCGATTTAAATAGGGATGTCCTAAAGAGAAGCAGGACATTCCGGGATCAAATCAGAAATCGGGATGGCTTCTGCAACTGTGGGGTTGTCCCTGGAGAATGGGGACGCTGGGAGGGTCTGCTATGCTGATTTGTCGATGCATCATTTACCAATAAATGCACCCACTGATGTTATCTTGACTCCTGCTGCTTCCTGGCATTGGGGCAGGCCCATTACAAGGTTTATTCACACAGTGGCTACTCTTCCTAAACCTGTGGGATACTACAAAGGGGAAGCACAACATGGCCTACAACCATTGGGAACGGGTGTTGGAAGCAGATGTAGAATATGCATTCTGCAGAAATGTAACCCAAAATCTGGGCACAAGGATTGATCTGTGGAATCCCTGCTTTGGTTTTTATCCCATTTGTAACCCTAGCAGAAGCACGGTGTCCATGAAGTATGGCTATTGAGCCGTGTTGATTAAGGCACACAGCCTTGGCTAGCAGGACATCCCTTTATCTCTGACTACTGGCTGGCAGAGAATGACTGGGGATGGATCACTCCTTTCTACACTTCATCACATTCTACACTGTTAAAGGAAGTTTCTGCACAACTAGTCAGCTCTTTAGTGACACAATATTTGGAGAAAGGAAGTGGGGGTGGGTGGGGAGGAAGAGGTATCACAAAATGCTGGGTTTTGTGTGTTGTTTCTCTGTGTGAACTGTAGCACTGATCCCAGCACCCTGATTTTTCATAGACTAATGCTGATGCTCACAGTTGCCAAATAACTGAATTGATGCAGAAGTAAAAATGACTGGTCTCCTGTGGCACTAGTTATAAACAGAAGCAACTGTACCATCACAATAACTCATACCCTTCAAGTGTTGGCCCAATCTTCCAGGGACAGTTCCAGAATTACAGAAGCCATCCCAGATTTGAATGTCCCGGTTTTCCTTTTTCTTCCCCTCCAAGTCTCAGAGAACAGTTAAAAGTGGTGCCTGGATGTGTGTAGGTGCAAAAATGGAGTCCTGTTGCTACTGAAAATAAAATACCTGCACCAAATGAAGGAAATAGTGAAGCTGGCATACGAAGCCCATCCTATACTTTTGAAGGAAAATGTAACCAATCTACTTTATCTATTTTTTAATGGCAATATTTTAGCAGCCAGCCATTTTATTAGGAAATGTGTGGAGTGTTTATTCCTTTACTGTAAACAGAGCCTTACATGTCTACTCAGAAGTAAGTTCCACTGTATTCAATGGAGCTTACTCTCAAGTAACTGGGTAAAGACTGTGAAGTCTTACACTGCAATCCTAACCATTTTTACTCAGAACACTGAGTTCAATAGGATTTACTCTCTGGTATATTCCTGATCATGCTCAAGGTTTTGTTGTTGTTGTTGTTGTTGCTACTGCTGCTGCTGCTGCTGCTGGCCTTTTTCCCTTACAGGGACTCATGGCAGCTTGCAGTTAACCTTTTATTTCATTCCATTTATCTGTTGAAAGTGTTGTACATAATCGCTTCCCTCGCACCTTTTTTCTTCACAACCATCCTGTGAGATAGGTTAGGCCAAGAGGTTGTAATTTGGCACAAGGTGACAGATGTTTCCAACGCCTCAGAGACCACAGTGTCTGCAGAGACCGGGGCAACCCTGGTTCTGGTGATGTGTCTCCCTCCCCTGGCTCCCATGAACCTCTAGAAAAAGAGGTGTCGGAACTCACCACAAGCACCTCCCTTGGAACAGCAATGGAAGCCACTCAAGAAGTGCCAGAACTGGGTTCTGGCTGGAAAAAAATAGCCCTGTGTTTCTCCCAATTTTCTACCGTCTCTAAAAACTGCCTACCAGTTATATGGTACAGTGGTTACATATGCTTCAGGTTACATATGCTTCAGACCCAGAAATATTACCTCAGATTAAGAACTTTGCTTCAGGATGAGAACAGAAATCGTGCTCCGGCAGCGCGGCAGCAGGAGGAGGCCCCATTAGCTAAAGTGGTGCTTCAGGTTAAAAACAGTTTCAGGTTAAGAATGGACCTCCAGAACGAATTAAGTACTTAACCCAAGGTCTCACTGTACAGACAAATAACAGCTGGTTTGATTTTCAGCCAGTTCATTTCAGATTCCTAGCACTGATGCCCTAGAATGTGGTTCTTTGTCACACATCAACTTCTTCAAATTGGGGGTGGGGGGTGTTGAGGAAAGACCTCCCCCCAAAAAACAATCCCTGCTACACAACACCTTACTATTCAGACTAAGCCTATGATTTACAGTGTGTTTATTCCCTATGTAACTGCAGAGAATCCCTCCTTAAAGAATTAATGCTATGCACTAAAGTCACTGAACTATATGAAAGCTATAATGCAAAGTGCCCCCTCTAATTACCAAGATGTCATTTATTGAGCCATCTTTTCAGGGCTCTGTAAAATCTCCCTACCCCCCTTCTGAACATGGTTGTGGACATTTGCTAGCATCACCCTTAATCCTTGTACCTTCGTCAGCCCTGCTCTCCTCTCCCCCCCCCCCAAGTCTGAAATGAAATTGAGGCACACCTCCTGACAGCTAGGAGATGTGAAGATCAGGAGTGAGTATAAATCTAATTTCTTCAGAAGTTCTTAAGACTTATATCAACTTGTAAGCCTAAAACATTTTGACAGCCTTGTCCCAGAAAAATATAGGTCTTAAATAGAAAATGGGGAGGAGGGGACCCACCTTAATTACATGGTGGGAAAATACCATACTCAAGGAAATAGATGCTTCCTTTGTGTGATAAACTGACTGCATGCAATGCGTACTAAAGAAACATCACTTTTAATATTGTAAGGAACAAAAAGCTTCATGCTAGGTTATTATCAGTAATCATGCCTTAATGTGGTACTGATAATAGCAACAACCTCAGTCCTTGTAGATAGTTGTAATGATGTTATAAAAGTGGATTTGTTTTCAATTTTGTTGTCACATTTAGAATTTTTGCATAGATATAGCTGGTTTGCAATATAACACATCTACTTCAAGTAGTGCTGGATTGCCCAATAGGCAGACTAAGCATGTATGTATGGCACCACACACCCAGACACACACCATATATATATAGATATATATAGATAGATAGTATTTGGCACTTGATTTAAAAAACAAAATAAAATAATTGAAGTCATCATCATGGGGGTGGGGTGGAATCAGAACTTTGAGACTTGCTTACAATTCACTAAACACACTTTCTTCATTTCTCGGTTCTCCATTTGTTACTTTCCCCCACCAAATACAGGGGGTGTCCTGCAAACATAAGTTGAAAACTGTTTCATTTTTTATTCAGGTAGGTAGTCATGTTGGTCTGATGCAGTTTCAATTCATTTTTATGTTTATTATTTTTTAGTATTGTTCTTACTTTAAATCACGTATGTCTTTTCAGTGCTTAGGGCCTCAAGAGGTATTTATCCAGCTCTGGTTGCAAAAAGCTCTGAGTCCTTGAGAAACTGTGCAGCCAATCATCCACCAGGCTGTCTTTATCACCACACCCCCCCATCCCACACCCCCAATAACTTTCCTTTTTCTACCTTACACTGAATTTCAGGTTATTCTCCCTTACTTTGCCTGTGCTTCCTTTACATGTCTGCAGCTTGGTGCACCGGCAGATGTTTTCTCCAAAAACTTAATAGCATATATTGTCCTTCCCCTTCCCCTAACTTATTTGGCACTGCATTTCTAGTGCAAGAAGAACAGATGCCAGCCGTTTTTGAGAACCGGGCTGCTATTTATGCAGAGTTTGGTAGTTCTGAGCCTTAACATAGCAACGTTTTGCTTCCCTTCCTGGAAATACTATCTCGCAACCTGTACAAATGTTTTCTGTAATGCTTCAAATACTCATGAGACAGATAAAATTAACCACTGCTACCCAATATGAATGTTACTTTAGCCTCCTTTGGGGCCTGTAGTCATACTGCATTGGGCTCCGGGTTGGTTAAATTTGTGTAGCTAAATAGCTTCATACTAATTAATGACTTGCCTTGGTGACCTCCAGTGTACATTGCATACCACAGAGACTAGTATTAGTAGCTTAGCAGAAATGGTTTTTCTTCTGTTTCATTATTAACACTGTTGCCTCAAGAATGGTTTGTTTCAGCTTTTCAAGTTTCTATGTAAAAAGAATACACTATCTAAGTTTTAAGAAAACTGAAAGTTTATCCCACGCTTCTCTCCAACCATTCTTCATATATTAAGAAAACAAGAAATTACCATATTTTTTGCACCATAACACTCACTTTTTTCCTCCTAGAAAGTAAGGGGAAATGTCTGTGCGTGTTATGGAGGGAATGCCTACGGGTGGCATGCCTACGGATTTTCCTTCTCCAAAAGCTACGTGCGTGTTATGGTCGGGTGCGTGTTATAGAGCGAAAAATACGGTACATTGGGGGAATTTATCAATGGGGTGGTGGTGAAATTCTCATGAGTGGGATATGTCATTTCTGCTGCATTTTTGAAGTGGCCAGTGTGTATTTATGAGCGTCCCTTCATTCTACAATTCAACTCTCTGGTGGTCTGCACTGTGCAGCCTCCCTGGGTACCCAAGAAAGCGCAGGCAAAGGTATTATGGGATTCTAAGGAGGTGCAGGATACACCTGCCTAACTTTTCAATAGTTTCCTTCCGTTGCAAAAGAGGCTTTCATTTTTCTGCATCTTTCTAAGTGCGCCTTAGAGATTATTTAGAATCCCAGCAGGTGCAAGGCTAAGTTTACCTTACTGTTTGTGAGGTTGCTGTTGGTGGTGTGTCTTTTCTTCTTTCACTTGCACATTTCTCGAGTGCTCAGCACTCACCCTTGCTGCCTGTGTTTCTTGATCTGCAAAGGCCCCATATGAGAAGTTACCTCATAATGTCTTCCCTTGAGCTTTAATTGAAGTATGAGGAACAAGCCTGGCTACTGAGTGCCTGAAATTGGTGTTGTCAATGGTTTTGTTTTAAGGGAAGCCTGCACTGACTTTTTTACAAGTTAAAAAAGGAATTCAGTTTTATTCTTTTTAAGAACAGCTGTGAAGCACTTAATAGGCAGTTCCTTGCCACTACCTTCCCATGCTTAAAAGAAATCCAAGCTGTGGATGACAGTTGGTTTTCAGGGAGTGCAAGCACCAAGGACGGATGCAGAGTGCAGACCACTGATGTGAAGGAGACTCACAAACACCACTTGGCTACCTTGAAAGTGAGAACACAAAACTAGCACCACAGTGATGTGAATTTTGTGTAAAATTTCTCTTCCCTTTAATAATTTTCCAAATACAGTTCCTTTTCTTATAAATCATTGGGGAAGGGTTATTTTTTTTTACCTCAGTGCTACAGTGGTACCTCAGGTTACATATGCTTCAGGTTACAGTGGTGCCTCGCAAGACGAAAAGAATTCGTTCCGTGAGTCTTTTCATCTTGCGATGTTTTTCGTCTTGCGAAGCACGGTCCGTCGCAACTGTGCCTCTTCAAGCGGCTTTAAAATAAAAGCGCAAGACGTTTTCGTCTTGCGAAGCAAGCCCATAGGGAAATTCGTCTAGCGAAGCAACGCAAAACCGAAAAACCCCTTCGTCTAGCGAGTTTTTCATCTTGCGAGGCATTCGTCTTGCAGGGCACCACTGTATATATGCTTCAGGTTACAGACTCCACTAATCCAGAAATAGTGCTTCAGGTTAAGAACTTTGCTTCAGGATGAGAACAGAAATCATGTTCCGGCGGCGCGGCAGCAGCAGGAGGCCCCATTAGCTAAAATGGTGCTTCAGGTTAAGAACAGTTTCAGGTTAAGTACAGACCTCCAGAACGAATTAAGTACTTAACCTGAGGTACCACTGTACTAAGAAATTGTGCAATGGGAGAGGACACACATACAGTGGTACCTCGGGTTACTGTCCGATGACCTTTGGGTTGAATTATTATAATTATTATAATTATAATTATTATTATTATTATTATTATTTATACCACGCTCATCTGCCTTCCAACAAAATATTAAAATACAGTAGCCGGTCAAACATTAAAGGCTTCCCTAAACAGGGCTGCCTTCAGATGTCTTCTAAAAGTCTGGTAGTTGTTGTTCTCTTTGACATCTGGTGTTCCACAGGGCAGATGCCACTACCAAGAAGGCCCTCTGCCTGGTTCCCTGGAACTTCGCTTCTTGCAGTGAGGGAACCAGCAGAAGGCCCTTGGCGCTGGACCTTAGTGTCCGGACAGCACGATGGGGGTGTAGACACTCCTTCATCCTGTGTGTTTAAATGATATTCTGCCACATTTAGTTATTATGCACTAATAAATTTAAGTGGCTGTTATTTTTCTGCTATCCCCCTTCCTCTCTGAAATTTTTTTGCTTGTGTTGTTCTTGCTTGTTTTGTCCTTTGGTGTTGTTTCCCACCAAAGTTCCAGCTTCTGTCGTGTTTTTCTTTTAATGGAGATGATTCCAAAATGGTTCTGAAGAAGCTAGGATATATGGGGGAAATAGCCTTTCAGTTCCCATAGCTTTTAACATCAGTGTGCGATTTAATTTTGATTCGTGAACCGCAAATCCAGCTGCTTTGTAAGTGCATGCACATAAGTTCATTAGTGCTAATCCCTTCCTCTCAGGGGAGGGAGCTGTCATTGAATGCTTTGTAACTATGTGACTGGAAGACCTCCAGATCAAGCAGCTTTTTGTTTTGCAAGTGTTTAAGTCGGCCACCTCTACCGCTTCTTGCAGATAACTTTATGTGATTGACATTCCCCCATCCAGATCTAAAACTTGTTCCCCGGTGCCTTTGTTTCAGGAGGGGAGGTGGCTGCCGTAGTGTTTAAAAACTGCAGTTCCTCCACCGCCACATACGGTATTTTCCAAGCAGCATTGTGAGAATACTTTTGAGTCATGGGAAAGAAGTGTGGAAGCACACACACACACACCAGTTTAGTAAACCCTGGAGAGGGGATTTCACTCTAGAAATCTGATTCCTCCCCCTACTCCTTAATCTTTGATAACTATTGCTGACTCAGTTTCTCATTGAGCCAAATGGAGTTGGCTCATCACTATTTGATTCTGTTAGAATATACGGGCCAGGTGGATTACCAGTTTGTAATGCTCAGCTGAAAGTTCTTAATGGAACTCTTTTTGTTTAAGAATAGGTGGGGGGAATTTGGTGACCTGTGAGTTTGGGAATAGCAATTTCACAGTGTGGTTAGCGGGGACCGGAGGCTTACCAGCTATTGGTATTGGCAGCGTTTATTCATTTTCGGTAAAAATAATAAAATTGTACTGCAGGGGGCAGCAGTGGCAGACCTGCTCATGATAGCTACTTCCTCTCCAACTCATACCAGGGGCGGAGGAAGGGGGATGTGGTGGGGGCGGGTCACCCTGGATATCACCACTGAGGGGGGTGACAAAATGCCGGGTGGCGCTCACCGTGGGGCCTGCAGCATGCTTTGTAACTATGTGACTGGAAGACCTCCAGATCAAGCAGCTTTTTGTTTTGCAAGTGTTTAAGTCGGCCACCTCTACTGCTTCTTGCAGATAACTTTATGTGATTGACATTCCCCCATCCAGATCTAAAACTTGTTTCCCGGTGCCTTTGTTTCAGGAGGGGAGGTGGCTGCTGTAGGGCAGCTGTAGGGCAGCTGAGTGGGAGGAGGCAGGCAGACTCCTTGGAGGCCCCACGCAGCGTCCTGCCCCAGCCGGCCCTGCCTCCGTGGGTACCTAGCCCCACCTTGTGGGCGGCTGGCCCTGCCCCTGGGTGCAGGGCATGCTTGCTGCACCAGGTACCCGATCGGCTTGCTCCGCCGCTGGCTCACACACACACTTAGTGGTGACCCAAAAAGCACACCGTCATTTACTAACTCTGACTCCCACCTCCAAAAACATCTCTGAAACACACTGCCCACAGCTATACAAAGTGCGGCATTTGTAATTTATTTATGTAAAGGATTTTTACACCCTTCCTCCTTAATCTTGAATGTTGAGTTATATAATATCTAATCCTTGTCGTCTTGGATATTTGATTTCTAATGTGTCTTTTTTTAGAGCATGCAGATCCCATTGGAACAAAAACATGAGCTCTCAGTGTAAACTTGCATCTATTTTTGTTTCATTCCACCCTTTTCTGCCCGATCTCCAAGTTCTGTTAGAGCAAGTCACCAAGCCCCATTGTGATTCTGAGAAGCAATTTGTACAAGTGAAAGAAGAAAAAACGTTCACATCTTATCATTTATCTTTCCCCCATTCAAACAGGTTTCCCTTGATTGCCATATAGAAGAAGTACTGAGGCAAATTTTAGCATTATGCTAATAACCACACTTTAGATCTCCCAGTTGCTCTAGAGACAGTGCTGAGCACTTAATAAGTAGAAACCAAAGGACTTTCCCTGAAAGCGTTCCTTGTTAGCTTAATAGTAACATATTCCTACTGCATAATTCTTCATTTGCATGGAGCAACGTCTGTCTGAGCAGTTTTCTGAATAAGTATAATCTACGATATTATATTTAGTTCAGTGAGCCACCGGCTATTAACATGCAGCATGATGCATTCATAAGCTTCTCTTGGCTCTCCAACTCACCATGTAGCGCTGCAAATAAGAGAATGGAGCAGCAGTTAGTCAGCTGTGATGGAGTCTGTAGTCTCAATGGCTTTAATGAAAAGATCATTCAATCAACTGTGGCCAATGGAGCAACTCAACAGTTTGAACCATGGGTAGGCAACCTAAGGCTGCAGATGCTGCCCATTCACCTTCTCAATCCGACCCTTGGGCGGTCTGGGAATCAGCGTGTTTTTACATGAATAGAATGTGTCCTTTTATTTAAAATACATCTCTGGGTTATTTGTGGGGCATAAGAATTCATTCATATTTTCCCCCTGAAACATAGTCCGGCCCCCAGCAAGGTCTGAGGAACAGTGGACCGGCCCCCTGCTGAAAAAGTTTGCTGACCTCTGGTTTGAACCAATAGCCATTGCTACAAGGCAATTGGGAGGGGGAGGCTCCTAGGAGCCAAGGCACTATAACTTTCCCTCCCTCCCCTTTTTTTTTTTTTTTGCAAGTAGCTGGGCCTCAATCCTCAATGTTCAGAGAGCCCCCTGCTCAGCGTCGTGTGTGAGGCCCCTCAAACCTCCAAAGATGGTGGCACCTCTGTTTTCCAGTGAGTATTATAAGGTAGTGGCAGAGACAGGAGGCATTTCAGCAATACTATGCAAGTATAGCCACCCCTAGTGTTGGCTGCTAAAGTTAACAAGGGCATCTAGCCAATTAGCAATCATGTTATTTTATGCTGTCCTTTGCCTTCACTTGCACATACCAGTGCTTACCGTGAGGGTTGCCAGGTGAGGTCCTGCAGGCAACAATGTACCTCCTGTGGCACCTGCAAAAAGCACCAACACTTTACAAGGGCACAAGAGGCTGTTTACTTTCCCCTCCCAGTTCCTGCTTGCACTGACTCAGTCTCCACTACACTGAATGTCAAACAACTTCTTCTTCTTCTTCTTCTTCTTCTTCTTCTTCTTCTTCTTCTTCTTCTTCTTCTTCTTCTTTGCATTTCTATACTGCTTTATATTTTAAAGGGGGGGGATTTTAAAGGATTCCCAGGACTGGACCCCCCGCCTGTTAATAAACAAGGGAGAGGTGCAAAGAGCTTCTCTTTGTGAATGAGTGTAGTGGTGGAAAATGCAGATGCCCACATTAATGGAGCCGAATTTTTTGAACGTGTCTGCCATTTTTCTGCTCTTTCAAATGTGAGAGCCATTTTGTGCAATGCCACAATCCTATATTAGCTATTCTGTGACTGGGGCTCGCAGTGCTTTTTCATAATCCCAAGTAAAAAAAGGTAAAGGTAAAGGACCCCAGATGGTTAAGTCCAGTCAAAGGTGACTATGGGGTTGCAGCGCTCATCTCACTTTCAGGCTGAGGGAGCTGGTGTTTGTCCACAGACAGCTTTCTGGGTCATGTGGCCAGCATGACTAAACTGCTTCTGGAGCAAAGGAGCACCATGATGGAAACCAGAGCACATGGAAATGCCGTTTACTTTCCCGTCACAGCAGTACCTATTTATCTACTTGCACTGGTGTGCTTTCGAGCTGACAGGTTGGCAGGAGCTGTGACAGAGCAATGGGAGTTCATCCCGTTGCGGGGATTCAAACCGGCAACCTTCTGATCTGCAAGACCAAGAGGCTAAGTGGTTTCCCAAATGTACATACTGGCCCCAAAAGGTTGGCTACCCCTGATTTACCTTAAGAACTGGAAACTTCATATATATTCCAGCTTCTATCAATAACTTTGGCCCACGTGGTGAGCTACTTCTGAGGCTGTATGAGGCAGATTAGATAATAAAAATTGATGGCCTCTGGAAAGACGCACAAAGCTTCCATACATTTCCTCCTTCAGGAGAAGGTGGCAGGCTGCTGTTCCTGCTGACAGTCCCAAGGCTTGGTATTTACAAACTTACAGCTAGAGATCAGTTCAGTAGCACATCAGAAAGGATGCGCTCTCATTCCCCTGAGCCAATGCTAAGCTGATCTTTCACTAGGGAGGTTTTGTGGCTGCCATCACTGCATTTGCCCTTTGTCCCTCACATAAGAAACACTGCCCGTTTTTCTCATCATCATGCCTTTGGGGCTAATCCGGATAATCAGTGCTAGCCGGTAGCAATTGGTAATACACTGGCTGTTCACAATGACTTAATAACAAAACATAATGGCTTCAAAACTCGTTGAGATTATCAGGCTGTTGTTATACCAGTTTCTGGATAACATAAATGTATATCTGAAACTGACCTTAGAGAGGCAGCAGATAAGGAACATGTAGATAAGGACAGTAGATAGATCATTCCTTATATTGGATGCAGCATTTTCTCCACTGTGCATTACATTCCTTTTAAATATGTATGCTAAAAATAATCTTATGGTTTTTATAGCCCTTAGTTCCCTCCCTTATCCAGTGATCCATGCATATTGTACATTCTTGGCCACTGAGCACTACAGACATTGAAGTAAAACCTAATGAATGTATCCTTATCACTGAAGAAATGGATGGGTAATATACTTCATGAAAAGCACTGTGAAGGTTGCATTAATTTTATTTTTATTTCTCTTCGCCTCCCCCCTCCCACCCACCAGAAGAGGAGTGACCCAGTTTGTAGTCAGATCAGCATTTCCTAATTACTGTACTTGTCTAGCCTGATTGATGGTGCAAATACTCCAGCCTCACAAACTCCCCTGAATTTGTCTTCCCACTGAATTACTGCATCAACATTAAACACATAATAAAACAAAGCTCTGTTCTGAAGCAGTCTCAAGTAAATGAAGTGATAGGAATATGTCTCATTTGGGAAGAAATAGCGTAGGTGAAATCATATATTTTACTAAACCAGCACGGGCCCTGATCCTAAGTATGTCTGTTTAGAAGGTTAGTCTTATTGGTTTCAGTGAGGCTTACTTCCAAGTAAGAAGGGTGTCACAGGAGCAGTGGCAGAGGAACCTTCTCCGCCACTCGGGGTGGGACGCTGAGGGATGGGACAAACCACCTGGCAGCGCATGCACAACATCCGTACGCACCATAGCTGTCAACTTTTCCATTTTTTAAATAGAAATTCCCTTATTCTGAATAGGATTCCTCGCAAGAAAAGGGAAAGGTTGACAGCTATGGTACAGACTGCGCATGTGTGGCAGCCCATACAGTCACCATGCGAGTGGCAGCCCATGTGGATGCCCATATGGACACCGCGTGGGCGGCGCCCATACTAACTGCACATGCGCCCTCGGCCGCTCTACAGCTGAGGAGAGGCAGTGGGCCATCTTGTCACACACATCCCAGAGTGGTGCCCGGGATGGACTGCCCCCTCCGCCCCCCTTCGTACGCCCCTGCAGAGAAGCCCAAGTTCCCGTATTTCCCATCAATTTGTGGTCAAGCCAAATGCCTCCAGGAAATGCACAAGCAGGGCATATGGGTTGTAAACCTCAAGCCAGTGGGCCTAATGTGGCCATCCAGGCCTCTCTGTCTGGACCTCAAGACTTTCCCAGGCCTTGCCACTCATTGATCATGTTTCACACTCTCCTTCAATGTCTTTGCCTGGCTGGTGGAATGAGTCCTTGATCTCTGGTAATGCTTCTTGCTTGTCTGGACGGAGAACAGAGTTCATATGCAGAAACTAGCTTAATGTATAAAGGCAAAGTGTACATTCATTCATTTTTGACTCTGGCCCCACCAACGACTTACCTATGACCTCTGGGCTTTCCCCTATGCCTTTCATAAAGACTACAACACCATTGTTATAGATTAAGGGCTCATCCAGACTTCCACTTGGCCCACTGTTTCCTCCCGGGAAAACTCGATCTTTAACGCCGAATCGCAGCAAACGTCAACCATGTTTTCCATGGATCAACATTTGCTTTGATTCAGTGCTAAAGAGTAGTTTTTGGGGGGAGAGTGTTGGGGCAAAGAGAAAACCGCTTAGACCCATGCCTGGAAAAACAGGAGAAGTAGAAAACTGCTTAGGCGTGTGCTTTCTAGGCACAAGACAAGTGGAAGTGTGAACAAGCCCCTAGTTACATCTCATTATATCTGTCTATCAGTTTTGCACAACTTTCAGGCCTTGACTAAGCTTGGATAAAGACTTGGGGTCCAGTTATGGCACTAGCTTTGTGGGCCATAGCTGGATACTGAGGTCAGTGATAGGCTGTGGTTAAGGTTTCAAATCAGGCAAGTGAGGAACTGGGGAGATCAACAAGCCATGTATCACAGATGTAATGGTGGTGTAGCCGTGGCAATGGAAACCCCTAGCTGTGCTGTTGCAGCTGAAGCAAAGGAGATGCTCAGGCTACTCATCTGTAGAAATGCATTTTAAACTCTTGACTACAAGTTGGTATCCAGCTAGAGGAGGCAGTATGTGTTCATGACCCAGCTGTACCAAATTTGTGGGTGATTTGAGTAATTAAGCAATCAGACCCAAAATGTTGTTTTCTGAAATTGAAAGAAAAGACATTTCCCCCATGAATTTTAATAAATTTTACAAGCTCTGGGCTAAATTATAAACTCTGCCTCGCAGCTGCACATCACAACACCAGCTTTTTCTTGTTTTGTTTTGTTTTGAGTTTTGCTAAGGTTGGCTGTGCAAATGCAGTAAAAACTTCTTTTCAGAATGTATACAGTGGTGTATGTTACATGCCAGTAAATATAATCTTAGTTTAGTTTAGCATTTCAAAAATAGCAATCATGTATAATTTAAAGATATCACTGAATGGGAAGGGATGAACAATCCAGGAAACTATATTAAGATCAAGCAGAGCAAGATCCAGATGTTGTAAGCATATTCTGAAAAGCATGTAGGCCAGCATGCAATTATTTATTTTACCATTCACTATACAAGTGGGAACCTGTAGGGGGGTAGGGTGAAGGAATCACAAATGATAAAGGACTCAGAACCTCAACAATACTTTAGCGTCCACACACATTGTCCTTTCGAGTCTGAATAGATAGTAACCCGGGATGTGATCCATGAGAGACAGTCAAGTACAACATTCCTTGTAATGCTAGAAAAGACATGCGAGGGAATGTTTGGTCCAGTCAGTGGAAAACTTCCTGTTCCTCCTGGCTGGAGCATCCTTCCTTTCGCATGTGATAGATGGTGGGCATGACCTAAACTGTCCAGGTAACAAAAGGTCGAGTCACGCAGCACATGTTCTCTTTTTGACTTCCCTCTTCGTTTGACCAGCTTTTAGCTAGGACTGTTCTGCTAGCTCTCAACTAGCAGAAGCGCCGGGATTATTCCCCCAAATGGGGTAGATCCACATGTACATATTTGTAACTAAGTCTGCCTTCAGGAATCCAACTGTGAACTGATGTGAGTAAACTTCTTTTATTGACTTTAAATAAGATTGTCGTGTCTTCATTCTTTTAAGAGCGATTAATGGGAACTTACCAGGAACATACAATTCAATCTGAGACAGACTGTACTGTATAATAGTGAGAGGCTCACACGAGCCTGCAACCAGCTATCTGCTGTGCATGTAAAAAGGGGGAATGTAACTCTGCTACATAAAGGAACTTGCTAGCACAAGTTAGGAAGGATATTAATAAACGATATATCCTTTCCTGCCACCCTGAACATTCCCACACCCCTCACATTTCAGAAGATCGCTTGAGGAAAGGGAACTGAGCTCAGAGAAAGAGCAGTTCACTCAAAGTCCTTTAACTTGTGCAGAGTTAAAGGATCCTCTTTGAAGAAACTAGACTCTTAAGAAATTTGAAAGGTTTTATTTGATATAAGACTTAAAAGTCATATATAATGACCTAGAACAGGCATAGGCAAACTCGACCCTACAGATGTTTTGGGACTACAACTCCCATCATCCCTGGCCACTGGTCCTGTTAGCTAGGAATGATGGGAGTTGTAGTTCCAAAACATCTGGAGGGCCGAGTTTGCCTATGCCTGACCTGGAACTACTTTGCTAAGGTGCTTGAGTACTTAACAGTCTATAATTCTCCGTAGTCTGATGAATGATGTTGACAAGCCCATTGCAATAATACTTTACTACGTTTGGGAGAAATTGTAAGTTTGCTAGGATCTGGAGTTGTTCCAGCTTCCAGTTTTATTTATTGTTCCTTCTCACCATAGGCTTGGCTGAAGAAAGGCTGCCAGGAAATATTCTAAAAGGCCGAATTCTATGGCCCCCTCCTTGCATTGTTTCCTTGAAGCACTGCAGTGGACTAGGTGACTCTTGCAGTCCCATTCAAATCTACAGTACTATGATTCTAAGGGGTAAAGTGTGTTAGAAAGTGTTTTCAAGATCACATCTCTAGCCCTGATCATGGCTATGAATCCTAGCCACATGGACCTCGATAAGGGTAGGTTTCCTCAGATCCTGTAGAAGTGAATGTGTGAAGGCTTTCCTGGCTTAGAAGTCCAGAAGATGCATGGGCAGTAGAGGTGGGACCAGAATGTACCATGTGATAACAGGGGTAGGGCTATAGGCACAGTCCTTCAGCTCCTTTCTTCATGCTTTGTGAGTAATAATGCATTAAGGGGATTCATATCTGTTTCCACCCTATTCTTGTGATCACAGTATTTTTTTAACCTACATTTTTAAATTGCTCCAAGTTGAATGTGATTAAGAAATTGTTTATCATATCGTTTATTATAAAATCATTTCCATATTAACCAGAAAGTTTCAGCAAACACGCCACCCCATTTGCACTAATCATTTCCCTCCATCTGAATCCTCCATTCTCCTTATATTCCAAACGGCAGAGGATCTTAAAAGTAATAATTTCTCCTTGAGTATGACTTCACTTGACTTGTATTTCACCCAATGAGATAGAAATTCTGGATAGATAAAGAAAATACTGTATATTTGAACATCTTGATGAAAAAGTCAAAGAATTTCAGTTGACACAAATCAAGATGTGACTTTAGAAAGCTGCGGGTGGGATGAAATGGTATTTTATTAAAGATGATTTTCGCTGCATTTGAAAGTCAAAGAAACACCGTTCCTTGTCAAAAGTTTCTAGAATGCTGTGTGTCTGGTTAGGCCTCCTCACTTTCATTCCCTGGCTTACATCATATTGTGACAAAGAGTGGTGCAGTGAGGAAGAGAAAAAAATGGAATTATTAACAGCAAAGTGCAGCCTGATTTTAATTACTTTTTCCCTGAGATTTTTTTTTAAAAAAATATCCCCCTCCACTACTCATTCTATCATTGTTTCTTATTGATCAAGATTGGAGGTGCCTGAAGACATGGCTTCTTTTACAAATGACTTGGGGTGATATTTTATTCGTATTTATTCAATTCATTAGTCTTTTTTGCCACAGCAACTCAAAGTGACTTACCATATTTTATGCAAACTCAATTGTTATTGCTATTTAGTCATGTCCGACTCTTCATGATCCCATGGACCAGAGTACGCCAGGCACTCCTGTCTTTCACTTCCTTCCTCAGCTTGGTCAAACTCGTGTTGGTAGCTTTGAGAACACTGTCCAACCATCTCGTCCTCTGTCGTCCCCTTCTCCTTGTGCCCTCCATCTTTCCCAACATCGGGGTCTTTTCCAGGGAGTCTTCTCTTCTCATGAGGTGGCCAAAGTATTGGAGCCTCAGTTTCAGGATCTGTCCTTCCAGTGAGCACTCAGGGCTGACTTCCTTCAGAATGGATAGGTTTGATCTTCTTGCAGTCCATGGGACTCTCAAGAGTCTCCTTCAGCACCATAATTCAAAAGCATCAATTCTTCGGCGATCAGCCTTCTTGATGGTCCAGCTCTCACTTCCATACATCACCACTGGGAAAACCACAGCTTTAACATGCAAACCCATACATACATTAAAGCAAGCATTTAAAAAAAAAATCTAAAAGACCATTCTGGGTTTTTTTTATTTAAAAAAGCTAGATTAAAATGTCCCATCCATGCAAAAAGGGCACAGATAATTTAAAGCCAATGGCTGATGAAAAGCAAATGCTTTTGCATGGTGCCTAACAATATGTAGTGATGGTGCCAGATTACTTTCCCTGGGGAGAGCATTCCAAAAAACGGGAAGCTACCATTGAATAGGGTCATTGTTTTGTTGCTATCCTCTAAACCTTAGAGGGGCACAGGAAGAAGGGTCTCAGATGATGATAGCAGAATCCCAGTTGGTTCAAATACGGAGAGGCGGTCCTTGAATTGCAGTCACATGCACTGAAGTCTCATTGAGTTCAATGTGAAGTACTGCTATAAGCTTACACAATTAGACACCCGTTTAAGATGTATCTGATTTTCAGTGCAATCCTAAACATGTCTACTTTAGAAGTTGATGGGTTGAGCATTGCTGCCTAAATCCTGCCGATATTACTTGTATTAAAAGGACTGAAATCCAAATTGCTTGTTGTTGTTTTTTAATTTAATTCATACAGAAGGCAATAAAAGACAGCTCAACAAGATATGCAGATGTAAGAAAGTTCCTTGATATCTAGGCCACCACCACACCTCTCTATTCAGTTGTAAACTAACCCATATTTTCAGAGAGCAACTTGTTTGTTCAGCCATGCATTATGCATGCTAGATCCTGTTATACAGACCTTCTGTATGCTTGACTTACTTTTAAAATTAAGACTCCAGGGAAATGGAAGCATAGTACATACATAGCACAGTGCCATCTTGTGCACTCTGATTATGTGTCCTAAAAAATATAAAAGAAGCTGGGAGTTTGTATTTGTCTGAATTTTGTCTCTAAATAAAGTAGATTAGTTTAGATGAGCTGTGAATATCTGAGTGAAAGTTCTGACAAGTTTGTTATCTGATGGGCTTTTTTATTTTTTTATTTTTTGGCTTCCTGTCACAGTGCTTATGAAACTGATTTACAGGAAGTCGGTCTGTTGTTGCATCTGTTGTAGGTATTGGAACCCTGTGACCTTCAATATGTTTTTTGGACTACAACTTCCATCATCCCTGACCATTGGCCATACTTGCTAGGGCTGATGGGAGCTGTAGTCTCCTGGTCCAGTATTGACTATAATGACTGTAACCAACTCTCCAAGGTGCTGTCAGCTATGTAGAAAACTCGGTTAGATTGACCAGTGGTCTGACGCTGTATGTGACCAGATCATATGTTCATTTGTGGGCTGCATGTGGGCTGCAAAAATACTTTCTCACTATGACTGTGTAGATAGCCACCCCAAGCCCATCGTTTCATTCAGATAGTACAGCACAGGTTTAGAGAGCTTTAATAACTACCCCCAAAAGAGGAGCCAATAGCTTAGAGCCTTAGAAAGAAAAAGTCAAAATCCTACATTGTACATTAAGTAAGCAGTGATGCCGATGCAATTTAGAGACAGGTTGGGACTAGGGCCACACACACTGCTTCTCTGTGTATAAAAACAAATTACAACATGAACTATACATAAAGAATAAAATTCAAGAGAGATACCAGCTGAGATATTTTTTAAAAAACTCCACTGAAAGGACAATAAAGAAGGCACTTTTCTGCAACACATTTGCCATTGATTTTCTCACCTCTCTCTGATTCTCCATCTGATGTTCATTTCCCTTTTCCATAGCTGTGAGACCAGGATCACTCAGCTGTCCCTAAATATGTGTGTGTGCTGAGTTTGCCTTTCTGGAAAGGCAAATTTCTAGACAGAAATTTCTTTTGACTATCTTTATTGGGGGATGTGTATGGAGTATATTTTCACGCTCCCACAAGATTTAAATGGGCTGTGCTCTCCCATTTGCATGAATTTTCAACAATGACCAGGATGGAATGGATGGGAGGGAATAATGGACAAAGGTAGGAGCAGAAGAGAAGCAGGTGAGAGAATGAAGACAAAGGATAAGCTGCTTCTCCTCGGAGCATACAGGCAGAGTCTCCATATCAAGATGGGATTTGTGTGTGCAAGATTTTCCCCATTCTCATAAATTGTGACAGGCAAATCTGTTCATAGCATTGCAGATTGAAGTGAGGCAATTCTTGCCCCTCTTACCTTGCTCCTCAGATGATTTCAGGTCAAAGGCTGCTATCCAAATTTGCATTGCATCTGCTTCAGCTTTGACACCTAGCTCTATTAAAGAAGACAAGTCCAAGAATCAATACTTACACTACTGGATGGGATGAATTCCAAACAATGCGTCCACTATAAGAGCAAAATGGACTTCAGGGAAATCGTTGTCAAAGTACTTTTCTTAGATATATGTTTTCATTAGAAAAGACGTATCCAGTGATCATAACACTTTACTGTGTGTTTTTCTTTCATCTTGCTCAACATAAATTGTAGCCTAAGTATCCAAAGTTGTTAAAGATCAACTGAGCTGGCCATAACGTTATATAAAGAGCAACAGATTTACATGAGTACAAAACTGTGTGGACTAGCTGGTCTTTATTGTTGTTGTTCTTATACTCTACATAAATTTATACAACTTGCATAATGAATGATGCAGGAATGAACCCATTCCTTCTTTCATATTATTCAGGATACCGACTCAGAATACAAATTCAGGTCCATTAAAATAATGGAATCTCGGTTCCTGCAGCCATTTAAATGTTTGGGGAAAGTGAAGTCTTGCTTCTTTCTTTTTTTCCAGTATACAATAAATTTCATTATGAAAATTGTCATATCTTTCTTCTGCACATGTTAGTATCGCCACCATTTCCCAAACAGAAAATAGATTGTAAAATGGAGCAAACCGTGCAGAAAACAACGCTCTTAAATTATTTTTTCATATACTTGGGGGGAGAGTATTGTGCTAATTTGTGTGTGTGTGTGTATGTGTTTGGGTGTCAGGAAAACTTGAAGCTTTCCATATATTCCATTTTGTAGTGCCTGTCCGCTTGTTGAAGCTTTTAGATAATTCCATTTTCAAAGGTGGATGGGTCTTTAGGAGCTCACAGAGTCTAGCAAAAAGTTGAACCAGGACATACTTCACGCATTCTGCTGCTCCTTGCTGGAGGGTTTTGCTGGAGAAACGAATGAGGTGCATAGCATCTCCAGCAGCCACTTGTGAAGTAAATGACTATCCACCCTGTAAAGCTATTTCAAGCAGTAGATCTCTCCCAACAATTCATTTGGGAACGAGTTTGCTTCATCCCAAGAAAGAAAGGAAGAACGACTTCTTCCCAACAGGATGCAGTGAGGGACTCGGCCCATGGCCTTGAGTGGCCAATAGGCATGCAGGAGCAAGCTGCTTATAAAATGACTACTCTCCGCATCAAATAGGGGTGCCTTTTGCATGGTCGTGCGCAGCCCCCCCCCCCCGGATCCCAGTGTGACTCCTAGTAGTTCGGGCTGGCTTCATCCTCCCCAGGCTGGATACCTGAAGGTCTCCACCTACCTTAGCCAATCGCCCAACCCCGCCTGGGGAGGCATTGCCAGGGGATTGGCCAGGTAAGGGGAGGGACCGTCCTGTCCACACAACAGAAGGTGGATCTTACCTGCGAAGCAGCAGTCGGCTCCAGAGATTATAAACTGCAGCCTCTCCCCTTAATGTTTTGTTCCGTAGCTTCTTTGGGATTGTGCCCTTTGAGCCTTGTGGGCTTCCCAGTAGCCATACAGGGCTGAGTAGGAATTTTTGGAGTACATCTTGATTGTCAACACTCCCCCCCCCCTTTTTCCCCTTCATTTTGCCAATTCCACACCACTGTTAATTTGATTGGCTTATGATGGCATGGGTTGCTATTTGGCAGTTTGGCTTCTTTGTGGCTGGCAGGTGAAGTAGTATGTGGTCAGTACTGTGAGGCTTGTTGGGTAGAGACCATTTCATAGACCACCTCTTATTGTCAGCTGCTTGGTTTGAAATACACAGGACCTAGAAGGTGTCACCTACTAACTGCTGGACAGCAGGGGTGGCTGGCAACTGCCAAGTAACACAACGGTGGTTTTTCTTCTGGGAGGATGGCTATTTGCCTCAAATTATGCCAGCCTGGGTGACAGAATTTCCCCTTAGCTGTAGGCAGGAGATATGCTAACTGCCTGTATAGGTTTTTTCCTACCAGTACTTGTGTTTGGGTTTGACACAGGTTTTCCATTAAGGTCCGTATAGTTAAAGCTATGGTTTCCCCAGTAGTGATGTATGAAAGTGAGAGCTGGACCATAAAGAAGGCTGATCGCTGAAGAATTGATGCTTTTGAATTATGGTGCTGGAGGAGACTCTTGAGAGTCCCATGGACTGCAAGAAGATCAAACCTATCCATTCTGAAGGAAATCAGCCCTGAGTGCTCACTGGAAGGACAGATCGTGAAGCTGAAGCTCCAATACTTTGGCCACCTCATGAGAAGAGAAGACTCCCTGGAAAAGAACCTGAAGTTGGGAAAGATTGAGGGCACAAGGAGGAGGGGATGACAGAGGACGAGATGGTTGGACAGTGTTCTCGAAGCTACCAGCATGAGTTTGACCAAACTGTGGGAGGCAGTGGAAGACAGGAGTGCCTGGCGTGCTTTGGTCCATGGGGTCACAAAGAGTCAGACACGACTAAACAACTAAACAACAACAACTTGTGTTTGGGATTGACACAGGTTTTCCTTACTATATTTTAATAAAAAATTACTTTTTACAAATATTCGTTGGTGAACCTTCATTCTCTCATAGTGTTCCAAAAGTTGTTTAAGAAATCTTGATTTGCGGCTGTCTCATGGTGGAATGAATACTAATGCCGCAATATAAGAGACATAGAGTGTGTTCCCATATTTATTTATTTTAGTTATTCATAATCCACTTTTCAAACTAATTTTCAAAAGTAGCCGCATGGTTATTAGATCCTCTGTACTATAGGAACCTGAAAAACCATCCATGAGCTAATGGAGGACATGAGTAATAGTCAAATCACAGTATTCACAGCACTGCTTCCCTGCTAATACTTAAAAAGACTTATTATGAGTATTCCATATGACAAGGAACAATAACATGAAAGCAATGAAAATTAGGAGCTTGCCTGGACAAGCAGTCCAGGCAGGTAATACAATAAAAAGTGAAGAAGCATTGTTATCTCTGCAAATAATAGCATTTTTGAGGTAATTATTGCCCTAATGATTCACGTTACTTTGATATTAAGGGCTCTTTGAGGGAGAGTTTAGTTTAACAAACATAACAAATTATGAATAAATAACAATTTACAGATGTCTAAATACAAAGACTCTTTATCAGAAAACGACAGAAAATCATGGTAGAAGGAGGATAAAGATGCATAGCTGGATATTTAGGCAGAAAAAGAAATGCAATGAAAGAATTTTCATAGTCACCACTGGATAAAGTCACTAATTTTGCCTAAACTTATTTTGTTGTTGTTGCGACTTTGACATTTCCAGCAGTGAAAAACACCTAGAAAACTTTGAGGAAAGCACATATAATGCTTCTAAGGGGCTAAATAAATGTGTATTGTGTGGGGGTTTTTAATAGCACCTACCTCAGCTGCCACCAGCTTTTCTTAAAGCAAAATAAATAAATAAATAAAAAGAGCCTCCAACTTGAGCAAAAAATAAAAATATAAATCTAAGTGAAGTGAAAAGAGTGAGAGTCTGAACAAGAGTAGTGACATTTCACAGATGGTGCCAAATTAGGTGAAAACCTCAAGTTAAGAGCACATAGAACAATTTGTGAAATAAATGACATGTAGCAGGGAAAAAATATTTATTCAGCACCACCTTATAGAATTGGCTAAGTCAGAACCAAACCACTGGAGCAAAACATCACTGAAATATATACCAGACAACTGGTCCAGGAGTATGCCACAACACCTGAGAAAGCCCAGCAGGGTAGCACACTCATTGTCCTTGATTATCCATTAGGTAACAAAGGCCCTTTACATGTCACTTTTATAGGGATGCAGGTGGCACTGTGGTCTAAACCACTGGGCCTCTTGGACTTGCTGATCAGAAGGTCGGCGGTTCAAATCCGCACGACGGAGTGAGCTCCCGTTCTCTGTCCCAGCTCCTGACAACCTAGCAGTTCGAAAGCACACCAGTGCAAGTAGATAAATAGGTACCACTGCAGCGAGAAAGTAAAAGGCAATTCTGTGAGCTCTAATTTCCGTCACAGTGTTCCGTTGCGCCAGAAGCAGTTTAGTCATGCTGGCCACATGACCCGGAAAGCTGTCTGTGGACAAACGCCGGCTCCCTCGGCCTAAAAGCGAGATGAGCACCACAACCCCATAGTCGCCTTTGACTGGACTTAACCGTCCAGAGGTCCTTTACCTTTACCTTTTACAGGCCACTTTCAAAGCCAGGCAAAAACAGATCGAAACAAATTGAGGTAAGTAGAGTTCACTAAGAATGTCTGGCATTGCACTTGAGCCCTTGAGCACCTTCAGAAGTAGGAGCAGTGATTTAACTGAATAGGAGGCCTGTAAAACTATTGTTGGATCCTAACTTGGCTTCCACTGGCAAGACCACCCTGCGAGTGAACTTTTCTGCCCATAGGACACTTCCACAAGTGGAAAGGTGGAGATGACCTTAACTTGATTCCCCCTGCCCAACGCAGCCCCTTGTGCCTCTCAAAAATCTGTTCTGGAAGCCTTCAGCAGCAGCGTAGGGTAGAAGAGAAGAAGAAGAAGGAGAGGAGTTTGGATTTGATATCCCACTTTATCACTACCCTAAGGAGTCTCAAAGCGGCTAACATTCTACCTTTCCCTTCCTCCCCCACAACAAACACTCTGTGAGGTGAGTGGGGCTGAGAGACTTCAGAGACTGAGAGGGCTGAGAGACTGGCCCAAGGTCACCCAGCAGCTGCATGTGGAGGAGCGGGGAAGCGAACCCGGTTCACCAGATTACGAGTCCACCGCTCTTAACCACTACACCACACTGGTAGGGTAGAGGGCTGCAGTGAAAGGAGGAAAGCAGTAAAAATGACCCATTTGACGGCAGATCCATAAGATTTTAGGGCTGTCTGTAAAAAGGATCCCTTCTGTTTGTTGACTCCTAGTTACAATCCAAACCAGTGTCCTTATTCATGGTTGCATACTTCATTTTTAGGAAAAGGTACAGTATCTCTCTGCTGTGCAGTCTTGATTTCTTAATCATTTTATGCCAAGAAAATTCACAGTGCATGCCTATTTCTCCCCCACCCCCTTCCTCCTCACTGTTAGGAATAAAATGTGGTCAATTTCAAAGCACTTTTTAAATCTTCCGTATGAAATACCTATTTATAGATAAATGTCTGGGAATAATGTCGCATGCTGTTTCCAACACACAACTTTTAGTAAAGCACTCAATATTATTTAATGTTAGGAGGTGTCCTGGAGTTAACCTTGCAAATTATGCAAATACTAGTTTTATTTTTACTGCTTCAGTTTTAAATATTAAGAACCATTTATTATTTATTTACAATGCAAAGCATTCTGATTTTTTTTTAAATAGAGGCTGCGAGTACATAAATACCACCCAGTGTGTAGTTTTAAACATGATTTATCAAAGAATATGAAATTGGCTTTTCTTCTTTTGCTCAGTAGCAGTAATTAACACAGCGTGATTCATTGCCTGCAAAAAAAATAAAAATGTGATTCAAATAAATTCAAGTTATAAAACAAATTCAAGACGAAAAACAATTCTTTCATCCATAGAATAAATTACGTTTGAATTCCTAGTTTTTTAAAAATATCAGTTTTGTAAGCCTTTTAATCACTTGTACTTACATTACAGTTTTATTGGGGCTAAAGCGTGTAAAATGAAAGTGTATAAACAGTTCCAATGGTACATAAGGAATGACATTGCAGCATACATGGAAATGTGTGCATGCCTTCCTTCTCCTAAGAAAAAAAGTGAATGTAGAAAGCTACATTTCTACTGTATTTTTGACATTGGATAATGATGCATTGGACAATGGTTCTCTTCCATCCTACTTATGAGATTAAGAGGTGTGCAGGTGTCGAGACCTGAACATACACACACACACACATGCACACAAACCACTCACCAAATGTGCATGGTTTAAACTTACTCAACTAACTTATTCAACTTACCCTATGAAAAAACACAATTCTCTAATTAATTAACAAACTCCATGGTAGATGCTTGGACAAAACCTCTCACTTTTTCCTAAGATCTGGTACTGTAAGTGTATTTGATTTTTTGCACATACAGTGGTACCTCAGGTTAAGAACTTAATTTGTTCCGGAGGTCCGTTCTTAACCTGAAACCATTCTTAACCTGAAGCACCACTTTATCTAATGGGGCCTCCCGCTGCTGCTGCTGCTGCTGCTGTTGCTGCTGCACCACCACTGCACGATTTCTGTTCTCATCCTGAAGCAAAGTTCTTAACCCGAGGTACTATTTCTGGGTTAGCAGAGTCTGTAACCTGAAGGGTCTGTAACCCGAGGTACCACTGTACAAAGCTATGAGTGAAAAAGATACTGAGAAAAGAAAGGAGAAGGTTTCTGCTAGGAGACTTCCTATCTCCCCTTCCCTGTCTCCACTTCCCCTGGCTCCTCCTCTACCTCATCTCCTGCTACTTAAAAAAGAACTTTTGCTGGTAAAAGTTAAAAAAGGTAAAGGACCCCTGGAGGGTTAAGTCCAGTCAAAAGCGACTATGGGCTATGGGGTTGTGGCACTCATCTTGCTTTCAGGCCGAGGGAGCTGGCATTTGTCCACAGACAGCTTTACGGATCATGTGGCCAGCAGGACTAAACCACTTCTGGCGCAATGGGACACCATGACGGAAACCAGACTGCACGGAAACAACATTTACCTTCCCGTCACAGTGGTACCTATTTATCTACTTGCACTGGCGTGCTTTTGAATTGCTAGGTTGGCAGGGCCTGAGACAAAGCAATGGGAGCTCACTCCATCATGGGGATTCGAACTACTGACCTTCTTTAGACCATAGCAGCACTACCAGTAATGGCCTCAGGAGAGGCATTTGGGCATTTTGGGTGTGGTGGCCTAGAAGACAGTGTGCTTCCTCTGCTTTTATATGACAGTAAAACATTCTGGGTGGTATTTGACAAATACTCAGAGTAGACCTAATGTGATTAATGCACCTTCCATCTTAAGAAAAAGTGCACATTGGCTAGCTGAATCCCGATATACAGGTGGATTGTTTGGTCAATAAAACCTTTAATGTTAAGGCTGTAGGTGGTTTATTGCAGAATTTCCAAATATATGCACATATAAGAAATACCATATTGACCTGAATATAAGCCTCCCCAAATTCCAACCTTGAAAAGTTAAGGTGCGACCTTACAGTATGTGGCCAGAAGCGCAGCAAAGCAGTGCCCGTCCCATGCGTAGTCCCCCGTCCAGTAGCAGAGCAACATGCTGCGGCCCCCGGAGTGAAGAACGGGTGGGGGCGTGGCTGGCACGCATCCCGAGGGTGTGGCACATCACCCATGGGGACGTGGTGCACAGCACATGGGGGTGTGGTGCACGTCCCGGGGGCGTGGTGCATCACCCATGGGGGCATGGCGTGTGTCCTGGGGTTGCGCGTCCCGGAGGCAGCTGCGATGGCACCCTTTCCCCAAATGGCACCCGGTGTGGCTCGCTTCCCCACCCCCACCCCTTCGTACGCCAGTGCCCCCATCTTCTCCCACCGGGAGAGGGAGAGAGTGAGGAAGAGGAAAGGCCATTGACATCGCAGTACGGCTCCACCCCCACCCCACCCCAGTACACAGCCAGGAGCAGTGAGGAAGGGAGTGGCTTATATTCGGGTGTTTCCCCCCTCCCCCCTCCAGTTTTAAAGGTGTGGCTTATATTTGTGTGCGGCTTATATTCGGGCCAATACGGTACTACCAAACAGTTGTAAGAACTCCTGAAGCTTCATAGAATTGATTATGAAAGGGAGGACTGGAAGAAGGGAAATCTCCACTTTCCATTTTCTGTCGTGTCCTGCCAATGAATGAGAGAATGGAAGGTGGAATGTTTGAGGAAGCTGGGGTGAAGGGGATGGTTTGGGGGGTTGAAGGATGGTGGAGACAGGACATTTTCTAGATTTTCTTCTTTTCCCTGGGAAACTTGAGGACAGGGGAGTCCCGGGGCATATGTCCAGCTTCAGTCAAAGATCCTTTTCACTTGATCCTTTTAAGTGCTCCTTGCGTGATCAAGTCTACAGCAAGTCCAAAGAAATGACAGGTTTCATGCAGTTTATATATCCTCCAGGCACCCTCTCACTCCTCCCATAGGAGCCCAACCACATTGGCGTACGTACACAGGTTGACATCACATATGTTCCTGCTATGGTACTCTCAACCATAAAAGGATCTTCCTTCCTGTACTTCTGACCATAAAAGGATATTCCTGTTCCTACTCCTATCTTGGAGCAAGAGGTCACTACTTCCGAGAACATGCTCTGGCGTTAGTCCCAGACTTGGGTCTCTGCGTCATTTGTGGTCAGGACATAAGATATGTCTGTGTCTGTTCTACTGGTAAAGTCAAGGCCAGTCTTGCCGTCAAACTGATAAGGGAGAGAGCTGTGTTCTTGTTTTGCATTTGCTCAACGGCTAAAGTTTATGCATTTTAGCTAAGGAGAAATGGGGATTTTGGTGCAGTTTAAAAACTGCCTGCACAGTCAGTTTTGGGGTTTGGGAAACCCATTCCTTCAAAGATAGCTGGGATTGAGTCTGGAACCGCCTGCTGCTGAGCTATGATAAATCACTGCATGCTCATTTCATGCAGATTCCCCATTCCAAATGAATTTCTAATTTCCAGAATAGCTCCATCTGGAAATGCTGTTTATTTCCTCTCGCTGAGTAGCAGGATAGAACGGGTTTCTAGGAGCAAACAGTTACATTTTGAGGAGCTTTCCTACGTTTGTAATTAGATGCTTATCCACAGTACCAATCTTCATTAGAAGCCCTGGATAATCTTTTATGTATGACCCTTTGCGGCGCCACCTCTGATACCCTCCAACAAGCAGCTTCTCTTGTTATTTTATTAATTCCATGCACAACAGTTCGGTATGGCAATTCATACACATTTTTATGCAAACATGGTTAAGATTTCTGAGTACACTTTTTTATGTAGATATATTTTTGTTTACGTCCACATAGAAGTAACACAGGTACTCTGAAGCGGATATTTCAGCATCCTACAGAGAGACCCTTGAAAATATCTCTCCGTAAATGGAGTGCTTGAATGTGAATGAAATTTAGGGGCTGATTACAACAATGTCTACATCTAGTTCAAAAATATAAATTGAGCTAGGTATAAAACAAGGACATTTTCAGATGAGGGTTTATATATATATATATATAAAAAAAAACAAAAAAACGAAAGCAAACATGCACTTTATGTTTCTGTACAGCCAGTGTTTTAGGTGTGTGTTCACTTCTACCCATCTTGTAAAGTGGTACAGAAGCATGATTTGATCATGTAATTGTATCCTGAGAAATAAATAGCAAATAGCATTCCAATATCTTGGTCTTCCAGTGAGATAATATTGTACAGTATTCGTATTTTCCAACCCCCCCTCTCAAATGGAAACTTTGGAAGTAGCTGACAGTTCATGAGATTGATTTAAATATATAAAGCAGTTTTTCACACAACACATAGTAAGTATATTGTTGTGTTTTTGTTGTTTTCCTGCGAACAGCAATGCAAATGAAAAGTCAGTGTTTTGACGTTTTTGTAATTGTAAATGGGGAAAAAATAGGTTCTTGGTTCAAGCTGGTATATGTTCATATTTGAAATGCAGACTCTTGTCCTAGATAAACATACATGCCATTCATTAGAATATGTCAATTTTTCTTAGAAACAAGATGGCTGATGCACAATCCTTCTACTGTGGTAGCTGTTCTCTATGTCTTTTCCTTTTCCTGCCTTTTAGAAGTCATTTATGTGAAAAGACTAGAGCTAGGCAATTGATGAATTCATAGTTAAAGCAAATGGCTAATGTTCCACTATAAATCTTAAAACATGTCTACCTCACCTTAACTGCTCATGCTAATCACTATAAAGATATTTTTATACCATATTTTAACACCTTTCAGAGCATCCCTGATTCCTCAATCTGTCAGGTGCTTTATGATTCCCACTTGCGCAATAAAAGACAATGTAAAACTTTATTTCAACTGATGTCAGTATCCTTCTGATTCACCTCTCCAGGTTCTAGAGGGAAATTAGGCAACAGAGAAAGCTATTTCTGATTTAAAATGTCACAGGGACTATATTTTTCAGCCACCACACCATTTCTTCAACACAAACCCAACGGCATGAATTCCAAAGAGTGTTATCATAGAATCATAGTATCTTAGAGTTGGAAAGAACCCAAAGGTCATCTAGTCCAACCCCCTGCAATTCAGGAATCTCAGCCAAAGCATCCATGACAGGTGGCTATCCAACCTCTGTTTAAAAACCTACAAGGAAGGAGAGTCCACAACCTCCCAAGGGAGACTGTTCCACTGTCAAACATCTTCATAAAGTTTTCCCATATGTTTAGTCGGAATCTCCTTTCTTATAACTTGAAGCCCTTGGTTTGAGTCCTACCCTTCACCCAATAGCATTTCTCCATCTTCTCCATGCAGAGCTCCTACCACTTGCTTGTTCTTCTCCCTCTTGCTTTGAACATAGCCAAAGAAACCTTTTAGAAATTATTTTTAACCTCTTTTGCAGGACCTGAGTGTTAGAATTCCTGCTTCATGATTGCAGTCATAGGATTGTTGTCTTTCAAATGACGGTATATGTTTTGACTCCACAGAGTGGGATGTGACGGAGACAGGATGTTTGTGTTACTGTGTTCCGTGAAGTGGGACTATTGTCCTTTGTTCTTTTTCTTTTTGCTGTCTGATGCTAGAGAGAGAGGGAGCCATGTTGCAGTGCTCCGTGTGTGTTTATATGTAAATAAAGTAGATTAGCCAAAACGCTGAGTTGCTGAGGTTTGTCAGGCATGATGTGCAAACTCTGCGGATCCCTAAGTGTGCCGGTGTTGGTTGGCATCGGTCGCTGTGATGTTCGGGCTGAAGAAAGCTTTTGAAGCTCCTGAACGATCGACCAGGAGGGAGGGAACATGCCATTCGGGCATGTGTCTCTGCCAGGGTCCTACTCGAGTGTAGGCTGAACTCCTGACACTGAGCTCATTCTAAACTTTAGCCCACCTGACATTCGCTCTGCAACTGTTGGCTACTTATGTATACTCTTTTTGGGGGGATTTCTCCTTTCTTCCATTTCTTATGCATGCCCTTCTTAAATCTCAGCTCATCCGTAAGCTCCTTATGAAGCCACACCAGTTTCCTTAGATGCCTCCCACTTTTCTTTCCTGTTGGCTCTCCCATTTTGGTCTCTGCAGCAACAGCAGGCACTGTAACTCTCCAATGATTTGACTTCACTCCCAAAGGCACACCCTTCTCTTGTTGCCTGAAACAGATGGATTTCTTCCATATGCTACACCTGCACTCTGTAGATGGAGGGATTGCAGGGCATTCCCATCCTATGGTAGCCCGGCTTCCCCCATAAGGGCAGCAATGGATTCAAAGACAACAACAACACCATCCTCTGTGTCTTTTTGTTGTGTCCCAGCTGTATTGCAGTTCTGCCACTCCTTCTCCTTCTTGCTGCTAACTGACTCCAAGGACCTTCCCCTAGGCTATTTCATTCAAAACTGAAACCCTAAACCTGAGAGCCAGTGTGGTGTAGTGGTTAAGAGCATTAGACTCGTAATCTGGTGAACTGGGTTCGTGTCTCCGCTCCTCCACATGCAGCTGCTGGGTGACCTTGGGCCAGTCACACTTCTCTGAAGTCTCTCAGCCCCACTCACCTCACAGAGTATTTGTTGTGGGGGAGGAAGGGAAAGGAGATGGTTAGCCGCTTTGAGATTCCTTAAGGGGAGTCCTCCTCCTCCTCCTCCTCTTCTTCTTCTTCTTCCTCCCCCTGGATAGTTCAGTTGCTTAGAATGTGATGCTGACAACGCCAAGGTTGCAGGTTTGATTCCCATATGGGACACCTACATATTCCTGCATTGCAAGGGGTGAACTAGATGATCCTCTGGGACCCTTCCAACTCTACAATTATATGATTCTATGTATAAACCCAGCAAAGAAGGGGCCCCACTCCCTTTTGCCTGGCAGCCTTGATCTCTGATGGTTCCCTTGATGGGCCATCCGTGGCCTTTGTCCCTTACTAATGGTCCAAACTGCTAGCTTCGCTGAACTAGCTTGGCTCCTTAGCACAACTGGATCCATGGAGTTTCCATGTTTAGCAAAGTTTAATCAAACCTTGGTTAATTGTAACTTTTACTAAATCATAACATATTTAGAAGGCTCTTGCCTGCCCCGATAACATCATAAATATATTTTATCTTCTGTCTTCAGATGAAATAAATGTGCAGAAAAGAGCTTCTTCTGCCTATTTTTTTTGGTCTTTCAACCCAACCCCCCAAAAGAAGAAAAAATGTATTGTTTTCCTCAAGTTACGGAAAATCATTCTGACATGATTTCACCTCAAGTTTAATTGAGTCAGTGAGTGGATATAATGAAGCATTTTGTTAGTGGTCTCCAGTGGAGGTGTTAATAGGAAGGAAAGTAATTTTCACCTTATTTATATGTTGTATAAATATAAAGCGATCTTTCTGCCGAAAGCTCAATTTTCTTCATAGTATTTCAGTAAAGGTTGCAGGCCTTATTCAAGAAATATGATCTTTTATTGCAAATTACAGTACAAAGTTGTATTTCTAGAAGCAATAAACAAAACTACTGATTCATGGTAGAATAATAATGCAAACAAAGAGTGTTCCAGATGCCATATTAGTCACACATTTGAGAACCTTAAATAGCCATTTTCTAATGGCAAAGGCTTATTAGCCAACTCACTCTGTTGCAGCTTCTCAATTAAAATATGGCAAATTAGTGTTTGAGAACAATTATGTTTTGTTTCATAGAACTCTGAATAATAAAAATGGACTACAATCATACCTTGGTTGTCAAACGCTCTGGAACTTGGATGTTTTGGCTCCTGAACGCTGCAAACCTGGGAGTGTTCCGGTTTGCAAACATTCTTTGGAACCCGAACGTCTGACACAACTTCTGCAGCTTCCAACTGAGTGCAGGAAGCTCCTGCAGCCAATCGGAAGCTGTGCCTTGGTTTGTGAACGTTTTTGGAAGTTGAACGGACTTCCGCAATGGATTCCGTTTGACAACCAAGGTATGACTGTATATCCATTTAATGGCAAGCAGTGCGATCCTAACCATGCACATTCAGAAGTAAGTCCTATTGAATTCAATGGACTTACTCCAAAGTAAGTGAGGTTATTATTGCAGACTTATGCCTTTATGAGATACAAAGTGTGGTATTCAATAAAGCACTTCTGCTAGTGCAAGGATTTCCATGGATCATAGATCATAGATCCTCCTCTCCTCTCCTTTCCTCTTCCCTCTCTGCATCCCCCTGAATCTACTCTGGAAGGTTGCAGGAACACCCAAAACAGATTTAGAGGGCATTGGGGACAGGGAAGGGAAGTTCTATTGCACAGCCAAACGTTGGATACTTTGTTGAATACCACTCAAATTAATTAAAAATAAATAAATAATGGTGGTGCTGTTCTTTCCTATTATCTGGTTAATAAAGTTCGTTTTCTGTGACTTCAGAGAATGACTGGAATTAAGTCCCTTCTGTAGGTAGGCCAGTGTACTAAATCTACATCTAATTGTTTCCAGCCCGTGGTCTTTAGGTGCAAGTGCTTGAGCCGAAGACAATATTGCTCCATTTATGCTACCAGGCCAGCAAGAGTTACTGCATTTATATCCTAATCTGACTCTCTAACCACTGCCCCACACTGAGATTGCCTTCCTTGACCAAGCAAAGGGGAGAAGGCTGCAGGCTTCCTATTTTCCACTCTGGCACAAAATGATTCTTGTATCCATGTGTGGCCACCAGTATACACCAAGGAGCAGGAAGTGGACTTTTTATGGCATATGGCAAACTCTCTGGGCATGGTGCATGGTAGGAATGGACTAATTTTTTTATAAAAAAAATGTTGGATTAAAGTTGGATAGTTGACAAAGGATCTTTGCCTGTTTTTTATGTGCAATATCAAATCAGGGTGTTACCTTTTTATAAAATAACCGGTGAATCCAATACAATAAAATAAAATTACAATTCTCTTTCTGTTTCTCAACAGGAGCTGCGGTTCACAAGGTTGAGGTAAGATTCTAATCTTAATAAAAATAAATGAAGTGTTTTATTAGAACGGAACACAAAAGCATACAAGCCTTGTCTCAGGCTTGGTGGTTGAGCTGCGTGATGAAATTAAATATGGCTATTTGGAAAATTATAGATGATCTCTTGTTCCCTACTTTATTGTTTTGCTAAGTTGATATGCCATTACTTAAGCATTGTCTTGGACTGCATAAATCCAGTGCTTATTTGTAAATCAGAGTGGAAGTGAGTGTGAATTTACACTCCCCACCTCTGACCTTGAACTTTCATAACTGGATTTGGGCAGGTGGAAGTGAATGATTTTCAATCATATGACTGCCTCAGCCATGGCAGCCATTTTTTTAAAAAAATGAAAAGCCATGGGTGCAAGTGAATGTGGAAACTAAGCTATAGCAATGTCTATGAATGCCTGTTGATAGAGCATGAAAACCTTATTGACTATGGCTTCACATAATGAGATGGCCATAGGAATAGACCATCATTAGAGAGTGGATCATCCATGTATTCAAAGAGGACAGATCCATTTCAGACTGCAACAGCAGAACATTTCATTTTGTAATTCCTTTACATTTCAGCCATGAAAAAGAAAAGTCGCATGTCAATGACAAAGTCTGTGCTTATTTTTCTATGTGCAGGGAGCATTTTATGTGCGGAAACTGTCAAACATGTAGTGCCCAATCTGTAATATGGTATGACAGTCGGGGGACTCTGGATAAACCCAGAACTAAGTGAGAATGTGAAGCACAGTTCTGAAATTTAAAGCAAAAGTAGTAGAGTAGATAGCAAGAGAGAATTTTTTTGCAACCTCATAAGAAAATTAGGTATAAATTTCCTTAGAAGAGAAGGGGGCAACTCTTTTGATGTTTTGAATATAAAATTTCAAAATGATAAGAAGAGACTCTGGAGAGGAAAAAACCCCATCAAATTCGAATGCCTCCCCCCCCCAAAAAAAAATCTGACTTTCACCACAAAATTCTTCAGGCAGTCCCTGCCTATGAAATAAGCAGATGTGCATGGCAATTCTATAGATGGCAACTCAGAAGTAAGCCCTGTTGATTTCATCAGAGCTTACTTCCAGGTAAGAGAGTACAGGATTCCAGCCTTAATCATTTATAAGTATATTTCTAACACCTCATAATGTGTACTGGGTGTGTAGGTTCATAATCTTTTCATCGTGGACGTATGATATACTGCATAATCTAATAAGCTTTATTGCTGAGGGTGAACCTGGTTACTGGGAGGGGAAAAACATTTACCTGAAGAGTGTGAGATTTGCTAAAATCTAATGTATCTGTGTCACAAAGATGACTTATTTCTTTCTATAATGCCTATATTGGATAAACATTTTCCCTCCATTTTCAGAGATTTCAATCTCAATTTTCAGAGAAGCACAGGGCACTGTGAAGTTTATACATCCCAATCTTTTCATAGCCTAGGGATATTCCTATCTATTAGATCAGTTTCTCCCCCCCCGCCCGAAACTCAATAAATTCTTCCACTCCGATCGTGATGTGACTGTTTCCCTCTATATGAAATAAATGAGCCACGAAAATAGTCTATATCCTATACAGTGGGTCACACTTTCAACCCAAATCATACATCTGCATTTTTGGCAACAGAGCAGCTTACTAAGTCATAATGCTAGTGACACTCTTGTGTGGTGAGTTTTGTATATTAGAGAAATATTCTATTTGTATGCTGTATGCTGTATGCAGCTCTGTAGAACAGATATTATTATTATTATTATTATTATTATTATTATTATTATTATTATTATTATTAAATATCCTGCCCAACTGGCTGGGTTTCCCTAGCCACTCTTAGCAGCTCATAGAACATACTAAAACATCAAACATAAAAAGTTCCCAATAGAGGGCTGCCTTTAGATATATTCTAAAAGTCAGATAGTTGTTTATTTCCTTGACATCTGATGGGAGGGAGTTCCACAGGGTGGGTGCCACTGCGGAGAAGGCCCTCTGCCTAGTTCCTTGTAACTTCACTTCTCACAGTGAGGGGACCACTAGAAGGCCCTCAGAGCTATATCTCAGTGTCTGGGCTGAACAATGGGGGTAGAGACGCTCCTTCAGGTATACAGGACTGAGGCCATGTAAAAACGCGCTGATTCCCAGACCGTCCGTGGGCCGGACTGAGAAGGCGATTGGGGTGTGAAACACATAGCAGTCAAGTACAGGAGTGGACGTGCTAGTGGATGCTGTGTACCAGCCAGGAGAAAAATCCTGTTTCCTCCTAAACTGGAACAAACTTCCTCTGCATGTGACTAGAGGCAGGCGTGATCTAATCTAGCAAGGCAGGAAGCACACCACTCTCTCTCTTTTTCAGATCTTCTCCTTTTTGTTTTTCTATGAGTCAGCAGAAGTGACTGCTTGTTTGCAGTCCCTTGAGAACTAACTCCCTTATGGGATAGTTCCACATATGTATATACTTTTGTAACGTAAGTCTTCCTTCAGGGATCTAACTGTGACCTGAATTTATGTGAGTAAACTACTTTTATATTGAATTTAATAAGATTGTCACATTTATTCTTTTTAAGGGGGACAAGAGGGGATCTTACCAGGAATTCTATATTTAGAGGCTAAAACTAGCCTGCAACAAGCAAACCGATGTTTGTTTAAAGGGGAATGTTTAAACTCTGCTAAGATATAGAACTTGCTAACGCAAGTCAGGAAGGATATCATTAAGCAACATATCCTCTCCTGCCTCCCTGAACATTCCCACAGTGAACCCCTCCATTATAGGCTCAGGTTGTATATATGGCTCCATATATCAAAAAGACACCACAGTCTCTGCTGTGCCACATTCTGAGGAAACCAAACCCCTGAACCCATGAATCGTGTACTGCTTGGAGATCAGGCTGGCGTGCAACAGAGGATTAATTGGATTGGGCCCCTTAATTTATAATGGGGAAATAATCCATACTGACAAAGCCATCTCTATGTGAATTGCTTTTTTTTTTTAAGCACATGAACTCCTTATCCCTAACCTTTTGAATACAATGAAAATCGTTTTACTATATTTAGTATAAAAAAAATAGCACAACTGGTTCATCTCCACCACCTCCTTCCCCCAGCCCATAATGTACCTTTAATGTTATCATCCTCGCAAATCCACCGGCAGACTGTCTGGTCAGGTGTATAACTGGAAAAGGTCAAGGCAAAATATCAGCATACTTAACAAATGGATTTGCGTGCAGTGTTCGTAGGAATCCTTCCAGTTGCATGGCAACCATCTTTGTAATTACTATTTGCAACTCCATTTTTAATAGTTTGATTACTATTTTCTCCATTATATTGTTGCATATAATGAATTTAAATTCATCCCTCTCACTTTCTTCTTCTTCTTTACAACAATAAATGCAGGCTAGTATCAGGTCAACTAGCATTAAACTTAGCTTCCAAAAACAGATGAGTAATGCCTAGATAGCACATTATACAGATTTTGAGGTTCTAATGTTAGAAGTAGAAACATAAGCAGCTGTTTGTCCTGACTCAGACCATTGTTCCATCTAGCTCCTACCAAGTGGCAGTGGCTCTCCAGGATTCCAGACGGGATCTTTTCTAGCGCTACCTGGATTGACAGGGATTGAATCTGGAACCTTCTGCATGCAAAGCAAATGCTCTAACATTGAGCTATGGCCCTCCCAATGTATGTAACCTTATATCTCAAAATGGATAGGACATGGAATGGCAGAGAGGGATAAAAGTGACAAGGAAAATCATAAGCCTGTGCTTGATAATAAGGGGTGGTAAATTAGCAGTATGGCACACATGCCCAGCCGTGACTCCCATGTCTCCCCCAATCAGTCAAAACAAAGGAGGAAGGGGGCAGGAGATCGGGAGAGGCTCGGGAGTCATGGGTGGGTGGCGCTTTGTTGCCCAGTTTTTAAAAAACTCTGTGCATTTATGTTTCACAGGATGCGAGAGTAGGGCTTTGCACCTTTGTACAATATGCATGTGTGCTTGGGCCCAGGGTCTTTTGCCTCACCATCCCCACTACTGACTCCCTGTTGCTACTCAGCTTCAAAAAAAAAAAAAAAAAAGGGTCCCCAGATTCATTGAAAAAAATCTGGTAACCATATCCTATAGTCCTTAACAAACTACACTTCCCAGGATTCTTTGGGTCAAAATGTGCTTTAGTAAAGGTAAAGGGACCCCTGACCACATTAGGTCCAGTTGTGACCGACTCTGGGGTTGCGGCGCTCATCTCACTTTACTGGCCGAGGGAGCCGGCATACAGCTTCCGGGTCATGAGGCCAGCATGACTAAGCTGCTTCTGGCGAACCAGAGCAGCGCACGGAAACGCCGTTTACCTTCCTGCCGGAGCGGTACCTATTTATCTACTTGCACTTTCACGTGCTTTTGAACTGCTAGGTTGGCAGGAGGAGGGACCGAGCAACGGGAGCTCACCCCGTCACAAGGATTTGAACCGCTGACCTTCTGATCAGCAAGTCCTAGGCTCTGTGGTTTAACCCACAGTGCCACCCGCACCCCTTCCAAAATGTGCTTTACATATGCCTTAAATGTATGATGTGTACGGAGCCTGAGACTAAGGAGGAGGCAGCTGACATGCAGTGCCACAGCCTGGACTGCGAACAGGCTAAGGTTGGTGGGGAACGTGCCACATTTGCCCTCATGGGCCAGCCTTCGCTGCTTGGATCTTGGAAGTTTGTTTTCTAAAAGGTTTCTATAAAACTATAAACGGATATCATCTGCTCGGTAATACTGAGATTTCTGTTTCCAGAAACCATCTGCTTTCTCTGCTCTTAAATTAAACATTTACCATATTTTTGAAAGGTATATAGTCTCGAGTCTCTGTGTGCTAAATACTCTTTAATTTTTAAACATGTTTAAAAATATAGCCCAGTCCATTACAGTTACAGTTTCTACATTTAAACTGAAAAGTAACAGCTGGTATATGTTTCATTCCCTTCCTTTTTCCTTAATATATTTGCAACACTAATATATATTCCCCCCCTTTCCCCCCTCAGAAATAGATATACAAGGTTTGATGGGTCAGCAGGGAGTGTGTGTGTGTGTGTGTGTGTGTGTGAACATGATACAGATGACATTTTGCATGGATATCCCAGGCCACAATATACTTTGGCTTTGAAGTCGCTCAGCCCCACTCACCTCACAGAGTGTTTGTTGTGCGGGAGGAAGGGAAAGGAGAATGTTAGCCGCTTTGAGACTCCTTAAAGGGAGTGAAAGGCGGGATATCAAATCCAAACTCTTCTTCTTCTTCTTCAGTACTGGATATATAATGAAAAAAGGTAAAAACTAGGTCGTATTCCTGACCTGTGAAAGGGACTATAAAAGTTACGTTTGATAGATTTAGTGTGATAGCGTTTGTATCACAACATAGCTCTTGCTGTATATGTTTGCATGTGTGTGACCATAATTCAGTGGTAAAGGTAAAGGGACCCCTGACCATTAGGTCCAGTTGCGGATGACTCTGGTGTTGCGGTGTTTGTTAGTATTTGTTAGTAGGGGGTGGCGCTGAGCTCCTGCAATGTTCATCTGGGTGTTGCGTGTGACGTCAATGATGGTCGTTCGCGACCCCCAAATGTTGTGTCTGAACTAGGAATGTGTCAGTGGTTCCTCCACTTTTTCCTGCTGCATAGCGGAAGCAGCCCTCTGCCTGCGTCACTGGCAGAAGGAAGGGCAGGAGCTGCCACCAACTAGGGATGCTGAGTTGCCACGCAATGCCTGGATGTCACACATGTCTGGGCATCACACACGAGATCGCGTGCAACATCAGCCACACACCCCCACCTGAGTGTAGAGGTAACGCTCCGCTTTGCGAAGGCAAACCTCGCACCAGACGTGCAACAGTATGTCAAGGAGCGTTATGCCTGCTTTCCCTGACCTTTTGCCTTCTTGGCTAGAAAACAGGGTTTCCCCCCTGACCTTTTGTCCTTTCACAATTTGTTTGCTTCACATATCGCTTGGCTGGAGCATGGCGGGGAACACAGATGTAATCAAGTATCGGGGGGAACATTCGAGGGAAGCACCTGCTGACATGTGTATTTGCTAACGCTGGAAATGTGCGTAGATGGAAATACGTGAAGTTCAGGGTGGTTTTACTACTGTTTCCAATTGTTGACTTCTGCTAATAAAAGGAGCCTCTGCAGAGCTGGCCGGCAGCTTGCTTGGAGGATGCTCGCCACCGTGCTTCTGCACAGCTCACCTGCATTACCAACTCCTGTCTCATGCCTTCACTTCACCTGAGCTTGCTATTCAAGGAAACAAGTGTGACTTTCTTCCAAATGTTGCAGTTTATTCTCCCTCTCCTCTGCAGAGTAGGTTTCAGGGTTCCAGCTCTCTCTGCACTCCGATAAGGCTTTTCCACCACAAACCCCAGTTTCTTGATTTCTTTTCCAGCAGACAATCCACATTCCTTATTGGGCTGGGGTTTGTAGGTAGGGGTGCCCCTGGGCTTTTAAGAAAGGCTGTGTTGGCTTTGTTTTTTTTTAGTACTTTCTGTAAGCACCAGGGTTTCCCTGAGCTGGTTCATCACCTTTGCTTGGTCTCATTTTTGATCCGGTCCTGCCAACACTCACTGCCTGCTTTTGCTATTGGAGGAAGTGATTATATGAACTGTATTTAATGCCCTTTGCTGGGGGTTTTTCCCACAGCTCCTCCTCCAGTTCACCCAGTACCATGTTGCCTAGCATCTTTGGCAAACCCAAAGGGGTTTTATTGGCACAGCTCTTCATGAAGAACCAGTGTGTGACACTTTCACAGGTGGTGGAGTAGAACAGGAAATGCCTTCACTTTCTGGCAGAGGGAACCTACCACCTCCTCCTTCAAAGATAAACATCTTGCTTCATTATCACTTTCATTCTAACACATTTATCTGAACTGAATTAATAAGTACCTACCCCAGGTTTCCTGCACTGACTGCTTACAAGTTTGTAGAAGCTAATATTCAAGGACATTAAAGGAAAAATAAAAGAAATGAGGTCTTTGCAAGTAGGAGATACTTTACCGTTTGGTCCCATAAAATAAAATAAACATTGTAAAAAAATAAAAATGAAGCCTATAAACCTTGGGAAGACGGATAAGTTGACATATTGTTCTGCATATCTCTGTTTAATAATATTATATTTCATTTCCCATGCTAAGAAAACAGCCATTACCCAAAGCAGCCATTCGTAAACAGCCATTGTGAACAGATTGCATCCTTGTTGGTGGTATGATAATTGAAATAAGTTTACCAGTCTTTTATGAGAAAATACCAGATGTATAAAATACCTATTAATCAACTCACTCGCTTTTGCAGACATCAGCTTCAGTACCGATGGCTATTAAAGAATAAATGGGATAAGAGCAAAAAGAAAAGAAAGGAAAGGGGAGAAATTCAGAAAATTAGCCAAGCAGTTCAACCATGTGGCATGTTGCTTGAAGAGAGAACGGGGGAGGGGAATGCACTGTGTTCTCAGATCACTTCTTCTGAGCTAAGCTTACAGGTCGTCATGTTCATCAATTCAGCATTTGTTTGGTTTTCATAATTGCAGGAGTGCATTAACCATTCCTTTGTGGACAATGATATAAAGCATGAGGCTGCCAGTCCACCACCTCTTAGCTGCATTCCCTCCACCTTCCCACTGCTAATCACATTTTCATTGAATTCTCCTCTATCTGTGAGAAGAGGCTGCAGGGGCACTATCTGTTAATCTTGGACCCCTGGAATAAACATTAAATTGTTGTTATTTTCTTTTTACTGCTAAACTAGATGGAAACTGAAGAAAGCAATGGGGACAGCTCAGTAAGCGTATACGCTGATAGAGTTTTATTGACAGCAAACTGTATGTGGGGCAGTGAGCACACATACTCATCATACTTTTAAAATGTCAACAAATACCTAGGTGGTGCTGTGTAGGAGACTATTGCTGAGGGATCCAAAGGAGAACTGAGCCACAGAAATGTGTAAATCTCCCCTTCAAGAATCTCATAGAGCTGTCTTGCTTAAGGGGACTGTGTTTTGGATTTAGGCTGATTAAAGACCTGCTGGTGCATCCTTGCAGGGGTGAAACTGGGCTTTATTTCATGTGGGTCAAAGACCTCGTTTGCCCTCCCCATGCATTTGCATGCGCGCGCGCGCACACACACACACACACACACAATGGGAGACTCAATGGCATCCCTCTGGATACTTTACCCAGGGCAAATAAGAAGAAGAAAAAGAAGTAGTGTTTGGATTTGATATCCCGCTTTATCACTACCCTAAGGAGTCTCAAAGCGGCTAACAGCTTCCATTCCCTTTCTCCCCCACAACAAACACTCTGTGAGGTAAGTAAGGTCACCCAGCAGCTGCATGTGGAGGAGCAGAGATGCGAACCCAGTTCACCAGGTTATGAGACTACCGCTCTTAACCACTACACCACACTGGGCTAGCTAACCCAGCTAGCTCCCCGCCCCCGGTAGATACAGCACTGCACTCTTACTGTACTCCATCAGCTTATCCGGATTGCTAGGAGCTGGGTCATGGAAGAGTAAGATTTAGGTTTAGAAGGTGGCAAACAGTGTGATGAAAAAAATAAACCTGAAGAAATGAATAACACCGTATTTTGCAGAGCTACAATAGAAAGAGGAAGCAATGGTGGTAGTTTGTTTGTTTGCTTGTTTGTTTGTTTGTTTAGTACACTGCCCTTCATCTGAATATCACAGGGTGGTTCACAATATGATCATAGTCAAAAACATTGAGCAAGATCCAACCTCTACCATTGCAGGGGTAATCAACATGATTGCCCTCCAGGTGTTGTTGGGCTTCAGCTGTTATGTGGCACATGTCTGAACCCACAATTGTGACCAAGCACTCACGTTTATTCTTACTGAGTTAGACCCATTGGTCCATCTTTCTTAATACTGTCTGTCCTGACAGGCAGCAGCAGGAGTCTTTTTTCCAGCCCTTTGGGGACTGAAGCTGGGACCTTCCTCATGGAATGCAAATGCTCTACCACTGAGCTGTTCCCCTTCCAGTCGACAGAGGGACCGAATAAGAGGAACACGAGAAAAGGAATAGCAGAAGCTCAGCTCACCACACCAATTATGCCCATCACAGCTCATGTTGCCTGTTCCTCTGTATGCCCCCATCTGAAACATACCAGTGGCATCACTGGGTCACTGCTTTGCACAGCAACTGGTTGCACATGCAACCATGATAAATAACAATTCATGCAATGAATTAAATGGGGGGGGATGACTAGCCAGAACAGCAGTACATAATGCAAACCATAATAACTGGCTTGAAATGTGTGTCCTGGGGTTTCAGATGATGTCATAATCTACTGCAGCAAATTTAATAGTATTGTTGCCTGGAAGCTAGGCCATTATGCTGTGTTTAATTTCTCCAAGATGTAAATTACATGGTTCAATGTTGTATAGTATTGGCTACTGCCATTTTAGATTCTTGTGCTTGCAGCTGTCAGGAAACATAATGTTTATGGGTGTTTTGTTTAGCTAGGAATCTTGATCATTAACAGACTTATCTTGAAACTATCCCATGCTCTGTTTTTCCTTAGTGTTCCCAGATAACCATTTAGATGAAACGGACTTCACAATTCAAAGAATATATAAATATTAGAAGGTGCAACCCCCATTCTAATTGTGTGGATTTTATTAAGTTTTTCAGCGTACCTGATCCTCATGGTATCTTCTTCTTTGGTGATCACTCATAGCCAAGTAAGGTTGTCTTCCATGAACATGGTCTTAACAGTAAGTCCGTAAGTGACTGTGGAGGCCAATTCTGGATCCACACATCCTTCCACAATGGGGACATAGGTTTCCAGATGGGAGTTGAGCATGGTGAGGGGTTTGCCAAATGTGCCTTCCTCTTAGCATGTTTCTCCCTTTCATCCTGAGTTCAAGTGTCTTCAAAGTCTATGACACCTTTGGTAAAGGCTGTTCTTCAACTGGAGCACTCGTAGGCCAGTGTTTCCCAATTGTTGGTGTTTATACTACATTTCTTTTAGATTTGCCTTGAGAGAGTCTTTAAACCTCTTTTGTATGTATAAACCTCATGGTATATGGGGGGAAATGGCACCTACAGTGCAATTAACTATGGGATTTTGTGGTGAAGGTAGGAGTAATGAATAATAAATAATAATAATAAATTTTTATTTATATCCCGCCCTCCCCAGCTGAAGCCGGGCTCAGGGCGGCTAACAACAATAAAATAATACAACGTTCTAAAATAATTTCATTATAAATGAACCCTCTGGCACCCTTGGGCTGAAATGATGTGATGTTGCTTGGTGGCATTAAGGGCCAAGAATCAATTAGACAAGGATAAGTATCCCATTATTCAACTACTGGCTGAGATCTGATGCCAAGAAAGGGGTGGGAAAGCCGGGGAGGCAATAGTGTGGAAGGCTGTGAGATTTGTATCTTTCTACTAGACTGAGCTTCTTCTGGCATCTCATCAGTACGATAGGGAAAGCCAGGCGGATGAAGTTACCCCCATCTGTATTTTCCCCATCTCTTTTTAAGCCAAAGGTGTGGAAGTTCTGTAAACGTCTAGATATGGAAAGAGCAAAGTCCAAATACTGTGTGACACCAGGACGGGAGTTCTGAATTTTATAAAACAATGAACTAACGAGCCAAATCTGTCAAATAAATGAGGGATGTGAAGCAAACTCACAGTTAGGTTCCTCGATACATGCTTTCTCAACAGAGTGGGCAGTAGCATGGCGGCACTAGTTTAGTTTCCTTTGCCCTGTCTTCTCTTGGCCATGGTGGGGCAGTGCTGCCTCTTGAGGGGTGGAGCTGCTGCAACATCCCTTGAAAGAGTCAAGGCGTTGGGCCTTTCTGTTATACCAGGGTAGGCTTGGGTGGCCTATAGTTAGGTTTATAATGTAGTGTGACAGCTATTGCACCTCTAGTTCCACATACAATTTGTAGACTTTTAAGTAGGGGGTGGCAGGGAATCAAAAATCAAAACCCCATTACAACAAGCATTAAATGACACAACTCCACTTTGTTAGTCCTGCAGACATTTTAAAAGTGATCTGAAAGAGGCATAGGGTTAGCCTATCCCATTTAAGGGAACGCGTGAATTCCATTACTCTGTTACTTAACACATTTCAATACTTGTTTTGCTTTCTGAAATGGACAGTCAAATTACACACTGCAATCAAATATACACCTCATTATGCAAAACACATGAAACCTGTGCCAGATTAAGATATTCCCACACAAAATTTCCCACTAATAAAATCCATTAGCTAAATTGCCTTAGGCATGTTTTAGTGAACCTTTGAGACCATCTAAAACTGTATGCTCTCCACAATATTTATGATTTGTAGAAAATATGTGGGAGCTTCACTATTCTCATATTAAGGTAGCTTTTCATTTATTCACATTCTCTAAAGCACAGTGTGAGTGTGAATTGCTTTTCCACACACAGACACACCAGCAATGTCTGACCTATGACTGAAGATGGGAGCTATCAGTATCCTGTGCCAGGTTTGTGCTGCAGACCTTATGAAGTAGACAAAGAACCAACCTTTTGCGCATATTAGGGGATGGTGAAAGTTTCAACTTCTTAAAAGTAGGGGCTGTCTGCTGTATAACACTCAAATCCCATCTTCAATATAATTTGAGACCATTAAGGAAAGGAAAGATGCTTTCTGGATTATGGCTGTGTGTTGCAGGGAGAGGGGGGGAAACCAAAACCTTAAACCATCCAAAAGAGAAGGAAAGGGAAAGCACAGCTCAACTCTACTCTGTTGTTCTTTGAAGATCCCAGTATAGAGTATAAGGATAAATGCACATCTCGAGTCAGTAGCTTATAGGTTACAACATTGTTCTTTCTGAGAAGTACAGTGGTGCCCCACAAGACGAATGCCTCGCAAGACGGAAAACTCGCTAGACGAAAGAGTTTTCCGTTTTGGAGGTGCTTCGCAAAACGAATTTCCTATGGGCTTGCTTCGCAAGACGAAAATGTCTTGCGAGTTCCTGCTGGTTTTTTCCCCTCCCCCCCTTTTCTAAGCCGCTAAGCCGCTTATCAGCTGATCCGATCAGCAGATAAGCTGCTAAAAGCGCTAATCCGCTAATCCTTCAACGGGCTTGCTTCGCAAGACGAAAAAACTGCTAGACGAAGAGAATCACAGAACGGATTCTTTTCGTCTTGCGAGGCACCACTGTAATGGAACCAACTGGATGAATGTCCCAGTGGTGCAGAAAATATGAACACTCACTGTTATTAATTGACTGCGGCTTAGCACACAGAAATGCCCTTGAGTGCATTTTGATTCTGCCTTCATTATCTACCTAATTTAATTATTATTAACAAGCTTGTTTTATTTCCTTTATTAAAAAAAAGCTACTTCTCAGCAGGTATCCAATGTCTTACATTTTGGGTAAAGTAGTTAGTGTCATAACGACAATGAAACTACTGGTTTCATTGTGATGTGGGGAAAATATATGTAAGATAATAGAAAACTTTCGTTGTTTGGGGATATATTATGTTGCCTGTGATTATGTTTTCAAATTATATATGCACATGCAAGTACAGTAGGCCTGCAACTTAAGCAGATTTTATTTACATGATTGCACGTTTAAACGGATTGCTAATAAATAAGGAATTAGAAAGGGAGTGGGAGACAGTTGCTTACCGGATTTTGGAAGCTCTCCTGACGGCTTTTCCGGAGCCCAGTAAACAAGGCAGAGGGCTTTAAAGCTCTTTTCGCAAAGGGATTTTTCGCTGCAGAAAGCGCTTTAAAGCCCTTACCTAGCTTATCAGCCTCTGGGTTCTATTACATTCTACTTCAACATTTCTCAAACTCCCTTGTTACCCTATACATTGAATCCAGTGTTGGTCAAAAGAGCCTCAGTATTCATTGTTGGGGGAAGTGTGGGGGAGGAATTTTTCCGGCAACCTTATTTAAGACAACTAATGGCCCACAGGCCATAGTTTGAGAACTTTTGTTCCAGTTTGATCAAGGAATAAAGTCAGAGGTGTGTGCATGCAAATGCGAGGTAAGTGTGGATTTGAATATCTTTCTAAATTAGTGGTTATTTATTTGCTTTAGACTGCCCTTCAGCTTAAGTGGTTCTAGGTCAATGGTCAATAAAACAATATTCAGAAACAATATTCAGGAAGCGTCTTAAAGGTTCTATTGTGGCTGCTGATCATTTGGAAAGGGCATAATGCAACATAGGACAAACATAGGGCTTAACAATCAATCTCTCTTCCCAGGGAATTTTGGGGAATGTCTCTATGGGGATGTCAGGGGTCTCCTGATAACTCCCAGCACCCTTTACAAGCAAAAGCCCACATTGGTTTCCCATATGAACTCCATAGTAAGAATCAGCTAATAGGCAGCGAACACGCAGCACTCTAATACTAGTGGTGCATTGCTCCCAATGGGAAGTACCCTAGCAAGACTGACTTTTGCTGCCAAAAGCTTCCTTAAATGGTTCCACAGGGAATGTACCAACAACTTTCCAAGGCTATTATCCAGTCTGTTTACACAAGACACACATGCTGCTAATAAAACGTGAATGCTCACTGGAGTCTAAAAAGCAATGCAATGGAATCACCCACTGATTCAGCTGTCTGTCTCTACATACAGCAATGCTATCTATCTATCTATCTATCTATCTATCTATCTATCTATCTATCTATCTATCTATCATCATCTATCTATTATCTATCTATCTATCTATCTATCTATCTATCTATCTATCTATCATCTATCTATCATCTATCTATCATCTATCTATCTATCTACGTATCTATCATCTATCTATCGTCTATGCATCTATGCATCTATGTATCTATCTATCTACGTATCTATCATCTATCTATATCTATCTATCATCTATCTATATCTATCTATATCTATCTATCATCTATCATCTATATCTATCATCTCTATCTCTATCTATCTATATCTATCTATCTATCTATCTATCATCTATCTTTCTATCTATCTATCTTCTATCTATTATCTATCATCTATATCATCTATCTATCTCTCATCTATCTATATCTATAAACACTTTTTCATGCAATAAAAGGGGTTTTACTTGATCACTATAGCACAGCATAAATGGGCTTATTAGAATCTAATTCTATACCCCCCAAAGCACCCCCGGGTGCAAGTAGATAAATAGGTACCGCTTACCAGCGGGAAGGTAAACGGCATTCCGTGAGCTGCGCTGGCTCGCCAGATGCAGCTTGTCACGCTGGCCACGTGACCCAGAAGTGTCTCCGGACAGCGCTGGCCCCCGGCCAATAGATGTGAGATGGGCGCACAAACCCCAGAGTCTGTCAAGACTGGCCCGTACGGGCAGGGGTACCTTTACCTTTACCTTTATACCCCCCCAAAAAAACTTTCAGTTCATATTTTCTTTCCAATGAGCAGCAATACAATCTTTTACAAATATTCAAAGGTACAGACTATTAAAAAGAAAAAAAATCTCACAGCTCTCAGAGCAGTCCGGCACGGATACAAACTGCATGTTGAGGCTAAAGAGTCAAGAAGAGCCTGAACTCTGAAGCAGCAGGCATGCTATGTATTTATGAGGCCCTTAGTTATGTCTTGTCACCTCAAGGAGCTAACATGGGGAAGGGTTTGCTTGATAATCTGCAGAATTGGTTTTAGAATTGAGGATTGTTCCTTGGGTGATTTCTCATGTGAGGCTCAGACTGGGCTTTTGCCTAAATAGGCTTGTAATGAGCCTTTAAATACTGGTGAGAAGGGGAACTGAATTATTACTGTTTACACAGCCTTCACCCTATGTTCCTCAGGTAGGTCACAACACAGTTCATCTTGCTTTATTGGCCGAGGGAGCCGGCGTTTGTCCGCAGACAGCTTTCGGGTCATGTGGCCAGCATGACTAAGCCGCTTCTGGTGAACCAGAGCAGCACACGGAAACACTGTTTACCTTCCCGCCAGAGCGGTACCTATTAATCTACTTGCACTTTGACATGCTTTTGAACTGCTAGGTTGGCAGGAGCAGGGACCGAGCAACAGGAGCTCACCCCGTCGCGGGGATTCGAACCGCCGACTTTCTGATTGGCAAATCCTTGGCTCTGTGGTTTAAGCCACAGCGCCACCCGCGTCCCTAAAACAACTTACAACTACAGAAATAGGTCAAGTCCTAAAAACATACAACTCAGGTGTCAAAAGCTAGGGTAAAGAGGCCTTTCCGACATGTCAGAAATGGCTTACACATATTCATTCCCGAGGGCCAGATGCAGCAAATGGACAGTCGCTTGTTGACCCCTTTTGATGAATCTTTTACAATTAAATAGAAAAGAAGCAAACTTAGTTTACTTTCATTCCCCCCCTCCATTTTGTCTTCTTGGTATACAGTAGTTGCTTACCAACATCCTTTAGACTATAACACAACACTACTTGTCTTTAGGATCTCTCATGCCTGTCTCAAGACAGCCAAGATTCCCTGCAAGCTGTGGTTTTCAAAACAATTTGGACGTGAAACTTGCGCATGATAATTCTGCATCCCTGTAGCCTAAATTAAAGATTACATTCCATTTTCTCATCAAGTGGAATTGGAATATGCATGGAACACACTGAGTAAATTTTTTATATTTTTTTTTTCTCATCACTTGGAAAGCTTAACCACTGTCTGTTATACTTTTTTTGACAATTTCTATATTTATATATATATTCCACATCCCAGAGTCTCTTTAACAATTCTGCTCTTATAGGTGCTGCTACCAGTGCTGACTTTGTGGAGGTTCCCAAGGGTTGCTAATATGAAACATGAGGAGAGTGCAAAAATGATCTGGGTTTAAGGGGGTGGGGGACATCAGAGAACTACCATTTTTTGGTGTGCTTTTTAATATTTCCCATTAATCTTTTAACATTATTTTCACATTCGTTTTACACAACGCATTCATTACGCCATTGAGCCAGAGTTCAGATACACCAGATGTGTGCTGCATATGCAAATAACTGGAGGACTCGTCGTTTCCCTGGAAACCAGATGAAAGCCTTTTGAAGGGATCTGCCTTTTGCGCCAGCTCTTCCTTCCCCTTTAGCGCTCTAGCTGTAACTGAACAAGGCACCTAGGCTCAAGATTGTCCCCTCCACTTATGTGAACCAGTAAAGGCCGTTTTGCCTCCAAGGATGTGAATGGGAGAGTGTTCTGTCTTACCGGTTTAGGATATTTTCACTTCCAATCAACTTTGTCAGGTTTTTCCTATGAAGGCTAATATACTCGGCATCACTGACTCGAGAGCTATCTGTGCTGCGTTTCCTCAGGGCTGCTCCTCTAACATGCATGCAGCATCACCCTAGTCCCCACTGTGAACTCAGCTAGATTTATACAAAGTGTTTGATATGCGTTGTATATGCGATATAACACTGTGTCACCAGATGGCGCTGTGGAGTCCCGTCTTTCCCTACTGGATTTCCCTGTATTGAGTTTACAACACATTTAACTGAGTTGCTTCTCCGATGTGTCTAGATTCAGCCTGCGTTTCAATTTGCATTGTAGATGGTTTCCTTTACGACACCAGCTGCCATCAGGAAAGTGTGGTGCTGGTGTAGAAACCTTCCATGTGATGTGTCAGGAAGGGGCACTATGGATTACAGGATGTCAATGGGGGCGTGAACACCTTATGGGCCCATACATTGTGAATTTATAAATCTCATCAGAAATGGGATAGCTCTGAAACCAATTCCACCCACCACGGCTTCTAAATAGCTTCCTCTTCTCTACTGAGAAGAAAAGACTAGTCTTTCCATTAAAACCACCTTCTGCTTCTGCAGCAACATTTCACTACACCTGAATAATAATAATAATAATAATAATAATAATAATAATAATATATTCTTTACACCACGCCCATCTGGGTGGGTTTCCCCAGCCACTCTGGGCAGCCCCCAACAGAATATTAAAAACACGGCAAAACACCAGACATTAAAAACTTCTCCAAACAGGGCTGCCTTCAGATGTCTTCTAAGAGTCAGATAGTTGTTTATTTCCTTGACATCTGATGGGAGGGCGTTCCACCTCTGCCTCGTTCCCTGTAACCTCACTTCTTGCAGTGAGGGAACCGCCAGAAGCTCTCAGTGTCCGGGCTGAACGATGGGGGAGGAGATAGCTCCTCTGAGTTCAACCTGTGACATCCCAGTATGTTTATTATGTTGTGAAGCAGGGATCATGAGACCAAGGGCTAGTCCATATGAACAGCAGTTCAATTGCAACCACGAGCAAGACCCAGCAGCCATCACGGACAGTGGAGGGAGGAAGCAACATCCTCCCCTGGCCTTGCTAAAGCTAGAAAGGGGCCTTCCATGGCAGCTGGGATCAAAGGTGGGTGGCAGACAAATTGCTGGACCAGCCTCAGAATCAAACAGGGATTGGGTCACATGATGCCATCACAAGGCAGCAATGGGGCCAGCTTGGGAGCCAATGAATCCTAGGCTGCTTCAAAACACCTGCCACTGCATTCCATGTCACACCACCACTGCCACCTCTCCCTAGGCAGTAGGTAAGCGGCTATTGCAGGGGTCCCCAAACTAAGGCCCGCAGGCTGGATAAGGCCCAAGGGACTTGTTCATCAGGCCCGTGGCGGCCACCACCAATGCCGCCCACTCATACCAGCGCTGCGCTACGCGGCTGCCCACTTCCGGGCCGGAGGAGCACCGGAAATAGCTTGTGCGCATGCACAGGCATAATTTGCGCATGTACAAGCGTTATTTCTGGTGCACATCTGGGTCAGAGGAGGCCCGTGCACATGCACACAAGCTATTTCCGGTGTTCCTCCGACCCAGAAGTGCACTGGAAATAGCGAGTGCGCAAGCGTATGGGCACACACTCCCTTGCCCTCCGGCCCGCCGCACAATTGGCGCTGGAGACACTGGCCCAAGGTGTGATAAGTTTGCTGACCCCCTGGGCTATTGTGTCTAAACATTCCATGCATGGTCAGGTATTTCTACATGTGCACCATGAATTTAGGGTTGATTTTTCCATTGTAGTTCCCCATGCCACATTGCATGCTGTTTCAGAAGATCCACTTAGTAGCTTGGGGGGGGCATTGCTGGGGGGGATGAAACTGAGGAGTCAACTATGGACAAGTGGAAGTGCCTTCTGCCTGGTGATCTCTGGATTCAAGCCAATATGATTATGTAGCCGGAAAACTGGAAATACAATGAAACACACTTATTCGAAATTGTCAGCCAACATGAATACAGGGAAACAAACAATGGAAGTATCTTTCCCTATTAATGAGCAGCTGCTATCTGGATTAGCAAGTATTTGCCATATTTCTAATTAGCTTTTTATTGTATTAACATGGTAATGTTAATATGATACATTAATTTTAGTCATGCAGGCATAAAGCCAATTTTTAGGGAGCTGGACTTTTTAAAGAACAAAAATAGAGAACCAATGAATAAGTAATTTACAGAACTATTCAGCCTAAGTCTGCACCATAGAGACAGAGTATATAATCCCCAACTTTTCAATACACAGTTGTAATTAAAGAATGTACACATTTGATTTTCATTAGCTATGCGTTTTGCAGGAAACAGTGGCTGTTTATATTCTGAGCTTGGTCTCATAAAAGTTGGGATGAAAGTAGACTTTATGTGTTCTGTATGATGGATATAGAATAGTTTGGGTGAAATATTCCATCCTTTACAATCCCCTTCAAAAGAGAATAAAAATCTTCCGAGAGGAATAACTTACTCTGTTATGTGAAAACACATAATTTGTAGTTTATTTGACAACAGCAAAAACCTATATTTAGCAGGCTTCTCTGCTGATTCTTGAATATTCCAGAGGGTTGCTTTTTCCTTTTTTAATGACCCATGCGACTCTGATTATGCTTATTTTTTTTCAAGAGCCAGACTTGCCTTTCTGTAACCCAAGAAGATCTGTGGTGAAATCTTTAAAAACAGCTATAGGGTAACCAAGTACAGTGGTACCTCGGTTTACAAACTTAATCCGTTCCTGAAGTCCGTTCTTAAACCGAAACTGTTCTTAAACTGAGGTGTGCTTTCCCTAATGAGGCCTCCCACCGCCGGTGCCCTTCCACCATTCGAATTCCGTTAGTAGACTGAGGTAAAGTTCACAAACCGGGACATTACTTCCGGTTTTGTGGAGTTTGTAAACCGAATAGTTCATAAATAGGGCTGTTCTTAAACTGAAGTACCACTGTATGTGGGTGCTGTCATAGACTATTTGCCATGGGGTGATTAGATCCTTCTTATTTTTGTCTCTAACTACATACACTTACATATTTGGATGGGATTACCAGCCATACAATACTGTAGAAGAATACAAATTTGTGTTGGTTTTTTTTAAAAAAAAAATAAAGTGCAAGGTGGTTCTGACCTTTTGTACAAAGCAGCATTCTTCAAGACAACCTCGGTTGTCAAACATAATCCATTCCAGAAGACTGTTCGGCTTCCGAAATGTTCGACAACCGAGGCGCAGCTTCCAATTGGTTGCAAGAGCTTCTTGCACTCAATCGGGATCTGCGTCGGATGTTCAGGTTCCGAAAACCAAAGCATTTACTTCCAGGTTTTCGGTGTTCGGGAGCTGAAACATAGAATAACGGAGGTGTTCGGGAACTATGGTTTGACTGTACAGGGTTTTCATTCTCATGTTGTTTTTATGCAGAGTATTGCTGTTGATGTCCATGAGGTTTACATTCTTCATTTAAATTCAGCCCTGGCTTATGGTAGTTTTTTGTTGTCAAATGTCAGTACCAACAGTGCCTGCGAGGAAACCCCCCCCCCAAAAAAAAAAAAACCCCAGCTCCAGATGATTGGGAGACACTTCAGAACAGATTTTCAGAAGTTCTGGGGTCTGCAGAGGTAAGGAAAGAAAGGGGAAATACCACTTGAATGAATGGCAGTCTTCTTGCATGACACTAGACATCACCAATGACTGGAGTTCAAGACACACTTAGCTGTAAATAACTCTCATTGAAATCAATTGAGGTTACTTTTGAGTAAATATACATAGGATTGCAATACAAAACAGATTTGTACATAACTTGGTTCAAAAAGCGTTTGCGATAAAAGAATCCAGCTTCTCCTTAAGGCAGTTTAGTGGTTTGTTTTCTGAATCAATTCGGTCGTAAACTCGTTCATCTTAAATTGCTTTTCTACGTGTACAGAAGGGAGACCCCACAACTCAAATCTCTGATTAGGTGCTGGGACACAAGCCAAGTAACCAGTGGATTTTATAATAGACCAATTAACATCTACGTATATGCATAATAATTATTTTTGTACTGTAAAATGCTGTGTGATCACCCGTAAGTAGTATTTTTTATTTAGCAGAACCACAGGCTATAGTGTATGGGCATGCTGTTTGTCAGATATAAATATATATATAGAGAGAGAGAGAGAGATAATAATACAGGTGACTTTAAACTTCATTTTAGTATAATTTGCCCTATGGGAAATATTTAACCGTATTCAACCTCCAATAAAATTTTCATACATGACACCCAAAACATTTTCAGGCCTCTTCGATATACTATTTTTGTGCATGTTGTTAATGAAACATGGCGGAAGTCAGGAAGGGGGAGGCTAAGAATCTGGGAGCTGGCAAGGTGGAGGACTCCAAGGAGAGAGAGGAAAAAGAGAGGGGAAAAGGGACTGCAATTAAAGAAGGGAAGGGAAGTAAGGAAATAAGGACTGCCATGGCTCTCCCCTGAACATTCCTCGAGTCTGACCAGGGAACCGCAGCTCACTGGATGAAAACCATTACTCTTAAGAAATACCGATCATAATGCTAATAAAATGAAATATTTTCCAATTAACTTAAATTTGATATGCTTTCTGATCATTCTGATATAGCGCTCTACTGCATATGTTACCCATTATACTGGTATTACTTTGAGAACCTATTACACTGTAATCTTTGAATTTTTATTTCAAATTCGCGCTGAATTTTATTTTCAAGTTATCCTGTAAAGCTTGTTAAAATGCATTCCTGGTGTATTTATTGCCTGAGAACCTTAAGGTGAAACTAAAGAGGCAAAGAGCTAAAGGCTGCTGCATTCACAATCCCAGAATCCCTGGTCATATCATATCCGCTTTGTTATATTTTTATTTTGCAACACCGAAAGTTGTATGCATTTCTACCAGTCATCCAAGAGATTATATGTTCAGCAGGAAGGTTTCCATTAAATCAAAATCTAGCTAAGGCTTTTCTTATCATTGAATCATTTTAATGAAAGTTAAACCCATTCACTATACTAGGCATTCCTTTCTTTTGTGGTCAATGGAAACATAAAATGTGACATTACAATAACATGCAAATAATAAATACAACAAATTTAAAATAAAATAAAAATAAAATGCTGATGTTGAAGTTCCTGGTGGAATTTTCCCTGTGTTGGGCATTGTGTTGTTCATTTGCATAGCTTCATTAGTGAAATATTCATTAATAGTATCTGCATAATTTCCAGTTTTGCTCCATGAAATGTATCATGCTCTTCTAAAAATAAGTTTGCACAAATTATCCTAGCCTGGCAGGAAGAAAAATATCTACCTGCTCTTGCAATCTCTTTCTTTCACAAGCTGCAAATAAGCTTTGCTTCAGTTATTTATTTATTTTAATAATTTCAGCATGTTTATGTTTGAAATTAAAGGGTTTGGATGTCTTATCTTTTCTGCCTTTGGCAGCATAACTCTGAATTTGTTTTTCCCATAAATATTTCATGTGCTGCTTTTTGCAGAATTTTAAAGGGTCTGTATGGCAGGTATCTTTAAATGGAAGGGAGGGGGGAAAGTTTGATTTATTCATTGACAAAAACAGAGAGGGGAGCGACAACCCAAGTAGTTTGAGCCTTTTTAGCTGATGAGCAAAAAAAAAAATTGTTCATTTTGACATTACCTTTTTGACATTTTGTACATAATTTTTACGACTGATAAAGAGTCACACACCATTAAATACTGTTGAAGTATTTACTCCTGGACACAGACACTATGAATTTTTATTGGAGCTGAGGACCTTTAGGATAAGAAATGAGTGATGTTAACTGGAGATTATGGTTTGGATGCTAGCTTCCCTTCTCGTGAAGAGAACAAAATTCATAGTCATGAATTAGAGCTTTCCTATCTACCTTCTCTCCGCAAACTCCCTGCAAAAACAAGCCATTAAATATTCTGTTAACTATCATTTCCCATTTCATCTGAACCAGGAAGCAATGCTTAACAGCTTCAGACTGCTCAGACCTTCAAACTATGGCTTAATATCCTGTCTTGTCCCAACCTGTTGACCATAGTTTTCTAGGTTTGGGAATATTAATTTACTTGTTTGCTCACTTGTGCAAAAGGAGGAGCACGGGTTACATCATGGGTAGGCAAATAATAATAATACCTTTATTGTCAATGTACAACCTGTGTACAATGAAATTAACCGAGCCTCCCTCCCCCCGCCAAGTTCTCAATCTCTTTGCACTCTGTGTGCTTGTCGCACAACACACCAACCCCAAAAGTCAGTTGCACTATATTATTTTCTGTTCGGCAGCCTAACAGCCTACGGATAGAAACTGTTTTGTAGCCTGTTGGTACCACTGATTATACTTCTATATCTCTTGCCCAAGGGTAGAAGATTAAAGAGGTGCTGGCCAGGATGTGAGTCATCCCTGAGAATTTTTCTCGCTCTCCTAAGGCAACGATCCCTTGTGATTTCATCTAAACTAAGGCCCGGGGCCCGGATCTGGCCCAATCGCCTTCTAAATCCAGCCCGTGGATGGTCCAGGAATCAGCATCTTTTTACATGAGTAGAATGTGTCCTTTTATTTAAAATGCATCTCTGGGTTATTTGTGGGGCACAGGAATTCGTTCATTTTTCTTTTCAAAATATAGCTCAGCCCCCCACAAGGTCTGAGGGACAGTGGACCGGCCCCCTGCTGAAAAAGTTTGCTGACCCCTGGGTTACACACACAGCCAAAAGAATAATTCATATGTATACTTAATTAAACTGAAAATTGATTATCTAAATGTGGTCAAAATGTCTACAGAAAATTCTGTTATATTCTCCAGATTTTCATCTCTGTTTTAAAACTCTCTTTTTTGTCTTTTCTTCTAATAATTTGAGATTCTCCAAGGTGAGCAGAGTGTGTCTACTTCCTGCACAGATATTCCGTCAATTAGAATTATTATAGAATAGTGTCCTAGAAAAAAGCTTCCTGTTGGCTTTAGCAATTCAGACATATTCCTAAACCTGAGAACTGTGCAGCTAGTTAACACTCTGCACAGCCTCAAGGCGAACATCCTTTTTTTTTCCATTTACAAATTGACCTTTCAGTTCTTCGGACAGTAGTTGTCTGCAACCAGCAATTTCTGGGGCAGAGCAACTCACAAAAGCTTTTGCTATCACAGCCTGAAGCCATATTTTTATGGGAATTGCTAGAACGAACTTCAATTTCATAATGATATCTTCTGAACAGAAATAGCATTTAGAAAAGACTACTGAAAACCTCAAAGTTCCTTTTATCAGGTGGGTGTTACCCTTTATCTAAAAAGGGTGTTTGAACTCTCAAAGGACTTTTTTTTTCTGTAAAAGCTGATGAAATGACACTTTTAAAGGAACCATTTTGCCATTATTTTTCCTTTTACTCTGTTAAAAATAACAGTATCCATGTTGAGGGGAAATGATTACATCTAATCAGTGTAGATGTAATCAGATCTGAAGCTGGCACTGATCATTCCTGAAAAAGTAAAATGCATGAAATGCTTTATATGGTTTTTGTTGTTGTTATAGGATACATCTCATATCAAAGTATACTTTGCTCAGAAAAGGGGAAGATTCCCCCACCCTTAGGGGAAATATTTCAGATTAATTATGTTTCTAGAACGTGAAGATCTGCTTCCCTTTTAAAAGATTTATTTTCAGGATATGCAAACTAAAAGTCCAAATACATTTGTAACCTGAGGTACCACTTTTGCTAATGGGGCCTCCCGCTGCTGCTACACCACCGCTGTGCAATTTCTGTTCTCATCCTGAGGTAAAGTCCTTAACCTGAGGTACTACTTCCAGGTTAGTGGAGGTTGTTTGTAACCTGAGGTACCGCTGTAGTAGTAGTATTGATGGGCAAACCTGCCAAAGCTTGAAAAAGAATCTGTGCTTTCTTGGAAAGTGTTGGGAAAAAACTCACCTGTTTTCTAAAGTTGGCGCTTGTGAATAATAATAATAGTAATAATAATAATAATAATAATAATAATAATAATAATAATAATAATTTATACACCGCCCATTTGGCTGGGTTTCCTCAGCCACTTTGGGAGGCTCCCAACAGAATAATAATAATAATAATAATAATAATAATAATAATAATAACGTGACAAAACATCAAACGTTAAAAGCTTCCCTAAACAGGGCTGCCTTCAGGTGTGTTCTAAAAGTCAGATAGTTGTTTATTTCCTTGATGTCTGATGGGAGGGCATTCCACAGGGTGGGTGCCACCACTGAGAAGGCCCTCTGCCTGGTTCCCTGTAACCTCACTTCTCACAGGGAGGGAACTGCCAAAAGGCCCTCGGAGCTGGACCTCAGTGTCCGGGCTGAACGATGGGAGTGGAGATCCTCCTTCAGGTATACTTTGCCGAGGCCGTACTGACGGCAGTGCACGCGCATGTCCATTCTAATATCGTGGCTTCACTTCATATGCTCTGCACCCATGCCACAACATCAGCTGGAGCCACAGCCCTGTTGAAATCCCGTCACTCACCTTCATACTGGGATCAAGAGGCAGGTGAAAATCTCCAACGCAGAACAACTACCATGTCAAGCGGCTTCACCTAAAAATTAAATGACATTACTCAAACAGAGGATAAATTCTTCAAACAAAAGGCTGACTGGGTAATCTAACTGTGTAGCTCACGTCAATCACGGAGAATTTCAACTCTAATAAGAGGTTAACCAGGGTAAAGGACATCAGCACACACACACTTATAAAGTTTAAGCTTTGTTCTTCCTATCTATTAACAGCTGGCGAGCTGGCCTGATTTGCTGAGCACTGTTCTTGCATAGCATCTCCTTTAACCATCCAAATGGAAGAACGTCTGGAGAAATGGCTCTGGCTACATCCAGCTTTGCAGGTTGTATCCAGTATTATTCCTTACATTGATGGAAGGTTTTTCGATCCAGTGGAGTCTTCAATCTGCAGAATGAGGAGTGAGACTTTTTTTGCTGATCCACTTTCTCCCCCTGCAGCTCTCTGCACCCCCTCTTATACCTCTCAAAGGGGTTTCCTAACCTTTGGCAGTAGATTTCGGATGTGTGCTGAAAGGCGGACGTGGAATCTGCAAAATGGTCTCTTCCTTGTTTCTGAGATGCAAAACTCTGCTGGATCAAAGAGCCTTCTTATCAGTAGAAGAGACACCACTGCATACAATCCTATGAGCTGGCTAAATTCATTCTTCATGCATGGCAATGTTTCATAACAGTATCCTTCCTGTTTCCCCTCCTGAGCACAGACCCATTTTTTTCATTAAATCTTGATTAAATCAGAACTTTTATTTTCTTATTGTGGCTGAAGATTGTATGTGTATGTTTGTATACACCCCCCCACACACACACACGCACACACAGAGAGAGAGAGAATTGTTAAAAGTGGTGAAAGTAATGGTGTTATAGCACAAGCTACACATGTGTCCAATTGCAATATAGTGAAACCATGCTATGCAAAGCAGCTTCTGCACACATTCACATAACACCAGAGATTAAAACATATTTGTGTCAGATATGAACTGTATAAACAGCTACTTCATAACTACCAGTAGACAGTTGCACTAGGATGTCATAAACCTTATAGTATCAACAATCTGCTCCCATTTTTTTTTATGGTGCTTCAGTTCAAGTAATTACATCACAATCTTCCCTGCCATAATGAGCTAGCACTCTACTTCCCGTTAAAGAAGTCCCGTCCCCCGCCTCATATATAAACCCTATATATCTCAGCTTTCGTGCTCTTTTACCTTCTCTTTAGCCATTGTCATCTGTTAGGCGGTACATTTAAAACAAAACAAAACAAAACAAAAACCTCAATTGGAAACCAGAAGCAGAAGGACATTTGAAATTGAAAGTATGAAAGCACCCTTAGGGCATTCTCATAGTTTTCTACACATGTAAATTTGAGGGCTAAAGGCATTTTTTTTTGGGGGGGGGGTTAAAAGTTTCACACACAAAACCCATTCTTTGTGACATGTTGTTACATGTCTGCAGAGCTGCTTTCACCAATCTGAAGCTAGCACTGGTCCCGCTGGTTTTTTGTTTAAGAATAGGAGCTTCATTTCCTTTTACCCAACTAATCAGGGATCCTATTGGCCAGAAGCGCCAAGTTGCCCCCAAGATTGATGGGACCCATCATATGTCACACATGTGTGACGTCACGCACATCACAAATTGAACGTGTAACATTGCATCTCCTGGAGGAGGCCGAGCGCTCTGGGGGAGCCAGCCACTGACATTCGGCTCCTCACTCAGCCTCCTCTGCCCCCTCAACATTGAGGGGCCCTCTCTCAACAAATATTGAGGGGGCTGAAGAGACCTTGGCCCCCTAGAGTTGGCACACCTGCTATTGACAGAAGGATAACATCATATTGCCATTCAGATTTGGCTGCAAGGCAACATGAAGCCAGATTCTGCTATTTGACGTGATGAAAATTGGCTACAAAGCCTTGATAGAATGAGGATATTATTTACTGCTCTCACTCCAAAAGAGTACATAACTTTGTCCCATTTTACAACCTCTTTTGAAAAATTACCCAAACAGTGTTTGTGTGTGTATATGGTGTCTTGCAAGAGCGAAGTTTTCTCTCGTGTTGATTCAGCCCCAGTACCAAGGTTCCCCAAAATATATTTCCAAGCATGAGCCTTGGACATGTAGGCTGTGATCTACAGAGCACTTTTTATGTGAGCACCAGGGGTTGTGTTCATTGATTTCTTGCAGCAGATACTAACTCTCCGTCAGAAACTATTAAGGGCCACTCTTCTTGTGATATAAGAGCCTGCACTCAGTGAGGATATCACAAATCCTGCTGTGTTCTTTCCATCTGACCTTTCTTTAAAAAATCAACAACCTTGAACCTGAATTTTCAGTACTGAAACAACTTGGTGCTTGTGGATAACACAAAGGTCTCATGTCATCCACATGGGATATACGCCACACGTTGTGCATGTTAAATTTTAGGCATCGATCGTGGAGACATGCTAAAACAGCAGATTTCTGAAGTGAGTTTATTGTTAGCCTAATTTGTGATACCCTGTAAATAACTTTTTTTTTTAACTATAATCAATGTGCTCACCATGAAGTAAGTGCCATACTTTTAACCAATGCTTTTATTCTAGGAAAAATGGTGCCGGTATTGTGCACCCTCGATCACCCCCAGGAAAAAAAGCAGTGACTATAATAGTTTTAGATGTACGTGTATGCTTTGAAAAGTAACAGCAGTATGGCCACCTACGCTGTTTTAAAACTACTTGATTCATCATTGAAAACATATCAATGCATAGGCCATAGTTCTAATGAAAATACTGAAGGAATCAGTTCTTCCTATAAACTACTTATCTCTTGCGTCGAACTTTTGAAGTATCACACAGGGCCAGCCCTATCATTTGCCACAGTGGGATGACTGCCTCAGACTGAGAAGAAGCTGCCCCCCTCTGTTGGAGAACAGAGCTGTGTATGCCACATGGCCTGTTGAACTGCCAGTCCAATTGGTTTCTGTACATGGAATGGGTGGGGTGCCATTTAATCATTTGCCACAGGCAGTAAAATTTCTTGAACTGGCCCTGGTATTGCATTACATGCTACAGATTTTTCTTGTTCTATTTGTGACCCCCACCAGGCATTTCACAAATAACCTCAGTCTGCATGTAACCTACTATTACCTGTACAGGGCATATATGTTCATAGGTAACAAGTGCACTGTTCACAGTGCAAGAGTCCATCATTGAAAGGTCAACAAGAACAGCAGCTACCCCATCACCCTCACACCCAGGGATGAAATCAGATTCAGACCATACATCTTTTAAAAATAGAAACTGCATGATGGGAGCTTGAAGGATAGCTCTTAAGCAGCCATTCTCTCATTTTTGGCAGCAGGGATAAATGACCATAGAGCAGTATCTGCTTCTTCTTTTTCCTAGCGGCCAGCAAAATCTTCTCCAAACAGCCTTTGCTGCCATGAAGAGTATGTATTGTCTTGATTTTCCCCTGCCCCAGCAAGCATGCTAGAACAAATTCAGCCCATTTAATCAGGTGACATCAGGCAGCACTGAAAACGCAATTTGTTGTGAAATTTGGTTTTGCATTTGCTATTAGGAGCCAAATGTTCAGCTGTTTTGCAGCTTTCCACTGGACCTTATCAAAGAACATGCTAGCTGGAGGGCATCAGCAATGCAGATCACTCAGAAGGAAACAGAACAGCTGTGTTTCTGAAAGATGGAATAAGCATGACGTCCAATGCTGGGGATATTTAAAACTGTTCCCTTTAGCAGGGAGCCCCAAGAAACCTGTTCAATAGTAAATGAAAGTCCTTAGTAGCTTCAGTTTCTAAGTCATAGCTTTTCTAGGAGATGATATACGCTCCCTTTATATTATTAGTATCTTTAAAGAAAACATATTTGTATTTAATTTTTTCTTACAAATCAGGAACATTTAAATGAGAAAACAAACCTAAAGGTGAGCAAAAGTGCCTTGCTACCTTTCACTAGCCATAAAGTACCTCCAGGTAAGAATGATATAAATATAACCTTCCAATAAAACAAAGATAACCACCTGCATAGATATTACATCACACTGCCAGGAAGCCTGTAGGGATTAGGGTTTGTTTTTCTTCTCTAAGTAGAAATGGCTGGTGTTCTTGGAAAAGATCCCCAGCCAGTTTACAGACAGCAGTTAACGTAGTTACTAGATAACCGGTTTTTCACAACAGTGTTGTTGTCATCGATTCACGATTTCACAGCTGCTTTCCGTGCCAAATACCATCTTTAAATTGCCAATGAATTCACTTATTTCAGGGTCTGTGCACCAAATGCCAACAGATTTGCCCACGATGGCTGTGGAGAGAACCTGCTTTGTCAACGAACCAGGCCACTAAGCATTAGCGTATTTGGGCACAGCTGAATTGGCAGCTTGCGTGGCAAGACCCTCAAGCCAACCCCCCCATTAGGGTAAATAAATTCACACAGGCTCAGATATTTTGTTTAAGGTTTTTGGGCAAAATTTTGGCCACAACTTTATTGATTACAGGAATGAGAGCGGTATTGACTTAGGCATTGGCAAGACTATATCTGACTTCTGCCCCCTTTGCAGGAAGTCTGTAAGGATAAACCACCCAAAGGGAAACTGCTTCCGGGGAAACCGCCTGCATCTCCCCTGGTGTTCCCAGAAGCCTGGCATGGCCCTAGCCCCTCAAGCAGACTGCGGACAGAACCAGGCCGCGGATGCCTTTAAGAGAATACCCTTGAAATGGAGGGGCAGGCGATGGCCGACCTCCCCTCCCCCATTCACCATAAGCCAATGCCAAATGCCAAACCTTACAAAGTTGTGACGATTGCTAAGAGGTAGGCAAAAACCAAGTGGCCCGTGCCAATTTGCCAAATGGAAAAAATTCCTACCCAGTCCCTGACTCAAGACGGGCAACCAACCAAAGTCCAAAGCAAGGCCAAAGGACACCTAAATTAAAGGGAGGGCGGGAGGGTGTTTGGCAGCGCGAAGCAGGAGCCAGGCACGTGTCGTGCTGCTGCTTTTATACTTTTTTCCACTATCACACTTTGACATGATTGGGCAATAGCCCTGGGTGATTGTGGTGCCACCCCGGCATGAGGGTGATAGCTCCACCCACGCCAGGGTGGGGGGAACCAGGTTAAGAGCCTGCCCACAACCAGGACCATCTATTAAGATGATCCCATTTCTTGCGCCCTTGGCAAGGAGATGTATTGGTGCCCCAAGCCGTCCCTCGTACAGCAGCAAAACAGCAGCCCAAGCAGTGAACACAAGAGCAGGTGGGTTCCTAGGCACACCTAGCTGGAATGGAGAGACCCAATTTTTGTGACTCCTGGGCCTGCACCAACCTAGCCAACTCCTAGGTACACACCAGCTTCTGACCCATGATTTTCTTAAAATGGGCAGTAGTAAGAAAACCAGCTTGTACTGGATTCACCAGTCTGGGGCACATGGGCACGAGTGTGCCTGTTGCACCTTGGGGGGTGTTTATAAACATCCCTCCAATAATCCACAGGGCACAAGGGAGTGTTTTATCTTCAGGTACACGGCCTCTGCCCAGTGTACCTAAACGAGCATCACCACCCCCATCATTCTGCCCGGACACTGAGGTCCAGCTCTGAGGGCCTTCTAGCAGTTCCCTCACTGCAAGAAGTGAGGTTACCGGGAAACAGGCAGAGGGCCTTCTCGATAGTGGCACCCACCCTGTGGAATGCCCTCCCATCAGCTGTCCAAGGAAATAAACAACTATCCAACTTTTAGAAGACATCTGAAGGCAGCCCTGTTTAGGGAAGTTTTTAATGACTGATGTTATAATGCAGTTTTTAAATTTTTTTGGAAGCAGCCCAGACTGGTTGGGGAAACCCAGACAGATGGGCAGGGTATAAATGCATCTTATTTCATTTTATTTATTAGATTTATAAACTGCACTTCGTCATAACATCTCAGGGCAGTTCACAGAATAAAATACAGGGTAAAAACAAGTAAATAAGTAAACCAAAATAGCAAAACAATAACGCCCAGTTTAGGGTGTTTCTCTCCCTTTCCCCTGCAAAACCAGTCCTTATCATTCAAGGAAGCGCCCTGACTTTATGAAGAGGGTTTTAGGGGAATATGGTGGGGTGGGGGAGTAGTGAAAGAGAAGCTCCCCTTTCCACAAGTTTCTGTCCACTCACAAACACTGATCTTAGGAACCAACCCTTTGTGAATGCAATTTACCACCAGGGCTTGCTGAATATGAAGGTGCTAAAGGAGCACAACTGGATTGGGTCCATCATTGAAAGATGGGGCTTGTGACCTGTTCATAGCCTATAGCTGAAGTCGTTTAATGACAGTATGTAGAATAAAAATGTCTGAATTGCTTATTTATGCCAAATGCACAGAGATAAAAATTGATTGGAGGTCATTTAGCAACAGCGAGGCTCCTCTGTACCTGCTGTTAGTTAGTAAATTCAAGTAGGATGTCTCTCCTCCTTCTAAATAAGTGATTTATAATCTCAATGGCTGTAATTTACTGTAAGCAAAAACATAAGATTAGTAATGTGCTTAATATGAATTATTAAATTCCCATTAGACTAAATTACCACCCAGAGAGGATGTAAAATGGCTCTGAATTAATTTGTATACTTCCATAACCCTGTATTTACACCTGTTCTTTAAACTCATTGATAATTTAACACTTTGGCACTAACATCTGGTCTAAGTTCAAATTCACATTGAGGCCATTTAAGTGAAGTTTCCCCCTTTTAGGAGAAAGCCTTTTTCTTTTTCTTTCATGATTCACTGCAACATGAGTTTCATCCATTATGAAGAGTGGAGTCTTGGACCTTGAGATTTACTTCTAGTGTTAATGAGCCACTCAATCTATACAAATGTATCTGTATTCCATTTCTAACATTTCCATTTCCTGAAAATATCTGTAGGTTTAGTAGAAGTTCTATAAACATATTTGTACATCTTGCTTCAGGTAGATAACTCCTTGCCTTGCACCCTGTTGAAATAAGGGAGAGAATATAGTTGGTAGAATAGCAAGGCCCCAGTAGTTTGTACCTAAGCTACAGGCTGTGCTCTCCGCCTGAGAAAATTCATCTTTTTGCTACCTATACATGTTTACTCAAAAGAAAGTCTCACTAGTGAAATCCACACCCTCATAAGTGGATTTAGGATTGCAGCCTTTTCCAACAGGCTAATGCCATGCAAGTTTACTCAGGAGGAAGTCATGTTGATTTCAGTGGGATATCTTTCACAAATTCACTGTATTGTATTCATGAATGGATGTGCAGCTAGAGAAGGGGGATACTTGCTGGACCCACACCCCATACCACCATCCTGAAATTTTTGCTTTGCACATTTGACAGGAGATCCAAAGGAAATCCTGTGCATGCACAACTGAACATGCATAAGCTCCCTTTCAACCCTTCTACAACAACACAGAGAGCGAGGGAGCAAGGACAGCAGAGACAGTCAATATTGGGGGAATATATTAGGAATGGGACTTCAGTGTGCATAGTATCAAAGGTATACAGTATCAAAGACCCTACTTACTGCTTAGTTCTGAGGTTTGCATATTATTTTTAAGAATTTCCTATTGTTTATTTATTTTCAAATCTACCTTATTACATATTTAAAATCTCCTATTAGGTCCGCTAACAGAAATTTACCAACTATTCTGTTTCTTGAAAGCAACCTTATATGTGCCCCAGCCTATTCAGGTAAACAAGGTTGCATTCTTTCACCTTACTAGGTTTTCATTGTTGCAATTCAACACTGTAAAATCCTTAGCCCCATAACTTGAGATCATTTCTTGAATTCTGCAATGCACCGTATTCTACCCAATGCAACGTTAGTGTGTTTTCCTTTACCATGCTGACATTTTCTTTTGATGAATGCATGACTGCATTCAATAAGTTCTGCGGGTTGAATATATTGATTTCAATTTCAGCTGGTCTTGAGCAAATGCTTGGGGGCTTTGCTGAATCAGGACCTCTGTGTCTCCTTGCAGGAGCAAACTGTTCCCGAGATTTTCATTAGATAATAGCTATTATGTTTTTGAGCGTACCATGTTGTGCCAGTGTCAGGGCTGGCCCTTACATGACAGTGTGGAGATAGAAAAAGGCAGAAATCAGTATGTGAACAGTGCAGCAAAACTTGTGTCGGTCCTAGCAGAGAGAGGGGGGTGGGTGGGTGCCATTTGGTCATTGCTTAAGGCGGCATAGTGTCTTGTGATAGCTCTGGCAAAAGAATAAGCATTGTAATCGTAGGAAGCTGATTATAGGGGGAGATATCTTGTTTTGCATTGCAGGATAAGTAGTGCCAGAATTGTCTCATCTGGTTAATACTCCCTCTTGTTCTCTTGAGTTATTCAGTTCCTCACAGCCAACCCATCCATTGCTTGCTATATTTGCTTGGCAGTAGGAAAAATGCAAAAATGCAAAATTAGTTTGGGAATCAATCAGTCATCTATATTTGTGACATTATGGTTGGGATTCAACTAATGAGTTCTGTCAGCGGGAGCCCTGCCCAAGGGCCTTCTTCCCTCTCAGGGTGCAGTGGGGTGTCAGGAGAACCCCTGGAACAGTGCATGGGGTGGGGAGAGGAAAGGTTGTGCCATTTGGCAAGCCAAAATGCTTACCCTGGCAGAACGACTACCTTAGCATGGTATTGAATTCCTCCCTATGTACCCTGCATTGGCTTGTTGTCCAACTCATCAATAGAAAACAGCAAGCAAAATTATTAGGGGGCTGCTACAGCCCACCATTTTTCATTTCATTTTTTAATGATAGAGTAGGATGTTACAGATTTTAATAATTAAAATTGCATGTGTAAAGAAAGTAGATTGAGAGATGTCCCCCCCCCCCCCTTACAATGCTAGTCATCCAGCAAAGCAAAACTGTGGAATATTCAAGTCAGACAAAAAAGTACTTCTTCCCATGGTCTAAACCACTGAGCCTCTTGGGCTTGCCAATCGGAAGGTCAGTGGTTCAAATCAGCACGACGGGGTAAGCTCCTGCCAACCTAGCAGTTCGAAAGCCCACCAGTGCAGGTAGATAAATAGTACCGCTGCAACAGGAAGGTAAATGGTGTTTCCCTGCACTCTGGTTTCTGTCATAGTGTTCCATTGTGCCAGAAGCGGTTTAGTCATGCTGGCCACATGACCCGGAAAGCTATCTGCAGACAAACGCTGGCTCCCTCGGCTGGAAAAGCATAGTCGCCTTTGACTGGACTTAACCGTCCAGGGGTCCTTTACCTTTATTACCTATTTATATAGTCCAGCAATCTTTCCCAAATCTTAGTAAGTAAATAATAATAATAATAATAATAATAATAATAATAATAATAATAATTTATTATTTATACCCCGCCCATCTGGCTGGGTTTCCCCAGCCACTCTGGGTGGCTTCCAACAAAATATTAAAATACAGTGGTCTGTTAAACATTAAAAGCTTCCCTAAACAGGGCTGCCTTCAAATGTAAACACACATGCTTCAAAGAAGCATAATCCATATTACATTTCCCGCAAAACGTTACATTAGATAGCCCTCATACAAGTATAAGGGAGTCCAATAACTTCTGATTATTATGTTCTTAAGTTGCATTCCTTTCAAAATGCTTGGTGTATCTTTTCCTAGTAAGCTTCATAATGCCCATTGAAGCTAAGCCCGTGTTATTCCCAAATTGCAGCTTTTTTCCAAACTTGAAAAGTACTGGCTTGCCGAAGAATTCACCGCTATTCAGTGATGTTTACTGAGGAGTACCTGGCTTGTACTCTAAATGACTCCTCCAAAAAGGTCTCAGTGACATCCATAGATCCTTAGTCCAGGAGTAGCCCCTTGAGTAGTAGATATCCTCACCCTACCTAGAGTCTTCTAGAGGTGTTTAGCTTAACACGCTTGGAAGCCCCCTTCAGACCTTCCAACTTAATGTGGGAAGGTTGAGGTGGAGCAAATGGAGGCAAGGACAATTGCGACAAGACTAGTGTGCGTGTTGCCACAGTCCCAACTCATGTTGCCATTCCCGGTTCAGCCATAACATCTAAAGCAAATAGATAGTAGATGTGAAATAACACACACCTATAAATGCCGCCTTAATGAGGTAAAAGCATAGAAAGGCTTAAACAGAAATTATGTGAATTCCAATGGGACTGCTAAAAGCTCAGAGTCAGATAAACACCAAAAAAAAGGAGCTGTTGTTCACTGATGCCTGTTTATATTTGGAGTTTTCATTTGTCATTACATTTGTCACCCAGCAGCTGGGACATTGCCGGCTAGCAAATGCCCTCAGATTTGGAAAAACCACTGAACCATGTCATACCTTAAAAGACTGGAATCTGGCATTGTGCATGTTTAATCAGATTTCATTCACATCTGTGCTCCGTAATTCAGCATGTTTGGAGAATGTATTGTGCCCTGTCACTTCTTGTTGATGTGGGGGATAAGGAGAAATTGCATCTCTCTGCTAGTTCCCATTGCTCCTTTAGCTTCAAGTGAAAGGAAAGGCTAAAGGGCTCAAAAGCAGTAGTTCTTAACGTTTTGATAATTTGCCCTTAACTAACATGACCATCAAAGGGATGCGGGTGGCGCTGTGGGTTAAACCACAGAGCCTAGGACTTCCCGATCAGAAGGTCGGTGGTTCAAATCCCCATGACGGGGTGAGCTCCCGTTGCTCGGTCCCTGCTCCTGCCAACCTAGCAGTTCGAAAGCACGTCAAAGTGCAAGTAGATAAATAGGTATCATTCTGGTGGGAAGGTAAACAGCGTTTCCATGCGCTTCTCTGGTTCGCCAGAAGTGGCTTAGTCATGCTGGCCACATGATCCAGAAGCTGTACGCTGGTTCCCTTGGCCAATAAAGTGAGATGAACACCGCAACCCCAGAGTCGGCCACGACTGGACCTAATGGTCAGGGGTCCCTTTACCTTTACCTTTAACATGACCATCAGCTTACATCAAAATAAAAAAATTCCTTCCAGTAGCACCTTAAAGACCAACTAAGTTAGTTCTTGTTATGAGCTATCATACTAACTTAGAACTAACTTAGTTGGTCTTTAAGGTGCTACTGGAAGGATTTTTTTTATTTTGACTATGGCAGACCAACACGGCTACCTATCTGTAACATCAGCTTACATGTTTCAGTAGTCTCTTCCTGTGTAAAAGAATTTTAGGGCCACAATTGTGACGGATGTAAAAGGTGAATTTCCTATAGTGCATTCTGCCTATGTTGGTATTTGTCTGTCTCAAGAGACAATAGGGTGCAGCTCTGGGGGTGAAGTCAAACTGCTATGTTAGCAGCATCAAAGTTACCTCCCCAGGGAGCAAACCTGCACAGTGTGTATGGCGGTCCTGGGCTGCCCAGACGACAATTGCCCTTGCCAATGTGGTCCAAAGGAAAGCAGAGCAATATTTTTATTTATTAAATAAAATAAAATAAAATATTCCCGCAGGTCTCAGTGCAGTTCACAGGATAAAATCAGAATATAAAACCACAAAATACATAAACAACAACAAAAATAGCACCCCCCAATACCACACACACATTTTAAAAGGGCAAAGGATGTCAATGTTTTTGCCTGGTGCCTAAAGGTGTATAATGAAGGCACCAGGCAAACCTCCCTGGGGAGAGCATTCCACAGATGGGGAGCCACTGCAGAAAAGGCTCATTTCTTTGGCACCAGATTGACTGTAGGAGTTGCTGGAAGGAGGGATACAAGGCACCATACAACCAGCTTAGGCACTTTGTTGAAAGTCCAAGTAAACAATGTCAACAGAATTACCTCTATCTATATACTTGTTGGGATGCAGGTGGCACTGTGGGTTAAACCACAGAGCCTAGGGCCTGCTGATCAGAAGATTGGTGGTTTGAATCCCCGTTGCTCGGTCCCATCTCCTGCCCACCTAGCAGTTCAAAAGCATGTCAACGTGCAAGTAGATAAATAGGTACCACTCGGGTGGGAAGGTAAACGGCATTTCCATGCGCTGCTCTGGTTTGCCAGAAGCGGCTTAGTCATGCTGGCCACATGACCCGGAAGCTGTACGCCGGCTCCCTCGGCCAATAAAGCGAGATGAGTGCCGCAACCCCAGAGTCCGCCACGACTGGACCTAATGGTCAAGGGTCCCTTTACCTTTACCTTTATATGCTTGTTAACACACTCAAATAATGCCAAAACGTTAATGAGGCACAACTTACCCTTGAAGAAGCCATATGGGGTTCCTGTCCTTGACGTCATAGTTCTCTGATTCTGCTCCCTAACAAATATGCACAGACATCTAAACAGGGAAGGCTTATGCAAATAAAGCTGTAGGCACAGAAACTTCTAATCTTCAGGCATCCATCCACAACTGGTACATATCACTGGATGGGACTAGGGCACCTCATGACCTCTGGAGCAGGAACAGTAGCATGGTCTGACTGCCTGTTCTATGGATAAAGGAAGCTTCTTTCTTCGCCTTAACTCACCTGGAATCTGGAGTTTTGCAGACCACGTGTTGATTAAGCATTCGTCCTGATTTGTCTGCACAAAGTTTGCAGGGAAATTACGATGCCCACTGTTTATTGAATATTCATTCTGAATTGAATTGTTTGCAGGGAGGTTACACAATGTCACATCAAGCAATTGCTATCCCATGCTTTCAAGTACCTTTTCCTGCCACATTCTTTACTGCAAATAGTCTAATTGGTGGGTGGGGTGTCATTCAAAATAGTGCCAAGTGCACTTTGATTTATCAGTCAATGTGTTCTTGAATCCCACCGACATAATAGTGACAGTGTGGAAGCAGCTGCTGGTTTGTTTGTTTTTTGAAGATCTTCATCATCCTCATGATAATTTTCTTGTCAGCTTGCTGTAATGATTTCTCTCAAGGAGGATGTGGATGGATTTTTGCACCCATGACTATAAATCTATGCAAAGGGAAATTAAGAACCTCTGGAGCCACAGGGCAAGAGAAATACTAACAAGCAGAGTGTCCCTACAGTGTTTGCTGTTTTTATGCCCATGAACTGGAATTCACTCGAAACCCCTTTAAACGGTAGTGACGTTCAAAAGAATTATAATAATGATTTCCCTATTCAATTAACCCCTTTTAAAGTTTTGTACTAGTGATTCTGGGTCATTTTAATAAGGAAGAAATTGGCGTACAAAAGGGCAGAGGGAAAATGTGAAGACACAATGGCATGAGTTGCAAATTTAATCAGAAAAGCCTCGATAAAAGTACTTCAAAGTTCTGTGCCAAGAAAAAAAGGGCAGCCATTAGCATAATTATGAATTTTGTTTCAAGATGAGAAACTTGGAGATTGCCATTGCCTTTGAGAAATAGTCAAATATTACTGACTTGTGTGGGTTTTTAAATAACTGTGCTGAATCTAGGAGAGGATTGTCTGTATGATCCTGCCCCCCAATTCACAAGCTCCAACAGTGCCAAATAAGGTAGCTATACATATTTGAAATCCCAGGTAGGCATGATACAGGGATACGTGGGTGGCGCTGTGGGTTAAACCACAGAGCCTAGGACTTGCCGATCAGAAGGTCGGCGGTTCAGATCCCTGTGATGGGGTGAGCTCCCGTTGCTCGGTCCCAGCTCCTGCCAACCTAGCAGTTTGAAAGCACGTCAAAGTACAAGTAGATAAATAGGTACTGCTCCGGCGGAAAGGTAAACGGCGTTTCCGTGCGCTGCTCTGGTTCACCAGAAGCAGCTTAGTCATGCTGGCCACATGACCCGGAAGCTGAATGCCGGCTCCCTCGGCCAATAAAGCGAGATGAACGCCGCAACCCCAGAGTTGGTCATGGCTGGACCTAATGGTCAGGGGTCCCTTTCCCTTTCCCTTTAGGCATGATACAGATTAAGATCACAGCCAGTGCCTTTTTCCTAGGAAAAAAGTGCTGGTACTCACCAGGTTCATGGCAATCTACCTTCCACTGCTGCCACCGTTTCCTCACGGGACCCTCAAAATGTCTGCTGCCCTACAAGCCAAACAGACAGCCACTTACCCTGTCCTGTCCCCTTACAGTGGTCACATCCACTCGTCCCCACTTGCCCTTTATTCTATGCCACTAGATTTGGATACCATCTGAAACGGATTAAGTCAAACATTTAGAAATTGTTATTATTATTATTATTGACTGAGCAATCTATAAATTATGTCAAATAAATAAGTAAAGTGGGGCAGAGTTTGCAGGGACAGGGCAATCACCAGAAAATGCCTTCTTCTATGTCCCCATGATGGATTCCTTCCATCCTTAAATAGATAGACCTGTTTGTTTTTTAAGAATGTGTTTACAGCAAGCATTTTTAAGTGATTATAGATATGCACATACAATCTTTATGATTTTTTTCTCTTCAGTCCAGTGCTTGCCCCTTTAGCCTTTAGTCTTTTTTTATGTAAGGAAGTGTTTTAAAAGCGCGAGATCTGCAAAACAGCAACACTTTAAAAGCAACACACGTGATGCAAACAAAACAAAACCCTCCATGAACTTCTACTGCAAACGACGAGTTCTTCTCAGCACTTATTTGAACCCACAACCACAAGGGTGCAACCTGAAGTTCCTTTCCATGCTGGAGCCTTGGTACTTCCTAATAAAACCAAGCCATTCTGCTGTAAAAGTGCACCACTTATTTTGCGCCTCCGAAAGTTGAAATTTCTTGGGACGTTTTTCTTTTAGGGCAGTTAACCACACTTTGCTGTACCAGCAACTCATGTTAGCACTCCTCAAATATCTCTGGAATTGGCTGATTGTATAGCTAATGTACTGATAGTAGTCAGAGTAACACACAAGGAGGAGAATAATCGAGACCCTTCAGTTTTTAAGAATCCTCGGATTTCATGAGGAAGAACTCTTTCAGTCACTCGCTCTTTGCTCATCAGAGATACCCTGTGAGGAACAAGAAAAAGGGGTGATAATATTATCTGGATATTTCTATGCAATTCTCACAGATTGCGCCTTTTTTGTTTATGATATGTACAACTTTTCATCTTTTCAATAATTGTTTTTTTAAAGGAGGGGGAATCACCAACAATTGCACAATTCTATAAACTTCTAATCACATTCCAGTTCCAAGCTTCATAGTTAATTTCAAAAAGTTGGTTTTATAATCTGTTGGTAATGAAATATGGATGCCCAGTTAATCCTCTACTCTTCCCCTGAGAGAGAAGAACATACCTGTTTTTAATAAGACATTTTCATACCAGTCATGCTTAAACTTGCAGAAATACAGAATATTTATTTTCTTTTTCAATCATGTTCAATTATCTTGTGGTTGTGGCTTTTAAGGTGGCATGCCTAGCTTCCCTAAGATCCATATTCTCCTTTAGCAAAGGGAAAAGTACCCACGTTTGAAGGTGCTTTCGTTTTAGTCCTGTTTGTTGTTGTCATTTCTTAATTTCCTGTAATTCAAAATGGGTCAGAGGGAAAGCAATGTTTGCGGCCACAAATTATTATTTATTTTCACCACATTGGAGGTTTCTCGCTGTTTTGGATCATACACCTTTAAGCAGGCAACCAAACACGGGGATTAAAAACTCTGTTGACAGGTAAATGTGAATCATCTTGTTTCTCTCAAAGAAAAATAATCAAGCTCCTTTCAAATAATGCAAAATGCAAAATGATTGCCTGTCGAAAGGGGAGGGGTTCTTATCAGCATCTCTTCTGTAGAAAATGATTCCCATTTTGTTACGGGAGAAACGTATGCAGCAGCTTAACTTGCCATTTGACTGCAGTCTCTGATATTTATTAACAGTTGATTTCCTGTTAGCTGCTGCTGCTGCTGCTACTGCTGTTCTCATTTCCCCACTCCCTTCCCCAAGTCAATTATTTCCTTGAAAACTACATCTGTCCTCCTTTTCATTACCATTTCTTTAAAGGAGATTATTATTTCATTATTGGTTTTGAAGAGCCATTCATAAGAAGCAGGGCGGCTTCTTTCTGCACACAGAAGTCTGTGTTCCAGGGTCCCTCCCCCTCTCCCCAGCCATGTCCTTCTCTTTAGTCTTTAGTCTTTTTATCAAAAGGCCGTGCAATCGAGTCTTTTGTAGCTGCTGCCCGGAAATGCAGCAATTGCTACTTGGACTTCAACAGATTTTAGCATTTACTGGCTGGTGGCTGGACAGACTTCAAAGCCATGTAGACAATTGTGTACCTCAACAAGAAATCTGTTACAAAGCCGGAACTCGGCGGGGCAAGAGGCATATTAGCCTAATATCTTGGAAGCAGGCACCTCCTGCATCTAAAACCTCAGCTCAAGAAACATCGCCTTGTCGGCTGTTGTCCCCCTCAGCAGTTGATCCTTTGATGAATTTGAAAAGCCATTTTCTGTCATTTCAGACACTTTTGAATGGTAGGCTTCACAGGTCTGCCTCCTTGCCGTCGTGCATCTGATTACTTTCGTACAGATCATAATCCTTGCTGCCTGTTAGAAAGTTAAGGGGGAGATATCATGCTTATTGTATCCCCAGGCTGTGGCCATTGTAAAGCTGAAGAAAAGCTAAGTCACTAATGTATCCACAGAGCTTTGATCAAAAGTTTATAGCTGAAGTAGGATTGGTGTTCTTGGGTAAGGGAGCTAACGCAACAGTTCTGAGGGAAGGAACAAGCCACAACTTTATTAAGTACACTTCCAGGATATTTTGGAATAACAGCCCAAGGTCATAAAACCTAACCTGCACAGCCTCATTTGGATGAAGAATGGATGAAGACGTAATCATTTGTGGCTATTCTCTTGGGTTGCAGCAGAACTCTACTCCAGTTTTTGGACTCCTACCTGATTATGGGAGTGACCTTTGTTGCATTCTTTGGCTATTTAAATGGTCTACATCAGGGGTCAGCAAACGTTTTAGGCAGGGGGCTGATTCACTGTCCGTCAGACCTTGTGGGGGCCCCGGAATATATATATATATATATTTGGGGGGATGAACAAATTCCTGTTCCCCACAAATAACCCAGAGATGCATTTTAAATAAAAGGACACATTCTATTCATGTAAAGACACGCTGATTCCCGCACCGTCCGTGTGCCGGATTTAGAAGGCCATTGGGCCAGATCTCGGCCCTGGGGCTTATTTTGCCTACCCATGGTCTACGTGGTGGAAAGCAAAAGAAAGAAATCACCACAGAACATGAAAGCTTTTCCAGAGTTGCCTTTTTGTACATCAGACTTGTTGAATCGTGGCACCTGGTAGCTGACAGAGTCCCACGTAGCTGTGGCTAAGGACAACGTTATTTTGGCTGGCAACATCTCCACAAAGCTCTTAAAATTGTCCTATACAAAATAACTGAGCTGCAATGCGTTGGATAGCAATGATTTGAAGAGGTGTAGGACCCAAAGTAGAGAATGTTATTGCTCCTTTAGGGTCTTTCCCCCATAGGTTCCCCTGAGGTGGGGCTGATTTTTTTCAGAGCCCTTATGTCACTTTATGTGCTCTTTCTTTTCCCTCCCCAACCCGGTAATTTCTGCATTAATCTGAGGGAATCTTCAGGGAAATCACCCATCTCGACCCTGTCTGAGCACATATCTTCCCCAGTAGCAGCACTGTGCAGGCCTACCTATAGACATTACTAAGTGAAGAACAACTGATTAATGTCAGCACAAACAATATGCATGATTTTTTCTGGAATGCTGCTTCACCAGGTTTCTCATTATAGAAATGTCCAGAGGAAGAAATTATATCTTATCCTTTCTCTTCTGTCTATAATGCCATTGCTCATGCAAGCGGTTTGGTTTTGTTGTTTTTCTGCAAGCATTTCTAGTCCTGTCTGCTGATACTCTATGCACAGTAATCAGTAGTAGCAGAATATCCCCCCCCCCCCACTAAAGTGCTGGGACTCCTTGACTATAACCTCTCAGTGCCCTGTTCAGTGCCTGAGTTATTTGGTCAAAATGTCTGTGGATTGGAAACCAGTAAATGCTATGTAAGTAGTTCCACTGGGAATATTTGTAATTACTTGTATACCCCACTATGCTCTCCCAAATAGGAGGTGTGGGGAGGTAAGGCAGGACTCACACACTCATTGCCACTGCAGTGCTGCTTTGTGGAAACTTATAGCTAAGAAGGATTTATGCCAGGCATATGCGAATTCCATTTTGGGGGCCTGTTGTTTCTGTGGCAGTTGGTTTATTTCCTAGGGTAAAATCCTAAAAAAAACCTCAACAACTTGAATCCTTAAAAAAAGGTCAACAACTTTGGTTTTCACTTCATCAAATCTGGCCCTCTTTAAAAAAAGTTTGGACACTGCTGATTTATGTTTTCTGTCCTTTCTGTTTTTCAATGCCCATCTGTGTGTTTCCTTGGTAGGAAATATCTTTTTGACCAGTAGTGTTTTCTGGTACTGAGGTAAGGTATGTGCTTGAAGGAGTAAAACATGAAGTTGCCTACCAGATGGTTCTGGAATTGTGCCAACATGATTAGCTAGGAAACTCTTCAGGTGCTTGTTCTCCGTACAAAGGAGCCTTCCCAAATCTGGTGTCTTCTGAATGTCTTGGACTAAAACTCTCATTGGACCCAGCCAGCGAGGCTGATGATCAGGGATAGTGTTAGTTGTAGCTCAAAACATCTGCTTGGGGAAGGCTAATATAATTCACACATTGCCATAAAGACCTGGTGGACAGAGAATTGCCTTTGTGAATAAAAATAAACTGTAACATCTCTGCATAATTTCATTGATGCTGAATCTCCTTTGATGTAGAGTAGAGTATAGATTTCTGGACTTATCCCGTGAGTGAATTGTGTGTAACTCCTGAATAACTTCTCCAGAATGATCAGATATTGTTAATCGTTGCTGAGATGCATGCTGGTCCAGCACAGAGGTTAATACATACCACCAAATCAGCACCCAGATAGCTGGTGATATAGTGTACTTCAAAACATTAATCACATCTCTCATTAATATTATGATCTGCAAATTAGCTCTTATCCTAGGCTGTCTGAAACATCTGAATAATAATTTTCAGTTCAGTCTACAATAAATCTCTGTTGGTTAGGTTCACTGGAGAGAGCTACATAATTGGAACAGGCTTGTTTATCCATAATTAAGTTTTAAACTAGTTTGTTTGAAAATAATAAAATGAAATTGACTTCAATCCAAGTCGTCACCCTGAACACATATGTGTCCTGATTGAGTTGGTTTCTGTGGTTTGTTAGAGTACTGTTCCTGAGAACAGTGGAAATGGCAGCCTTCAATGAGTTATTTGGTATCAAAGTTAACATGATAAAAATAAAAAAGAGTTTACAAGAAGAATGATGTCATTGCAAGAAGGTTTGGGTTTTGCGAGTAAATTCATTAGCTTGCAGAAGAGTGGGGGTCCATCAATGTGCTATATTTGGCCTAGCAAACATAAGTAGCTTTCATTGCCAGGAATAGTGATGAGTGAAGAAAAGCACTGTGTGCCTCTTAGATCAAAATGTCTAGATTAAAAATGGTAGATTAGGCAATAAGTCATAAAATCGGTGGCCTATCATTCAGGATGAAGTTACAGGCAGACTAGTAAGTTACAAGAAGGCAACGATGGTCCACCAACTCAGATGGCTTTCAAAGAGGATTAGGCAAATTCATGGAGGAGAAGGGCTTCCGGTGACTACTAGGACAGAATAGCTATGCTCTGCCTCCACAGGCGGAGGCGGAAATACTCCCGAATGTTGTTGTTGTTGTTGTTTAGTCGTTTAGTCATGTCCAACTCTTCGCGACCCCATGGACCAGAGCACGCCAGGCACTCCTGTCTTCCACTGCCTCCCGCAGTTTAGTCAAACTCATGCTGGTAGCTTCAAGAAGACGGTCCAACCATTTTGTCCTCTGTCGTCCCCTTCTCCTTGTGCCCTCCATCTTTCCCAACATCAGGGTCTTTTCCAGGGAGTCTTCTCTTCTCATGAGGTGGCCAAAGTCTTGGAGCCTCAGCTTCAGGATCTGTCCTTCCAGTGAGCACTCAGGCCTGATTTCCTTAAGAATGGAGAGGTTTGATCTTCTTGCAGTCCATGGGACTCTCAAGAGTCTCCTCCAGCACCATAATTCAAAAGCATCAATTCTTCGGCGATCAGCCTTCTTTGGATCACTGCCTTGCCATGGTGAAGGGGCTTGAATAACTCAGAGAAGCTATGACCTATGCCGAGCAGGGCACCCAAGATGAACAGGTCATAGTGGAGAGTTTTGACCAAACATGATCTACCTGGAGGAGGAACCAGCAAGCCACTCCAGTATCCCTGCCAAGAAAACTCTATGCACAAAGACAACAGGCATACTCCCAAATACCAGTTGCCATAAATCACAGGAGGGGAGAAATGCTCTTGTGCTGGAATCTTGCTGGTTGGTCTCCCACATATATCTTGTTGGCCACTATGAGAACAAGATGATGGTCCTGAATGAGGTAACTGTGCCCCTGAAGGACCAGGTGCACAGCCTGGGAGTCATTTTTCGACACACAGCTGTCCATGGAGCCACAGGTCAATTCTGTGTCCAGGGCAGCTGTCTACCAGCTCCATCTGGTACACAGGCTGAGACCGTACCTGCCCACGGACTGTCTCGCCGGAGTGGTGCATGCTCTATTTATTTCCCACTTGGACTACTGCAGTGCGCTCTACATGAAGCTACATTTTAATGTGACCCAGAAACTACAGCTAATCCAGAATGCGGCAGCTAGACTGGTGACTGGGAGTGGCCGCTGAGACCACATAACACCGATCCTGAAAGACCTATATTGGCTTCCAGTGTGTTTCCAGGCACAATTCAAAGTGTTGGTGCTGACCTTAAAAGCCCTAAACGGCCTCAGCCCAGTAGACCTGAAGGAGCATCTCCACCCCCATCGTTCTGCCCTGACACTGAGGTCCAGCTCCAAGGGCCTTCTGGCAGTTCCCTCACTGCAAGAAGTGAAGTTACAGGGAACCAGGCAGAGGGCCTTCTCTGTGGTGGTGCCCGCCCTGTGGAACGCCCTCCCACCAGATGTCAAAGAAATAAGCAACTATCTGACTTTTAGAAGACATCTGAAAGCAGCTCTGTTTAGGGAAGCTTTTAATATTTGATGAATTATTGTATTTTAATATTTTGCTGGAAGCTGCCCAGAGTGGCTGGGGAAACCCAGTCAGATGGGTGGGGTATAAATAATATATTATTATTATTATTATTATTATTATTATTATTATTATTATTACTGAAGTAGATGAACCATTGGCCTGATCCAGCAGGACTTTTCTTATGTTCTTATTTAGAGCACAGATAATTGCCATTTGTGAGTAGACTCATATATGTAGTGTGTTTTGGCTTTCTAATGCCACAGGCTCTCTATTAAATTCCGGATTCTTTTCATACGGCATTGATTTCCTCTGCTATTTGAGAAGGTTCAAAGCCTGGAAGTTTTGGCCAAAATGTTGCCTTTCTGATGTTCTGGGGGTGCACCTCAATCTCATGCAAAGTCATTGACCTAAGCAATGGTCGCTAGTGCGAAAAAGGATTTTAAAATGTTATCAGGACCGTATGAAAACTGAGTCATTTTTTTAATGAACCAAATTGAGAGAATTAATATTTCTTAAATTAAAATGCTTCAGTTTTGTGATAACCTTTCGGAATGTGTGTAAAATGAGAAAACGTAGACCCTGTGTGTGTCATTTAAATGTCCAGGCTTGCATTTGTAAAGATGGCATTTCGGGACTCTTATCAGATCTGTTGCTTTTTATTCTCAAGGAGGCATCAGTTGTATTTCAAATATTCACTAAAATTTCACACAGAACATTCTACCTTAGATCCATTAACTCCCAGGAAATTTTCCCATAGTAGAAACGTCTACAGAGAATTGATTTGGTTTTGTTTCACATAAGTATTAAAGTCTATAAACTGTGTATTGAACTTCCTGCCTTCTCAATGAAAAATGCATTTTTTCTCTGAGGCTTTTAATGAAAAACACACTGGCAGACAGTTTTGCTTTGGAAGCTATAAACTAACTGCTCCTGCTTGTACACAGCAGGTTCTGAGTGAGACTACAGTGGTACCTTGCAAGACGAATGCCTCGCAAGATGAAAAACGCGCAAGACGAAAGAGTTTTCCGTTTTTTTAGTCGTTCCGCAAGACGAATTTCCCTATGGGCTTGCTTCGCAAGACGTTTCGTCTTGCGAGTTTGTTTCCTTTTTCTTAAAGCTGCTAAGCCGTTAATAGCCGCTAAGCCGCTAATAGCCGCTAAGCCGCTAATAGCCGTGCTTCGCAAGACGAAAAAACCGCAAGACGAAGAGACTCGCGGAACGGATTAATTTCATCTTGCGAGGCACCACTGTATTCCATGAGCTTATATATATATATATATATATATATATATATATATATATATATGTTGTGCTATTTAAGTATTACAGAAAACATTATAACATTTTTAGTTTAGTTTAGTGATTGATGCATATAACAGTAGCTGATTGTACACTCAGCAGTATGCCATTGTTTGCAAAGTAATACGCATGCCCGTGGACTTTGATGTGGTTATTTATTTAGGCTGCAATGCTATATGTACGCACTCACCAATTAAAGTCAGTGGGGTTTTCTTCTGAGTAGACAAGCATAGACCTGGACTGCGTATCTAGTCCAACATGTTTGAATACTAATATGAATGTGATGCACTTAGCAAATATATCATCAAAGATTCCCAGTGCCAAGCCATAAATACTCTTCCATCCAGCAGCACACGAGTGAATGGAAGAATAGGGTGGCACTTTCAGGTTGCTCCATAACTTGTTTCACTGTTGTTTTCTTAATTTGCAGCTTTTATAAGGTCCTTTATGAAGTTAGTTTCTTTTCCCCCAGAGTTAACTGGCCCAACCTCAACAGGATATGTGGCAAGGTCAGGACATTTTGGCCCACTGTGCCTTCTCAAAACACCAATGCAAAGTTGTTTTTCCCCTAAACTTCAAGAAATTGTGGGTGGCAAACACCTCATTTAAGTAAGGCAAGCCAACTGCCCCATCTCCATACCAAAAGTTCAGTTAAACTGAATGTTTCGCTACACATTCTTTTGGTGTGGCTCCCTTCTCATGACTGACTTGGAGAAAATTTAATTCTGTAGTAATTTAAAGCAGTCTCCATGTGCTGGTTAGTAGTAATAGTTGTTGTTCTTCACTGGCCTTTAATTGGAAAAAAATATTAGTTATTAAGTTTCTATCACTGATGGGAAAACGTATTTTAGAACGAGATCAATTGAAAGCCGTTGAGTATGGGTGTGGAAATCCCAAGAGTTAAAACTTCACAGATGCCAATGGATCTCAAGGATGATTGAATTTAGCTGCTTTTATGAAATTTGTTGGCCTTAGGCAGGAGTAAAATCAAATATATTTTTTCTTCTAGTGCTTCTGGAAACAATGATACTTGTTAATGAGAGAAATGAACTAAGAGGGGAGGAAGTAGTCCAAAGATTAAAGAATGAAGGGCAGAACCTTTGTTAACCAAGTATATATTATTTGCATAATGCCTTAGACATTCTGTACCTTGAGTCAAAATTTCTTTAATTGCATTTATTTGTGTCTAACTCAAATAACAATCTTCCTTCATTCTTGATAAATGTTGGGTGTTTTCCAAATGCAGCAGTTAGTTCTGCATATTTGAAGTTTTTAAAAGAGGGACCAATGTGCAAACCTGTTTCTTTTAAAGATAAAATACATCTAAAGTGTTATAGCAGAAAATAAGAACGAGCATTTACTTCAAGTCAGCTGATTAATTTAATAGTGTCTGGCTTCTCATGAGGTTATCTCAGAGCTACATGCAAATAGAATAGTGAGTCTTTAACTGCAGACAGAGACCATTTCATGAGTAGATCAAATGTCACAAGAATGACTTTTACCAAAAGTTAATGTCAGGGTTCAGTGACTTGTCCAGACAGGAAGACCTTCCCATTTTGTGCTCTTCCCAAGCAAAGTTCACAAACAATATAGCTTAATTAACAAAATGAATGATGCACAACAAAAATCCTAGTTCATTATTTTATCCGTGTGTGTGTGTGTGTGTGTGTGTGTATGTATCATATCTGAAATCTGTCTCCATCCATGAAACTCAGTACAGTGGTACCTCGGGTTACATACGCTTCAGGTTACATATGCTTCAGGTTACACACTCTGCTAACCCAGAAATAGTGCTTCAGGTTAAGAACTTTGCTTCAGGATAAGAACAGAAATCGGGCTCCGGCGGCGTGGCAGCAGCAGGAGGCCCCATTAGCTAAAGTGGTGCTTCAGGTTAAGAACAGTTTCAGGTTAAGAGCAGACCTCCGGAACAAATTAAGTACTTAACCTGAGGTACCACTGTATAGAAATGTCATTCTTTTTAATCTTCAGAGCAACCCAACTGCACTCAAAAGCAAGGAAGGTTGATGTAGTAAGAGGTGTGTCCTCTCTAAGGAGAAGGAAGTGAGGCAGTATTTGCCAATTCCTCCTTATCTCTGCAGTCTCCAGTACCCAGAAACATTCACTGCAAAAATTAAAGAGTTCTTTTGTTTTCTATTTAGCCTCCTCAATACATCAGGTGGATCTGCGGAGCTCTTTGTTGCCATACTCCATAAGAGATTAGGCTCTGGACTCCGGCCAGTTGGTCTGAGCCAGCACTAATATAATTCACAACTGGGAGAATACAATCAATTAATCAATACTATAATTTGGAACTGACCATGACACTAACACTCACAGCTATTAGATTCACTAACTGACACCATTTAGGATTAATGAGGTAGCAAGAGCAGACAAACTAAGATTCGTTTAAATACTTTTTTGTTCCAGGATCAAACTGCCCACTCTATTTAGTCATTTTTTAAGTTGTATGTGTCAGTATTGGAAATTGCAAATTAGTTTAACGCTGATGGATGGGAAGCCAACTCTTTTACAGATGCAATTTGTTGTTTGTTTGGAGTATGCTAATTTTATTGTTCACTAGACCTGCATTATATCACTCACTATACAACAATTGTCTTAACTTGGAATTGCCTGTGGTGCCTGTGGTGCCTTTGGTATCAAATATCTGTAAGAAATGCACCCTGCTGCGAATATCAGTGGCAATAATAAGGCAGGCAATTATCAACTTTCCCAGAAACCCCTCGAGGCAATTAGAATAGATTGTGTAAACTTTTGAAATACAATACCTTCCCACTTGTAACCCCAGGAGACGGGAGATCTTAAGCCAAAGGTCATCTACAAAAAGTTGTACACTTGTAGTGACAATTAGCTGTACATGTCAGAGCTGGGTTGTGAATTATACAATGGCAGGTGCAAAATGCAAGATACATATGTCATCAATGGGGTATTCACAACTATCTGACTTTGAGAAGACATCTGAAGGCAGCCCTGTATTGGGAAAAATTTAATGTCTGATGTTTTACAATTTTTATGTGCTGTAAGTCACTTATTATTTATTATTATCATTACCATCATCACCTTTGTTGTTGTTGTTTAGTTGTTTAGTTGTGTCCGACTCTTCGTGACCCCATGGACCAGAGCACACCAGGCACTCCTGTCTTCCACTGCCTCCCGCAGTTTGGTCAAACTCATGCTGGTAGCTTCGAGAACACTATCCAGCCATCTCGTCCTCTGTCGTCCCCTTCTCCTTGTGCCCTCCATCTTTCCCAACATCGGGGTCTTTTCCAGGGAGTCTTCTCTTCTCATGAGGTGGCCAAAGTATTGGAGCCTCAGCTTCAAGATCTGTCCTTCCAGTGAGCACTCAGGCCTGATTTCCTTAAGAATGGATAGGTTTGATCTTCTTGCAGTCCATAGGACTCTCAAGAGTCTCCTGCAGCACCATAATTCAAAAGCATCAATTCTTCGGCGATCAGCCTTCTTTATGGTCCAGCTCTCACTTCCATACATCACTACTGGGAAAACCATAGCTTTTACTATACGGACCTTTGTTGGCCTCTGCTTTTTAAGATGCTGTCTAGGTTTGTCATTGCTTTTCTAACAAGAAGCAGGCATCTTTTAATTTTGTGGCTACTGTCACCATCTGCAGTGATCATGGAGCCCAAGAAAGTAAAATTTCTCACTGCCTCTATTTCTTCCCCTTCTATTTGCCAGGAGGTGATGGGACCAGTGACCATGATCTTCGTTTTTTTGTTGAGCTTCAGACCTTATTTTGTGCTCTCCTCTTTCACCCTCATTAAAAGGTTCTTTAATTCCTCCTCACTTTCTGCCATCAAGGTTGTGTCATCTGCATATCTGAGGTTGTTGATATTTCTTCCGGCAATCTTAATTCCGGCTTGGGATTCATCCAACCCAGCCTTTCACATGATGAATTCTGCATATAAGTTAAATAAACAGGGGGACAATATACAGCCTTGTCGTACTCCTTTCCCAATTTTGAACCAATCAGTTGTTCCATACCCAGTTCTAACTGTAGCTTCTTGTCCCACATAGAGATTTCTCAGGAGACAGATGACGTGATCAGGCACTTCCATTTCTTTAAGAACTTGCCATAGTTTGCTGTGGTCGGCACAGTCAAAGGCTTTAGTTCCCTCCAAATATTTTGGACGTCAACTCCCTCTAGCACCAGCCATAATTCTGCAGATATATATATATATATATATATATATATATATATATATATATATGCAGGTTTTGGTGTCTTCGGGTGTCTTCCCGTGTAAGAGTCGGGGTGTCTGTGCGACGTTTCGACGAGGTCTCACTCGTCATCTTCAGGCTGGTGCTTTCGGCTCTGTTCCAGTAACAAGAAGCCGAAAGCACCAGCCTGAAGATGACGAGTGAGACCTCGTCGAAACGTCGCACAGACACCCCGACTCTTACACGGGAAGACACCCGAAGACACCAAAACCTGCATATATATATATGCAGGTTTTGGTGTCTTCGGGTGTCTTCCCGTGTAAGAGTCGGGGTGTCTGGGCGACGTTTCGACGAGGTCTCACTCGTCATCTTCAGGCTGGTGCTTTCGGCTTCTTGTTACTGGAACAGAGCAGAATCTGGTGTTTGAGTTTCTATAAATACTGTTGAGGGGTGTGGTGTATAGCTCAAGAGGTCAAGACACGAAAGCTTTAGCAACTAATCTACACTTAATGACCCACCCAGTGGTATTCAGAATATCACTCATGAAATCACTCAAGATATCCCTCAAGTAATTAAGGAACAAAAGAAGAAAAGGCACACTAATCTAGGAACTTCCTCTCTGCCCAGAACGTTGGAGGCTATACACCACACCCCTCAACAGTATTTATAGAAACTCAAACACCAGATTCTGCTCTGTTCCAGTAACAAGAAGCCGAAAGCACCAGCCTGAAGATGACGAGTGAGACCTCGTCGAAACGTCGCCCAGACACCCCGACTCTTACACGGGAAGACACCCGAAGACACCAAAACCTGCATTCCTATACCCGTGAAAATCTACAAAAGCAAATTATATATATATATATATATATATATATATATATATATATATATATATATGAAGGCATTGTAGCTCTCAGTCGCTTCCCACTACGACCTTGCACTTTTACAAATAACCTCATAACTCTGTGGTTTCCCAGACTCACTTGTATACTTCCATCCAGAGGGTTTTAGTCTGTTAAAAGAGAAAAAGAACTATTAAACGAAGTAATAGTGTATATCCGTCTTATGTAGAACTTAAATACTTGCTAGAATAACCAACCCGTTATCCTTATTTAAATAACTGTTACCATTCTGTCACATAAGTACTTGATCAGAAATTCTGAAAATTGTAAAAAGTTGACTCTTAACATAAAAATAACAACAATGAAATGCCATATGCTTGAAAACAAGCCCTCAGGTGTACATGTGAACTCATCCTTAAATCACTAGACTGCAGAACTGTGCAAATAAGCATAGGACAAAGAGGCTCTCCATTTTTAACACAATATACTATGACCTTCCAGAAAGGGGCTGTCGAAATGAACGCTGTCAAATGTTCTCCTACATTAGTAACCCTTTTTATTCCTAGAGGGAACAGATCAGTCTTTTGTTAGATGTCTACAGCAAGCTTGCTGAAGCTGCTGTGTGTTACAGCTGGGCCACCCAATGCTGATAAATTCTTGGATCAGGTGTATGTATTTTGAATTATTATTATTATTATTATTATTATTATTATTATTATTATTATTATATATTGTCAGTGTTTTTGAAAAAGAAAAAAGGTTCTGACCTCCTTTTTACTCCATTGCTTAGTCCTCAGACCTTAGTTGGCACAAAAGAGTCTTTGAGAAAGAGTATTCTTGCAGAGTATTGCTGCTTTTATTCTTAAAAAGTCTTCTTCTCCAACCACGACCGACAGCTTTTACACACATCAAACGCAACCAGCTTTCTACCATCCAACCAACCCACACACAACCCTAACATTGACCACTCTATATATACACAGGTACAATTTGATGAAAGGTTGCATGAGTCATTGTAGGCTGCCGACTCACGCTGACTTAGTTCTTTTAGCATTAAAGAAACAGCGGCCAATTTTTAGCCACGACATATATTTCAGCACATGTGGTGTTTGGTTTAACAGAGTGGCCCAGGAAATCATGCTGTAGTTCATAAAATTGTAGAATTGTAGAGTTGGAAGTGACCCCCCCCCTCCCAAGGTTCATCAAGTCCAAACCCCTGCAATGCAGGAATCTCAGCTAAAGCATCCAGGACAGATGGCTATCCAACGTCTGCTTAAAAGCCTCCTGAGCGAGACTAGACAGTGAGACAGCTCTTACCGTCAGAAAGTTATTCCTGATCTTCTTTCTTTAACTTGAAACCATTGGTTTGAGTCCTCCGCTCTATAGCAAAAGAAAACAAGTTTGTTCCATCTTCCATGTGACAGCCGTTGAGATATTTGAAGATGGCTCTCATATCTCCTCTTGCTCTCCTCACTTCCAGTATGTAAATGTATATATTGGATATTTATGGCATGGTATAAATTATGTTGTTGCAACAGATGAAAATGCAGCAGATGGAATATGAAGAGTCATGTTCAGCATAGGGGGTTATGTTGCTGAAAGAAGATGCTCAGGGATTTTTATTTCAATTTAATTATTCCTTCATTTTATGCTATCTTTTGCATGTCAGTCAATTGCGTTGAGCAAAAACTTTTTTTTTTTTTACCGGCTGAAAGCCTTCATTCAAATCATGTCCCCCTATAAATTTTATGAACATGTAAAAATAGTTCCCCGTGGTGCAGCTGAAAACTTGCAACGGGAAATGTCAAGCTATGTGGGTTATTTTCACTAAGCCTGTTGGAAGTCATATACCTCCTGAGACACAAACAAAAAGTGTGTTAAATATTTTCTTCTGGTTCTAGTTAAAGGTCAAGGTAAAGGGACCCCTGACTGTTAAGTCCAGTCGCGAACAACCCTGGGGTTGCAGTGTTCATATCGCTTTACTGGCCGAGGGAGCCGATGTTTGTCCACAGACAGCTTCCGGGTCATGTGGCCAGCATGACTAAGCCGCTTCTGGTGAACCAGAGCAGCGCACAGAAACGCCATTTACCTTCCCGCAGGAGCGGTACTTATTTATATATTTGCACTTTGACGTGCTTTCGTGCTAGGTTGGCAGGAGTTGGGACGAGCAACGGGAGCTCTCCCCACTGCGGGGATTCAAACCGCCGACCTTCTGATCGGCAAGCCCTAGGCTCTAGTTAGCTTGTGCATAAAAGTGAAGCAAAACAGGAAGGTGCCCTGCCAGCACCACCCTACCACTAATGTCCCTTCACTTGCTGAATCTGCCTTTATTTGGGTCATGTGGCAGCACCCGCAAAGCAACAATGACCATGGGTCAAAGAGAGATCTTGCAGATCACACAAAATCTCGCAAGTTTTCCATGAGATCTCACCAGAAGATGCCACCATGAGATGGAGATAGGGGTAAAGCTATGGGGGCACTGCCCAAGGTGGCTTCCTCAGCCTGTCTAATGGGCAGGGGAGTACTAATACTAAGGTAACTTAGTCACGAATGAATGAATCAATCAATCAATCTTTATTTTGTCAGCCATTGACCAAAGCAATAAAACAATAGTACGATATACAAAGAATAGAAATAAAAAGTCAATTATATAAAATACATTTTAGGGTTTTGAATCAATAGCCAAATAGTGGACCTTATGCTGCTTGCCCCAGCTAAAAACCTTGCAGCCTTTGCTGTCATCTGCTCATCTTGATCTGCCAAGAGAAAGGACACTGTGGCAGTGGTTGGGCGACTCGGAATGGACAATAAAAGAGGAGTGATAATCTCATTCCTCAAGTAATTTAGTCATGTTAGCTGTGCGAACACTGAGTTGTATTTTATTCTTGTACATTATTTTATTATTGTACATTAGGGTCCACACACGACGGGGTCAAGAGGAGGAGGAGGAGTAACAATAATTTATTTATACCCTGCCCATATGGCTGGGTTTCCCCAGCATGCATATATTCTGGTTCATGGTGACCAATTTATTAGAAAGTGTGGACACTGACCTAAATCAGAATGCTGATTAATACTGCATGTCAACATAAACTGCTGAGACTCTAATCCTTCAGTAAATACATGGAGCATTCTGCTTCACTCTTGGATGAGACTGAGGGAAGATCTACGTGAGTTTGTGTTTTCTGGCCTCATTTAAGCCTTGAAGCTAGGTTCCAGCACCATATGCATCAAAGCTTTAGCTTCTCAGCAAGCCCAGAGGACCAAACTCTGTTGTTCAATGGCACCAATGATATTGCAGTTAAAGTCTACCTGAGTATTGTCAGGCAAATTCGCTAGCCATTTCTTTTTCACTAAGCCCTAGAAAGCTCTGGGCCTCTTAGCTTTCTTTTCAGTGAGCAATGTTTGACTGGTGAGGACTCTTCTGACTGCTGACTGTGATCCCTACTTGTCTATGACCAGACCTGCACTGTTGTCAAAGAAGCAACCCAGTATTACTTGATACTTTGATACTGTGAAATTGATCACTTCTGGACTTTAACTATGTTTAACTATGTTTCTGTCTCTGGATGCTCTGATTGCCTGAATTCAACCTTCTGCTTAGTTCTGAGGGTGGACATTCGTCTGGTTCTTTAGATCATCGACTGCCTTCTCTGAAACTTAACCTTGCATATTCTGGCACATGCCCCTGGTCTCTACACACAGACATGCACACGCACACACACACACGCACACACACACACACACACACACACACACACACACAACCTGATGAATCCTTAACACTAGCATTCCATGTCCCTTGTCAGAAATCCAGCCCTGTAAGGTCTTCTAAATTTACAGCAATGGGGCTTCATTTCTGCCATATCCTTAAGCACTGTCACTCTAAAGCCAAGATAGTCTCGAATCGTTTAGCATCAGTCATACAGAACTTTGAAGTGGTGCTAGAACTCTCAACTATCCAGATGCTTGGTTTGATTCCCCCCCCTACTGTGTGCTGAGATCTTTTCTTAAAAATAATTATCAGAGTTCATGGATCTGATCTCTTGTGTTAAACAGAGGCATTAAAAAGCTTCGTATCGAAGCTATCTGTTCTTCCATTTTCCCCACTTGCACTTGAAAGTACTTCTCTAGAGCTGCCAAACCAGCCAATCTGCTCCATTTTTGATCATTGCTAATTTGATTAAGCTTTTGCTACACTTGTGTTTGCTCAAAGGCATGAGAGAGTAGGTTGGTTTTGATCTTATCAGTCTGGCATAGATACGTACATGCTTTCTTTTCTTTCAGGCAAATGCGCTTGCAACTCTTTACCAGTTTGAGGGATTGGGAATGGGTGCAGGATTACACATGTCTTCCAGCAAACCATTCCACTCTCGTGTGTACATCATTCCATTGTCTGCCCACCACCCTTGATTGTGGTTTGGTATTAAGTATGTGCGTCAGGGTTAATATGCATCAGTGTTGATATGAATAACACAAATGGTTGCACCTGTAACATAGCATTTAAAATTTGGGGATGGGATGGAAGGAGGGAGAAAAGTTGTGTATAAGGTAGAGAAAGAGCACTTTTGTAGCCGCCTTTACCTTCTGTAACTATGATTAAGGGCAGGGAACATTACATTTGTACTGGCCCAAAGGATTTTCCTGGTTTTTTAAAGAAAATCGGGCTCAGAGCCTATGGAGCAGGGGTCGGCAAACTAAGGCATGGGGGCCAGATGCAGCCCACCAGGCTCAATCTGGCCCATGAACCTTGCGGACCCTACAGTCTGCTTGGTCAATCGCCATGGTAAATCAGCGAGTCACAGAGGCCTCGCCGCACAGGGACTGACTTCTGTTATTCTGGCCCAGCTTTGGATTGGCTGCAAGAAGCTCCTGCAGCCAATCCGAAGCCATGGATGCCTCTGGGTGGGTGGCAATGCTGAGGTGGCTTCGGATTGGCCACAGGAAGCTCCTGCAGCCAATCCGAAGCCACGGACGCCTCTGGGCAATGCCCCTTCCTTCCTGCTGAGGCGGCCACGTATGGCTAAGAGCTGAGTGGAAGGAAGCAGTGGTGGCGGTGGGAAGGCTGCCAAAGACAAGGCAGCGTTGACGGCTGTGGCGTGTGTGGCGGCGGGGTCCTTTCAGGAGGGGGGTGCTTTTGGGAGAGGATGGGTACGGCCCCCCACAAGTTCTGAGGAACAGTGGACCGGCCCCCTCCTGAAAAATTTGCTGACCCCTGCTATGGAGTATAAAGGCTGCTATAGACGTGAAAACCTCATAGTATCATATCAGACTGTCCATTTTGAATTTTGGATTTCTTCCCGGATTTTGGATTCCCAACCGGAAGCTCCCATATAACAAAGTCTCCATTATTCTTCTGTAGAATAAACCACTGTGTGTGCAGCTTCATGCCACTTTCATTTCTTGAAGCTCATGCAAGTCTTCCTACTGCACATATGAACATGTGTGTACATATATTAAAACATTGCAAAAGGGCAAATCCTGTGTAACGGTGCACATAGTTAAATTTGGGTGGTGTTTTACTAATGTGAAAGAGCACTTTTGCATATAAGCAATCTTGATGCAATTATACTTACCAAGATTGCTTTTTTTTTGCCATGTTTTATATGTGGAAAAGGATAACATAATGGGAGTGAAAGCTGCACAAAACTGGAGAAGCTGAAAACAGTGAATGCTCCGATTCTTGAATTGAGAATTGTAATTGTGCTCAAAAATACTATAATTGCTTAATAATTAGGGTGTGTTATATCTGCTGGGGGAGAGAGATATCAGAAGACAAAAATTAAGGTCTGTGGAATGGCAAAAAATATCTGCCACAAGATTACAGAGAAGATTTCTTGAGTGCCAATAAAAAATCAATCCAGAAACTTGTCAGGTATAATCAGGAAGTAACCCTTATTAAGTTCAACTCTCAGGGACTGCCTCTCCCCATATAAACCAACCCTAGACCCTGTGATCATCATCTAAGGCCATTCTTCATGTGCCACCTCCATGTGAGGTTCAGAGGGCAGCAACCTAAGAATGGGCCTTCTCTGTGGTGGCTTCCTTATTGTGAAATGATCCCTACAAGGAGGCTTGCCTGACGCCTTCACTACATATCTTTAGGAGCCAGGCTCCCAAGCCTTTGACTAACTGAACAATCTATGGTATTTTAATCTATGTGCAGGGTATTGTTTTTGTTTGTTACTATAGTATGAATTTTTGTGTTTGTAAATTGCAAACTGCCCTGTGATCCTCGGATGAAGGGTAGTGTATAAATTCTAATAATAACAATAACAATAACTACTCTATTAGATTCACATCCTTAAACATTGAATTGTCACCTGCATTCTCAGACCTGTCTTCTGGCTAGGACAAGTGATACATCATCTCAAAGCTAAAATGCATAATTTGTTCACCAGTAATCAGACCTCCTTTAGTAGCTACAATGACCCATTAGCCCTGCTGCATATGTAAAGATGCAGTAATCCAATGAACAAACACGCCAGCATTCTGCCAAGAGAGAGAGAGATATTAAATAGCTGTCAAAACAGTTTGTAAACATTTTCAAGTCCTATCAAAATAGTCTTTTGACACAGTATCTTGTTACAGCCTTCCTTAGTGCGGAATATGTTTCAAAATGATTACGTATACTGGTGATTATGACTCATAAACAAAAAATAGTAGAAGTCTGAATGTGCAGAGGCAGTGAATGAGTGTTGGGTGAGGCTGTAGCTCCTTTTAGAAGATCTGTTTTGAATGTAAAATTTCTGAGGTTCTGACCCTGAGATGCAAGCAGCTGGCAAGGCTGCCCTGGGTGGAAGAAAAGGGGAGCCGAAAAGAGCACAAGGAGCATTGATTTTTTTTTTTATAAAAAGGCTTTGTGTGCCATGTCTAATCTTTCCCCTATCTAAAATTCATTTATTGGTGTGTGTTTTTCCTATTTGTAAACCTACCGAAGAATGAAATGAAATTTGGATTAGCAGCTTGGAGGGTATGCCAAAGAGCTCCAGAAACTCTCTCTAGCAGCTGTGGTTCTCCTCTGCTCCTGGGTGTCTTCTTGGGCAGCCCTGGTTCTGCTAAGTCCCTGCAGGGTTAGTTCCCGCTTGGTTTAGAAAACTATCACATGATAGGCCCCAACTCTTCGTTCAGGGCCTGAGGGGTTTCTTGTCCTCCCTTCTCCAACTCAGCTTCTCTCAATTTATAGCAGCTGAAGCACAAGCTCAGCAATACTCTCAGACTGCCTTCTACTAGGCCCCAAAGATTGAACTAAGTAGGCAAAGCCACGAAATATCTCCAGACCTGCAGAAGAACAGTGAGATAAAAGTATGTGCCTGAACCTTTTCCAGTCTTGTCCAGTTTACTAAATCTTGACAAATCTACTGAAAGTCATGCTGAAAAATACATTCCAGTAAGATATATCTACTGAAAACTTTCCTTACATTCTCCACTTGCAAAGCTTTTCTCCCGCCAAGTATAATGTACTAAAATGCATAAACTGGAGTAAAGTGTGAATAAAAAATCATATATTAGTGAAAATAACAAACACAAAAATGTGTTATATTAGAGGAAATTGTTTTGCAAAAACGTTTATATTAGAAGAAATATGCACTGAAATGCTGGTTAATTTTCCCAAGGACTTTAAAAACGAAAATCACAAACTGATGTGAATATGTGGAAAACTGAAATTAATATTGGAAAAATGAGAAACTATGAGAAACCTTAATTTGCTCATCCCTAATATGGGAAGGGGTTTTTACTAAACAATTTTCAAAACAGAGTTAATGCCTCTCCTCCAGTTTCCAAACATCTTTCCCATCACACATTTCTATGTACCATAAAGAAATGGTTCCACATAGCTGAGAAAATCTGAGGTGTGCAAATTCTTCCTCTAAAGATGCAGCCTTCAACTGAAGTTCCCTGTTTTATTAAACCATATGTGCCATATTAACTCTGTTCAAGTTATTGCTCACCAATTTTGTTGTTGACAGAAATGCTCATTGAACTCCAGCGGCAGCTTTTCAAATAATAGACTTCACTAGAACTCTGCTGCAACCATAGAATGATATGAATAACGTTAAGATTTGATGAAATGGTTTTCTTATGTTGCTTAATGACAATGTGGCTTATGCAAGTATCCCAAGTTTCCATTAAGGGATATTTTGAATCACTTCAATAAATCTTCAGATGATTTTCAGATATCACTTAATGCCTTCCAGTTGACATAACAAATGAACCATTTCAGATTTCATTGAAACCTCTTTAGTACGTGTCAGCATTCTTTCTTAGAATACTCTCCTAATGTGACAAATTATAGTAAGTCATTCCGAGGTTCCCTCGCACCATGACTACTAGAAAGTATTATTCACTGCTTTGTGAATCACTTTAGATTGCATAGCAACTCATGTTTTTTTATCACATAGCAGAAGTAGCAGAAATAAAAACCTGTCAGGGTAGAAAATTTCCCTTTCCATCACCTCATTTTAGTGGCCGCTAAATAATGTTGTATTTTATGCCCATAATGAGAGGAGATACTTTCCACCTTCATTTGTCAGAGACTTGGCTACAGAGCACGATACCACAGAAATAATGGGCTACTTGACCTTAGAGTTCAGACCATTTTCATGAACAGCACATCTGTTAAATGCAGGAGACGGTAGTTCCATAAGGAATAAAAGCTTTCACCAAGCATTAGATACAGAAAATTTGTATTCTGGTCTTATTCCTAAATTTGTATTCCTACTATATATATTTCACCTGGTAATATATACTCTGCAAGGGAAATGTCTTTTTTAAATGCTATTAATAAAAGTATGATTGAAACAATTTCTGATGTTTTTTCACAACTTCATTAGGCTGCAGTTCACCGCAGTTACCACTCCAATGACAACATACCTAGGATTGCTCTGTTAGATGACAGATAAATAGATGATAGATAGATAGATACTGTAGACACACGAAGAATGGTCTATGCTACAATTCAATCCTAAACTGAAGTCCCATATTGTTAGATCCCCACTTCTGAAGTCTGCCCCATATGGCTATGTTAAACGATCTTTTTAAATTTTTCTTATACATTTTTGCTCACCCATTATCTATGCTTTATTAAGTATTCTATGTATATGTTTAAATCTACGTTTGGTTCTTTCTCCTATTTATTTAATAATTATTCACTTAGATTCATACTGTTATGATATTTATTTAGATGTTTTGCTTATGCTGGTCTATGACTGTAATAAAGTGCTTGACTTGATAGCCTGTAGACATGCCTTATGCCATTCTTTCTAGGATCCATATTTAAAACATTTAAAAAAACTAAGCTATTCTTAATTTTAAACTATATATTTATGTAGCATATCTGTCCCCTCCCCTGCCACTGAATCTATTATACAGAAAAATCCAGTACAAATAATAATAATAATGTTGTAATTTGGACAGAGATGCTTTGTAAGGTCAATGTGGTTGCGTCTAGTTATTAATTACTCAGTCATCAGCTATTAACTTTACAAAATTACTGTGATTAATGCTCATGTTTGCATAAATGAGGAATATCAGTAACAGCTATTGAAAAGCCACATTCATTGTTATATTGGGATATTTCTTTTTTTATTTTAAAAAAAATTAGTATGCAGCCAAAAGCTATCCCCCTTTATCACTCATACAATGCACTTTCAGTGATAAGTCAAAGTGAATTTCTCCACAGAATCCAAATGGATCTAGGATTGTGACACTTCATTTTTAAAGAGTTGTAGCCTGAATTGTAAAAGTAAAGAATAATTTTAAAATCGCATAACGAGCTTAGGAAAGCATGGGCAGCAATGCGGGATTATGTAAGCTGTAGCTCCCAAACACCTGGAAGGCCACTGGTTGACCATCCTTGATATAGACAAGTGAACATTATATTGAAAACCAAATTCCATGTCATTTGTGACTTAATCCAAATGTGAATATATGTTGCCAAAGAGAGAGAGAAACCAGAGTATTAAACCTCTTTGACATCCTGCCCTCACAATCAGTGCTGGATTTACGTAAAAGCTAAATAAGCTATAGTTTAGGGCCCCACTCTCTTGGGGGGCTCCAAAAAAAATTAAAGAGGAAAAAACTGGATGTACATTTCCAAAATATAAGATTAAAAACAAATAAAATAAAACCTACATACAGCAACAGTGTTTTGTGTTGTGTAGGCTCCTATGATATAAGTCATGGGCCCCGCCTGCTAGCCTGCTCCCTAAAATATCACCGGTTTGCTCATTTCTATATAAATTACTTCGATAAAATACATATTTTGTTATGTGCAAATAGCTTTGAACACCTATTAGGTCCATAAGTTACCATATAGCGTATGTTCAACACAAAAAACAGCGGCAATTTGTTGTTGACAAAGGACCGCTGGACATATAAAGGGCCCCATTACCTTCAGTAGCTTAGGGCCTCATCCAACCAAAATCCTGCCTTGCTCCCAATTATAAAGAACACTGTTCTGGGTCTTATTTCTCTGCCAGCTATTAATGGACAAATCATGTGCATTGTTTCTCCTGACAAAATAAATAAATAAATAAATTGTGGTGAGCCCAGAGAAATGCAAAATAGCCGAAGGCCCGACATTTTGCTTTCCTTCATTGCCCTAGACAGCCACAGGCACTCTCGTGGAATCTAGAGACTTTGGTATCATAGATACCTTGCTAACCTAAATCAATTTGCACCTCTATATGCAATGAAGAGAACTAATAGTACATATTGGATTTCAGCCGCCATCCAAAGCATTTTGTTAGAGCAGGAGAACAGCAGTAAGTTTTCTCCCTACAATATACATTATCTACTTCCCCACAGAGATTATCTGTTCCGTGAAAAACTAGCCTCTACAAGAGAGAGAGTGGCCTTCAGAGCTATCACTTCTTTTTAGTTTTTGCTTTCCAGTAGGGGGAGGCAGTCAATGATCTCAGACCAACAAATCTATCAAACCTCAGAGAAAAAAAGCAGCAGGATTCAGGAATACATTGCAAGGAAACATTTTCAAGAGCGTATTGTTAGAAAATCCTTTGATGGAAAAGCAGCCCCGTTGCATAATCACTCCAAGGGACAAGACATGTATATTTTGCTTTATCTTTCGAAATCCAAAGTATAAAAATGTGTGCATCACCATCTTATTTGTCATTTTCCTCCCCACCCAGCAATACCTATTAAAGGGAAACTACAGTGAATGGTTACATTCATTGTACGAGGAAGGAAATACCTGACATTTAGATTACTGCAACTGAGATGGGATTTCCTGTGAACAATAATGGACTACAATGCAACAAGTTTTTTGTGAATAGTTTGGTTAGATATTCAGGGTCCTGGGGAGGGGGGCAGGAGTATAGGAAGGGAGGTGCAGTGGGTGTGGTCCGCCCCTGGTGTCATCTCTGAGGGAGGTGACAAACTCCCCCTTGAGTGGGGATCGCCCCGCTGTTCACCCCCCTGGGTGGGGATCGCTGCGTTGATTGCCTCCCTGGGGCCGATTGCCCCAAACAGTTCAAAAACCAAGGCGTGGCTTCTGATTGGCTGCAGAACCTTCCTGCACTGAGGCAGAATACGTTTCGGACACTCGGCTTATGGAATCATCTTAATAGATGGTCCTGGTTGCGGGCAGGCTCTCAACCTGCTTTCCCCTCCCCCCCCCACTGGCGTGGGTGGAGCTATCACCCTCACGCCGGGGTGGCACCACAATCACCCAGGGCTATTTCCCAATCATGTCAAAGGGTGATAGTGGGGGAAAGTATAAAAGCAGCGGCACAACATGTGCCTGGCTCCTGCTTCACGCTGCCAAACACCCGCCCACCCTCCCTTTAATTTAGATCCTTTGGCCTTGCTTTGGACTTTTGTTGGTTGCCCGGCTTGAGTCGGGGACCGGGTAGGAATTTTTTCCATTTGGCAAATTGGCACGGGCCACTTGGTTTTTGCCTACTTCTTAGCAATCGTCACAACTTTGTAAGGTTTGGCGTTTGGCATTGGCTTATGGTGAATGGGGGAGGGGAGGTCGGTCATCGCCTGCCCCTCCATTTCAAGGGTATTCTCTTAAAGGCAACCGCGGCCTGGATCTGTCCGAAGTCCGCTTGAGGGGCTAGGGCCATGCCAGGCTTCTGGGAACACCAGGGGAGATGCAGGCGGGTTCCCCCGAAGAAATGTCCCTTTGGGTGATTTACACTTACGGGCTTCCTGCAAAGGGGGCAGGAGTCAGATATAGTCTTGCCAATGCCTAAGCCAATACCGCTCTCATTCCTGTAATCAATAAAGTTGTGGCCAAATTTTTGCCCCCAAACCTTAAAATATCCATGTCTGTGTGAATTTATTTATCCTAATGGGGGGTTGGCTTGAGGGTCTTGCCACGCAACTGAAAAACATTCGAAAACCGGAACATTTACTTCCTGGTTTTTGGCGTTAGGGGGGCAATTTGTTCGTCAACTAAGCCATTCAAGAACCAAGGTTCCGCTATACTGAGCTCGATGGTGCAATGTTCTGGCTGAATGTAAGGCAGCCACCTACATTCCTAAGTTCAAAAGCAAGTCAGCAGTTACAGAACATTGTTGTTGTTGTTTTTGTGGATTTGCTTGAGTTTAGCTGCTGTGACATGCAAGAAACTTAAAGCAATATATCATTTGCCATGATTATGTAGTAGATGCATCTTTAAAGTAACGTTGAAAGCTAAGAACTTTGAGCATCAGCTCATGCATTTCTCCATGCAACATAAGCATTGACTTCTTGCCACAATTAATTACTAACACTACAGCACTACGCATAGTAGTCAAAGCTAAAAATATGCCTCCAGTCTTCAGAATACCAAGGGATTAATGCAAATGTTTCATTAGCATGCCTAAAAGGAACTGTGCTGTTGCTCAGTGTTACAGCGGAGGAGAAAAGACAGCAGTCTGTTTTTCATAAATGGGGGGGGGAATGAACCTAATTGTTCTACCCTCTAGAACTGGAAATGTTAATTGCCAATCACGCCAAGATCAAACATATATTTGCAAAGCAATTTCAACCCTGAATATATGATACGATTTTAAGCACTAAAAGCTATATAGTAATCTGCTGGCCTGTTTCCATTCCTCATAGTAGATATTCTTGCAAAGGCTTGAACAAGGTGGCTGCATGGCTAAAGGGACCTAGTAGTACATAACCCAAAACCCCAATTTATAGGAATCTACTGACATTCATAGGGATGCGGGTGGTGCTGTTGGTTAAACCACAGAGCCTAGAACTTGCTGATCAGAAGGTCACCGGTTCGAATCCCCGCGATGGGGTGAGCTCCCATTGTTCGGTCCCTGCTCCTACCAACCTAGCAGTTCGAAAGCACGTCAAAGTGCAAGTAGATAAATAGGTACCGCTCCAGCAGGAAGGTAAACGGTGCGAAGGTAAATGGCGTTTCCGTGCGCTGCTCTGGTTTGCCAGAAGCGGCTTAGTCATGCTGGCCACATGACCTGGAAGCTGTACCCCGGCTCCCTCAGCCAGTAAAGTGAGATGAGCGCCGCAACCCCAGAGTCGGCCACAACTGGACCTAATGGTCAGGGATCCCTTTACCTTTACCTTACTGACATTCATAGAGTAGTAAACCAGCAAAATTTGGTGACGCATGTTGAATTTGAGTTAGAGAGACCTGGGTTCACAACCCTGATCACACATGCGTTACTGAGAGTTGGAATATACAATCTTTCCAATTTTCCAATTCTATGATTCTACATTTTACCATATTTTCAATATTTTGAGTTACAAAACACTATAGCATTGTTAGCAGTATATATTAAAAATACTTAAATGTTTATAATAAAATGCAAAGAATGAAGCTGGAGATTCTGGTGATGTTGAAGTGGAATGTGTGTTGGGACTTGACAATGTGAGAATTAGGGAAGGCCCTGGAAGGACCCGACATACTGCCTGAGAATGGAGAAGATTTTCACCACATTCTGCTGCTGTAAGGTAAATAAAAAAAAGGCAAGCTGACTTTTATATTCTCTAAATTCCCTGCCCTCACCAATTTTAATTCTGTCTTGGCCAGAACAAAATGCAAAACGCCACTCAGGGGAACATGGTACCTGCAATTTCAGAACAGTTATCTAGTATGAAGCTTTTAAGAAGCACTTTCCTTAAAATTGTGCTGTTGCGCCACTTTCAAGCTCTGCTCCTTCCTTTGTTCTCTATTGTGTCATAGAAGCTTCAGAAGTCTGATAGGCATACTTCTCCGACTCAGGCCTATCAATTTTGTCCTTTTCCTTCCAACTAGCATTGCTCTCCCTTTGTTTGACTGGAGCTGAAATTGACATGGCCGTTTTTGTTTGGCAACTCTTCCACGTACACAAGAGAAGCCCTTATTATACTAAAACATCCCTGAGCACCAGGCTTACTGATAGACGGAAAATGAGTTACATGACCCAGAAGAAGTCCCTTTCCAAGCTTTGATAGCATTACACAACTCAAAGAAGAATTCCCCCTCCCTTTCCCCTCCCCTGTGTTTGTCAGCAACTTAATCTGGCTGGAATATTATTTTGGTTGCCCCCCCCACCAAAACAACTACAACCTCTTGTGATTCTTTTCATCTGAGGGTGATTAGAGATGGCTATTTTGCCACACGACTGCACTTGACGCCTGATGCCATTCTCATTGCTACTTAAGAGAGTCATATAGATTTCACGATAGCCAGGGTAGGGCCCTCAAGACATTGCAGGACAACAGCTCCCAGCATCCCTGACTATTGGTCATGCTGGCTGTGGCTAATTGTCAGACTCCAACAACATCTCAAGGGCACCACGTTGATATAGATAAATGGGCTTCTGGGTTCTGAAGCACCAGAAATAAAAGCAAGGGCGAGCCCACGGAGGGGACAAAAATCATCATTCTGTTCTTAAAGGCAATAAAGGTTTCAACATTCCGACTCTGAATATAAAATGCAGCGGGAGGCCCCATTAGCTAAAGTGGTGCTTCAGGTTAAGAACAGTTTCAGGTTAAGAACGGACCTCTGGAACGAATTAAGTACTTAACCCGTGGTACTACTGTGTGTGTGTGTGTGTGTGTGTATGTATATATATATATATATATATATATATATATATATATATGCTTTCGTAGATTTTCACGGGTACAGGAATGCAGGTTTTGGTGTCTTCGGATGTCTTCCCGTGTAAGACACCCCGACTCTTACACGGGAAGACACCCGAAGACACCAAAACCTGCATATATATATATATATATATATATATATCATTTAACACAGTGCGACTTGCATAAGAATGGTACTGTTAGGCCTGACACATCTTACACTTAATTTGAGGTTCATGATTAGGAAACCTATGAATTCTGGTGGCCCTTGGCTCTGAAGAATAACAATGCATTGATACATTAGAAACCGTATATTAGGAACCATTTGTAAAAAGCATCTGAATGTTCAAACCTACATTTGTCAAACCGTTATGTATATGTTAAGGCACATGTAAGGTGGAATACCAATGAGAGTACTTACATACTATTGAACTGGTTTTAATTTTAAGTATAACTTTTAAGATGGTGAAGCGTCTGACTCCTTTGCAGAGAATAATAAACTGGAATAAATTCCAGGGTGTTGCTTATACTATGGGAAAAAGTGGTCCTGTTTGGTTAGGCACAAAAAGAAACTGCAGTCAAGCATTTAAGATCAAACAATTCACTAATTAAATTGGAGGAGGATCAGGGAACTGTTTCACTTTTGATATTGTTTATTTTTATTAATACAATGAGGATTATATGCCTTACTGAGAAGATAAACTTCCTTTGAGAAACTGAGAATTATATCCAATTTGAAAACTTTTGTTCCCTGGTAGCTTAGAAACAGAGTAGTTAAATAGCCTTGTGCTGAATGTAATAGTACAAATATTTTTGAATTGGCTGCTGGGTGATCCTCAAACTTATTGAGGACTCATGGGACATCTGACTCCCTGCAGGGAAGGAAGTAAGCAGAGAAATCCTGGGGTTCCAAACCCTCAGCTGCGCCATTGGGACTCAGTTTAGTAAAATGAAACAAAATTTGTCATTAATATGGGAATTGGACAAATCTGTCAATTTTGGTTTTTCATTTCCCAAACCAGATTTCCACATCAGTTTGCAGATTTTGGAAAATCCTTGTGAATATTCACCAGTGCATTTTAATATACATGTCACCTAATATGCGCATTCTTATACAGTGGTACCTCGGGTTACATATGCTTCAGGTTACATACGCTTCAGGTTACAGACTCCGCTAACCCAGAAAGAGTACCTCGGGTTAAGAACTTTGCTTCAGGATGAGAACAGAAATTGTGTGGCAGTGGTGCGGCAGCAGCGGGAGGCCCCATTAACTAAAGTGGTGTTTCAGGTTAAGAACAGTTTCAGGTTAAGAACAGACCTCCGGAACAAATTAAGTACGTAACCAGAGGTACCACTGTATGTTATTTTGCATCATATAATGTATTTTGAAAGGCATATCCCCTACAATAATGCAATTTTGTATGCTACTTTCACTAATATATGCCATTTTAGACACACTTTCTCCTTCTATACACATCCCCCCATCCATTTTGTGGTTGGAGAACTGTATCACAAAGATTGGAGAAAAGCAAATTCTGAAGGGTAGCTTCATTTTAACTCACATATTGCTTTGGGAATCCCTAATCCAAGTAGGAAAAAGATACATTGTTTGTGAATGGGATGATAAACCCTTATATTCTGGAACTGAGGACAATTAGATTCCACTTTTACTACTGTTGTTCCATTCATAAATGCAGCCAAAAAATGTACACCAGCAGAAGAGATTCCAGGATGAAATCTGAGGCAGAGGGAATACAGCAGCACAGAGGACCTGGTTTATGATGTATAAAATGTAGACATGGGGTTTAAATATATTTCATAATAAGGATACCTCTTTCTCAATAGGATTATTTTGTTTTAATCCTTGTAATGAAGAGCTAAGCAAAATTAAACCAAGAGGTTCTGCTGTTAGGTGCTGGAGTGAGCCTGAGATTTTTATTTTCCCAGTTCAACAGCAAATACGAACATATGTTTATTTACCCTTGCTGCAAAGTTGTAGAAGATTTTGTCTACCTGGGTTCCCCCTATAACCAACCACTTCTCCATCGACACAGAGCTGGACCAGCTTCCTGGCAAAGCAGCTACGGCAATGGCTTGCCTCTCCAAAAAGGTATGGGAGGAGGGCTTTCTTAAGCATATGCAGCGCCAGGGTGCAAAGATCCGCCCGGCGCCTCCCCCTCCCTCCAGTTGCCCGGTCCTAGGTGTGCAGGAGGGTGAAGCCAGCCAGCTGCCTCAGTGTCTCGCTGGCTTGGTCACCGCCGAACTATTGGTGCAAAGCCGCCTGCAGCAGAAGAGCGCACCACAGTGCTCTGACTGATGGGCAGGCTCTTCCCCAGACTTAACTCCCAGGCCCCGGACTCTTGGCCTGGTGCCCCTGAGAGCCTGGCGCCCAGGTGCCCCACACCCTTAGCACCTATGGGTAAGGCAGCCCTGTATGGGAGAATGTGTTGATATTGACCACTACAAAGATGAAGGTCTACCGGGCTTAGAATGTTGGGCACACTGTTTTACAGAAGCGAGTCATGGGCAATTTACAAGCACATTCCATACGCGTTGCACCATCTGGTTCTTGTGAGCTGTCTCTGACCAGTGTGCAGAAGGTGTAATATTTAATATTAATGCCAGCCTAAGATAATTTCAGTTTCCAGAGTCCCCACATGCCCCACGCCCAAGGCCACAGGCCAGTGTGTTACTCTGAGCTGTGAATATTGCTTCTGGTGAAATTACCCTACTTTAGCCACATTCTGCATATGTAAATGAGCAATGACTATCCTTCATCTTGATGAGATTGCAATGCTTCTTTGTTACCCCTTATTTTATTGCATTGCATTGCATTTGAATGTAAGGATGTTTAGTCCTAGGCGCGAGTGAGAGAGAACCATAGGTGATATCTGACCCCCCAGGAAGATAGGCAGCAGTAATTATACCTGAACTATTCAGTGTTTGCAATGGGAAAATAGCTGTTACCCTCCAGGAATTTACCTTCCTATCTTCCCTGCTGTAAATGGTACAATAGGACTTAAATTAACATTGTTCCTACTCTGCTTGCTTGGGATTAATTAGCCTTTCCATAGCATTCCCCCTTAGCTTGTTCGTGCCTAATTATACCTGTCTTTTTCGTTTACATGACTCAACCTTGTAATATATATATATGTATATATATATATATGTGTGTGTGTGTGTGTGTGTGTGTGTATAATCTGTACAGTAGTTTGGTTTGCTCATATAGAACTAGTTTAAATATATAACATTTCATGGAAATGGAGTTAGATTGGACTCACCCACTTTGCTGTGTGATGATACAGTAGTTTAAACTTTCGCCATAGCCTAAGTCTTCCAGCAAAATAAAAAAAATAGAGAGGAATTCAACGTCACATTAAAGCCATAATTTCTTCAGGGCAAGCATTTAGATTTGTCAGAATATGTGTCCCCTCTCCTGACTGACACCCTCACCAAGCAAATTTGAAGGGATGCAGAAGAGGAGGAGGGGAACACCATTGTGCAAGCAGAAATCCTTGCACAGGTCTTCTGCTGGTGGTACTCATTAGTTTAATCCCTCCCATAGAATTGTATCCACCTAAGGTCTATAGTTTAGCATTACAGTGGTACCTCAGGTTACATGCGCTTCAGGTTACAGACTCCGCTAACCCAGAACTAGCGCTTCAGGTTAAGAACTTTGCTTCAGGATGAGAACATAAATTGTGCTGCAGCAGGAGGCCCCATTAGCTAAAGTGGTGGTTCAGGTTAAGAACAGTTTCAGGTTAAGAATGGACCTCTGGAACGAATTAAATACTTAACCCGACATACCACTGTACTATAAGCTGAAATGATTGTGCTGATGGAATTATAAGCATAGTGCAACACTGAATTCTACCCTTGATGTTGTCAGATGCTCAGTGCAGCCATGAGCAAAGATGTGGTGAAGCCCTTGGTGTGATAACCTGCGGGTTTGGGATGCAAAACACTAATCTGAGTCAAGCCTCCAGAGCGCTGTGCTTGAAAAACCACCTTTGCTTACTCCACAAATAAAAAGTGGTATGTCATCGAATAAACTACAGTTCACCAACAGTTGGGTTGCCCTACAACCCTTCATGTGCTATTGCATCTGCCAGAGTTGCAGCAAAGAGTTCATTTTGCTCTGGGTGCAAAATATATGCAACTAAAGAAGCAAGTTTGGTCATATTTAAGCTTTAAACTGAAAGGAGAGGAGCCAAGTAATGGAATGCAGGGCAGCCGATACTTACCATGGTTGTTACGCAGATATACCCATCAACTGTGGAGTCTGTCAACTGCTATCACCATCTGAAGGCCCACTGTCTAGGGAACTAAAAGCCAGGGTCTCCTTTGTTATTGCGTCTCTATGTAAGGGGGAAGTAGCTGTTTTCACATTTCAACACATTTCTATATCTTTACACATGTATGGAGGGTTTCTTCTTCTTCAACAAAGCAGACAGGGAGAGAACCAAAAGCTGGAAGTCAATTTTCTTATCACGGCTCAGGCAAGTTACATGGGTAATTCCCATTAACATTAATAGAGAATTACCTGCTTAAATTCCCTCTGCATCAGCACTAGTTAAAATCCCCTGGAATGTAAATAGGTAGCTAGGGTGTAACTAGAAGGTCACATGGGGCTAATTCGATGAGTATTAAGTGTGAAATTGGACACTTGCATCCCTCCTCCTGTTTTGATTTCTGTAGGAAACAAGTCAGTTAAATAAGGACTTCTGGCTGATATTTTTCTCCAAGCTTACCACATGATCTCTATTTGTGTATATAAACTACATGTCCTGTTCAAGTTAGGGATGTCATCAGTGGGAGAAGGTTTACTTCTGATAATTCAGCAGGACATGCTTGGACTATAACTACCCTGCTTCCATTCTTTGAGTACAAAAATTAACTGAAATCATTGTTGTTGTTGCATTCGAAATGGAGACTGTGTTTTTCATTCCTTGGGCTGTCTTTTAACATGTTGTTGTTTAGTCGTTTAGTCATGTCCGATTCTTTGAGACCCCATGGACCACAGCACGCCAGGCACTCCTGTCTTCCACTGCCTCCCGCAGTTTGGTCAAACTCATGCTGGTAGTTTCGAGAACACTATCCAACCATCCCATCCTCTGTTGTCACCTTTTCCTTGTGCCCTCCATCTTTCTCAACATCAGGGTCTTTTCCAGGGAGTCTTCTCATGAGATGGCCAAGGTATTGGAGCCTCAGCTTCACGATCTGTCCTTCCAGTGAGCACTCAGGGCTGATTTCCTTAAGAATGGATAGGTTTGATCTTCTTGCAGTCCATGGGACTCTCAAGAGTCTCCTGCAGCACCATAATTCAAAAGCATCAATTCTTCAGCGATCAGCCTTCTTAATGGTCCAGCTCTCACTTCCATACATCACTACTGGGAAAACCACAGCTTTAACTATACAGACCTTTGTTGGCAAGGTGCTGTCTCTGCTTTTTAAGATGCTGTCTAGGTTTGTCATTGCTTTTCTCCCAAGAAGCAGGCATCTTGTAATTTTGTGACTGCTGTCACCATCTGCAGTGATCATGGAGCCCAAGAAAGTAAAATCTCTCACTGCCTCCATTTCTTCCCCTTCTATTTGCCAGGAAGTGATGGGAGCAGTGGCCATGATCTTCGTTTTTTACCAGCTCTCAATGCTAGTATTTGAGTTTCTTAAAATAAATTAAGTTCAGGCCTGTGAAAAAATGTAATTAGAAATGGGTCAGATTCTGTACGCCATTTCCCCCCTCTCTAATAAAACAGGAAAACCCAAGTGGTATTTAAGTGTGCATTTGTACCAGTAAGAATTATTAGAAACAGTAGAACTCGAAGTGACTTGAAGTAATTCTCATGGTCCCGAGACCTTTTATTGCATTCTAAAAATGTCTGTACATATACTAATTGTGCTTGCTTTATGCTGCATATGCATTGTCCATTTTATTACAATGCTCTTACAGATATGCCAGTCCTGTCAATGTCTGAAAGATTCTCTTTTCCTATTCATTTCAGTGGACCCACTTTACCAAAATGAGGCTGCTCAGAGAATCTACCACTCAAAGTGAAATATGGTGTCAGATTCTAGCCTCTAAAGAAAAGTGAGCTTTTAGAAAATAATTGCTCTTAGTGGAGCTTCATTTTTTACTGTCTTTGAATAAGCTGTTGTTTACTGTAAATGCTGGATTGGGGGGGGAGAGGAGAGAATATGAAGAACTGCAAGATGCAGCAGATAGGAAGCAAATAGGAGGCAAATAACACTGTGTTTTTTAAGAGGGCACAGCTGTAGCCTGGAATGAGACTAGCTGCTAGTAAAGGATAATGTCATGGAGTTGCAGAGTTTTGTTGTCTGGTGATGACAAATGGACTGGCTGCAGGTCTCCTGTTCCGACTTCAGAGCTGCTCAGAGACATGTAGCTGCCCGAGATGAAGGAAAACATGGTGCCTTCAACCATTAAGGATATAAGAATAGCCATCCTGGATCACACCAGAAGCTCGATCTTGCTCTCACAGTAGCAGTAGGAACTTACTTCATCTTTGGTGATGGGCATTGTGTTCCGCTGCATCTGAGAGCAACAGGCTGGTTTAAATGTGAGATGGGGGGGGAGGCCAGACCTTCTGCTCTCTGCCCTCTAGCTTGAGCCCAGTCTTTGGGGAGGGGGAATTTGATCCTGCTTTTATACACACATCTGTACACATGCTCACTTAGCATCTGTTCAAGGTTCTTCTTGGCTCTCCTGGACAGCCTTCTCACTGGTACACTCTTGTTAGGACCTTCATTAAAAGTAACAAACAGTAGTACGTCAGTTCTAAGTTATATCTAGTAGGGAGGAATCTGAAGTGCCTGATTCTGGGGGCAGCTGGGGGACAAGAGACAGAATGCAAGTTAAATTGGGAATAATTTTTCAATGAATTTCAATGTGTGTGCGTGCGTTTTTTTAAAGGGAGGGGAGCTCTTCTTGAACCAGTTGTGCCGTTCACAGAATATTACGCTGTTTGTAATATTCCAGTCCATTTGAAGTCTGAATATGCCTTTCACTGGCAATTTGAAATGTTAATCATATATAGAGTGTGAGTTGAAGGCCCATTGTAATCACATCCAGTGACTTTAATGTGCTTTGAAACAGGCCAGTGCAGTCCTACGACGTAGATATACAATGGAAAAATGCAAACAATAAAAAGGTTAATACAAATGCATTAGAATTGTTTGTGCACCTACTGATCCGAAATGATTTTTATGGGCCTGTTGGCAACCAGATTAGGTGCATATATTTAGCTGAAGGCTTGGAGGAGTTTCACAGTTGGTAGTTTTATCATGTATTTTGCAGCATTAGTAAATTAAATGGAACTGCTCTTTGTTCAGAGAAAGAAGAAATTCCTTTTAAAATGGCTTATTTTTAGGAGACACAGAGTGCCTACCCAGCACTCTGACATATTGACTCTTCCAAAGCTGGTCTTATGAGGCCTTAGGCAACATTTTAAGTTTATTCTTCAAAACTAGAGTAATCATCATAATTGAACCATACCTCATAAAATTTGTTCAGTTGTTCCCTTAGGCTCTATGAAAGATGTAGCTTATTAACTCTTGTTTCCAGCTAGGTACATTTAAATTTTAAAACAGACTATTGAAAATCTATTCTCCCCTTTTACATATCTGCAATCCGTTCATAAAAATGAAGGTGTGAGAGTACTGGCTTCTGAAGCGCCAGAAATAAAAGCAAGGGTGAGCCCACGGAGGGGACAAAAGTCATCATTCTGTTCTTAGAGGCAATAAAGGTTTCAACATTCCGACTCTGAATATAAAATGCAGGTTAATATTCTTCACCATTTGTGTGTGTCAACAGAGTGATATAACAGAATGATAGAACTGTTTGTAGCAAGAGGCGGGTCTTCTTTAGCATCCCCCTGGAGTGGCAGGCAGCCCGACCTTCTGCTGTTTACCAATGTCAGAGCAGTGATATATATGAACCAAACTGACCCCAAGCAAAGAGCAAATTCAAATTATACTACGCAGCTGGCCAGACAGCAAGGGGCATCCAATTGTTATGTCTCATAACCCCCTTTTTTTCAAGGTGCAAGGAGGGTTGTGATTTCCAAATCCCTCCCCAAACCCAGTCTCTGCCCTGGCTACAAAGATTTCTAGCTGTAACCAGACTGTGTTTGGCGAGGTAACTGTTTCACTGCATGGAAATCTGTGACATACGAAACTTTGATTTTGCTGCACATGCTGAGCTGATTTCGGCCATGTGAAGAGCGGGCCATTTTTCACATGAACCTACCCAAATGCTAAGTTCATCTTCTGAGGCCCTTCTTCAGGTGCCTTTTCCACGAGAGGTCTGGAGGGTGGCAACACGAGAACAAGTGGCTCCCCACTTTTGGAATGCTGTCCCCAAGGAGGTTTGCCTGGCGCTTTCATTATACACCAGGCATAAAAGTTCCACTTTAACCAGGCCTTTGGTTGATTGCCATCCAATGCAAGTGGATGTGGTGTAGTGGTTAAGAGCAGTGGACTCGTAATCTGGTGAATCAGGTTCGCTTCCCTGTTCCTCCACATGCAGCTGCTTGGTGACCTTGGGCTAGTCACACTTCTTGAAGTCTCTCAGCCCCACTCACCTCACAGAGTGTTTGTTGTGGGGGAGGAAGGGAAAGGAGAATGTTAGCCGCTTTGAGACTCCTTCAGGTAGTGATAAAGCGGGATATCATATCCAAACTCTTCTTCTTCTCTTAAAATGTTGTTTTCTTTGGGAGTGGGGGCAGATTATTCAGTCATTTCTTTGTTGGGTGGCTTCCAACAAAATATTAAAATACAGTAATGCATCAAACATTAAAAGCTTCCCTAAACAGGGCTGCCTTCAGATGTCTTCTAAAAGTCTGGTAGTTGTTGCTCTTCGACAGCTGGTGGGAGGGCGTTCCACAGGGCGGGTGCCACTACCGAGAAGGCCCTTTGCCTGGTTCCCTGTAAATTGGCTTCTCACAGTGTCCGGGTAGAATGATAGGGGTGGAGACGCTCCTTCAGGTGATTGTCAGGTGACCATCAGTGAAGTGGACTAGAGGAGATGCGGAGAGTGGGGAGCTTAGGATCTGGTTGAATCCTGCTTCCCACCCCTGATGGAGCCAAGGTAAAATATTAACAAATGGATCCCCTGATGCATGTTGGGTTAAAAGTGGGTGCTGGGTCTGAAAAGATTGGAGATACCTGGATTCAGTTAATCTCTCATTTGTTTATTTCACATTGCTGGCAGCTCAGAACATGACAGCTTTTTCCTCGTCACATGATAGAAAAGCAATAGGCATTGGCTCTGCTCTGGGGATGACTAGTAAGGACATAGTCCAGACAGCACATGTGGAATATATGTGCATGGTAGCATGTTTATTTTCATATATCCTGGACAAAGAAGAGAGTCTGACTTTGGGGCTACTGAAGGGCATGTGTCTTCAAATAGGGTTCACCTCACAGCCTTTAACATGCCCTGGAGACAATTTATATTATAAATTGCTTTGATAGATAAAACATGTTAACTCTCACGGCTGACGGTTGTGCAAACACCTTAGAACCCATTCCTATAAAAAAAGTGCAGCGATCAGATTCTGGTGATGTCAGATAGATTCCTTATAGTTATAGCACATGTAAAAATCCATCTGCAAGTTCTTACTATGTTCCCTTGCAAGGTCTGAAATTGTGAAAATGTGAATGAGAGCTAATTAGGTGACATCCTGAAATAGGAAAATACCAGTTGGAAATCTATAGAATATTTAAAGTCATATGACATGGGGAGTACACCAAATAGCCAAGGCAAGCTAACTATTGCTTGGG